>NW_027362774.1:8382500-9075000 GCF_046119375.1 Phyllobates terribilis
CTATATTTAAATAAAGCTAGTGGGGTGTGGGGGACCATAAAGCACTATATTTAAATAAAGCTAGTGGGGTGTGGGGGGCCATAAAGCACTATATTTAAATAAAGCTAGGTGGTGTGGGGGACCATAAAGTACTATATTTAAATAAAGCTAGGGGGTGTGGGGGACCATAAAGCACTATATTTAAATAAAGCTAGTGGGGTGTGGGGGACCATAAAGCACTATATTTAAATAAAGCTAGTGGGGTGTGGGGGACCATAAAGCACTATATTTAAATAAAGCTAGTGGGGTGTGGGGGACCATAAAGCACTATATTTAAATAAAGCTAGGTGGTGTGGGGGACCATAAAGCACTATATTTAAATAAAGCTAGTGGGTTGTGGAGGACCATAAAGCACTATATTTAAATAAAGCTAGTGGGGTGTGGGGGACCATAAAGCACTATATTTAAATAAAGCTAGTGGGGTGTGGGGGGCCATAAAGCACTATATTTAAATAAAGCTAGTGGGGTGTGGGGGACCATAAAGCACTATATTTAAATAAAGCTAGTGGGGTGTGGGGGACCATAAAGCACTATATTTAAATAAAGCTAGTGGGGTGTGGGGGGCCATAAAGCACTATATTTAAATAAAGCTAGTGGGGTGTGGGGGGCCATAAAGCACTATATTTAAATAAAGCTAGTGGGGTGTGGGGGACCATAAAGCATTATATTTAAATAAAGCTAGTGGGGTGTGGGGGACCATAAAGCACTATATTTAAATAAAACTAGGTGGTGTGGGGGACCATAAAGCACTATATTTAAATAAAGCTAGTGGGGTGTGGGGGACCATAAAGCACTATATTTAAATAAAGCTAGTGTGGTGTGGGGGACCATAAAGCACTATATTTAAATAAAGCTAGGTGGTGTGGGGGACCATAAAGCACTATATTTAAATAAAGCTAGAGGGTGTGGGGGACCATAAAGTACTATATTTAAATAAAGCTAGAGGGTGTGGGGGACCATAAAGTACTATATTTAAATAAAGCTAGAGGGTGTGTGGGGGGTGAGCATAAAGCACTATATTGAAAGGTGGGGGTGAGCATAAAGCACTATATTGAAATAAAGCTAGGGGTATGTGGGGGACCATAAAGCACTATATTGAAATAAAGCTAGGGGTATGTGGGGGAGCATAAAGCACTATATTTAAATAAAGCTAGGGGTGTGTGGGGGGTGAGCATAAAGCACTATATTGAAATAAAGCTAGGGGGTGTGGGGGACCATAAAGCACTATATTTAAATAAAGCTAGTGGGTTGTGGAGGACCATAAAGCACTATATTTAAATAAAGCTAGTGGGGTGTGGGGGACCATAAAGCACTATATTTAAATAAAGCTAGTGGGGTGTGGGGGGCCATAAAGCACTATATTTAAATAAAGCTAGGTGGTGTGGGGGACCATAAAGTACTATATTTAAATAAAGCTAGGGGGTGTGGGGGACCATAAAGCACTATATTTAAATAAAGCTAGTGGGGTGTGGGGGACCATAAAGCACTATATTTAAATAAAGCTAGTGGGGTGTGGGGGACCATAAAGCACTATATTTAAATAAAGCTAGTGGGGTGTGGGGGACCATAAAGCACTATATTTAAATAAAGCTAGGTGGTGTGGGGGACCATAAAGCACTATATTTAAATAAAGCTAGGTGGTGTGGGGGACCATAAAGCACTATATTTAAATAAAGCTAGTGGGTTGTGGAGGACCATAAAGCACTATATTTAAATAAAGCTAGTGGGGTGTGGGGGACCATAAAGCACTATATTTAAATAAAGCTAGTGGGGTGTGGGGGGCCATAAAGCACTATATTTAAATAAAGCTAGTGGGGTGTGGGGGACCATAAAGCACTATATTTAAATAAAGCTAGTGGGGTGTGGGGGACCATAAAGCACTATATTTAAATAAAGCTAGTGGGGTGTGGGGGGCCATAAAGCACTATATTTAAATAAAGCTAGTGGGGTGTGGGGGGCCATAAAGCACTATATTTAAATAAAGCTAGTGGGGTGTGGGGGACCATAAAGCATTATATTTAAATAAAGCTAGTGGGGTGTGGGGGACCATAAAGCACTATATTTAAATAAAACTAGGTGGTGTGGGGGACCATAAAGCACTATATTTAAATAAAGCTAGTGGGGTGTGGGGGACCATAAAGCACTATATTTAAATAAAGCTAGTGTGGTGTGGGGGACCATAAAGCACTATATTTAAATAAAGCTAGGTGGTGTGGGGGACCATAAAGCACTATATTTAAATAAAGCTAGAGGGTGTGGGAGACCATAAAGTACTATATTTAAATAAAGCTAGAGGGTGTGGGGGACCATAAAGTACTATATTTAAATAAAGCTAGAGGGTGTGTGGGGGGTGAGCATAAAGCACTATATTGAAAGGTGGGGGTGAGCATAAAGCACTATATTGAAATAAAGCTAGGGGTATGTGGGGGACCATAAAGCACTATATTGAAATAAAGCTAGGGGTATGTGGGGGGTGAGCATAAAGCACTATATTGAAATAAAGCTAGGGGGTGTGGGGGACCATAAAGCACTATATTTAAATAAAGCTAGGGGTGTGTGGGGGGTGAGCATAAAGCACTATATTTAAATAAAGCTAGAGGGTGGGGGGACCATAATGCACTATATTTAAATAAAGCTAGGGGGTGGGGGGACCATAAAGCACTATATTTAAATAAAGCTAGTGGGGTGTGGGGGACCATAAATTACTATATTTAAATAAAGCTAGTGGGGTGTGGGGGACCATAAATTACTATATTTAAATAAAGCTAGTGGGGTGTGGGGGACCATAAATTACTATATTTAAATAAAGCTAGTGGGGTGTGGGGGACCATAAATTACTATATTGAAATAAAGCTAGGGTATGTGGGGGGTGAGCATAAAGCACTATATAGAACTAAAGCTAGGTGGGTGTGGGGGACCATGAAGCACTATATTTAAATAAAGCTAGGGGTATGTGGGGGAGCATAAAGCACTATATTGAAATAAAGCTAGGGGGTGGGGGACACAAAATCAAATATTTTCTCCGGGTCACACCCGTTGCTGTGATACCAATAAGGGTTAGCACTCCCATGGGTAACTCATTAAAAAAAAAAAAAAAATCAGCTTGAACTAGAAATCAGTACTTTAGCTACATTAGTTTAGTACAATAAATCAAGCAGCGAATAACTTTAATCTAAAATTTCATTAAGTAGTTTGTGTCAGGTAGTAAAGCTGGATAATGCAGTGCTGTTTAATGATAATTGGTGTTTGGTTAATAAATTCTGCAAGTTCGAATTACTTTCTAGCAATCTATAGAATGCAAGCCTCAGCAGTGTAACTAAACCTCAAATTGATTAACTTGCATGAAGCGAGCATTGACAAAGATGGCAAAATTCCAAGTAAAAGAAGAGAAAGAAGAGCACATCATCTGGATGGTGTTCCGTTGCTCTGGAGTACGGAAATAAATCCCCTCTGGATGCATTTTTAAAAGCTTCTGCCTTTGAAATGATGTCACTATACTGTACGAATATATATTTATATCTATTTTTTTTTTCTGGCTTTCAGAAGGGCACAACATTGTCAGGTCACCAGAAACATGATGCATTAGAATAATGGAAGACAGATTTATTTATTTATTTATTTATTTATTTTTAATTTTTGCAAAATTTAAAACCACAAAACAATTAAGATGGAATGTATTATGGGGAAGGAGAGCTCTTGTGTAGGAAAGCTGGAGCTGGCTAATAATTAATGAAACCAGGGTGGGGATGATTGTGTCTTTTAAGTCAAAATGCTAACAGAATTGCCATATTATTTTATAGGATGGAGGAGGGATTGCAATTTTTTTTTTTTTCTTTTAAGTTACAGATTGCGGATAAAAAAATAATTTTGGGGTTATTTCAGTAATTTTTTTTTGTTCCATTTATACTGGTTTTTGATGATTTAAATGGATTGTCTAAGGTGTGAAAATTGAAGCAATTCCCACCTTACCGATTCCTCACCTGCTCAGACACTGTGCCAGACTCGGACCGGCCCATTGGTGAACAGGAGAATCCTCCAGTGGGCCGCCATGCAGGGATGGACTCTTTATGTCACCTATATGAGAAGTAGTTGGCACAATACATGATTCACTATGTACTGACAAAGGCCTTATCTCAACATTCATTTAACAAGCTACCCTGTTTTTTACGTAGAAAAATAGGCAAATTTCTGAATGAGGGAAATGTGATATTTGCATGTAGTTGACAGTGGGCCACCAGAGTCAGTGTTACTGGTGGGCCCTTGGCACGCCAGTCCGGCACTGGCTGGCAGCCTCCTACTCCTTTTGCTTTTTTCTATAGTGTTGACTTGTGACAGCTGTGACCAATCACTGGCACAGGAAATCCACAGCGATTGGCTACAGCGGTCACATGCTCCTGCTTGTGCTGCAACAGAAAATAGAGATTGGCGGAGTCTGAACAGAAATGGGAGGGGGTCAGTATGGTGATTATTGGTTTGTTTGTTTTTTTCTCTAAACCCATTTACAACCTTCCCAGACAACCCCTTTAAAGAGTTCAACTTTTTGATACATACAAACCTTAATTGATCCAGAAAAAGTCAGAAGAGGTTCTTTAAATAGCAGTGACCCAATTTTCGATTTGACGGGAAAAATGACCACTTGTGGCTATTTGGCAGACTCCTGGATCCTCATTGTACAGTCCCAACTGATCACCACCGTATAGATTTTGAAAGAAAATGACTCATTAAACAGTGGACATATAAATGCAATACAAGGTAGGGCCATATGTGCAAGTGGGACCCCCTGATATTACGTCTGTATGCTCCAACTGCTAAGGTAGCGTTCACACAGGTATAAGAAGACAATGCGGTTGAGTCAAAGCAAATTACGTTTATGAGCTTCATAAACTTCAGAGGACTTTAGAAAAAACAAATACAGCATGTCTGGCATAAAGGTATGACAGAAGAAAAACAATGTCCTCAGCAAGTACAGGGTCACATGTTTATAATTAAGTCCATTCAAATGTGCAAAGGATCACAGGTCCTTTCACCTTTACAGAGCCAAATCCCAGAGGTGTTTCCACCTGTCCTCACAGACAACTCTGAGGCAGATCAGCTGCCCTTTTAACCCAGCTGCACCTCCTGGATTTGAGGATGGGAACCACCAGTCCCGCCCAGCTCCACCAGTCATTCCTAAAACCCGGACCCATTAACAAACCTCTCAGCACCTATTGTGCTGGAGACTTCTTTTCGGGATTTCACATCACTGAGGCTAGACACATTGGTGTCACATACACTCCCATCCAATACCTTCCCAGTTACAATCCTACACAGCTCAAGCTCATTCACTTTAATAGGGCAATACCATAAAAGCCTTGAGGACAGGTGTAAAAGAAAACACGCAGCAGCTCCCCTGAAATCACTGGTAAGGGAAGAATCAGACGGCCGTTTAACTCGGGCAGCAATTACAACTCAATGCTCGGCCTGGCCAGCGGCTCTCCTGAATCGAGAGTGATAGCTGCATGGAAATACTTGCTAATATTAAAAGATTGACTGTCACTTCCAAACATAAAGTTGAATGTGAACAGGTGCAAGCTAAGAGAGCCAACCCATATGTAACCAACAAATTAAAGCTGCACTCTGTAAAACGCTATAGTATGCAGACATTGAATATATGAAATTGGAATAGCATTACTGCTATAGAAAATCAGTTAAACAATAGAGATACAAAAGGTTTCATGAGAGGTATCATGTTAAATTAGGGTCCCAGCAGAGAAGGTCACCCTGTCGATGGCTATTGGGCAGACATGAATTGGCCAATTTATTGCTCCAAGTATCTTCATTTTTTAACTTATTTTCTATAGCAGTAATGCAATTCTGATTTCATATATTCAATGTCTGCATACTATAGCATTTAACAGAGTGCAGCTTTAATTTGTTGGTTACATATAGAATGGCTCTCGTATCATGCACCTGTTCACATTCGACTTTCTGTTTGGAAGCGACGGTCAGTCTTTGATATTTGTAATGCATGCTTTCTGACCGAGCATTTCACCCATCAGCCTATGGCTTTCTTAAACAGAGCTTGATCCTACCTGCCTGTATGATTGTAGGCTGTTAGCCTGGGAGAGGTATCGTGTTAGGTTAGGGTCCCAGCAGAGAAGGTCGCCTTGTCGTTGGCTGTTGGGCACACATGAATTGGCCAATTTATTGCTCCAAGTATCTTTATTTTTTAACATTTTCTATAGCAGTTATGCAATTTGATATATGTAATGTGTGCATACTATAGCGTTTAACAGAGGGCAGCTTTAATTTCTTAGAAATACATGCTGTCACGCACAGGTCGGGAGAGCTGCCAGCCAGTCCGAGAATTGTGCTGCGATCCTTATCCAAGTTATACGGCCTTTTGACTCTTCCCTAATACCCATTTTTAAATCTATAGCCGGCCATATTTATTATATGGCTGATTGTTCGACCAGCAGCTATCTCATCTCGACCGTCTGTACCATACACATGAGCACTTGTTTGACCGAGTACTTCTGTATTCGAGCTGCCTCCAGACATGGCTAGACAGCACATAGGTAGACAGCACTTATTATGGCCCGTAGATTTTGGAAGGAAGGGGGCAAATTAAAGCTAATAGGACCATTAGTGAGCAAAGTGCACCATTGATGGCCCTAACTTTTAGCCAGTGTTGAAAGGGTTGAGGTTTGTCGCTGCCACATTTTTGTTGTGAGCTCCTTCCCATTGACACCCACCATCAGTAAACTGCCGTCACTTTTGACCTTTCCCAGTAGTGACAATGTAAAGTACAAATATATTCATCTGCTGAACATAATATGCTTTTAGTAAATTATTTTTGTAGCTTTTTTGACCAAAAATATAAATCATTTTTGACGGTTATTGCATTTTATTTTAAAGCAAGCGATTGATTTGAAATATATGGTTTAATGTGTAGCAGTAATTTATAATTGCATCCTGCGCTGGCTATAAGAACGTCTCAGATTTGTATCGTCTTCCTGAAATAAAATTAACAGAAAACGCGCGTACGGCTACAACACTTGTGCGTCCCGACTGGAACTTTTTATTTATTAATTTAATCTAAATAACTGGAATAACAACTTCAAACAGCTCCACATATCTCAGCTTCCCGGACACAGGATGAAACCGGTAATGCTTATGTGTAGTGTAAGGACTCCATCAAACAGCTCCATATATCTCAGCTTCCTACACCCTGTGAGACAGACAGGGACAAATCATGCATGTCTACAGTGTAGGGAGTCTACTATCCTTATTGAAAAAAAAAAGATCAAGTATGGGATTGACAAGGCTACGGTTAAGTGGATTCATAACTTCTCAGTGATCGTACTCAAGAGTGGTCATAAATGGTTGCAAATCCAATTGGAAGAGTGTTTCAAGTGGGGTACCACAAGGCTCTGTCCTGGCCCTAGTGTTATTCAACATTTTTATAAATGATCTAGCTAAGGGAACTGAAGGTAAACTAATCAAATTTGCAGACGATGCAAAGCTCGGAGGAATAGCTAACACTAGAGAAGACAAAGAAAGGATTCAGAAGGATCTAGATAAGCTTGAACAATGGGCAGCAACTAATAGAATGGTATTTAACAGGGAGAAATGCAAGATTCTACATCTGGGCAAGAAAAATTACATCTACAGAATGGGAGGAATCGAACTAAGCAACAGCACGTGTGAAAAGACTTGGGTATACTAATAGATCACAGACTGCACATGAGTCAACAGTGTGATGCAGCAGAAAAAAAGACAAACACAGTTTTGGGATGTATTAAGAGAAGTTTAAAGTCTAGATCACGTGAAGTAATTATCCCCCTCTACTCCTCCTTGGTCAGACCTCATCTGGAATTCCGTGTCCAGTTCTGGGCTCCACATTTTAAAAAAGACATCGAAAAACTGTAGAAAGTTCAGAGAAAAGCTACCAGGATGTTAAGCGGACTGCAAACCATGTCCTACGAGGAACAGTTAAAGGATCTGGGAATGTTTAGCTTGTAAAAAAGAAAGATAAGAGGAGGCTTAATAGCTGTCTATAAATATCTGAAGGGTTGTCACAGTGTAGAGGTTTTATCCTTATTCTCATATGCACATGGAAACACGAGAAGCAATGGGATGAAACTGAAAGGGAGAAGATACAGATTCTATATAAAAAAACTTTTGACAATGAGGTGATCAATGAGTGGAACAGGCGGCCACGAGAGGTGGTGAGTTCTCCATCAATGGACGTCTTCAAACAGAGGCTGGACAGACATCTGTCTGAGATGGTTTACTGAATCCTGCATTGAGCAGGGGGTTGGACACGATGACCCTGGAGGTCCCTTCCAACTTTAACATTTTATGAGTCCATCAAACAGCTCAACATATCTCAACTGCCTATACCCTGGGACACCTGATGCATATTTACAGTGTAAGGACTCAATCAAATAGCTCCACGTATCTCGGGTTTCCTAGACAGGTAGAGACAGCTGGTGCATATCTGCAGCATGAGGACTTCTGCTCTACATAGCTCAGCTTCCTTGATCCTTTGAGATAGGCAGGGAAACATCTCATTTAGTGTAGGCACTCAAACAGCAGGCCACATCTCAGCTTTCTGGACTCCTATGTGTATGATAAGGGAGATTTGGGGGTTAATTTCAGGTTTTTACAGATCTTACAATGAGTTAACACCATTCATAGCTGTCTTACCCAGTTAAAGACTTGATATTTTGGTAGGAGTTGACCGGGTTTCAGTTGTTTTTGTATCAGCTTGTGCAGAGACCCCGTCCCCCCCTCCAGTAATGTGTATCGTCTACGGGCAATTACGTACTTGACTTGTTTCATAGTGCGTTCATAGTGGTTCCCATTCTGACGGAGGGGCAGCCTGAGGCGAGCAGAGGGGGGCTTTATATCACAGCGGTAAAGAACATAATTAGGAGTGGGTCACCTGTACAATGTACGGCACAGAGCGAGACAATGTTACCACTCAGGAGACCACCTTTCATCATTTCATACATAGAGAAAAAGGCGGCAGAGGTTTCATCTCAAACCGGCACAAAACAATGAGAAGCTGTCGCTCGCCACCCCAAGAGTTAAATGCCCACGAGACACTGTACAGAACAAAATTATCCATAAACCCTTCATACACACAAAATCTAATCGTATACCATCCCGCCCTAAACTAGTTTACGAGTAATTAACGGTATGGTGGTTACACCTAGAACTATTGCTGCACTTCCCAAAAAGAGTCAATGCAGTTGTTAGAACGTATCGACCTAATGGAAAATATTGGCACAAACGTCCGTCTACCAATGGCACAAATTATAAGGTTGCCGTACACAGCACTCATTCTGCTGATCTCTCTAAACCCATTCCCTGAAACATATACTGTATGTTTGATGAATAAGTGGCTGCCAGGTCCCTCAGGCGATGTCATAAGTAGATATTGGCCGATAAGTAGAGATCGAGCACGTTGGAATCCATAATGCCTGAGCGGTCTTCCCCATGAATTTATTTTTTATCTAAATATAATCTAAATAAAAAGGGACAGACTATTATACTCCAGAACTGCATTTACAATTCTGAATTACCCCTAAATGCTTAAATGAGCTGCTATCATGCAGGAGATTAGTTTTATTTATTTATTGAACGACCTTCAACTCAATCTTGAGCCATGGCGACTTGATGGATGAACACTCTGTAGGAAGATCGATCTTGTACAAGCCTAGATAGGTCCACCAGGGTCTTCTCCGCTGTTATCTTGATTGTATCAAGCCATCGGGTTGTTGGTTTTCCTCTTCGCTTTCTCTTCTTCCGACCATGATGTCCTTCTCCAGTGATTGCTCTCTTTGTATGATGTGTCCAAAGTAGGCAAGTCACAGCTTGGTGATCCTTGCTTTGAGTGACATGTCTGGCTTCATTTGCCCCAAAATTGATTTGTTTGTTCTTCTTGCCATCCATAGTATTGATAACATCCTTCTCCAGAACCACATTTTGAAGGCGTTGATTCTTCGGGGAATAGTTATTATTTGCTCTATCAAATAAGTAAATTTATGCAGATTTATTCCATATATAGAATAATTAGAAAAAAAATGGAAATGCAAAACACCTGTAGTGCCTACAAGGTCAATGAAGCCATTTAGTAAGGTTTCCAGTTTATACCAGATCAAAACGATGTTGGTGAGACTAGCTTATGTGTATTGTAGCCTGTCTCTCCCCCGAAAGATGACGTAGATGGAGAGGAACATCAGACATGTTCAATTACGATGTCCGATTGTTTGATATCTGCAGGAGATATAAAACAAACAGGTGACTGGCAGTAGTTTTCTCAAGCTGATCGAAAGGTTGGCCAACCATTATCTTAGGTGTATGGGAACTTCAAGCATTATAGAAATGGTAGAGTTGAGCAGAAAAATTTCTATTGCCTGGTCCAACGTCCAGCCTGGTCCTTTGTGGCAATCTTCACTTCTGTGACCGGCATCCTCAGCCTGAAATCCTGGCCATCTCTTGTACTTAGTAAGCCTCATGAAGTCATGTGAGGCCTTGTCAGTCCAGTCCAGTCCTCCTTGGTAGCCAAATCTTTTTGCTGAACTGAAAAACATAGAAATTAATTTGTAATAGATGAAATCTTGCTTTAGCTTCATGTATTCTCCATGGGAGAGCTGAGTAACCTGAAGAACAGAAGGATTGGGCATGTTTAATTCAAACTGTCCGATATTGTGTCAAGAGGCTCCCATACACATTGACTGTTGGCCAATCCCTTCGAAATTGGTGGGTTTTAGCCGACTGTACGGGATATGGAAGCATTTAGGACTACATTTTTTGGCGCCTACTTATCCTTATATACATCACATCCACATAAGAGTAACCTATAAAAAGTTATGGATAAAGTCTAAATGTCATCAAAGCCTTTCAACATCTGTTTCTCCAGAAGTAAAAACCTCTCCTGTGATTTAGGCAATGAGGTAAGATGACCCGTTCTCTCTACTATCTCCTGCTTGTGCATATGAGGACTGGGACATCTCCGAACCACTCCTGCCTCAACATAATGTATATCAAAGGCAATGAAATGAAAATAGGGCTAGATTCTGGAAGACTACAATCTTTAGGGAAAAGTAAATTTGAATGGGTTAATCACAATATACTCTAAAGACAACTATTTTTCCTCAAGATGGCTTACAACAATAGTCCGGGTCTGATCATTATACTACTGTAATTCCGCAAAACTCTCTTTAAAAGTAATTCTGAAGATCCAACAGCTGTTAACACAAAGGCGTCCTCGGCGATAGCAAGAATTAGGCGATTTTTTTTTCGTTTGTTTGTTGAAGCATCTGCATTGGCTTCTTGTCAGTTGAAGGACAAAATGAAGCATTTACACACAATACCCTATATAAGGATGAGTTTGCTTATTATTCCAATGGTGTCTTAATTTACAGTATCGATTTATAGTGGAGGGCGGGCAACACAACCGGTTGGCAAGACCAGTGACATGCCAAGTTGGCACTTCAAGGTGGGTTCCATCAAAATAAATGTCCTCCTTCAGATATTCACGGGATTGACAAAATATTCCGATGTTTTGTAAATTACCAATTTATTGCTTTAAATTAATCAAGAATTGGGAATAGTAAAGGAAGCCTACTTGCAAATTTTGTTGAGGAGTCTCACAAATTCAATACAGTATCAAAACATGCAAGCAAACTACATGGCAAGCTGTTGTCCATATCAAAACCATAGGGTGTCCACATATAGACACATACAACAGACATTTCCCAAAAGAGTATCATGAATTCGTGTTTTTTTGTCAAAGCTAATCATTTTGGGCAGCTCCTCTTGGGGATATGGTGAGCCATCAGGAAAGGGAAGTAAGGACACATCTGTACTTTTGGCAACAGCCTAGATGGCTTTTAGCCAAATATTATCGAATAGCCTTTCAATCAACTATCCCACATTTGTGTTGACTTGTCATACATGTGGTTGAACTTACTCTTCTTGAAGGACTATATTTGCTTTATAGAACCCTTAATTCCTGTACACACTTTATAGAATACAGGTTTACACTACATAGCAATTATTTGGCAATACATAGCCATAGTTAAACTTATTTGAACCCTGCAAGGCGACAGACAGGTAAAATGAGAGCAAGAACCCTGCCCACGAGGGCTTCCAATCTACAAGGGAATAATGAAGGATACAGTAGGTGAGAGTAAGAGCTGCTGATATGGTAGTTTGGTGGCAGTAGGGTTATTGCAGGGTATAGGCGTTCTTTAAGAGGTTGGTTTTCAGGTTGCGGTTGAAGGCTTCAAAGCTTGGGGCGAGTCTGATCGGTCGGGGAACAGAGTAGAGTACAAGGGAAGCATAAGAGAAATCTGAGAGACGGTTGTATGATATGCAGACAGGAGGAGAGCAAAGGAGGTCTTAAAAGGATCGGAAATTACATGTAGGGAGGTAGATTAGGGAGATTAGTTCACAGATGCATGGATGGGACAATTTATGGATGGCCTTGTTGGCCGAATAGTGCTCTGGCCGATTGCTCTCAGTCAACACTCCCATGCTCAAGAGTGCTCACTCGGCCAAGTGCTCTTGTGATCTTTATGATAAAGCCACCGACTAACTCGTTGGCTGGCAGTCGAAATCAGACATGCGACTATCAAGTTGGCTGGTGCCCCCATACACGTTAAATTGTTGGCCGAACCCATCAGTATCGGCAGGTTCAGCTGACAGTCTAATATGTATGGGGGTCTTAAATCATTGTTGGACTACGTAGGTGCAATTGGGAAGCAGATGAGTCAAGTAATAAATTTTAGGAACAAATTTTTGCATCCCATTAGCATCTCAAACGGGCATTGAGTGCAGTAAGGCATGCAACGTTATGCCATTCCTTTCTTATAAGAACAGTAAATTGTCAGTATAGATATAAAGCTCTTGATTAGAAAGTTGGTCCTAGCTTGTGTCCAAAACTGGGCAACCTCGAAAACCATGGCGAAGTAAAATTTTGTTGACGAATCCAAAGAGCAATTCTAGTCAAGAATGAAGTTGGCTATCGAGTTGTGCAGGTCGTGTAGGAAGGTTACCCATCTCAGCTCATCTGATCACTAGTTATATGGAGACCAGATGGAGCACTCACCAAGGATTAGATATGTTCGAATGTAGACCTTTTCCAGACTGAATCAATAGAGTCATGGAATGGTCTTCTTAATCCCTAATGGCCAATACTGGTTATGTAAGTAGGATAGATAGAAGGGGTCCTTTGGGTGGCAAGTATCACAGGGTACCTAACAAGACAAGATATTTAGATAAAGGGATGGGGAAGCAAACCAAAATATTCTTAACTAATCTTAGACAACCCAAATTCGAGGATCTTTTCTGCTTGATATCAAGTGGATATCATTGCACCAATTGGGGACTAAGTATGATGAGTGGCCCTATGTTTAGGGGCCATCTGGCAAGTGACTTTATTGGGAAAGGTCTGTGCAGCAGAAGATGATTACAAGGCAGCGTATGTACATATGGTACATAGGATAATTACCCTGGATGCCCCTGTACCACCATACATCGTCTCCAGAGCTTATAGACCTTGTTATAAAGGGCCAGCAAAATCCCCAGCAAAGAGCAGCCGCCGAGGCTGGATGTTAAGCATAATAAATACTATTTGCAATGTACATAAAAAGGTAATTTTCTGTTTTGCTTCTGTGTTTTTTTTCTCCGCTGGTGTGTTAACGACTCAATTTGGAGAAAAAGGATTTAAACAATAAAACAGAAATATGTACGTACAATTACCAGTTAAAAAATACAGTGAGAGGCAAGCAAAATATGCTTTCTTTTTAACAGATTGTGTATTTTATGCTCCTGAAAAGATAAAAACCTCAACATCCAATAATAAATTCATCAGAATATTTATTTTATGGACCACATATGTGTTGTTGGGAAGTAGACGAGTCAAGTAATAAACTTCAGGCACAAATTTATGTTGTGTGTGTGCGCACAGCCGTGGTAAACGACGTACAGAATGCTACAGCGGTATATATGTATCATCTATATCTATATACTATATAGAGACGGGGAGATCTATGATCAGAGAGAAGGCGGATACATAGAAAGCCAGAAAGAGACAGAAAAAGCAGCAGTGTGGAAAGTGTAAGACCCAGAGCCATGACCCGAGCCACGAACCAAAGCCACGACCCAAAGCCACGACCAAGAGCCATGACCCAGAGCCACGACTCAGAGCCACAACCCAGAGCCACGACCCAGAGCCACGACCAAGAGCCACGACCCAAAGCCACGACCAAGAGAGACGACCCAAAGCCACGACCCAGAGCCACAACCCAAGCCACGACCCAGAGCCTCGACCCAAAGCCACGACCCAAAGCCACGACCCAGAGCCACGACCCAAAGCCACGACCCAAAGCCACGACCAAGAGCCACGACCCAAGCCCTTCTGTAATGTCCAGTAATGAACAGGCACCCAAAGAAAATAGGCAAAGAAGACATAAGACAGTTTATTAGCCCATATCAGAGCAACGACATGGCTCCTATACAAACTGGGACTTGTGATTTTTCAACTGAGATAGATAGATAGACAGATGGATGGATAGATAGATAGAGGGATAGACAGATATAGGGATGGACAGAGAGATAGATAGATAGATAGATAGATAGATGGATGGATGGATAGATAGAGGGATGGACAGAGAGATAGATAGATAGATAGATAGATAGATAGATAGATAGATAGATAGATAGATAGATAGATAGATAGATAGAGATGGATAGATGGATGGATAAATGGAGGGATGGACATAGATAGATAGATAGATAGATGATAGATAAAAGATAGATAGATAGAGGGATGGACAGAGAGATAGATGGATAGATAGATAGAGGGATAGATAGATAGATAGATAGATGATAGATAGAGGGATGGACAGATTGATAGATAGTGGGGTGGACAGAGAGATAGATGGATTGATGGATGGATGGATGGATAGATGGATGGATGGACAGAGAGATGGATGGATAGATAGAGGGATGGACAGATTGATAGATAGAGGGATGGACAGAGATGGATAGATAGAAGATAGATAGATAGATAGAGGGATGGACAGAGAGATGGATGGATAGATAGATGGATAGATGGATGGATGGACAGAGAGATGGATGGATGGATAGATAGAGGGATGGACAGAGAGATAGATAGATGAATGGATGGATAGATAGATAGATAGATAGATGGATAGATAGAGGGATGGACAGAGAGATAGATAGATAGATAGATAGATAGATATGGATAGATGGATGGATAGATGGATGGATGGATAGATGGAGGGATGGACAGAGATGGATAGATAGATGATAGATAGAAGATAGATAGATAGATAGATAGATAGATAATAGATAGATAGAGGGATGGACAGATTGATAGATAGTGGGGTGGACAGAGAGATAGATGGATTGATGGATGGATGGATGGATGGATGGATAGATGGATGGATGGACAGAGAGATGGATGGATAGATAGAGGGATGGACAGATTGATAGATAGAGGGATGGACAGAGATGGATAGATAGAAGATAGATAGATAGATAGATAGATAGATAGATAGATAGATAGATAGATAGATAGATAGAGGGATGGACAGAGAGATGGATGGATAGATAGATGGATAGATGGATGGATGGACAGAGAGATGGATGGATAGAGGGGTGGATGGATAGATAGAGGGATGGACAGAGAGATAGATAGATGGATGGATGGATAGATAGATAGATAGATAGATAGATAGATAGATAGATGGATAGATAGAGGGATGGACAGAGAGATAGATAGATAGATAGATAGATAGATAGATAGATAGATAGATAGATAGATAGATAGATAGAGATGGATAGATGGATGGATGGATGGATAGATGGAGGGATGGACAGAGATGGATAGATAGATGATAGATAGATAGATAGATAGATAGATAGATAGATAGATAGATAGATAGATAGATAGATAGATAGATAGATAGAGGGATGGACAGATTGATAGATAGAGGGGTGGACAGAGAGATAGATGGATGGATAGATGGATTGATGGATGGATGGATGGATGGATAGATTGATAGACAGATAGAGGAATGGACAGAGATAGATAGATAGATAGATAGATAATAGATAGATAGATAGATAGATAGATAGATAGATAGATAATAGAGTGAGTTGTGTTCTGGTATTGTTTTTCTGTTCAGGTAAATGAAGCTGCAATACCAGACATAACCTGTGGAGCAGAGTGGCGCTGTTTCTGGGTTACAGGCTGCTCCTGGACAGCCTCTTTCTATTACTGTATATGATATTAGTACACATTGCTGTCAGTGCTGAGCGGCGTTTTTGCTTCTATGTTAATCGCCTGCTCATCCTCGATCCCACCTTCCACTTCGCATTGAATAAGATCAGAATCGATACGGCACAAATAGCAGAAGTAATTGCTGATCATGTATCTGTGTCCCAGACACTTTTATAAAAGACTATGTATTATGTATGATGTGACCTTCAAATGTCATGAAAGCGTCGAGCAATAAACTGTCAATATTTGTGGTTATAAGGGTCTAGATGACTTTTACAATAATTGGTACAGCTATATTAAAAGCCGGGATCACTCAGCTGGTTAAAGAGACACACACAGGCCAAGGTGCTTCTGGGAATCCATGTCTGCCAATTCCTAAATGAAAGATATTACAAGGTGCATGAAACGCCATCCTCATAAGCCGAGCGTCCTCACCTGCGCAGGGGCTTTCAGGTGGCAGGTTCATATCCTTAAAGGTACAGGAATCTCCCTCCATAATGTTAAAGATTTGGAAAAACACATAGCTGACAAATACAGATGTAGCAGAGCCGAGTTTGCCACTCGATACAGGAATATTTATAAGAAGTCTTGAGGGCTATAACATGGCTTGGAATAAGCAGTCGGAGCTCTGCAATCTGCTGCTGCTGCAAAAAAAAAAAAAATCCAGGACACGATATACAGACGTGTCCACCTGCAAATTTCAATTTCTCTCAATGCAACTTCAGTACATTATTGTAATTTGCTCCAGACCATGGACAGACTGCAATGCACATCAAAACCACTTGGTGGCCACATATAAGTAAGTATCATGTAAACATCTCCCTGCAGAGTATCGCAAAATGATGGGTTCTTTGCAAAGCTCGTGCTGCTCATTTTAGGACATGTCAAGTAAAGAGGAACATTAAGGGTGTTGGGAAAATACTGCAAAGTAAGAATGCTTTAAAAAAAATAGAAGTGTTTATAGTTTATTTTTTTTATTAATTAATAAAATACAAAAGAAAAAGAAAATCGAGTCAATATTTGGTGGGATAAAAGTATCAATTCTTCTACATACATTTGTACACAGTTTATGAAGGAAATCGGCAGGAGGTTGTTCCAAACATCTTGGAGAACTGACGCCAGATCTTCTGTGCATGAGGTTTGTGCAGACCTTCATGTGACCCCAGACAGACCAGATGGTGTGAGATCAGGGATCAATGGAGCTGAATCATCACCCCCAGGACTCCTCGTTCTTAACGATATTGGCTGGATGTTTGGGGTCGTTGTCCGCCTGCAGAATAAATTTGGAGCCAATCAGATGCCTCCCTGATGGTATTACATGATGGATAAGTATCTGCCTGTATTTCTCAGCCTTGAAGACACTAAGAAACAGGCAGCATTGATGAACATAAACGCAGTGCTCATCCAAGTAAACTTAGTGCAGCAGATGAATGACACATCATGGTTACTTTCTTTAAAAGTCGGAAGATATCCAGCAGTGCCATCAACTCAGAACTGGCAGCAACCAGTGGGAACCATCTACAGCCATCTACTGTTCAAAGAAGTCTGACCAGAAGTCACTGAGCTCAGTGAGCATAGCATTGTCATTCAGTGAGCTCAGCGCAGTTCAGGGGCCAGCTCGCTGAAGCGAGTCATTCTCCTCTGCTCCTCGGCATGTGCAGTCGCTTACAGCCACCGCAGTCGTTGATGCAGAATTGTCGGTCAGATGGATTACAGCATGGGACAGTATATCAGACAGGTGAGTATAAGTGTTTTTTATTTTCTTCTTATTTTTACACTTGCTGAATACAACTGTCAACATTGTCCCCTGCTGGAGATGATCGCAGCGCAAGCAGGGGACAATGATGACAGATGTCTTCAGCACCCGGCGCTTGGGAACAGCACTAACTGTACCGCTGATTCCATGTGTCATCAGTGTGGGACATTTTGCTGCCGATGCAGCATGTAAAAAACGGACATGTCAGCGTGTTTTGCCCATGGAAACACACTGACATGTGCACAGACCCATACATTTGAATGGGTCTATGTGTGTAAGTGTCTCTGGTACGCGTAAAAACTGTCACCACACGTATGGGACACACTGAGCTGTGAAAGAGGCCTTAAAGGAAAGAGCAATCTTTAATATTGATAAGAATCTACTTTTGTTCTTCTGTAAATATTATTGTAGCATCTGGTGTGTGAAATATGAGGTTCTGCAGCACCTGAGAAAACAGGATTCGTAAATCTGTCCCTCTTTCTTATACCTTATGATTGTCTTTAAGGGGTGGAACCGGTGCAAAATCAGTCTATAATAGCATTGGTTACTTCTTATGGGACCCACAGGATCAGGGGATGACTGCAACCTCTGCACCTATCCTAGTTACACCCCCATGGGAGAAGCCCCCATTAAGAGAGTCTCTAACATGCTCAGTCCCTGATCATGCAGTGCTCATGAGACAATGTATCAGTTGTTTCCAGAGTGTTCCTTTAATAGCACACCTTACAGGATTAGCCGCTGCAGAACTTCTTTGCATTGAGAAGGTGGAATCCAAAGCGACACAGATAATCCAGTCCTAGTGTCTGCGGAGCTTACAATCTAGTTCTGTCCCATTACCAGTTTAGTCTCAGAATGTTTTTGAAACTTCATATAGGGAAAATGTATCAATGTTGATTTCCTTTTAACCCCTGTAGCGCCACAGGTCATAAATGGCCTTTTACGCCTGGTGCGGTGTTGAGGGTTCCTCCACATTCGCCATCTTATATAAGGCACCTGCCCTCTAACTCAATCTGTGGCCCGGACCCCTCCTCTCTCCAGCCTATTAGCTGACATTAAAGAGCTGCTCCCAGGCCTGTGTTCTCCGCCTGCTCAGTGTCAGCCGCTCGCAGGCCCATGCAATGCTGTCACAAGTCTGTGATTTTTTTTTTTTTATATATATATATTTTTTTTTCTTATTTTGCTGCCACACAGATTTTTGGCATGGTTTATAGTAAGCAGCGAGAAATCAGTGGTGTTTGAATCTGATTAGCGATTTCCTTCTGTTTTTTTTTTTTCTTAAAATAGTCTTTCCCTTAAACACATTTGTTGCCAATTCCTAATAACGGCGATGTTTAACGCGACCTTATATGGGCACGGCGAGAACAAAAAAATCCTCGATTGACTCGGAAAATGATCTAGTGAAACAGTAAACGCTTGTGGTGAGGAAGCATCACGGATTGTGACTGCTGGGATTTGTAGTGCTTTATGGCATCTAGTGCTATAGGTTATATGAAAAGTGACAAAAAATGTAATTTACTGTAGATAATTTTTCCCAATGCATGAGAATCTAATGAAGTCACCAAAATCCTTGTGCAAAGAAGACACTAATATTTCTAAAGTATTATGTATATAACGTCATTTGGTGTTATATACCGTAGCATAGAAACCTTTCTTAGGCTGCTGAGTATATACGAGGGGCTTGTCATCTGATCTGAGAGCCCCTCCTTTGTCCTATTTTGCCCCAGTCCCTCTCATTGTAGAGACTGGTGCAGAAAGAGGGAGCTGAACACTGCTGTATGTCACATGCACCAATTTATTAAAGTGTTATTCTCATCTTCTTAGACGGGCAAAAATTGCAAAGTGCTCGTAAATAAAAAATGTCTCCACTCTTGAGAAAGGAGAGTTTTTTTTTATTTTATCCTTTATGGCTTCTTGCAGAGGTAACCGGTTACCTCTGCAGTCTAGCAGCGGTATCCGAACATGCAGGGCGCTTACAGGCTCTTTCCAATAGAGCGTGTAAGTTTTTGGATCGCCGCCACATATTGTTAACCCCCAATCGGGCCAGCTTTAGTGCTTCTGTGTTCCTCCAATGTTGTAGGGGCAAAGCAGCATTTCGGGTCGACAACGCAATGATGCCAATGGTTCGAACTGTCAGCTAAGCAGTATCCCACTGGTCACAGGACGCAGTAGGGCAGTGCGCTTCTGGAAAGACGTCATGGGACAAACCCTTTAAAGTGCAAAAATCACAATTTTTAAGGCCTTAAGAACACTCCAATATCATATAGAAGCACCCAAAGTGACCAATTTTGGTTAACTTCTCTCGCTTTTTGACTTGCGGGATTTTCCTGGGAAACTGGAACTGCTGGTACGTACGCCATATGTGAACCTAGACCTTCGAAAGGGGGGGGGGGGGGGCTTAGCTATACCTTACCCTATTTCCAGAAAAATTGTACTATCCCATAAATATACCTTTCTGTAAATTTAAAAGGAAAGTCCAAGACTATAACATTGATGACCTAACCTTAACATAAGTTATCAATATGAGATTGATGGGGGGGGGGGGGGGGTCAGACATCTATTACCCATTCTGATCAGCAGGTCCTGCATCAGCGGAAGTACACAGTGCTAGAGACCATAGCTCCATACACCATGTAGTGGCCATTCTTGGGTACTGCGGCTCAGCTCACATTCATATCAGTAAGAGCTAAGCTGCAGTACCCGAGCACGGCCACTACGTGATGCAAAGAGCTATGATCCCCGGCTCTGATAACCAAATACTGGTACCGGCTGCAGGATATGATGATCGGTGGGGGTTCCTGGTGTCAGACCCCTGCTGATACTGATATTGTATCATCAATATAGTAGTCCTGAAAAGGGAAAACACATCATAAAATAAAGTAGAATGAAATTTTCTTTAAAATATGTGTTAATTTTGTCCTTTTTTTGTTTTTGACATCACATATTCCGAACCTCACAGTTTTTGTAAAACTCTATTTTCCTCCCCTGTTGGAGAACATACAGAGACAGAAAGCGCGGTGGATTGTAACCACCCTTTACTTTCAATGCTTTAAAAAAATGCAGGTCGAGAAATAAAGAAAGGATTAGGATTTGTCCAGACTCACTAAGTGCAGATTTCCTGCCTCCCAGCTATCAGGCCCCTATTTGTAGCCCTTAGAATACATCTTTTACAAAATGCCTTCAATTCACATGGCTAATTCAGACACTAACAAGCCGAGGAGACTTTGAGGATTCGGTTATTTTCTTTTTTTTTTTTTTTACGAGCTTCTCATTTAATATTTGCTTTTTAGCAATAAATGCTGTCGGAATTTTTTTTTTTTTTTTTCTGGAAAAGTTAATAAAGTTAATGAAATATATTGAAATAAATTCAATACTTGAAATTAATCATTGACTTTTCCACCGGTGTAATGCAAGTAATTTGTTGTTATAGATTCAGCGCTCGCGGTATAACCGTCTTGGTCTTGCAGAAAAAAAAATTAAAAATCGGAGAAAATATGTGAATATATAGTAAAACAGCGATAATCTGGCACGAGGAAGGCCACTAAGATGCTGGATGATCTGAGATGTTAGAAGTTGTCTGATGGGGTTGGAAGTTTAGTAGAAGTAGCAATTGAAAATGGAAAATCTGGAAAGGACAAAAATTCCAAAACATAGGGGTTTTTTTAACTTAAGGTTCCACCCTGCAAAACTTTTGCTGTTCAGACACTCAGCAAAGAAGGTCAATAGAAAAAGAGGACGTCAGCTCACCAATTACTTGGAGTAAAGGTCCAGTATGCAAGGAACCACGATCCGACCCAATCATGTTTAGTAATGGTAAAAATGTGGATGATATTCCAGCTCCTGGTAAAAATCACTTTATTTCTTAGAAAATGTTAAAAATGTATCCAAAATTAGACGATGCACAAAGCGACGCGTTTCAGTTCTTTGTCAGAGATTAAATAGGCAAAGCTCCTGGTAAAAATCACCAGCTTAAAGAAGTTGTCCACTACTTTTTTACTGATGCTCTGTCCGTAGAATAGATCATCAATGTCTGGCCGGCAGGGGTCCGACACCCGGCGCCCGCAACGACCAGCTGTTATCGGTGTCGGCAAGTACTCACTTGTGGAGCTGGCCGTCTACTTGTAATGGCTGCCGCGGGGTACTACACATCTTCCTCCTATTGATTTGAATAAGAGGTAGATGTGTAGAACCAAGCCCCAGCCACTACATGTAGATGGCCAGCACCGCAAGTAAGTCCTTCTGGCCGACACCGATAGCAGCTGATCGTGGGGGTGTCGGGTGTCGGACCCCTGCCAATCAGACATTGATGACCTATTCTACGGATAGGTCATCAATAAAAATGCAGTAGACAACCCCTTTAAGTTGGTGATTTTTACCAGGAGCTTTGCCCCTTTAAGCTCTGACAAAGAACCGAAATGCGTCGCTTTGTGCATTCAGTAATTTTGGATACATTTTTAACATTTTCCAAGAAATAAAGTGATTTTTACCAGAAGCTGGAATATCATCCACATTTTCCCAGACTCTCAGTTACCCACATTTTACCAAAAGACCATCATTTCTAAACCATTGAGCCATTACCTGTTTTGGTTTATTTTTTAGTTTTGTTTTGTTTTTTTTTACATCTGATAGTTTTCTTAAATATTTGCATGTTTTAAGGAGAACTACCGGCTGTACTGTGCCGGCAATGTGCGATCGGCTCAGTCCGAGCAAAAAATTGCAGCATGCCTAAGTTTGATCCAACATCTGAGTGCAGTCTGATTTTCATGGGTTGACGGAATGGAGGAGATGGAGATTTTTTTTCCATCTTCTTCTCAATCTCCTTGAGATTGTTGCTATTTTTCAACAATTTTGGTTCTCAAGTCCTCGGACAGTTCTCTTCTCCTCTTTCGGTTCTCCATGCTTAGTGTGGCCCACAAGGACACTACTATGCAAAGATTGAGGCAACTTCTTCCCTTTTTATCTGGTTTAAGGTGTGATTTTCATATTGTCCACATCTGTTACTTGCCACAGGTGAGTTTGAACCAGCATCACATGTTTGAAACAAAGTTGTTTACCCACAATTTTTGGAAAAAGGCCAACAATATATGGCCCATTTTTTGGATTTTGTGCAATTTGCCTTTCTTTCTCTGTTTTTTATTGGTATTCTTCCAATACACACAAAAGCCAATAAACATGTGTATAACAAAACATGTGTAATTGCAATAATTTTCTGGGAGAAATACTTCATTTTCTGGCACAATTTCAAGGATGCCAACACTTTTGGCCATGACTGTATATGGTCAAGTGATGTGATGGTTGCAGGTTGAACCTTCCGAAAATGTTTCCTTCACCACCAGCTCCACATTTGGGCATTGAAAATAGCTGTAACACAACATCTATAGTCCCAAAACACCTACCAGGTTGACTAATTAATTCCTTTAGCATTAATAACCTTCAGTGGAAATGTCCAGCTAAAGTAATTTGTCTGTAAAGACAATGACCATACTAGAAGAATTCCCTAAAAATGTATCTACAACACAAAGAAGATTCTATAGGCTGAGCGTTAAGTCACAAAATATCCCCAGACATTAGAGAAGATGCAGCTTACACCTCTTTTAAGTGATAAAAATGGCGACCTGCAGCTTCGTATTGTACCCAAGACACCAATGGTTCTTTATTCATGAGCGTCAGAAGAACTCGCTCTCCTTAAGAAGCTTATAGCATGGAATATCTTAAAGGCCACATCTCCTGGCCACCCACATACCTCTGTGTGTGTCTTGGGCCTTTGTTGATTCTTATAAAGCCTTCTCAATTGTCTCACTAGGTCATTACCATATCTACATGGCTTTATAAAAAAAAAAACACACACACACACAAAAAAAAACACAAAACACGTCGGAATTATGTTTTGTCCTTCTCTATTAAATTTTCGCTTTACATCTTCAAGCTGTTTGTCCTCAAAATTTCGTTTGATGCCAAGGAAAAATTTACGGGGTTCGTTTCCTTGTAAGTTAAACAAAAATATCCATTAGAAATAAAAAATAAAAAAAAAGGTACAAACATTTAACTAAAGTCGATTTTTTTTGTTCATTTAGGGACCTTGAATAAGTTAAACTTTAACAAGCCAATTTCATAAACAGTTCTACAAACACTTAAATTACCCCATGATGTACGGCTTTTTGTGTCATATCTATTTGTAAACCATGTCAAAGGCAGATTTAAAATGTTTATGTCGTATTTATGTAATTTTATTACTGCAAATTGAATCTATCTAAACATCTCTCCTTACAGAGAGAGAGCTGATCCTTATGAGGTTTGGTGGTTTTCTCGGGCGTACAACCCTCATTATCCTACTTGCAGCCCCCGACTCTTGATGTCCTGTTTGAACAACATAAGAGCACATAAGTAGCCGTTACCGGAAAGATGTGAACACAAGCTCTTGCTTTGTGAGGCATCAAAAATTTCCCAACACTTTTGGCTTGCATGGAATCGGTCAACAGAATCTCATGTTCAATGCTTCTGACCCCATTCTTGATACTTCCGTAAACACTTGGACACTTTCAGACTGACGGTTGGGTTTTCTGTAGATGCTATGGTTAACAGCGAGGGTGGACCATACGTGACAAGTTTTTGAGTTGGCCATCTGGGAGGTTAGTAGTCATCGAAAAATTGTTTTCCCATGACAATGTCCTTTTTTTATTGGCTTTGTGCTCTCCAAAGTTTTAGAGTTGTCATTCTGGGAGGTTACTGGTCATCGAAAATTGTTTTCCAGTAACAGTAACGGTAATCCATACTTGACGAATTTTAGAGTTGGCCATTTGGGAGGTTTCCCATAACTATGTCCTCTTTTCTAGGCTTGGTGTCCTCCACGCCCCATCCAAGCATGTTCTATGCTACATTTTCTGACCTTTTTTTTTTCACAAAAGAAAACGAGAAAGATTGCTTTCCAGAAGGTTTCTCGAACTTCAGGAGCTCTTCTCCTTTTATGGATGAATCCAGGATGTTTTTGAGAGACTAGGCAACTAGGAATTAAAGGGTTTGTCCCATGACTTGTCTTTAGTAGCACACTGCTGCCCTGTCTCCTGGCTTCCCGGTCCCTCGCTCCCGATGACTGACAGTTCGGAATAATGCCCCCGGCCCAAAATGTGTGCGGTGATCAGAGACGGCTTTGTCTCTGCGTCGAAACTGGCTGGATAGTGCTTGTAAGCTATATACTTTCAAGCGACAAGCTGCTTGCCTAAAAAAATGCCCACTGCTGATAGACTGAAAGGTGGCCAGTAACCTAGGCAATGAGCAGTAAACAATAAAATTAAAAATCCCTCCATTCTTGGGAACGGAGAAGATTTTTAGTAAAAGGTAAATTGCAAAGATTCTCGGTCTTACAAACATTTTTCGAATTTAAGAAGTGGCAGCCCCTTTACACTGCTGGGATCGGCTCCATCTCTGATCATAGCTATTGTAGAAAGGCCATGGCTGTGCTTCAGCCCCTGATCTCGTAGGTGCGGTGGTAGTACCCATGAGATTATGGTGATGATTTGGGTACAATATGCTGAAGGTCGTGGTAGGAAAGTCACTTTTTATTTCCCTGAGTGTCAGAAGAAGGCACTTTTCATGGTGAACAGTCAAAGGCTGTCAGAAAATATCCCTTATCTAGGGATGGTTGTCAGATTTTCCTACCTTAATACCCTTAATATACATATAGATTCAACTACAACTCAGTAAATGGAAATCTACACTTCTTGGATTTATAAAGAAAAAAAAAAAGGCTTCTTCCTTCCAAAAAATAGCGCCACTTCAGTCCATAGTTTGTGGCTTGTACTGCAGCTCAATAGTGCAAAGAATGGGGCTGAGTTGCAAAATCACACACAACCAATGGACAGGTGTGGCACTGTTTTTGGAAGAAAGCAGATACGTTTTGCTAATCCTGTACAACCCATACAATGGGGCCCGCCGGAGGATTCTCCTGTCCTACCGTAGGCCAGTCCAAGCCTGATGAAAAGTATCCCCGGTATTTTAAAATGAAAAAGTTAACAAAAAATGTTTCACAGAAGATGAAATTTAATTGCTTTACTAATTTCAAGGCATTTTGAAATCATCCCAAGTCCTAGAATTTCATTTATTAATTTCGGGGGGGGTTTTTTATACAAATATTCTACGGATCACAACATTTCTATCCTTCATTACCTTTACGGTATTTTCTAAATAAACTTTTTTTTTTTTTTAAAGCCTCTTTAAATTTCCAACTTGGAAAGTCTGCCCGTAAACCCAGGAATCATCTTCCATTTATTATTATTTATTTTTTTTTCCATTCTATACAGTTACATTGTCATTTATGAGCGATTCTTGGAGAAGGGAGTGTTTTACGCCATCCGTGCATGAAAGATTTTTTTTTTTTTTTTCGTGAACGGGTCCTAGTTAATTTTCCAGCTGTGTAAATATTGATAAGATAACAATAGAATTTGTTCCCGACACATATGGCTGAGACAATTCAATGAAGTAATGTTCCCGTGCTCACATTAATTAAACTGCTAGCATTCGAAAGCTATTAATGATCAATACCGGCTATGGAGCGGACGTATACCAGTGTGCATTTATATGCATTTAGTGCCAAATACTGTTTGCATAGAGAAATCGCCGGCGAGCGCACAGTGAAGGCAGCTGCTCTATTTAAAAATGTATGTTAAAAAAAAAAAGAAGGGAATGAGAATAAAGGCGAATCCCATTTATAATACGCTGTGCGGAATGAAGATGGAAGTCCTTTCAATAGAAATACAAAAAGGCTATTTTTTTATTGGATATTTAGCCGCTTATTGGTTTCTTTGTATTTCTCTTAATATTTTTTAACCATTTGAGGCCTGATATACTGTATATACACATAAATATATATATATATATATATCTTAGTTAAAAGAAATATATATATTATATATATATTTAATATATATTTTATATATTTATTTATATATAATATATATATATATATATATAGTCAGTTACAAAAGAAATAAATATATACATATTTAAATATATGTATTTAAATATATATGTATATATATATATATATATATATATGTACATATACAGTACAGACCAAAAGTTTGGACACACCTTCTCATTTAAAGATTTTTCTGTATTTTCTTGACTATGAAAATTGTACATTCACACTGAAGGCATCAAAACTATGAATTAACACATGTGGAATTATATACTTAACAAAAAAGTGTGAAACAGCTGAAAATATGTCTTATATTCTAGGGTCTTCACAGTAGCCACCTTTTGCTTTGATGACTGCTTTGCACACTCTTGGCATTCTCTTGATGATCTTCAAGAGGTAGTCACCGGAAATGGTCTTCCAACAATCTTGAAGGAGTTCCCAGAGATGCTTAGTACTTGTTGGCCCTTTTGCCTTCACTCTGCGGTCCAGCTCACCCCAAACCATCTCGATTGGGTTCAGGTCTGGTGACTGTGGAGGCCAGGTCATCTGGCGTAGCACCCCATCACTCTCCTTCTTGGTCAAATTGCCCTTACACAGCCTGGAGGTGTTTGGGGTCATTGTCCTGTTGAAAGATAAATGATGGTCCAACTAAACGCAAACCGGATGGAATAGCATGCCGCTGCAAGATGCTGTGGTAGCCATGCTGGTTCAGTATACCTTCAATTTTGAATAAATACCCAACATTGTCACCAGCAAAGCACCCCCCACACCATCACACCTCCTCCTCCATGCTTCACGGTGGGAACCAGGCATGTAGAGTCCATCCGTTCACCTTTTCTGCGTCGCACAAAGACACGGTGGTTGGAACCAAAGATCTCAAATTTGGACTCATCAGACCAAAGCACAGATTTCCACTGGTCTAATGTCCATTCCTTGTGTTCTTTAGCCCAAACAAGTCTCTTCTGCTTGTTGCCTGTCCTTAGCAGTGGTTTCCTAGCAGCTATTTTACCATGAAGGCCTGCTGCACAAAGTTTCCTCTTAACAGTTGTTGAAGAGATGCGTCTGCAGCTAGAACTCTGTGTGGCATTGACCTGGTCTCTAATCTGAGCTGCTGTTAACCTGTGATTTCTGAGGCTGGTGACTCGGATAAACTTATTCTCAGAAGCAGAGGTGACTCTTGGTCTTCCTTTCCTGGGGCGGTCCTCATGTGAGCCAGTTTCTTTGTAGCGCTTGATGGTTTTTGCAACTGCACTTGGGGACACTTTCAAAATTTTCCCAATTTTTCGGACCGACTGACCTTCATTTCTTAAAGTAATGATGGCCACTCGTTTTTCTTTACTTAGAATTTGTATTATGGCAAGAAAAAAGCAGCTAACAGTCTATTCAGTAGGACTATCAGCTGTGTATCCACCTGACTTCTGCACAACACAACTGATGGTCCCAACCCCATTTATAAGGCAAGAAATCCCACTTATTAAACCTGACAGGGCACACCTGTGAAGTGAAAACCATTTCCGGTGACTACCTCTTGAAGCTCATCAAGAGAATGCCAAGACTGTGCAAAGCAGCCATCAAAGCAAAAGGTGGCTACTGTGAAGAACCTAGAATATAAGACATATTTTCTGTTGCTTCACACTTTTTTGTTAAGTATATAATTCCACATGTGTTAATTCATAGTTTTGATGCCTTCAGTGTGAATGTACAATTTTCATAGTCATGAAAATACAGAAAAATGTTTAAATGAGGTGTGTCCAAACTTTTGGTCTTTACTGTATATATATATTTTTTAAACATCGTGCAGCGCGCTCCCTCCACATCTTCTCCCCCCAATTGACTTAAATGGGGAAAGCTGCAACCTGGGATGGATTTCATGTAAAAACAATAACTAGAATTTTATAAAATATTTTTTAGCTGGCAATATTTTGAGGGCAACAAACATACACAATTCATGCTCTTGGCTTAATAGAAATATTCCCGTCTAAATTAGAGTAAAATTCCTGGAAATTTTCAGTTGGACCATTGGGTTTCAAGTGGTCCATGAATCAGGAATTTTTTACATTTTGTATTATTTTTCTCCTAAATAGACCCAATCCTACTTTATAAACCTATCACATGACAAGTAGGGCGCATTTGGAGAACGCTGCCGGTCAGTTGACTACCCAATATGGCAAGGAGGACTTGTACATGTTCCAACGATACCACACATTAAACTGTAGCAATAGGGCTACCCTCACCCATCGATGGTCAAAAGTGTCCATTTGGCCACTGAAGGGGTCATGCATCAGCACTTTTCTGTCAAATTGTACGTGAAAGCTCACAGATGGCCACCACAAGAAAAATTGTCCATAGCTCTTTAATTTGATGAGGTCATTGAAGCAACCACTTTAGCTACCCCGGGGAGTAGGCATCGCAATGGGTATGGCCCCCAGCAGAAGAAGAGGCCCGGGCTAAGAGATGGAGTTTGATGGCAAGTAGTTAGGTCAAAGGGGTATTATAGGTCTAAGGGGTAATGCTTCTCCTTTTGGAGAGTGACAAGACAAGCCTGGCATGTCAGAGTGAGGAGACTTATAAGCCATGCATCTTCCACTGGGAAATTAAATATGCAAATTGTCTCTTCAGAGAGGAAGAAGACTGTAACTCTAGTGCCACCTAAAAGTCAATATCGTCTGTTTAACAAGTGTTGCAATATGAATTATGATAAAAGCCAAACGAGAATCTCAATTTGCAGACACGGTGTTTCGGGGGTATTGCCCCTCATCAGTGCAAAGTATGAGATCTGAGTGGGCTAGGTGAGAGCCTCTGGACTGGGGTCTAAGGGGTAACATTTCTCTTTGCGGAGAGTTACAAGCCAAGTTTTGCATGTCATAGTGAGGAAACTTATAAGCCATGCATGCTCCTCTGGGACATTAAATATACAAATTGTCTCTTCAGAGAGGAATATAAGGGTGTATAGTGAAATACAGACCACTGAAAGTCATAGGTGGGAAGGAATGACCTTGAAGCATGTCTTTTTCAGATAAAATTGGGGTTAGGGTTGCAAGTTTTGTTATGGGGCCCCACACCTATTTGTCATATCCCCTGGAACTAATTTAATCTGTGACTACAAACATGGATACTTTTCAGAAAAATATAAGTTTTGTTAAAGTTCCAAGCCACTATCGTCACATAAAACATTTTGGATTTTTTTTTGAGCAGATATGACGAAGAACAGATCATATAAGGGATCACACCTAGAAATCGTCACTGTCTTCATAGCTGCTGAATGTGATGCGCCATTGGACGCCCTAAAATGTGGTTTATTCGCTAGTATTTGGCACATAGGTGCAAGGAGGGCAGGTTACCATTGAGGATCTCATAGTATCGGCACCAGGCTTCAGGAGTCTAAGAAACCTTATATATAATACACAATAGGAAATATAAAATTATGATTGTCGAGAAAAAAAATACTTTTGAAACTTTTAGAAGCTCTTGTAAAGTAGAGCTCGTGTCTCCGATGAATTCTATTTTAATTCTGATATTTTCCAAATTGGGCAAAAATCACAGCAGTAACATTAGGGGGTGATCCAGTTGAAGTACAGATGCACATATTTAGATTTTTGCATCTAGGCCCTCCCCTCACGTTGATTAGATCCAAGGGAGTAATTGATCACAATCATGTAAGGTAAAAATAATGTAGATGATTATGTCGGAGTTCTTCTAATTTCAAACTTTTGGGTTTTTGGTGCCTTGTAAAAAAAAAAAAAAAATCAAAAAATCCCGGCATCTGCCTCCACAGCTGGTTCTTTTCTTCTATAACTCCGTTCACTATTAAGATACCATATGCTGCTTAAAATAATGATTAAAAAGATGAAATTATCCCCAAGAATCACAATCACAAGAATTGACAGAACAAATGAAACAGACCGGCAGAGTACTGATACCGTCCCTGCTATAATTAACCAGCGTCTGGCTGAAGTGATGTTAGAAGTGATCGTCTCTGTGTTACAGATATGGGGGACGACACTGGAAGATGTACAGGAGCACAACAACAAGCTATGATGAGGGACAGAAACCTTGGCTCAGCTATGAAGGACTGTCCTTACTGTGGGAAAACCTTTAGGACTTCACATCACCTAAAGGTGCATTTGAGGATACATACAGGTAAGACCTGAACCCGAGACAAGAACGTAGCATTACATTGAATCTGGTTTTTATGTGAGGTCTCATGTCCATTCTAGAAGAAGGGTTCTACCAGTCATTGTGCCATGGAAGTTCTCCGCCGCACAAGAGGGACCAACCTTCTGTTGTAGACCACCTCCACACCCAAGAAGTTTTTAGCTAGCTATTGATGAGATAGATGGTTCTAGTGCCCCAACATGGAGAATCAGTCATTTTGGAACAGTTATGGTTGACAGATGCAATTAGGCTGATGCCTCACCAACAAGGAAGGTGGAGCGACATTTGCCTATCCTTTTGACCCTGAGCCATGAACATTATCCTTAGGATGGTGTACATCGCATCCCTGGGTGTTATTGATCACTTTTGGTTTTTGATAGTAATCGTTGCCTCTCCCCAACTTAAGTCCCAGCCTAATCATTGTATCAGATATCATAGTTAGACCATATGTAGATGGATTTAACATGGATAGACTTTGTGATCACCTACCAAGGTTTATGATTTGGGCATCGTACGTATGGTGTGCCCCGTACACCGAGGTTAGTTTTATACTAAAGGCTACTTAATCTATGTCCTTCATGTTTAGGAAATTAGTTTAGTAACTTGAGAAGTATCTTATAGGAAATAAACCATCTAATTTCTATGGCCAGTTATTCATGAAATTATGAGTTTAATGGTCGCGTCACCAGTCGGGGCACGACCTCGACTCAATACAAATGTATGGAGTGAGGCTGCGTCCACTGGCCAGGAGTATGTATAACGCATACATAACATTCGCTCCCTGGTCAGAAACCAGTGAACCCCGCAGCGCACAGTGCGTGTGCTGGGGGTATACATAAGTCTGCAGTCAAATAGAGTGACTGCAAACTTATCGATTTGGACCAGACAACCCCTTTAGTAGCTATTTTTCTTCAGCTAGCCCATTGACTTCAGCCAGAATAAGCCCAAACTCTCAAATATATCATCCGATCCATGATTACCACTCCATCAAGTAGCTTTTATGTCAAGGGTAGCTCATCTCCCTAAAGTTGACCATACTCATTAATGGACAGATGTCTCACTGATGGTCACCAACACATCTGCTTATTTTTGTAACCCTTGTGCTGTTACCCCATGGGCTACTGGCTGATTCCAAGACTGTAACTATGTGAAGGTATTAAAGATTGACATCAATATAATGGGTGATCAGACTACTAAGGGGGTAGTACTATAGATTTTAGAAGGTTCTAGGTCAGTGCTACTGTAGATTTGAGAGCATTCCAGACATCTAGAGCTATAACTTTCAATTTATTCCACTAATGAATTGCCGTAGATGCCAGAGCCTTCAAGGGCATCACGGTTTCCATGCTCCTGTGTAATCTAGGCTAAAGATTCTAGAAAAGTAGACCCCCACACCACTGCAAACTCCAAATATACAAAACAGAAGTTTAAGAACTTCAATAGCATATACTCTTGGAAATATGCATGCTTTTAAGGAAAATTTTTCATATATATTCCATCTTCAAGGAAAGTTCATCCATACGTTCCTTATCACTTACACTCCACAAATGTGCCAACGTCAGATCTTGGGATATTAAAAGGTAATGAAAGAGTTGTTCTTTCTCGACAACCACTGTCCATACACCTTCTTAGGACATATGGCCCTACTCCTTGAGCCAGAGCAGAGAGCCTTTAGGTTCTGGTTACCTGTTCAAGGGGTAATCAAGTCTACGAAGGGGCGTGAACACGAAGAACCAATGCTCCTGGTTTCTCGTGGCAGCATGGCCTGACCAAGATGAGTTGAGTGGCGTAGCTAGTCATTCAATTCATTGCCTACCTTCATCATTCCAACCAGTTATCCCAGATACATTGGTGGATAGATGATGATGATGATATTTGGAGACTGGAATAGCCCTTTCATTCGAGCTTTTCCTGATTTGATCAGCTGATCTTCATGAGAAGAAAGGGTTGACCAGTTTGGACCTTGTCATTGGTTCCCTTTTCTTTATTTTCGATCAACTTCACCATTTAAAATAATATAACTAAATTTCAGGATTTATAAAAATCATCCAAAACAGCGTAAAAAAAGAAAAAGAAATGTCTTGCTGTCGACTTTCCATTAAACTCCCTTTATTCTTAGTTGGGAGTAAGAATCAAACTCTGTTTTTATTCATCTACTTTTTGCTAAATAGTTTATTTTTTGCTTTTCTGTTATTTTTTTGTTGTTATTCTCTTTTTTTTTGTAACACTGCAGTGGTAGCGATTTCTGGCTTTTAATGACATCCCAAAACTTTTGTTGGGAATAATTGATTGAATTTAAATTTCTTTAAAAGTTTAAGAGGTAATGTTACAGTATAAATTTCATAGCAAAACACTAAGTAGAGAAATATCCATTAGCAAAATTAACTACAGTTTCTAGGTAGCTAACAATGTTCAGTATACAGTAGGGCATGGCTAATGAACACTGCAGCGGGTGATATTTCATTATACAAATTAATGCTCACATTTTAATGGGAAAGTCACATAATGAATCTCGGCTTCAGTGACAGCAATTAGAGGCACAGATTGTCCCCTTCTGGACAAGGCACTGTTTAGCAATAAGCAGCTGCGTTAAAGATCTCCAGGTTTACAACGTATATATATAGGCTTTGGGGGGAAATTAGTATACAATTTATATTAATGTTCCAAAACTTCAGTTCATCCGCGTCGGTCATCGATCTCCTCCGACCCCTCTTATGTAAAGAAAAGTCTAAATAAATAACAAGTGAGGCTGAAAATAACTCGTAAATCGTTAGAAACTTCAGACACATTTAATGCCGTGGAATCTTTTTTTTTGGGGTGGGGGGGGGGGGTTAGGCGTCATTTATTAGAAGAGTCTTGGGGATTTAGGACATTTTTTTATTTTTCATTCTAAAAAAATTCTGCATAATATAAAGTAATACAAATAAAATAAAAGCAAAGCGTGTACAAAGCAATAACCAATAAAATAAAATCTGCAATTGTATAAAGTTTTTAGATAGTAAAGAGGTAAAAAAAAAAAGCGCCACCTGTTTGAGTAGAAAAATCGCTTTGAAAACAGGTTCTACCGCGGATCCACGGGACATCAGACCAATAGTAGGTTTAAGAAGGAAAATTTGTGGCGCGTTTCCACTCTCCTGAACATTGAAGACAATCCGGTACCAAGAGATATTATAATGTGTTTTTTTATTCGACGCGTTTTGAAGTAGATCATACTTCTTCTACAGGAAGTAACAACATAAGAACACATTGACATAGAGAACCTATGTCTATATCAATGTGCTCTTATGTGGTTACTTCCTGAAGAAGAGGCGCTATACACTTCGAAATGCGTCAAATAAAAAACGCATTATAATATCTCACGGTACTAGATTGTCTTCAACTTTCAGCAGCGAGGAAAAAAGCTCCACAAATTTTCCTTCTTAAATAGATAGTAAAAAGACATCCTAACCTGTCCTTACAATCTTTAGAATTGTGATATAGTTCGAAACGCGTAGAATAAAAATCACATAATATCATCTCTTGGTACCGAATTGTCTTCGATCTTCAGCAGCGCGGAAAAAGCTCCACAAATTTTCCTTCTTAAATAGATAGTAAAAAGACATCCTAACCTGTCCTTACAAACTTTAGAATTGTGATATAGTTCGAAACGCGTCAAATAAAAAGCACATTATAATATCTCTTGGTACCGGATTGTATTCAGCATTCAGCAGCGCTGAAAAAGCTCCAACAATTTTCCTTCTTAAATAGATAGTAAAAAGACATCCTAACCTGTCTTTACAAACTTTTTTTTAGCTTTTAAAATGGATTTTTACGTTTTTTTGGGGGGGGATTTTACTTAACAGAATGAAAATCTACTCTATGGGTAATGCTAAACTCCAGTTTCCTCCATTATTCTAATGCCCTCAGTCTACGAATTCTTAATGTTTTTTAGAGCTTTTTGTTGTTTTTAATCATTTCGTCCACTACTTTTGATATTGATCTTATGCGGCCCTAGAAACATTGGATGCATTGAATTCGAAAGGAATCTTTTGCGGGTGTAAACATCAATCATTAGAAGAGATTTAGGGTTTTTCAAATTTGGAAATGCGATGTGATATAAATATTATACAAATAAAATAAAAGCAAAATGTGTAATGAATAAAAAAAAAATTGCGATTGTAAAGACTTTGGCCCGTAAACAGTCATCTTCACCTATTTTTATCTTTTATAGATCTTTATTTTTACATTTGTTTTGTGTTATTTTCATATTTTGTCTTACAAAATTAAAAATCTACATTTTGAGTTGTTAAAGTTCCTTAACGCTCCTCCATCATTCTAATTCCTCAATCTAAGAGTTTTCAATTGTGATTTAGAGCTTTTTTTGTAGTTTTTAAATAATTTTGTCCTTAAAGGGGCTGTTCAACTATTTTTTAGAATAGGTCATCAATATCATAGTGGTGGGTGTCTGACACAGTGTTGCTGTGTAGTGGACGTTAACGGGGTCTGCAACTCATCTCCTATTGAAGTGAAGGTCATCTGAGCTGTCATACCCAAGAAAAGCCACTGCACAGTGAAAGGAGCGGTGCTATTTCGACTCCATACGCTGTTTTACATTGGGTCGCCTCGGGATCTGATGGGTAACAGTGCCGGCTCAGAGCCAAAACGCGTTGCTACAATAAAGAACCGTTTTGGAACACAAAAGGCTTCTCATTCACTGCCCGTACAACGTGATATCATCTTCACCTACTAGGATGAGGTGGATGTCCGATTACTCCACACTCCAGTAGACAATGGAACCAAGTTGGAGGCTGTAGTGTAATGGAAAAATTAGCCAAAAATTACTCCAACATAACATCCTTTTTTCAAAAGCCACAAGTGCGATCTTGGAATCAGACATGCCGATGGACGTCATTGCCACTTTCAAGCTACGGCTCCCCCCCCCGAGCTATTTCTAAGTGGATGGAGCATCTGAGCCTAACTGGTGACATCACATCACTCCCTAGAGTTTGTACATCCTCTCCATTCAGACATAGCAGCCAAACGGGAAGCCGCGGTGGGACAGGCACTGGCTCGATGGATATTTTTTAACATCCTCCCCCATTAGGTTTGGGGGGGGGGAAGCAAATAAAAAAGTGAAAACATGTCCAATTCCTATATAGTAATGCCTAGGGGGGAAGCTACTTTCCTTAGCAGAATGTGGTGGGAAGGTTGACGGAACGCTTAGTTTTCCTATCTAAGTAACATTTTGGGCTGCGATCAATCTTTGCAGAGTAGAAATAGTATCCCGAAACTGTTGGTGCTTTACGATAGACGACCGGTTTTCCCATCTTTAATTTTGCAGTTCGCAGATTCTAAAATTAGACGTTTGGGCCTTAATCCCAGACCACTTTAATTAATTGGGGTGAAAGCAATTGGCATCTGCCTAAATAGAAGATCTGAAAAATATACAGGTGACGTGAATTCATGATGGTACTACCTACGCAGGTGCTAAATGTAACGTACCGGTGGAACTTGCGTAAAGGGGTATTCCCATCTCATAAAATGATAGAATATCCCTAGGATGTGTCATCACTCTATGACCATGGGGGGTGCTGTATAATTTCTGTGAGCGTCGTCCATTAAAAGGAGCTGGTCAGCTTATTTTGTACATGGTAGCAGTGGTTTAGCAATATAGGTGCTTGACTTCTAATAAAAATTATATACTTTTTTGGTACAGATCCGATGTGCCGTTCATGAGAAATCTAGTGTAGAAACCATACGCATATCAGGCTGGAAGTGCACTGGGGGCGTGTCAAGAAGAAGAAGCAGTCCAAGTGCATTGATACGCCCCCGGTGCACTTCCTGCCTGATTTGCATATGGTTTCTATACAAGATTTCTCATAACTGACACCTTTGATCTGTACAAAAAAAAGTATACTTTTTATTGGGGGACAAGCGCCTATACAGCCAAACCACTACTGTGTTTCCCTGAAAATAAGACAGGGTCTTATATTATTTTGTTGCTCCAAAATAATGGGTTAGGGTTTATTTTCAGGGGAGGTCTTATTTTTTTGTTTCCCACGAACAACAATCCTTATTTATTCTTGAATAAAAAAAAAATCAACATTTTTTTCAATTATAATCATGCCATCACACACACACACGTATATAGATACATATACTGCACATACACTTATATATATACACATTACACATACATACACATGTATATACACACGCAATGCACATACACATGAATACACAATTCACATACACATGTATATACACATCATATTGCACATACACATGTAAATACACACTGCACATACATTCACATGAATATACGCACTGCATATACAAATACACATGTAAATACATACACAAGTATACACACACTGCACATACATACACATGTATACACACTCTGCACATACATACACATGTATATACAAACACACTGCACATACATACACATGTATATACAAACACACTGCACATACATACACATGTATATACATGCTGCACATTCATAAACATGCATATACACACACACACTACACATACATACACATGTAAATACACACTGCACATACATTCACATGAATATACGCACTGCATATACAAATACACATGTAAATACATACACTGTGCATACATACACAAGTATACACACACTGCACATACATACACATGTATACACACACTGCACACACATACTCATGTATATACAAACACACTGCACATACATACACATGTATATACATGCTACACATTCATAAACATGTATATACACACACACTACACATATATACACATGTATATACACACACTGCATATACATACACATGTATATACACACACTGCACATATAGTGCATACCAGCTTCTCTCCTCTTCAGTCCCTCTGGGCTCATGGCAGTTAAAGGACTTTTGATGACATCATGGTCACATGACCGTGATGTCACCAAAGCTCCTTACACAGTCTTAACCTCTAAATAAAAACACTGGGAGCCCCCAAGAGAGTGGAGGCCCTGAGCAATTACCCAGATTTCCCCCTTATTAACGCCGGCCCTGCCTATAGCTAGAGAATATTTTTGGATTAGGGCTTCTATTACAAGCATACTCCAAAAATCCTGTAAAATCGTACTAGGGCTCATTTTCATGGAAAAATATCGCGCTGACTGTTTCCCTTTCACTTTAATGTTTTTTTCTTCATTAACTTATTAGCTGTGTCAAAAATTGTCTTCAGGTCTGTATACTTTACCTTATATGCACATATCTGTACAAACATACCATAAAATTCCTGTAATTCATTTGAACTCAAGTATTCTGGAAAATCGGAGAGCTATAGCAAAGCGCTGGCATTTTTATATCCTATGATGTTTTAGAATATTATACATGTGTGTAATGTGTTCCTGACTACGACTACGAATTAATGCAAATGCTAAAAATGCGAGTGATTGTTTTCATCATCAAAAACAAAATAAAAAACTGCTTATATTTTACTTTTACATCAGAGTCTAAGCTTCCGTCCCTGAATGATTACGTATATATATATTGCAGGCACGTTACAGAAAAACCAGCAGAGTACATATGGAAATGACTGCAAAGCCTCTGCAGATAATTACAATGTAACAGAGAGGATATTAATATATGTTGCATTTCTTCATTAGCGAGGATTTTATATAATTTTTATTGCCACGCTGTAATCTCACCTATATGTTCTTTTGCGCCGCAGTGGTAATGGCCTTAATATTTCAGTGTTTATAGATCTGTATTTAGTAACAATGCCGAGGGTCTGCAGATCTCAGAATTCTTCTGGAATGCTGCCCTCTAAATAATGATAAATTACTCGTGCAGTATGCCATTTGCTAATTATATCCATGATTTACTGCAGAGCGCGACTTAAATCATTCATTTCAGCCTTGCGTAACAGTGCCATAAAATTTTTTAGGCTTTAAAAATGGTTTCCATGTGTATAAATTAAACAAATTTCACAACAATTACGGATATAGAAAGTCTGAGTCGATCATCTCATTAACATTTATTTCACCTACGTTTAATCCACAGGTCTAGAATATTAAACTTTCTTATTCGGTACGTAGGATTTTATCATTTATTTCCATCCAGGAAGGAAAAAAAATAAATAACTGAGAATATATATATATTTATATGTCTGCATTAAACAATCCATCCAAAAAGAAACTATTGCGAAAGTGAAAATTAAAAAAATGTACATTTTTTTTTTGTCTAAGTATATTACAAAAAATACGATAAAGAATGCAAGATTTTTTTAAAAAAATATATAATAATTAAAACGAAAAAACTTACGAGCTGCTGAATTAAATAGGTTAATTTGACCACCTTTTTGAGGTCGTAAACACCTTTTTAGGAAAATAAAAAGTTCCTCTGACGGCTAGTAAATGAAAGAAAAGAAATAAAATTTAAAAGGAATGGTCCAGGTTAAAAAAACTAAATATGGCTAATTTATTCCAAGAAGATTGCCACACCTGTCCATGTCTGGTATTGCAGCTCATCTCCATTGAAGAGAATGAGGTTCAGCTAAAATACCACACTCAACCGGTGGAACATCATGGTGCTGTTTTTGGCAGTCATTTTAGGTACATTTAGACTACATGTATTTTCAACAAAAAATAACTTTTTTTTTTTATTTCAAGTCTGTCTTTCTCAAAAACTTGTGATTGTACCAAACTTTTAAACCTTTATTTTTTGTTTATCTTTAGGTGAGAAGCCTTACAAATGTCCCCACTGTGACTATGCTGGCACCCAGTCAGCATCTTTGAAGTACCACCTTGAGCGCCACCACAGGGAAAGGCAAAATGGCTCTGGCCCACTTCCTATCCATGGACATCCTCCAAACCAGGACCACAAGGATGACACAGCAAGTAAGAGCTCCCTCTTTATGAGACCAGACATATTACGAGGTGCATTTAAAGGCTTTCCCGGAATAGACTTCAGAAGTGGAATGATGTCCCAACAGTGGCAGGCAGGGTTGATGTCTTCTGGAGACCGTCAGGGCCAATCAAGCGGCATTAATTCTGAGTCTTTCTCAGAAGCTTTGAAAAAAGAGATGTCTTCAAAAACACCTAGCCTTGCAGAATTTGTGAGAACATACCCTAATATTGCCGGCAATGGCTTAAACTTTCAAGGGTCATTGCAGGCCTTCATGGACAATTTTGTTTTAAATTCCCTCAAGAAAGAAAAAGAAATGAAGGAGAAGGCTTTGCTTGACTCGCTTCCTCTAAAGGCCTCCAGATCTGACAATGGCGAAGATAAATCAGAAAACAAAACACCTCAGAAGAAAATGGAGAAATCTCAGTATGAACCTCTGGACTTGTCTGTGAGGCCAGATGCCCAGTCTCTTCCAGGTTCATCAATCACAGTCCAAGATAACATTGCTTGGCATGGCTGCTTGTTTTGTTCGTTTACAACATCATCAATGGAACTGATGGCCCTTCATCTCCAAGCCAACCATCTCGGAAAAGCAAAACGTAAAGACTGTACAATGGGAGGGCAAGGGCACACTAAAGATCATTTGAGGGAGTCATTGGGCATAGTGAATAAAGTTATGGCCTCATCTTCTTCTGTCCAAGGTAGTAAGGAAATGATGACCTCAAAAATGAGCCCACTACAAACTTCTGAAAAAGTTCTGCAAGGCAACACCAAGGAAGCCTTACCTGATCATAAAGGTAGTTCATGGCCCAGTCATGTGGATGCAATGTTTAATAACTTCCCAACCGAACTCTATAAACAGTTTGGTGTCTACCCGGCTTCAGGAGGAGCCAACACGCAAAACATGGACATTGACTCTCAGGCTCCACTTGACGATGACTCGCATTTGCTGCAGTGCGATTCTGTAAATACAGTTGCTACTGATGATCTTTCTGATGAATCCTCCTCCGAAGATATGGAGACGTGCAAAGAAGACGAAAACGAAGACGAGGAAGTTGAAACAGAACCGGAAAACATGAATACGACCGATGAACCGGACAAAGATGAAAATGACATGGAAGAAGCAGAGTCAAATTCAAGCCCTCTAAGATCTTCAGATAATATGGTGTCGCTGCCATCACAACTGATGGAGAAGCAATGGCACCCAAATCTTCCATTACCCCATGATGTTCCACAAAACTCTGCAAAACTTGATCAAGCACCAGCTCCTGATGCTTTGGAGAAGCAAGTTAATATGCTCTCCGTTCTCCGAGCTTACAGCTCCGAGGGTATGACTGCTTTTAATGGACTTGGAAACAACACAGCAAACAGCGGATGTATGAAGAGACCTGACCTATGTGGTAAGTAGACATAATAAAGCAAGATGTAGATGATGGATAGGGATCCCAAGGTTTTTTTTTAATACTCCAGAAAACCAGGTCATATAGATCCATGAACCGTCGATAAGTTGCAATATATCTTTAATATGGGTCACCATTGCACGATTCTCTCACGTTACCTTTAGAAACAAACCAACTACCTGTGTGACAATGATAAATTGAGTCCACCATTGCTATCACGCTTTGGACCAGGGGGTGCACACTGATGGCTTGTCACCTACACCTCCACCATCTTAGATGCCCCAACGTAAACTTTCTAATTTTAAGGGCTCATGGTCCCGACTTTTAACTTGCATTTAACTAATACTTATAGTCTAAAGAAACATTTTAAGACTATATTAACCTTAAAGGGGTTTTTAGTGATTTAAAAAAAAATATATATATATTTTCATTTAGGGAATGGTATGAGGGAGGGGGTAGGTTGAATCATCAGTGGTTCTTTTATGTACCAAATGTGATGATGTCACCTGACCACTACAGGCAATTAATCACTGGTCTAAGTGCTCTCATATGTATATTTGACATGTGACCAGTGGAGTCAGCGATTATCTGTGGTCAGGTTACTGACGGATGAGACATCATCAGTGCCGGACTGGGCTGCCAAGGGCCCACCAGTAACATTGACTCTGGTGGCCCACTGTTCAGCTACATGCGAATATCACATTACCCTCATTCACAAATTTACCTATATTTCTATATAATAAGAAACGGAGTAGTTTGTTAAATGAATGTTGAGATGATGCCCTTATCTGAACATAGTGAAACAAATGTATTGTGCCAACTACTTCTCATATAAGTGGAGTGGAGAGTCGCCCATTCCTGCATGGGGGCCCACTTGAGGATTCTCCTGTTCTTCTGTCGGCCAATCTGAACCTGGACATCAACAATTCTCGTCCCTATAGGGACCACTGGAGAGGTGGCATTGGAGCAATGAGGGATGCTTATTCTTAATTTTATACTGAGAGACCATTCCTACATGGGGGCCCACCGGAGTATTCTCCGGTTCTCCTGTTGGCCAGTTTGGGCTGGACCTCATCAATTCTTGTCCCTAAAGGGACCACTGGAGTGGTGGCACTGAAGCAATGAGGGATGCTTATTCTTAATTTTATACCGAGAGCCCATTCCTACATGGGGGCCCACCGGAGGATTCTCCTGTTCTCCATTGGGCCAGTCTGGGCTGGAGCTAATCAATTCTGATCCCTATAGGGACCACTGGAGTGGTGGCACTGGAGTAAGGAGGGAAACTTATTCTTAATTTTATACCGAGAGCCCATTCCTACACGGGGGCCCACCAGAGGATTCTCCTGTTCTCCATTGGGCCAGTCTGGGCTGGAGCTAATCAATTCTGATCCCTATAGGAACCACTGGAGTGGTGGCACTGGAGCAATGAGGGAAGCTTATTCTTAATTTTATACCATTCCTTAAATTAGAGTAGATTTTTTTTCCAAAAGTCATGAAGCCAGCGGGGGTCTTGTTTACACCACATGACATGGAACGCTGGTGCGTCTGCTCAGGATCGTAAGGACTCATGCACATGCAGAGCAAAATTACGGACCATTTGTGGTGCCGCATCCGATGGAAGGCGCCGTGGTGAAATCGGATGCACAAATAGGGACTGTTTGGGTCCACATTAGACTGTAAAAGCAGAATGATGGAGCCATACAACAGCTGTGTGCATGAGGTCCTAAACCAGGAGATTTAGATGGGGGAAAAAAATCCTGGCAGATTCTAAGCATCTACAAAAAAAAAAAAATGTAGAGACACTTAATGGCCTAGAGAGATACTGATAGCATCTAACTAGATTATCTGTAGCAGCTAATTCCCTCCAAACTCCCACTATTGACACCAGTAAAATCACTTACTGATGCGAGCAGCTGTTACGTTGAAGTATTGACTCTAAATACATTGACTGTAAGAGACACATCTGTCAAATGGTACATCGATGAACCAGCAATCTGGTCATGTGAAATTCTTGATAAATGGATCCTGCACCATTTTATTATATTGCAGATTAGTCTATACTGTACAGACCTTATGGCCTTCATTTATCAATAGAAACAGATGTTTCGGAGCAGTGGCATTAATATTCATTTAAGGAAAAAAAATTCTCGCCATTAAGATGAAACGTCAGCGTTACCTATAAAAAGAATATATATATATATATATATTTTTAAATCGATTTGATTTTATTTTTGATGGCTTCATTGCAAATATTGTTTAATTTTTCCTAAATATATTTTTTTTCTGTAGAATATTTTTGCCTGTAAAAAAAAAATAAAAAATCCTATTATTATGCTGATTGCATCGTAAAAAAATGTCATAAAATTATATTTTTCTCATTAGCATGACGGAGGCAGATCATGCAGTATAAAAGGAGATAGAAGAGTGTTTAGAAAAAAAAGATGGTATTTGTTGCTTTGTCTCAATATTATATTTTTTAGGTATTTTTTTTTCTGGTTTTTGCTTCCATCTTCACATTCAGTATAGATGGAAAATGCACCATTTATACTATATGAAATGAAGATTTTTTTTTTTTTTTTCAGCTTGTTAGTTATACAGGGTGCGTTCCGTCTAAATGAGCAGCTTGCACAAGAAGGGACTGTTTCTTTAATGAAAGACAAATACCTAGATGCCGGTGATTACTTTGATGTCACCGACACCTTAATCGTTAATATACAGTTTCTACTACTGGTCACTGGATCTATCTTAGGCTCAAACTTCCTGTTCTTTCAGGAAGAGTTTTCAGCAGTTTCCTTATCATCAGAGGCAGGATAACAATTTTTCTATTTATTTATTTATTTTACAAACCTATATAGCGCCATGTTACAATACTGGCGTAGTACTACTGGAAACCAGTGGCTGAAGGAGCACAAGCAGGAACAGCAAGCAGTAATAGAAGTTCTTGGATAAAGCAAAGGAGTTGTAGGAAACAATCCGTAGATGAATGAGTACAGTCTGTGTAAGAATGTTCAGGAGCTGGAGACAGAAACTAGGCTAACAGCTAGACACAATAGTCAAGCAATGAGTGAGAGATCCATGTGGCTTTTAGTAGGCCCAAACAGGAAACAAGATGGATTCTGCAGGTTCAGAATCTGCCATATTAGTAAAGGGCAATTGCGGAACACAACAGCAGCCTCCAGTGGTAAGGAGTGGAATTGCAGCACAATTATTAAGGTGAACAATAGCAGCCACTAGTGGTCAAACTGTAGAAAGACAACAGGAATTCTGACATACCATTAATTCCACAGCGCTTTCCAGACATTATCATCACTGTCCCCATTGGGGCTCACAATCTATATTCCTTATCAGTATGTCTTTGGAGTGTAGGAGGAAACCCACGCAAACACGGGGAGAACATACAAACTCCGTGCAGATGTTGTCCTTTATTGGATTTGAACCCAGAACCCTGTGCTGCAGTGCTAACCACTGAGCCACTGTGCTGCCCTTAAGGCCCCGTCACACTTAGCGACGCTGCAACGATCCCGACAACGATACGACCTGTCAGGGATCGTTGCTGCGTCGCTATGTGGTCGCTGGTGAGCTGTGAAACAGGCAGGCTCACCAACGATCAGGGGAGCAGCGACATCGTGGAAAGAATCTTTCCACGATGTCCTGCTCCTCGTTACGAGCCTGCTGAAGCAGGAGCAGGCTGGTAACTATGGTAAACATCGGGTTACTAGGGGCACACGCGCTCCTAGTAACCCTTTGTTTATCATGGTTACCACTCTGCTACAGTGAGCGGGAGGTTACCGCTCACTTTAGCAGGCTCGTAACCATGATAAACAGCGGGTTACTAGGTGCGCGTGTGCCCCTAGTAACCCGATGTTTACCATAGTTACCAGCCTGACCAAAAAATGGTCTAGGACACTTTGCAGCGATCAGCGATCTCACAGGAGGGGCTTGATCGCTGCAAAGTGTCACACATAGCGACATCACTGGTGAGGTCGCTGTTGCGTCACCAAAACCGTGACACAGCAGCGATCTCGCTATGTGAGATGGGGGTTTTACATTACAATGGTTGTTAACACCTGTGTACACAGCTGATAACACAGGAGCAGTGTCGGACTGGGTTGGCATAAGCCCACCATTAACATTGATCCTTATGAGCCCACTGCTCAGCAATATGTAAAAATAACCTGACATTAAAACACAAATTTACTTTTGCTTCTATGTAATATTAACTTGGCTAGCTTGTTTAATGAATGATTAGATTGTGCAAATTTGGAGTCAAGTGTAAGATCACTGCTCATTAGCACACCTTCACAGGGGCCTACCGGAGGATTTTCAATTTCCCCAGTGGGCCAGTCCGAGCATGCACAGGAGTAGCCAATCCTAAATAGGCGAGACAGAGCTGACCCTGCTCCTCTCCCTTCACAATGACATTTGCACACGCTCATTAGATGCCTCAATGCTGCTAATGTGTATGTAGATTTCCTGAAAACAAATTTGAAAGAAAAAAAAAGACCCAGTGGCCAGTGTGAGAATTACAATATTTCTAATTTTGATTTTTAATAAAAATTGTTATATGGAAAAAGAAGAGCACACAGCAAATAGGATGAGATCTATGCTTTATACTTAATGTTTGGGACTGGGACCAGTTCACATGGCTATAGCTTTATGGCTCCCTACTGGTGCTACCTGTGCTTTAGTATGGTGCCTCCTTGCAGTACTTTTAAGGGTTTTATACTAGTACAATACTGTGTCCAATGGAGAATGCCACCATTTTTAGTCCTACGATGGTACTTTATGGTCTTGTAGGCTTCTATGGGTGCCCTATTGCATCCCCATGCAATACTTGTACGGGGATGTAGTATTTCAATATATAGGATTCCTAAACCTCAGAATTGATGAAAATAAAAATACGAGGATGAAATCCAGTGGCCAACTAAACGAACTATGAGTAAGGCAATCGCTCGGTCCTCATATAGTATGCGTATCGTTGGCAGCACAGTGAAGATTTAAGACCTGCGTAAACTACGCCATTTCATCCCTCGTTGGTTTGTCGCCATTTTTACACGGGCAAATAGTTGCGTTTCCAATTGAAAGTCCACCAAGGGTTAAATCCTATTAGTGTATTAGTAAGAAACTTGCAAAATATTCACAGTATTAAAACTAATAATGAATGGAGCATGCAGCTCCATGGTGGGATCATCCATGCGTGTGTACAGGTGAGCATGCAGTTCCAAGGTGGGATCATCCATGCGCGTGTACAGGTGAGCATGCAGCTCCATGGTGTGATCTTCCATGCGTGTGTACAGGTGAGCATGCAGCTCCATGGTGGGATCATCCATGCGTGTGTACAGGTGAGCATGCAGCTCCATGGTGGGATCTTCCATGCGTGTGTACAGGTGAGCATGCAGTTCCAAGGTGGGATCATCCATGCGTGTGTACAGGTGAGCATGCAGTTCCAAGGTGGGATCATCCATGCATGTGTACAGGTGAGCATGCAGCTCCATGGTGGGATCATCCATGCGCGTGTACAGGTGAGCAGGCATCTCCATGGTGGGATCATCCATGCGTGTGTACAGGTGAGCGTGCAGCTCCATGGTGGAATCATCCATGCGCGTGTACAGGTGAGCATGCAGCTCCATGGTGGGATCATCCATGCGCGTGTACAGGTGAGCATGCAGCTCCATGGTGGGATCTTCCATGCGCGTGTACAGGTGAGCATGCAGCTCCATGGTGGGATCATCCATGCGCGTGTACAGGTGAGCATGCAGCTCCACGGTGGGATCATCCATGTGCGTGTACAGGTGAGCATGCAGCTCCATGGTGGGATCATCCATGCGTGTGTACAGGTGAGCATGCAGCTCCATGGTGGGATCTTCCATGCGCGTGTACAGGTGAGCATGCAGCTCCATGGTGGGATCATCCATGCGAGTGTACAGGTGAGCAGGCATCTCCATGGTGGCATCATCCATGTGCGTGTACAGGTGAGCAAGCAGCTCCATGGTGGGATCATCCATGTGCGTGTACAGGTGAGCAGGCATCTCCATGGTGGGATCATCCATGCGCGTGTACAGGTGAGCATGCAGCTCCATGGTGGGATCATCCATGCATGTGTACAGGTGAGCATGCAGCTCCATGGTGGGATCATCCATGCATGTGTACAGGTTAGCATGCAGCTCCATGGTGGGATCATCCATGCGCGTGTACAGGTGAACATGCAGCTCCATGGTGGGATCATCCATGTGCGTGTACAGGTGAGCATGCAGCTCCATGGTGGGATCATCCATGCGCGTGTACAGGTGAGCATACAGCTCCATGGTGGGATCATCCATGCGCGTGTACAGGTGTGCAGGCAGTTCCATGGTGGGATCATCCATGCGTGTGTACAGGTCAGCATGCAGCTCCATGGTGGGATCATCCATGTGCATGTACAGGTGAGCATGCAGCTCCATGGTGGGATCATCCATGCGCGTGTACAGGTGACCATGCAGCTCCATGGTGGGATCATCCATGCATGTGTACAGGTGAGCATGCAGCTCCATGGTGGGATCATCCATGCGTGTGTACAGGTGAGCATGCAGCTCCATGGTGGGATCTTTCATGCGCGTGTACAGGTGAGCATGCAGCTGCATGGTGGGATCATCCATGTGCGTGTACAGCTGAGCATGCAGCTCCATGGTGGGATCATCCATGCGCGTGTACAGGTGAGCATGCAGCTCCATGGTGGGATCATCCATGCGCGTGTACAGGTGAGCATGCAGCTCTATGGTGGGATCATCCATGCATGTGTACAGGTGAGCATGCAGCTCCATGGTGGGATCATCCATGCGCGTGTACAGGTGAGCATGCAGCTCCATGGTGGGATCATCCATGCGCGTGTACATGTGAGCATGCAGCTCCATGGTGGGATCATCCATGCGTGTGTACAGGTGAGCATGCAGCTCCATGGTGGGATCATCCATGCGCGTGTACAGGTGAGCATGCAGCTCCATGGTGGGATCATCCATGTGCGTGTACAGGTGAGCATGCAACTCCATGGTGGGATCATCCATGCGCGTGTACAGGTGAGCATGCAGCTCCATGGTGGGATCATCCATGCGTGTGTACAGGTGAGCATGCAGCTCCATGGTGGGATCATCCATGCGCGTGTACAGGTGAGCATGCAGCTCCATGGTGGGATCATCCATGCGTGTGTACAGGTGAGCATGCAGCTACATGGTGGGATCATCCATGCGCGTGTACAGGTGAGCATGCAGCTCCATGGTGGGATCATCCATGCACGTGTACAGGTGAGCATGCAGCTCCATGGTGGGATCATCCATGTGCGTGTACAGGTGAGCATGCAGCTCCATGGTGGGATCATCCATGTGCATGTACAGGTGAGCATGCAACTCCATGGTGGGATCATCCATGCGCGTGTACAGGTGAGCATGCAGCTCCATGGTGGGATCATCCATGCATGTGTACAGGTGAGCATGCAGCTCCATGGTGGGATCATCCATGCGTGTGTACAGGTGAGCATGCATCTCCATGGTGGGATCATCCATGCTCGTGTACAGGTGAGCATGCAGCTCCATGGTGGGATCATCCATGCGTGTGTACAGGTGAGCATGCAGCTCCATGGTGGGTTCATCCATGCGCGTGTACAGGTGAGCATGCAGCTCCATGGTGGGATCATCCATGTGCGTGTACAGGTGAGCATGCAGCTCCATGGTGCGATCATCCATGCTCGTGTACCGGTGAGCATGCAGCTCCATGGTGGGATCATCCATGTGCGTGTACATGTGAGCATGCAGCTCCATGGTGTGATCATCCATGCGCGTGTACAGGTGAGCATGCAGCTCCATGGTGGGATCATCCATGCTCGTGTACCGGTGAGCATGCAGCTCCATGGTGGGATCATCCATGTGCGTGTACATGTGAGCATGCAGCTCCATGGTGGGATCATCCATGCGCGTGTACAGGTGAGCATGCAGCTCCATGGTGGGATCATCCATGCGTGTGTACAGGTGAGCATGCAGCTCCATGGTGGGATTATCCATGCGTGTGTACAGGTGAGCATGCAGCTCCATGGTGGGATCATCCATGTGCGTGTACATGTGAGCATGCAGCCCCATGGTATGATCATCCATGCGCGTGTACAGGTGAGCATGCAGCTCCATGGTGGGATCATCCATGCGCGTGTACAGGTGAGCATGCAGCTCCATGGTGGGATCATACATGTGCGTGTACAGGTGAGCATGCAGCTCCATGGTGGGATCATCCATGCGCGTGTACAGGTGAGCATGCAGCTCCATGGTGGGATCATCCATGCGTGTGTACAGGTGAGCATGCAGCTCCATGGTGGGATCATCCATGCGTGTGTACAGGTGAACATGCAGCTCCATGGTGGGATCATCCATGCGCGTGTACAGGTGAGCATGCAGCTCCATGGTGGGATCATCCATGCGTGTGTACAGGTGAGCATGCATCTCCATGGTGGGATCATCCATGCTCGTGTACAGGTGAGCATGCAGCTCCATGGTGGGATCATCCATGCGTGTGTACAGGTGAGCATGCAGCTCCATGGTGGGTTCATCCATGCGCGTGTACAGGTGAGCATGCAGCTCCATGGTGGGATCATCCATGTGCGTGTACAGGTGAGCATGCAGCTCCATGGTGGGATCATCCATGCTCGTGTACCGGTGAGCATGCAGCTCCATGGTGGGATCATCCATGTGCGTGTACATGTGAGCATGCAGCTCCATGGTGTGATCATCCATGCGCGTGTACAGGTGAGCATGCAGCTCCATGGTGGGATTATCCATGCGCGTGTACAGGTGAGCATGCAGCTCCATGGTGGGATCATCCATGTGTGTGTACAGGTGAGCATGCAGCTCCATGGTGGGATTATCCATGCGCGTGTACAGGTGAGCATGCAGCTCCATGGTGGGATCATCCATGCTCGTGTACAGGTGAGCATGCAGCTCCATGGTGGGATCATCCATGTGCGTGTACATGTGAGCATGCAGCTCCATGGTGGGATCATCCATGCGCGTGTACAGGTGAGCATGCAGCTCCATGGTGGGATCATCCATGCGTGTGTACAGGTGAGCATGCAGCTCCATGGTGGGATTATCCATGCGTGTGTACAGGTGAGCATGCAGCTCCATGGTGGGATCATCCATGTGCGTGTACATGTGAGCATGCAGCCCCATGGTGGGATCATCCATGCGCGTGTACAGGTGAGCATGCAGCTCCATGGTGGGATCATCCATGCGCGTGTACAGGTGAGCATGCAGCTGCATGGTGGGATCATCCATGCGCGTGTACAGGTGAGCATGCAGCTCCATGGTGGGATCATCCATGTGCGTGTACAGGTGAGCATGCAGCTCCATGGTGGGATCATCCATGCGCGTGTACAGGTGAGCATGCAGCTCCATGGTGGGATCATCCATGCGTGTGTACAGGTGAGCATGCAGCTCCATGGTGGGATTATCCATGCGTGTGTACAGGTGAGCATGCAGCTCCATGGTGGGATCATCCATGCGCGTGTACAGGTGAGCATGCAGCTCCATGGTGGGATCATCCATGCGTGTGTACAGGTGAGCATGCAGCTCCATGGTGGGATCATCCATGTGCGCGTACAGGTGAGCATGCAGCTCCATGGTGGGATCATCCATGTGCGTGTACAGGTGAGCATGCAGCTCCATGGTGGGATCATCCATGTGCGTTTACAGGTGAGCATGCAGCTCCATGGTGGGATCATCCATGCGCGTGTACAGGTTAGCATGCAGCTCCATGGTGGGATCATCCATGCGTGTGTACAGGTGAGCATGCGGCTCCATGGTGGGATTATCCATGCGTGTGTACAGGTGAGCATGCAGCTCCATGGTGGGATCATCCATGCGCGTGTATAGGTGAGCATGCTGCTCCATGGTGGGATCATCCATGTGCGTGTACATGTGAGCATGCAGCTCCATGGTGGGATCATCCATGTGCGTGTACAGGTGAGCATGCAGCTCCATGGTGGGATCATCCATGTGCGTGTACAGGTGAGCATGCAGCTCCATGGTGGGATCATCCATGCGTGTGTACAGGTGAGCATGCAGTTCCAAGGTGGGATCATCCATGTGCGTGTACAGGTGAGCATGCAGGCACGTGCAGGTACGGCACATCACACAGACGTTCACCTTACCTCCATCAGTATCTCAATGACACCGCTGGAATTTTGCCCTAGATATGCTGAAATAGGCCACTAAATAATTAAAACAAATCTATGATTAACATTTTCCAAAGGAACATTTGTTCCCTTGGTAAAGTGGTTTTTAAATGGAAAGTGCTCTCCGTGCCACCACCCGACATGTTTTACCTGTTACAAGGGACATTTATCAAACCTGGAGCGGTGGGAGACGGCCAGAGGGGCGCGGGAATTACAGATGTACCTGTGTAAACAGGGTGGCTAAGGTTGTAATCACACCTGGGCCTTCAGGTCTTCGAGGACCCAATAGCCCAACTGACACAAATATGTAAAAATAGATATGAAATAGATAAGTATGAAGTAGATAGAAGGTGAAGCAGGGAAGGAAGAAAGGGATGGTGGACCTCAACAAAGCCATAGATGACTTCACACTGTGCGCCGCCATGAAATGCAAGTAACCCCAACATTTTGCTGTTTATTTTACCCTGATTCAACAGACAGATAGAAAGACAGATATATAAATGGATAGATATAGACATAGATAGATAGATATAGACATAGATAGATAGATATAGACATAGATAGATAGATATAGACATAGATAGATAGATAGATATAGACATAGATAGATAGATATAGACATAGATAGATAGATAGATAGATATAGACATAGATAGATAGATATAGACATAGATAGATAGATATAGACATAGATAGATAGATATAGACATAGATAGATAGATAGATATAGACATAGATAGATAGATAGGGAGAGAGGGATAGATAGAGGGATAAATGGATAGATAGATAGATAGATAGATAGATAATAGATAGATAGATAGATAGATAGATAGATAGATAGATAGATACTTGAGAAAGGCTCACACTGGAGCCGAAACGTTGCTAGAGTTCTTTTTTTGAGCTAAATAAACCACCTCTTTCTACAAGGAGTGCTGTTTTCATTGTTTTTTGTCTATATAGAAGGTTTGATACATACCTAGAGAACGGGCACCCTGATTTCTAGATAGATAGGGATGGATGGATAGATAGGGATGGATAGATACTGGAGATAGATAGATATTAGATAGACAGATAGAGATAGGAATGGATAGATGATATATAGATAGATAACAGAAAGAAAAATAACAGTATAGTGTCTGCGTTGGGTGCAATACTCCTAAGGAAACCAGCTTGAATTTTCCAAACCCCAAAGAGAAGAAATAGCACTCCAAGGATGTAGGTGAAGAAAGGGACACGTGTCTTGGTGAATAAACCTCCCTTTTTTTCCACCTACAACCTTACTTCTACTCTTTGGCGGATGGATGGATGGACAAATGGATCGATGGATTAATGGATAGAGGGATGGATGGATAGAAATATAGATAAATGGATGTTTGGATAGAAAGTCAGATGGATAGGGAGATACATAGATGTGAGATAACCTTTTGATGGCAGGTTCCAGGATTAGAGGTCAGCTGTCAGGTGTGTCACATTGTAATAGATTCGGCACAATAGGAGCGGAGTGTTAGATTTCTTTCTGCCGCAGGAGATAATAATAGCAGCTTATTAGCAGTCATTATTTATGTATTTACTGTCTCCAGGAAATAGACAATGAGATGATTGAATAGTCAGGACAAACTTATCACTATGCTGAAAGTGGAGCATCATCCTCATCATCCTCCTCAGGTTCCGGTGCTGTCTGCACGGCGCGGTCGTAACACAGAATAAAGCACCGCACTCTTTTATCTCACCCAAGTGGCGCAATTTATAAAGACGACACCGAGTCTTTGCTTTGCACTTGCAAATGTAGCAGTTTTTTTTTTCCTTCTTCCCGAGTATATCCACTATCGGATTCAGTTTTGTAAAAGTTGAAAAATATTTACATTCATCTTACATTTCTTTGTGATATTGGCTCGTAATTCTTGGTGCGGATCTTACAGACTCATCCTGATTCACTTTGGAAAAATACATGTTGTGTAAACTTCCAGGAGTTTTTGTGTGTCAAAGGCAAAATGCGTTTTCCCATCTGGGATATTTATCTTTGTGGCAGTTTTTTTGGAGAAATGAATACAAAAGCGATCACCTCTCCAATCATGGCAGTGCACATTGGGGCTCTTTTCTCGATACTGGGACTAGCATTTTTCTTGAGAATGAGGCTTAATGGGTCATTGACATAAATGGAAAGGTGACCATGGCCATACATGCGCAGCTCTCTACTCAATTCTCTGAGAACTCCAAAAATTGCCCGTCGATATGCCATAATTGTCCTACATGGGTCCACCTCTTTACACTGTTTATATATAGTGGTCTTTTGTAGGGAGTAGGGATGAGCGGACGAGTGGGAGTTCAGGTTCAACCGAACTGTAGTCCAAAGTTCGGTTCGGGTACCAGAACTGTATCCGAACTTGAACCTAAATCCCATAGAAGTCAATAGGAACCCGAACTTTGGAGGAAAATATCTCTCTTCACCCTCCCCAGACTCCCAAACTGTAAAACGAACTTCAAAGACAATTCCTTGTTCAGAGTTCAGTATCGGAAACTAGGTGTCCGGTAAGGACCCCGAACTGTACAGTTCGGGTTCGCTCATCTCTAGTCTTTTGCCCCAGCACCTTGATCTTCACCAAGCCTAGTGGTTTAGTTTCACCTTCTTTGGTACCAAGTAATTTAAATTACCAGTGCTCAATACCCAATCCTCAATTGTGTGTGAACAGTACTTAACTTCTACCCATTAAGGGTAGGTCCAAATTGTACCGCCAAAACTTCCACCCACTGCAATGGCCAATTGCCGCACAATTTTATTTCACCTGCCGAAGGTGCTTCAGTGGTACTGCCACCGCACCATCTGATCGTACCCTTAAAATTTCATTACCTGCTAACATAGTGAAAAGGCAGAACTGCAGTATAAAGCATAGCAAAAAATACATAGCACATAGACAAAGTACATACAAAGTTACTTACATCACCATTGGTTTCATGGGTTTCCACCGCATAATCGAAATCTGATAATGCAAAAAAATCCAGTGAAATAGTTGGATATACATTAAGTTACTAAATATATTTGTATGAGGTTATACTGTGTCGAAAAGAATAGAAAAAATATACCATAGATGGGGACCACGAGGATTAGATATCTTACGCTGTACCCTGTCTGATGACTTATTATTGCTTGTCTGTGTATCTTTGTCACAAAGGATGACATCGAATGACCCCAGTTTTGATGTGTTTCATGCAAATCGTAAACGTTTTAGGTATTTTGTTACATTGTTTTTTTGTTTTTTTTAATTTTACAGCATATTTATTTTTTTGATTCTGTTTTCTTTTTGCAGACAACCAGGACGGCCATGGGGACCCTGATTGCACCTAGTTTTGCTATTCTGTATATTGGACTGAGAGATGGTTTGTCTCTTTGATGTACCTCCGTCTCATAGGGTTCTGTGGCAGAGGTACATCGACGACATTCTTCTGCTGTGGCAAAGCAAAAATAATACAACCCGAGGAGTCTTATGCTCCTTCCTTAGAATCTCTAATTCCTACCATTCTCAAGCTTACATTTAGACCTCTGTGTCAGATGAATCACTTGTGATGGCTTTTATTATTCGTTAATGGTAACTCTCATCGGACTCTGTAATTCCGAACCTTCGTAAATAAACTTAACCCGCTGCTATTCTTCAATAAATACGGTAACGGACATCTGAGACGTCTTTAAGCAGGCAGACTTTCTTAAATTATTAGCGTTTTTTTTTTTTTTTCCTCTTTGGATACACTGATCAAAGGTTTCACGGATAAACAGTGTTTACGCTTGTACATCATTGTTCGCAAATGGCAAAAAATCTAACGATTTAGGAACATTGTATAGATGCTGAATTAGGGTAATATTAGTACACGGAGATGGATATTTTTTGGGGGGTTACATTTCTCTGTTTTAAAGAATCGAATTCTCCAGATTTTATTGCCTGTCTTGTAGTTAAAGAAAAATATTAAAAATATTTCAATTTAGCTTAAAAAAAAAAATTGCACATCCAGATAATCCAGTAAAACCTACTAACAATGTAACTAGTTGTGAGAAATATCAATTTATTACACTAATGCATAAAACAAAAAAAAAAAAAATTTGATGGTCCATTTAGAAAATATACAATACATGGTTCCTGTAGTGGTAATAATAAATTTGCTGTTGTTTACCTTGGTTGCTGTACTTGTAATCTATATTACATCAGAATAACCAAAAGGAAACTGGAACCAGAGTATTATATTATTTAAAGTAACAGACGATGTGTGCACCAACCAGAAGCCTTGAGTATAACGATTGGGGGCGACATGGTTCTAGCGGAACGACCGATGGTGGAAATATCTTCAATGGACAGTAGCGGAGTCTTATACCCTGGCTAAGTTTCCTGGAGGTCTGAGAGGTGATTTTGATATTACACCTTTTTTTAGATCAATGTGTTGCTGTTTGTATATTATGATGTATTTGTATTTTTATTGTATATTATTATGTATTATAAAGTTTAACGGTGGCGATACATAGAGCTATCCTAGAAGGGTATGTATAGTCAGAAGGAACATGAACAATCATGGTCGTCTGAGGAGGGGCAATAGCATGAAACACATTAAGACTGAGATGGGGTTCCTATCAATGATGTCATCCTATATGATACGCTGCACAGACCAGCAGTAATGAGCTGGAAGATCGGGTGGAGCATAAGTCCTTGATGTCAAAGATTTCCAGCTAATGTCATCATAGCAATGTGACCTGAAGCTTCCGTTTTTCCCCACGTCAAGAATATAGCCACCCTGGGACTTTCTGACTCGTGCATGCTGACTTCTAACGGTCTTTGCTTTCTCCATCCAAATGGAGTAGCACATTTGTACATTTTTATGTGTAAGCTACTACCTGTTTGTGTTTTTGTTGTATAAAGTGCTTTGATATTCAGCCTGGTTGATCTTCTCATTATTTTAACACCCATACAACAATTCTTTGCAGTAGAAAGCCTACAAACAAATCGTGAGATGACCATGCAAGCCAAACTCCAACCGGTTACTTTAAAGTGTAAATAATCGGTTTTTTTTTTTTTTTTTTTCATTTTTTATTTAGATTTGTTTTTACAAATAAAAATAATACTAACAAAAATATATGTTTTTTAATATACTGTATATATATATATATATATATATATTAAATATAAAATAAAAAATACATTTAGATATTTTTTAAATGTATAATTATTTTAAGAGATATATATATTTATTAAAAATAAATATACATTTAAAAAATATTACTAACAAAAAAATATATTTTTTAATATACTGTGTATATATATATATGTTAAAAATAAATATAAAATAAAAAATACATTTAGATATTTTTTAAATGTATAATTATTTTAAGAGATATATATATTTATTAAAAATAAATATACATTTAAAAAATATTACTAACAAAAAAAGATATTTTTTAATATACTGTGTATATATATATGTTAAAAATAAATATAAAATAAAAAATACATTTAGATATTTTTTAAATGTATAATTATTTTAATAGATATATATATTTATTAAAAATAAATATACATTTAAAAAATATTACTAACAAAAAAATATATTTTTTAATATACTGTATATATATATATATATATATATATATATATATGTTAAAAATAAATATAAAATAAAAAATACATTTAGATATTTTTTAAATGTATAATTATTTTAATAGATCTATATATATTTATTAAAAATAAATCTACATTTAAAAATATATTTTTTACATATTTTTTTACATATTTTTCTAGTATTTTTATATTTTTATTTATATTTTATAAAATGTAAAATATAAATAAAATTATATATATATATTTAATTATTTTTATTTATATTTATTTTATATATATATATATGTTTATATATATATATACACACACACATATATTTATATATATAAAAAATATATATATATATACAGTATATATACACACATTATATATTATTTTTATATATCAATTATTTAAAAATATATAAATAATAAAAAAATATATATATATATACGCACACACACACATACACACACACACTATACTGTATATTATTTATATATATTATAAAAAAATATATATATATACACACATACATACATGCGCATATATATATAAATATATATATTATTGACCAGTCCTTGCAAAGTTATGAATCTTCGTAATATACTCTATACATTAATGAAAAAACAAAAACAAGGGCCGGCACAGCTGTTCGTATAAGTGTAATATGCAGTTGCACATAATACGCTGTGGACATCAACAAATAAAACCTAGAATAAAAACATATTGTATAGACATGCTGCAGTAAGTAGATAAATAGTGACACACTTTTTTTTTTTATCAAAAAAGGGTAAAATTCATCCCACCGCGTCAAGGTGTTCCCAATCAGGATGGTCCCAAACTCTAGTGATTCACCTCCAAACCAAGTATCAAAATATACTATTCTATTACCTTTATTTGCTTCTCCCTCTCCTAAATATCATTTTGAAAGAGCTCATTTTAACTGCTCATTTAGAAGTTGCTTTGAACTGCTGCTCTAGCAACAAACATACTGAAACACTACTTACAAACACTTTACCTGTGTGAGCTTCTCCCCTCCCCCCCATGCTCAGACAGTGAGAGAATTTGTAGATAGTGTTTGAGCACAGATTCTTGTTTGAGCAGCAATTCAAAGCTGCTTCTAAAAGAGTACGATCTAGCCATTTAAAACCGTACTCTTAGCAAGGTGTTTTGAGAGAATATGATGCAAAAGACGGTAATGGAGGTTACTTCCAAGATTAATAGGTTGATAAATAATTAAATTTAAATAGTAAAAGTTTAGTTACTCTTTAAAGGGGTTGTCTAATGAAGATAACCGAAGCATTAAGTGACCAACTACTGGGTGCACCAACTGTTCAGTGAAACGGAAGTCCCAAATCCTCTTTCTTCCTCACAGTAGAGCTCGTAGCTTGAGAGCCACATGTGGCTTGCAGGCCTGCGATATGTGTCTCGCAGGAGTCAGCCAGCTTGCAGCATTAGCACCTGGTCCGAGGTCTCCAGATGGTGACTTTTGTGAGTAGTCCTGCACTGAGGGGCTGATCGGGGGACACATACAGGTGGTGGGGATAAATATGGCAGGCTGGAGTTAGAGGTGTGCATGCAGCTGGATAAAATAGTGCAGTGAGTGTGCTCGATGCAAGATGGGAACCTCTGGATATAAGTATACCGCCTCCAAGGGAAGGAGGGCACAAGGTGATTTCTGAGGGGACGTTTTGGATGTTGTTATACCGGTAATGGGGGGCTCATTGTGGATGTTGCTGGCAATCATCTCTCAGAGCTGAATGTGGCCACGGAGACTGAATCTTGCAGCGTGGACACTTGTAGGCTCCCTCTCGAAACATCATCATAATTCAATAAACGTGTGTGTCTCATGAAGGCAAAAACCTTCTTTAATAGGGTAAGTGATATGTTCCTAATAACGGAGGGCCCCAGCTTTTTGGTGTATATAGACCACTGAAACAAAGGTCCTGAATCCCCTTCATGTCAGCTTTTTGGTGTATATAGACCACTGAAACAAAGGTCCTGAATCCCCTTCATGTCAGCTTTTTGGTGTATATAGACCACTGAAACAAAGGTCCTGAATCCCCTTCATGTCAGCTTTTTGGTGTATATAGACCACTGAAACAAAGGTCCTGAATCCCCTTCATGTGTGACTGACAAAGGTAGTGGAGAGCTATACTGTGCCCAATGACTGAATGGAGCATCAGTGCGTATGCGCCTCCACCTTATTTTTGACCACAGTGAGAGAGAATGAGGGTTTGGAACCTCCTGTCTAGTAATCATGGGGGTCCTGTCTAGTAATCATGGGGGTCCAAGAGATTATTTATCATTCATCCTGTAGATCAGGGATGTCAAATTCAAATACACAAAATAAAAAACTTGGACAAAGTCACGGGCCAACCTTAATATATATTAATTAGTATCTAATATGTAATAAGAAAGGATAAAAACCTTGAATTGATAAATACAGATAATGAAGTATGGTGCCAACAAAAGTGCCACCCTAAACAGAGTATGATACCCCCACAGTACCCTCCACATGCATGGTATGATGACCCTAATGTATCCCCACAGCAAAGTATGATGCCCCAACTGTGATCCCCACACGACCCTCTACACTGTATAATGGGCTCCACATAGTCCTCCATACGGAATAATGGGCCCCACATAGTCCTCCATACAGAATAATGGGCCCCGCATAGTCCTCCATACAGTATAATGGCTCCACATAGTCCTCCATACAGTATAATGGCCCCACATTGTCCTCCATACAGTATAATGGACCCCACATAGCCTTACATACAGTATAATGGGCCCCACATAGTCCTCCATACAGTATAATGGGCCCCATATAGTCCTCCCTACAGGACAATGGCCCCACATAGTCCTCCATACAGAATAATGGGCTCCACATAGTCCTTCATACAGTATAATGGGCCCCACATAGTCCTCCATACAGTATAATGGGCCAAACATAGTCCTCCATGCAGTATAATGGCCCCACATAGTGCTGCATACAGTATAATGGGCCCTACACAGTCCTTCATACAGTATAATGGGCCCCACATAGTCCTCCATACAGTATAATGAGCCCTACACAGTCTTTCATACAGTATAATGGGCCCATATAGTCCTCCATACACTATAATGGACCCCACATAGTCTTACATAGAGTATAATGGGCCCCACATAGTCCACCATACAGTATAATGGGCCCCACATAGTCCTCCATACAGTATAATGGCTCCACATAGTCCTCCATACAGAATAATGGACCCCACATAGTCCTCCATACAGAATAATGGCCCCACATTATCCTCCATACAGTATAATGGGCTCCACATAGTGCTCCATACAGAATAATGGGCTCCACATAGTCCTCCATACAGTATAATGGGCACCACATAGTCCTCCATACAGTATAAAGGGCCCCCCATAGTCCTCCATACAGTATAATGGGCCCCACATAGTCCTTCATACAGTATAATGGGCCCATATAGTCCTTCATACACTAAAATGGGCCCCACATAGTCCTCCATACAGAATAATGGGCCCCACATAGTCCTCCATACAGAATAATGGCCCCACATAGTCCTCCATACAGTATAATGGCTGCACATAGTCCTCTATAGAGTATAATGGGCCCTCATAGTCCTCCATACAGAATAATGTGCCCACATGATCCTCTATACACTATAATGGGCCCCACATAGTGCTCCATACAATATAATGGGTCCCGTATAGTCCTCCATACAGAATAGTGACAGCACTTAGTCCTCCATACAGTATAATGGCTTCATATAGTCCTCCATACAGTATAATAGGCCCCACATAGTCCTCCATACAGAATAATGGGCCCACATAGTTCTTCATACAGAATAATGACCGCACTTAGTCCTACATACAGTATAATGGCTTCATATAGTGCTCCATACAGTATAATGGCTTCTCCTAGTCCTCCATACAGTATAATGGGCCCCACATAGTCCTCCACACAGAATAATGGGCCCACATAGTTCTTGATACAGAATAATGACCGCACATAGTCCTCCATATAGTATAATGGGCCACACATAATCCTTCCTTAATACAGTATAATGGATCCCACATAGTCCTCCATAGAGTATAATGGGCACCGCATAGTCCTACATACAGTATAATGACCTCACATAGTCCTCCATACAGAATAATGGGCCCTACACAGTCCTTCATACAGTATAATGGGCCCCACATAGTACTCCATACAGAATAATGGGCCCTATACAGTCCTTCATACAGTATAATTAGCCCCATATAATCCTCTTTACAGAATAATGGACCCCACATAGTCCTCCATACAGTATAATGGACCCCACATAGTCCTCCATACAGAATAATGGGCCCCACATAGTCCTCCATACAGTACTATGGGCCCCCATATAGTCCTCCATACAGAATAATGGGCCCCACATAGTCCTCCATACAGTATAATGGCTCCACATAGTCCTCCATACAGAATAATGGCCCCACATAGTCCTCCATACAGAATAATGGCCCCACATAGTCCTCCATACATTATAATGGCACCACATAGTCCTCTACACAGTATAATGGGCCACACATAATCCTTAATACAGTATAATGGATCCCACATAGTCCTCCATACAGTATAATGGGCCCCACATAGTCCTACATACAGTATAATGTCCCCACATAGTCATCCATACAGTATAATGGGCACCACATAGTCCTCCATACAGTATAATGGCTCCACATATTCCTCCATACAGAATAATGGGCCCCACATAGTCCTCCATACAGTATAATGGCCCCACATAGTCCTCCATATAGAATAATGGGCCCCACATAGTCCTCCATACAGAATAATGGGCCCCACATAGTCCTCCATACACAATAATGGCTCCACATTGTCCTCCATATAGAATAATGGGCCCCACATAGTCCTCCATACAGTATAATGGCCCCACATAGTCCTCCATATAGAATAATGGGCCCCACATAGTCCTCTATACAGAATAATGGGCCCCACATAGTCCTCCATACAGTAAAATGGCCCCACATTGTCCTCCATACAGTATAATGGCTCCACAAAGTCATACATACAGAATAATGGGCCCCACATAGTCCTCCATACAGTATAATGGCTCCACATAGTCCTCCATATAGAATAATGGGCCCCACATAGTCCTCTATACAGAATAATGGGCCCCACATAGTCCTCCATACAGTAAAATGGCCCCACGTTGTCCTCCATACAGTATAATGGGCCACACATAGTCTTACATACAGTATCATGGGCCCCACGTAGTGCTCCATACAGGACAATGGCCCCGCATAGTCCTCCATACAGAATAATGGGCTCCACATAGTACTCCATACAGAATAATGGTCTCCACATAGTCCTCCATACAGTATAATGGGCCCCACATAGTCCTCCATACAGTATAATGGGCCCCACATAATCCTCCATACAGTATAATGGGCCCTACACAGTCTTTCATACAGTATAATTGGCCCATATAGTCCTCAATACACTATAATGGGCCCCACATAGTTCTCCATGCCGAATAATGGGCCCCACATAGTTCTCTATACAGAATAATGGGCCCCACATAGTCCTCCATACAGAATAATGGGCCCCACATAGTCCTCCATACAGAAAAATGGCCCTCCATACAGACAAATGGCCCCACATAGTCCTCTATACAGAATGATTGCCCCACATAGTCCTCGATACAGAATAATGGCCCCACATAATCCTCCATACAGTATAATTGGCCCACATAGTCCTCTATACAGTATAATGGGCCCCACATAGTCTTCCATACTGTCAGAATAATAGACCTCACATAGTGCTCCATACAGAATAATGGCCCTACATAGTCCTCCATACAGTAAAATAGCCCCACATAGTCCTCCATACAGAATAATGGGCCCACATGATACGCTATACACTATAATGGGCCCCACATAGTGCTCCATACAGTATTATGGACCACACATAGTCCTCCATACAGTATAATGGGCCCCACATAGTCCTCCATACAATATAATGGGCCCCACATAGTCCTCCATAAAGAATAATGGGCCACACATAGTCCTCTATTCAGAATAATGAGACCCACATAGTCCTCCACACAGTATAATGGCTTCACATAGCCCTCCATACAGTATAATGGGCCCAACATAGTCCTCCATACAGAATAATGAGCCCACATAGTTCTTCATACAGAATAATGACTGCACTTAGTCCTCCATACAGTATAATGGCTTCACATAGTGCTCCATACAGTATAATGGCTTCTCCTAGTCCTCCATACAGTATAATGGGCCCCACATAGTCCTCCATACAGAATAATGGGCCGACATAGTTCTTCATACAGAATAATGACCGCACATAGTCCTCCATACAGTATAATGGGCCACACATAATCCTTAATACAGTATAATGGATCCCACATAGTCCTCCATAGAGTATAATGGGCACCTCATAGTCCTCCATACAGTATAATGGCCCCACATAGTACTCCATACAGAATAATGGGCCCTATACAGTCCTTCATACAGTATAATGAGCCCCATATAATCCTCCTTACAGAATAATGGACCCCACATAGTCCTCCATACAGTATAATGGGCCCCACATAGTCCTCCATACAGTACAATGGGCCCCCATATAGACCTCCATACAGAATAATGGGCCCCACATAGTCCTCCATACAGTATAATGGCTCCACATAGTCCTCCATACAGAATAATGGCCCCACATAGTCCTCCATACATTATAATGGCATCACATAGTCCTCTACACAGTATAATGGGCCACACATAATCCTTAATACAGTATAATGGATCCCACATAGTCCTCCATACAGTATAATGGGCCCCACATAGTCCTACATACAGTATAATGTCCCCACATAGTCATCCATACAGTATAATGGGCACCACATAGTCCTCCATACAGTATAATGGCTCCACATATTCCTCCATACAGAATAATGGGCCCCACATAGTCCTCCATACAGTATAATGGCCCCACATAGTCCTCCATATAGAATAATGGGCCCCACATAGTCCTCCATACAGTATGATGGCTTCACATAGTCCACCATAATGTATAATGGGCCCCACATAGTCCTCCATACAGAATAATGGGCCCACACAGTGCTCCATACAGAATAATAGGTCCCACATAGTACTCCATACAGTACAATGGCTCCACATAGTCCTCCATTCAGAATTATGGGCCCCACATAGTCCTGCATACAATATAATTGCTCCACATAGTCCTCCATATAGAATAATAGGCCCCACATAGTCCTCCATACAGTATAATGGCCCACATAGTCCTCCATATAGAATAATGGGCCCCACATAGTCCTCCATACCGTATAATGGGCCCCACATAGTCCTACATACAGTATAATGGGCCCCACATAGTCCTACATACAGTATAATGTCCCCACATAGTCATCCATACAGTATAATGGGCCCCACATAGTCCTCCATACAGTATAATGGCCCCACATAGTCCTCCATATAGAATAATGGGCCCCACATAGTCCTCCATACCGTATAATGGGCCCCACATAGTCCTACATACAGTATAATGGGCCCCACATAGTCCTACATACAGTATAATGGGCCCCACATAGTCCTACATACAGTATAATGTCCCCACATAGTCATCCATACAGTATAATGGGCACCACATAGTCCTCCTTACAGTATAATGGCTCCACATATTCCTCCATACAGAATAATGGGCCCCACATAGTCCTCCATACAGTATAATGGACCCCACATAATCCTTAATACAGTATAATGGGCCCCACATAGTCCTGCATACAGTATAATTGCCTCAAATAGTCCTACATACAGAATAATGGGCCCACATAGTTCTCCATAAAGAATAATATGTCCCACATAGTCCTCCATACAGTATAATGGCCCCACATAGTCCTCCATATAGTATAATGGCCCCACATTGTCCTCCATACAGAATAATCGCCCCACATAGTCCTCCATACAGAATAATGACCGCACATAGTCCTCTACACAGTATAATGGGCCACAGATAATCCTTAATACAGTATAATGGCCCCACATAGTCATCGATACAGTATAATGGGCCCCACATAGTCCTACATACAGTATAATGGGCACCATATTGTCCTCCATGCAGCATAATGGCTCGACATATTCCTCCATACAGAATAATGGGCCCCACATAGTCCTCCATACAGAATAATGGGTCCCACATAGTCCTCCATACAGAATAATCGCCCCACATAGTCCTCCATACAGAATAATGACCGCACATAGTCCTCTACACAGTATAATGGGCCACACATAATCCTTAATACAGTATAATGGCCCCACATAGTCATCAATACAGTATAATGGGCCCCACATAGTCCTACATACAGTATAATGGGCACCATGTTGTCCTCCATACAGTATAATGGCTCGACATATTCCTCCATACAGTATAATGGACCCCACATAGTCCTTAATACAGTATAATGGGCCCCACATAGTCCTGCATACAGAATAATGGGCCCCACATAGTCCTACATACAGTATAATGGCCCCACATAGTCATCCGTATAGTACAATGGGCTCCACATAGTCCTTCATACAGTATAATGGGCACCACATTGTCCTCCATACAGTATAATGGCTCGACATATTCCTCCATACAGAATAATGGGCCCCACATAGTCCTCCATACAGTATAATGGGCCCACATAATCCTGCATACAGTATAATGGACCCCACATAGTCCTACATACAGTATAATGGGCCCCACATAGTCCTCCATACAGTATAATGGACCCCACATAGTCCTTAATACAGTATAATGGGCCCCACATAGTCCTGCATACAGAATAATGGGCCCCACATAGTCCTCCATACTGTATAATGGGCCCCACATAGTCCTCCATACAGAATAATGGGCCCACATAGTTCTCCAAAGAGAATAATGGGCCCCACATAGTCCTTCATACAGTATGATGGCTTCACATAGTCCTCCATACAGTATAATGGCTTCACATAATCCTCCATACAGTATAATGGCTTCACATAGTCCTCTATACAGTATAATGGGCCACACATAATCCTTAATACAGTATAATGGATCCCACATAGTTCTCCATACAGTATAATGGGCCCCACATAGTCCTCCATACAGTATAATGGGCCCCACATAGTCCTCCATACAGTATAATGGGCCCCACATAGTCCTACATACAGAATATATTATTATTATTATTATTATTATTATAATGGCCCAACATAGTGCTCCATACAGAATAATGGGCCCCAAATAGTCCTCCATGCAATATTATGGACCCCACATAGTCCTCCATACAGAATAATGGGCCCCACATAGTTCTCCATACTGAATAGTGGGCCCCACATAGTCCTCCATGCAGAATAATGGGCCCACATAGTCCTCCATACAGTATAATGGGCCCAACATAGTCCTCTATACAGTATAATGGCCCCACATAGTCCTCCATACAGTATGATGGCTTCACATAGTCCACCATAATGTATAATGGGCCCCACATAGTCCTCCATACAGAATAATGGGCCCACATAGTTCTCCATACAGAATAATAGGTCCCACATAGTACTCCATACAGTACAATGGCTCCACATAGTCCTCCATTCAGAATTATGGGCCCCACATCGTCCTCCATACAGTATAATGGCTCCACATAGTCCTCCATATAGAATAATGGGCCCCACATAGTCCTCCATACAGTATAATGGCCCCACATAGTCCTCCATATAGAATAATGGGCCCCACATAGTCCTCCATACCGTATAATGGGCCCCACATAGTCCTACATACAGTATAATGGGCCCCACATAGTCCTACATACAGTATAATGTCCCCACATAGTCATCCATACAGTATAATGGGCCCCACATAGTCCTCCATACAGTATAATGGCCCCACATAGTCCTCCATACAGAATATTGTCCCCCACATAGTTCTCCATACTGAATAGTGGGCCCCACATAGTCCTCCATGCAGAATAATGGGCCCACATAGTCCTCCATACAGTATAATGGGCCCAACATAGTCCTCTATACAATATAATGGCCCCACATAGTCCTCCATACAGTATGATGGCTTCACATAGTCCACCATAATGTATAATGGGCCCCACATAGTCCTCCATACAGAATAATGGGCCCACATAGTTCTCCATACAGAATAATAGGTCCCACATAGTACTCCATACAGTACAATGGCTCCACATAGTCCTCCATTCAGAATTATGGGCCCCACATAGTCCTCCATACAGTATAATGGCTCCACATAGTCCTCCATATAGAATAATGGGCCCCACATAGTCCTCCATACAGTATAATGGCCCCACATAGTCCTCTATATAGAATAATGGGCCCCACATAGTCCTACATACAGTATAATGTCCCCACATAGTCATCCATACAGCATAATGGGCCCCACATAGTCCTCCATACAGTATAATGGCCCCACATAGTCCTCCATATAGAATAATGGGCCCCACATAGTCCTCCATACCGTATAATGGGCCCCACATAGTCCTACATACAGTATAATGGGCACCACATAGTCCTACATACAGTATAATGTCCCCACATAGTCATCCATACAGTATAATGGGCACCACATAGTCCTCCTTACAGTATAATGGCTCCACATATTCCTCCATACAGAATAATGGGCCCCACATAGTCCTGCATACAGTATAATGGACCCCACATAATCCTTAATACAGTATAATGGGCCCCACATAGTCCTGCATACAGTATAATTGCCTCAAATAGTCCTACATACAGAATAATGGGCCCCACATAGTCCACCGTACAGTATAATGGGCCCCAGATAGTCCTCCATACAGTATAATGGGCCCTACACAGTCCTCCATACAGTATAATGGGCCCCACATAATCCTCCATTCAGTATAATGGGCCCTACACAGTCTTCCATACAGTATAATTGGCCCATATAGTCCTCCATACAGTATAATGGCCCCACATAGTCCTCTATATAGAATAATGGGCCCCACATAGTCCTCTATACAGAATAATGGGCCCCACATAGTCCTCCATACAGTAAAATGGCCCCACATTGTCCTCCATACAGTATAATGGCTCCACATAGTCCTACATACAGAATAATGGGCCCCACATAGTCCTCCATACAGTATAATGGATCCACATAGTCCTCCATATAGAATAATGGGCCCCACATAGTCCTCTATACAGAATAATGGGCCCCACATAGTACTCCATACAATAAAATGGCCCCACATTGTCCTCCATACAGTATAATGGGCCACACATAGTCTTACATACAGTATAATGGGCTCCACATAGTGCTCCATACAGGACAATGGCCCCACATAGTCCTCCATACAGAATAATGGGCTCCACATAGTCCTCCATACAGAATAATGGGCTCCACATAGTCCTCCATACCGTATAATGGGCCCCACATAGTCCTCCATACAGTATAATGGGCCCTACACAGTCCTCCATACAGTATAATGGGCCCCACATAATCCTCCATACAGTATAATGGGCACTACACAGTCTTTCATACAGTATAAGTGGCCCATATAGTCCTCGATACACTATAATGGGCCCCACATAGTTCTCCATGCCGAGTAATGGGCCCCACATAGTTCTCCATACAGAAGAATGGGCCCCACATAGTCCTCCATACAGAATAATGGGCCCCACATAGTCCTCCATACAGAAAAATGGCCCTCCATACAGAAAAATGTCCCCACGTAGTCCTCTATACAGAATGATTGCCCCACATAGTCCTCGATACAGAATAATGGCCACACATAATCCTCCATACAGTATAATGGGCCCACATGATCCTCTATACAGTATAATGGGCCCCACATAGTGCTCCATACAGTATTATGGACCACACATAGTCCTCCATACAGTATAATGGGCCCCACATAGTCCTCCTACAATATAATGGGCCCCACATAGTCCTCCATAAAGAATAATGGGCCTCACATAGTCCTCCATACAGAATAATGAGACCCACATAGTCCTCCACACAGTATAATGGCTTCACATAGTCTTCCATACAGTATAATGGGCCCCACATAGTCCTCCATACAGAATAATGGGCCCACATAGTTCTTCATACAGAATAATGACCGCACATAGTCCTTCATACAGTATAATGGGCCACACATAATCCTTAATACAGTATAATGGATCCCACATAGTCCTCCATAGAGTATAATGGGCACTGCATAGTCCTCCATACAGTATAATGGCCCCACATAGTGCTCCATACAGAATAATGGCCCCACATAGTCCTCCATACAGTAAAATAGCCCCACATATTCCTCCATACAGAATAATGGGCCCACATGATCCTCTATACACTATAATGGGCCCCACATAGTGCTCCATACAGTATTATGGACCACACATAGTCCTCCATACAATGGGCCCCACATAGTCCTCCTACAATATAATTGGCCCCACATTGTCCTCCATAAAGAATAATGGGCCACACATAGTCCTCCATACAGAATAATGAGACCCACATAGTCCTCCACACAGTATAATGGCTTCACATAGTCCTCCATACAGTATAATGGGCCCCACATAGTCCTCCATACAGAATAATGGGCCCACATAGTTCTTCATACCGAATAATGACCACACTTAGTCCTCCATACAGTATAATGGCTTCACATAGTCCTCCATACAGTATAATGGCTTCACATAGTGCTCCATACAGTATAATGGCTTCTCCTAGTCCTCAATACAGTATAATGGGCCCCACATAGTCCTCCATACAGAATAATGGGCCCACATAGTTCTTCATACAGAATAATGACCGCACATAGTCCTCCATACAGTATAATGGGCCACGCATAATCCTTAATACATTATAATGGATCCCACATAGTCCTCCATAGAGTATAATGGGCCCCACATAGTCCTCCATACAGAATAATGGGCCCTACACAGTCCTTCATACAGTATAATGGGCCCCACATAGTACTCCATACAGAATAATGGGCCCCACATAGTCCTCCATACAGAGTAATGGGCCCTATACAGTCCTTCATACAGTATAATGGGCCCCACATAGTACTCCATACAGAGTAATGGGCCCTATACAGTCCTTCATACAGTATAATGAGCCCCATATAATCCTCCTTACAGAATAATGGACCCCACATAGTCCTCCATACAGTATAATGGGCCCCACATAGTCCTCCATACAGTATAGTGGGCCCCCATATAGTCCTCCATACAGAATAATCGGCCCCACATGGTCCTCCATACAGTATAATGGCTCCACATAGTCCTCCATAAAGAATAATGGCCCCACATAGTCCTCCATACAGTATAATGGCATCACATAGTCCTCTACACAGTATAATGGGCCACACATAATCCTTAATACAGTATAATGAATCCCACATAGTCCTCCATACAATATAATGGGCCCCACATAGTCCTACATACAGTATAATGTCCCCACATAGTCATCCATACAGTATAATGGGCACCACATAGTCCTCCATACAGTATAATGGCTCCACATATTCCTCCATACAGAATAATGGGCCCCACATAGTCCTCCATACAGTATAATGGACCCCACATAATCCTTAATACAGTATAATGGGCCCCACATAGTCCTGCATACAGTATAATTGCCTCAAATAGTCCTACATACAGAATAATGGGCCCACATAGTTCTCCATAAAGAATAATAGGTCCCACATAGTCCTCCATACAGTATAATGGCCCCACATAGTCCTCCATATAGTATAATGGCCCCACATTGTCCTCCATACAGAATAATCGCCCCACATAGTCCTCCATACAGAATAGTGACCGCACATAGTCCTCTACACAGTATAATGGGCCACACATAATCCTTAATACATTATAATAGCCCCATATAGTCATCGATACAGTATAATGGGCCCCACATAGTCCTACATACAGTATAATGGGCACCATATTGTCCTCCATGCAGCATAATGGCTCGACATATTCCTCCATACAGAATAATGGGCCCCACATAGTCCTCCATACAGAATAATGGGTCCCACATAGTCCTCCATACAGAATAATCGCCCCACATAGTCCTCCATACAGAATAATGACCGCACATAGTCCTCTACACAGTATAATGGGCCACACATAATCCTTAATACAGTATAATGGCCCCACATAGTCATCGATACAGTATAATGGGCCCCACATAGTCCTACATACAGTATAATGGGCACCATGTTGTCCTCCATACAGTATAATGGCTCGACATATTCCTCCATACAGTATAATGGACCCCACATAGTCCTTAATACAGTATAATGGGCCCCACATAGTCCTGCATACAGAATAATGGGCCCCACATAGTCCTACATACAGTATAATGGCCCCCCATAGTCATCCATACAGTACAATGGGCTCCACATAGTCCTTCATACAGTATAATGGGCACCACATTGTCCTCCATACAGTATAATGGCTCGACATATTCCTCCATACAGAATAATGGGCCCCACATAGTCCTCCATACAGTATAATGGGCCCACATAATCCTGCATACAGTATAATGGACCCCACATAGTCCTTAATACAGTATAATAGGCCCCACATAGTCCTCCATACAGTATAATGGACCCCACATAGTCCTTAATACAGTATAATGGGCCCCACATAGTCCTGCATACAGAATAATGGGCCCCACATAGTCCTCCATACTGTATAATGGGCCCCACATAGTCCTCCATACAGAATAATGGGCCCACATAGTTCTCCAAAGAGAATAATGGGCCCCACATAGTCCTTCATACAGTATGATGGCTTCACATAGTCCTCCATACAGTATAATGGCTTCACATAATCCTCCATACAGTATAATGGCTTCACATAGTCCTCTATACAGTATAATGGGCCACACATAATCCTTAATACAGTATAATGGATCCCACATAGTTCTCCATACAGTATAATGGGCCCCACATAGTCCTCCATACAGTATAATGGGCCCCACATAGTCCTCCATACAGTATAATGGGCCCCACATAGTCCTACATACAGAATATATTATTATTATTATTATTATTATTATTATAATGGCCCAACATAGTGCTCCATACAGAATAATGGGCCCCAAATAGTCCTCCATGCAATATTATGGACCCCACATAGTCCTCCATACAGAATAATGGGCCCCACATAGTTCTCCATACTGAATAGTGGGCCCCACATAGTCCTCCATGCAGAATAATGGGCCCACATAGTCCTCCATACAGTATAATGGGCCCAACATAGTCCTCTATACAGTATAATGGCCCCACATAGTCCTCCATACAGTATAATGGCCCCACATAGTCCTGCATCCAGTATATTGGCCCACATAGTCCTCCATACAGAATAATGGGCCACACATAGTCCTCCATACAGTATTATGGCTCCACATAGTCCTCCATACAGTATTATGGGCCCCACATAGTCCTCCATACAGTATTATGGGCACCAGATAGTCCTCCATACAGAATAATGGGCACCACATAGTACTCCATACAGTATAATGGGCCCCTACACAGTCCTTTATACAGTATAATGGGCCCACATAGTCCTCCATACAGTATAATGGCCCCACATAGTCCTTCATACAGTATAATGGGCCCACATAGTCCTCCATACAGTATAATGGCCCCACATAGTCCTCCATACATTATATTGGCCCACATAGTCCTCCATACAGAATAATGGGCCACACATAGTCCTCCATACAGAATAATGGGCCCCACATAGTCCTCCATACAGTATTATGGGCACCAGATAGTCCTCCATACAGTATAATGGCTCGACATATTCCTCCATACAGAATAATGGGCCCCACATAGTCCTCCATACAGTATAATGGGCCCACATAATCCTGCATACAGTATAATGGACCCCACATAGTCCTTAATACAGTATAATAGGCCCCACATAGTCCTCCATACAGTATAATGGACCCCACATAGTCCTTAATACAGTATAATGGGCCCCACATAGTCCTGCATACAGAATAATGGGCCCCACATAGTCCTCCATACTGTATAATGGGCCCCACATAGTCCTCCATACAGAATAATGGGCCCACATAGTTCTCCAAAGAGAATAATGGGCCCCACATAGTCCTTCATACAGTATGATGGCTTCACATAGTCCTCCATACAGTATAATGGCTTCACATAATCCTCCATACAGTATAATGGCTTCACATAGTCCTCTATACAGTATAATGGGCCACACATAATCCTTAATACAGTATAATGGATCCCACATAGTTCTCCATACAGTATAATGGGCCCCACATAGTCCTCCATACAGTATAATGGGCCCCACATAGTCCTCCATACAGTATAATGGGCCCCACATAGTCCTACATACAGAATATATTATTATTATTATTATTATTATTATAATGGCCCAACATAGTGCTCCATACAGAATAATGGGCCCCAAATAGTCCTCCATGCAATATTATGGACCCCACATAGTCCTCCATACAGAATAATGGGCCCCACATAGTTCTCCATACTGAATAGTGGGCCCCACATAGTCCTCCATGCAGAATAATGGGCCCACATAGTCCTCCATACAGTATAATGGGCCCAACATAGTCCTCTATACAGTATAATGGCCCCACATAGTCCTCCATACAGTATAATGGCCCCACATAGTCCTGCATCCAGTATATTGGCCCACATAGTCCTCCATACAGAATAATGGGCCACACATAGTCCTCCATACAGTATTATGGCTCCACATAGTCCTCCATACAGTATTATGGGCCCCACATAGTCCTCCATACAGTATTATGGGCACCAGATAGTCCTCCATACAGAATAATGGGCACCACATAGTACTCCATACAGTATAATGGGCCCCTACACAGTCCTTTATACAGTATAATGGGCCCACATAGTCCTCCATACAGTATAATGGCCCCACATAGTCCTTCATACAGTATAATGGGCCCACATAGTCCTCCATACAGTATAATGGCCCCACATAGTCCTCCATACATTATATTGGCCCACATAGTCCTCCATACAGAATAATGGGCCACACATAGTCCTCCATACAGAATAATGGGCCCCACATAGTCCTCCATACAGTATTATGGGCACCAGATAGTCCTCCATACAGAATAATGGGCACCACATAGTACTCCATACAGTATAATGGGCCCCTACACAGTCCTTTATACAGTATAATGGGCCCACATAGTCCTCCATACAGTATAATGGCCCCACATAGTCCTTCATACAGTATAATGGGCCCACATAGTCCTCCATACAGTATAATGGCCCCACATAGTCCTCCATACATTATATTGGCCCACATAGTCCTCCATACAGAATAATGGGCCACACATAGTCCTCCATACAGAATAATGGGCCCCACATAGTCCTCCATACAGTATTATGGGCACCAGATAGTCCTCCATACAGAATAATGGCTTCACATTTTCCTCTATATAGTATGATGGGGGTGGGGGGGCATCGCTGGCCAAATATAAACACGTTATGAGCCAAAGTTTGACATGTGTGCTGTAGATAGTTGATAAATGTCCTTCATGGAGAAAACACATCCAGTAGTTAGCAGACCTCTTTGGGTCCAGCTTCAAAAAACTATAACAGGAGATCAACTAGATGGAGAGAGAGATCCATCAGAGCCAGTTTGTCTCGGCAGAAAACCAAAAAATCAACAGGGAAATGTCTAATAGAGAATACAGAAAGGGGGATTTTTTCCATTGGAGGGTCAGCGACAATCAAACTTGAAGCTTAAAATATAGAACAAAATAATTTTGTATTTCCACATAGTTCCATGGTGCGGATTTTTATTTACCTCTACAATATATTTCCCATCTTTACGAGAAGCTTAGTTGTCTTGTGACTGTGCACTTAACACCTATTCAGGAAAAAAAGAAAATTACAGTAGAGGTTTGTGGTAGAATTGTTTTCCTGGTCGGACTGGGGTGCCAAGGGCCGACCAGTGACATCCCCCCCCACTTTTCAGGAACATGCAAATATGATTTTATCGTCATTCACAAAATTCTATAGTAATAAATTGGGTTGATTGTAGAGACAAAGGCAGCATCTTATTCATTTAATATAGTGAATCAAGTGTATTGGGCCAAGTGCTGCTCATATACGAAGGTGGTGGCCCACCGGAGGATTCTCCTGTTCTCTGGTGGGCCAGTCCAGGTCAGCTGGTGTGAAAGAATACATTTCTTTTTAGGGTAAGCCATCAGTTCCTACAATGTAGATATCATATTGTAACAGCAAAAACATGGAGTACAACGTGCAGGTAAGGTACAAACACTGTGCCCTAATACAAAGATGTGTCAGCGAACCACGCAGCTGAAAGAAGGATTCCAGACCCTGGGGGCATTTATACCCCCCACCTATGTAATTAATAACACAAGTGAAAAAAATTGACTATAGTTTTCTAAAAACAGTGATACCTCCGGGTATTGTCAGCAAATGATGTTACAACTCTGCTTACATGAGCTGCAATACCCCACACATCCTGTAGACAGAGGTGGCGCTGTTTATAGAAGGAAGCAGCCATGATGCTGTGAAATAAAGATATGATAAGCCTCATCCATACAGCAGGTTCTCTACAACTTTTATTTTAATTAAAAGCATATGGTGCTTCCACCAGACGCAGAAAGCGCAGATGCACAGATTATGTGTTATATAGACAATGTGTTTGTTTTTTTTTGTTTTTGTTTTTTTAATTTCTCGCCCTTTTTTTTTTTTTTTTTTTTAATAATAAAAAAAAAATCTAAGATTTAAAAGAAGAAATTCAGTAAAATAAGAAGTTTCCAGATGAGGGTGATTTGTTTCTAGAATGATTAACATAATAATGAAAGGAGGGGAACGTCACCATTACCTCAGGAGGAATAAAAAAGAAGTGACACATAGTAATGTAGTATTTATGGAGCAAATACATCCAGCCTCATTGTATGCGTCTATGAAGGCCTCTGAATTTTTCATGATGTTTTCTTGCATAGGATAAGAGGATTATATTTATTAAATAATGAATTGTATTAAAATTTGATTGATGCAGAATCCGGATGACATTTCACTGTCTCCTCTTCTGAGAAATAATATAGAATAGTGACTTCAGAGAGGGCTTTTGTATATATACTGTATACAAGGCCATGGTGATATGGTGTCTATATGTGACAATGCCAGCTCTACTGTAAAGACCACTGTGAAATGCCAGAGCCATAGAGTATATCGGATTCTTATCATTTACTATACAGGTTTTATAAAGACCCATGTTACACACCTCAGCTGTTACAGAACCTATTTTTGAAGTGGAAGAAAAAAAGAGCCTTCAATCAATAGGATATTGCATACCCTAGCTGCTGCAGAACCACATTTAGAGATTTAAAAAACATCATTCTTTTCTATGTACAAGAATATAACTTCTATAATACTGTCCCCTATGTACAAGAATATAACTACTATAATACTGCCCCTATGTACAAGAATATAACTACTATAATACTGCTCCTATGTATAAGAATATAACTACTATAATACTGCTCCCATGTACAAGAATGTAACTACTATAATACTGCTCCCATGTACAAGAATATAACTACTATAATACTGCTCCTATGTAAAAGATATAACTACTATAATACTGCTCCTATGTAAAAGAATATAACTACTATAATACTGCTCCTATGTACAAGAATATAACTACTATAATACTGCCCCTATGTACAGGAATATAACTACTATAATACTGCTCCTATGTACAAGAATATAACTACTATAATACTGCTCCTATGTACAAGAATATAACTACTATAATACTGCCCCTATGTACAGGAATATAACTACTATAATACTGCTCCTATGAAAAAGAATATAACTACTATAATACTGCTCCTATGTACAAGAATATAACTACTATAATACTGCTCCTATGTACAAGAATATAACTACTATAATACTGCCCCTATGTACAAGAATATAACTGCTATAATACTGCCCCTATGTACAAGAATATAACTACTATAATACTGCCCCCTATGTACAAGAATATAACTACTATAATACTGCCCCCTATGTACAAGAATATAACTACTATAATACTGCCCCCTATGTACAAGAATATAACTACTATAATACTGCCCCTATGTACAAGAATATAACTACTATAATACTGCCCCCTATGTACAAGAATATAACTACTATAATACTGCTCCTATAAAAAAAGAATATAACTACTATAATACTGCTCCTATGTACACAAATATAACTACTATAATACTGCCCCCTATGTACAAGAATATAACTACTATAATACTGCCCTCTCTGTACAAGAATATAACTACTATAATAGTGCCCCTATGTACAAGAATATATCTACTATAATACTGCCCCCTATGTACAAGAATATAACTGCTATAATACTGCCCCCTATGTACAAGAATATAACTACTATAATACTGCCCCCTATGTACAAGAATATAACAACTATAATACTGCTCCTATGTAAAAGAATATAACTAATATAATACTGCTCCTATATAAAAGAATATAAATACTATAATACTGTTCCTACGTACAAGATATTACTACTATAATACTGCCCCCTATGTACAAGACAATAACTGCTATAATACTGCTCCCTATGTACAGGAATATAACTACTATAATACTGCCCCTATGTACAAGAATATAACTACTATAATACTGCTCCTATATACAAGAATATAACTACTATAAAACTGCCTCCTATGCACAAGAATATAACTACTATAATACTGCCCCTATGTACAAGAATATAACTACTATAATACTGCTCCTATGTACAAGAATATAGCTACTATAATACTGCTCCTATGTACAAGAATATAACTGCTATAATACTGCTCCTATGTACAAGAATATAACTACTATAATACTGCTCCTATGTACAAGAATATAACTACTATAATACTGCTCCCTATGTACAAGAATTTAACTACTATAATACTGCTCCTACGTACAAGAATATAACTACTATAATACTGCTCCTATGTACAAAAATATAACTACTATAATACTGCTCCTATGTACAAGAATATAACTATTATAATACTGCTCCTATGTACAAGAATATAACTACTATAATACTGCTCCTATGTGCAAGAATATAACTACTATAATACTGCTCCTATGTACAAGAATATAACTGCTATAATACTGCCCCCTATGTACAAGAATATAACTGCTATAATACTGCCCCCTATGTACAAGAATATAACTACTATAATACTGCCCCCTATGTACAAGAATATAACAACTATAATACTGCACCTATGTAAAAGAATATAACTAATATAATACTGCTCCTATATAAAAGAATATAAATACTATAATACTGTTCCTACGTACAAGATATAACTACTATAATACTGCTCCTATGTACACAAATAGAACTGCTATAATACTGCCCCCTATGTACAAGACAATAACTGCTATAATACTGCTCCCTATGTACAGGAATATAACTACTATAATACTGCCCCTATGTACAAGAATATAACTACTATAATACTGCTCCTATGTACAAGAATATAGCTACTATAATACTGCCCCTATGTACAAGAATATAACTACTATAATACTGCCCCTATGTACAAGAATATAACTACTATAATACTGCCCCCTATGTACAAGAATATAGCTACTATAATACTGCCCCTATGTACAAGAATATAACTACTATAATACTGCCCCCTATGTACAAGAATATAACTACTATAATACTGCCCCCTATGTACAAGAATATAACTACTATAATACTGCCCCTATGTACAAGAATATAACTACTATAATACTGCTCCTATGTACAAGAATATAACTACTATAATACTGCTCCTATGTAAAAGAATATAACAATTATAATACTGCCCCCTATGTACAAGAATATAACTACTATAATACTGCTCCTATGTAAAAGAATATAGCTACTATAATACTGCTTCCTATGTACAAAAATATAACTACTATAATACTGCCCCCTATGTACAAGAATATAACTACTTTAATACTGCCCCCTATGTACTAGAATATAACTACTATAATACTGCTCCCTATATATAAGAATATAACTACTATAATACTGCCCCCTATGTATAAGAATATAACTACAATAATACTGCCCCCTATGTACAAGAATATAACTACTATTATACTGCCCCCTAAGTATAAGAATATAACTACTATAATACTGCCCCCTATGTATAAGAATATAACTACTATAATACTGCCCCTATGTATAAGAATATAACTACTATAATACTGCCCCCTATGTATAAGAATATAACTACTGTAATACTGCCCCCTATGTATAAGAATATAACTATTATAATACTGCTCTTATGTACAAGAATATAACTACTATAATACTGCCCCTATGTACAAGAATATAACTACTATAATACTGCCCACTATGTACAAGAATATAACTACTATAATACTGCCCCCTATGTATAAGAATATAACTACTATAATACTGCTCCTATGTACAAGAATATAACTACTATAATACTGCTCCTATGTGCAAAAATATAACTACTATAATACTGCTCCTATGTACACAAATATAACTACTATAATACTGCTCCTATGTACAAGAATATAACTATTATAATACTGCTCCTATGTACAGGAATATAACTACTATAATACTGCCCCCTATGTACAAGAATATAACTACTATAATACTGCCCCTATGTACAAGAATATAACTACTATAATACTGCTCCTATGTACAAGAATATAACTACTTTAATACTGGTCCTATGTACAAGAATATAACTACTATAATACTGGTCCTATGTACAAGAATATAACTACTATAATACTGCCCCCTATGTACAAGAATATACTATAATACTGCTCCTATGTACAAGAATATAACTACTATAATACTGCTCCTATGTACAGGAATATAACTACTATAATACTGCCCCCTATGTACAAGAATATAACTACTATAATACTGCTCCTATGTACAAGAATATAACTACTTTAATACTGGTCCTATGTACAAGAATATAACTACTATAATACTGGTCCTATGTACACAAATATAACTACTATAATACTGCTCCTATGTACAAGAATATAACTACTATAATACTGCCCCCTATGTACAAGAATATAACTACTATAATACTGCCCCTATGTTCAAGAATATAACAACTATAATACTGCTCCTATGTACAACAATATAACTACTATAATACTGCTCCTATGTACAAGAATATAACTACTATAATACTGCCCCCTATGTATAAGAATATAACTACTATAATACTGCCCCCTATGTATAAGAATATATCTACTATAATACTGCCCCCTATGTATAAGAATATAACTACTATAATACTGCCCCCTATGTATAAGAATATAGCTACTATAATACTGCCCCCTATGCATAAGAATATAACTACTATAATACTGCCCCCTATGTATAAGAATAAAACTACTATAATACTGCTCCTATGTACAGGAATATAACTACTATAATACTGCCCCTATGTACAAGAATATAACTACTATAATACTGCCCATTATGTACAAGAATATAAGTACTATAATACTGCTCCTATGTACAAGAATATAACTACTATAATACTGCCCCTATGTACAAGAATATAACTACTATAATACTGCCCCCTATGTACAAGAATATAGCTACTATAATACTGCCCCTATGTACAAGAATATAACTACTATAATACTGCCCCCTATGTACAAGAATATAACTACTATAATACTGCCCCCTATGTACAAGAATATAACTACTATAATACTGCCCCTATGTACAAGAATATAGCTACTATAATACTGCCCCTATGTACAAGAATATAACTACTATAATACTGCCCCCTATGTACAAGAATATAACTACTATAATACTGCTCCTATGTAAAAGAATATAACTATTATAATACTGCCCCCTATGGACAAGAATATAACTACTATAATACTGCTCCTATGTAAAAGAATATAGCTACTATAATACTGCTTCCTATGTACAAGAATATAACTACTATAATACTGCCCCCTATGTACAAGAATATAACTACTTTAATACTGCCCCCTATGTACTAGAATATAACTACTATAATACTGCTCCCTATATATAAGAATATAACTACTATAATACTGCCCCCTATGTATAAGAATATAACTACAATAATACTGCCCCCTATGTACAAGAATATAACTACTATAATACTGCCCCCTAAGTATAAGAATATAACTACTATAATACTGCCCCTATGTATAAGAATATAACTACTATAATACTGCCCCCTATGTATAAGAATATAACTACTATAATACTGCCCCCTATGTATAAGAATATAACTACTATAATACTGCCCCCTATGTATAAGAATATAACTACTGTAATACTGCCCACTATGTATAAGAATATAACTACTATAATACTGCTCTTATGTACAAGAATATAACTACTATAATACTGCCCCTATGTACAAGAATATAGCTACTATAATACTGCCCACTATGTACAAGAATATAACTACTATAATACTGACCCTATGTATAAGAATATAACTACTATAATACTGCTCCTATGTACAAGAATATAACTACTATAATACTGCTCCTATGTACAAGAATATAACTACTATAATACTGCTCCTATGTGCAAAAATATAACTATTATAATACTGCTCCTATGTACACAAATATAACTACTATAATACTGCTCCTATGTACAAGAATATAACTACTATAATACTGCTCCTATGTACAGGAATATAACTACTATAATACTGCCCCCTATGTACAAGAATATAACTACTATAATACTGCCCCCTATGTATAAGAATATATCTACTATAATACTGCCCCCTATGTATAAGAATATAACTACTATAATACTGCCCCCTATGTATAAGAATATAGCTACTATAATACTGCCCCCTATGCATAAGAATATAACTACTATAATACTGCCCCCTATGTATAAGAATAAAACTACTATAATACTGCTCCTATGTACAGGAATATAACTACTATAATACTGCCCCTATGTACAAGAATATAACTACTATAATACTGCCCATTATGTACAAGAATATAAGTACTATAATACTGCTCCTATGTACAAGAATATAACTACTATAATACTGCCCCTATGTACAAGAATATAACTACTATAATACTGCCCCCTATGTACAAGAATATAGCTACTATAATACTGCCCCTATGTACAAGAATATAACTACTATAATACTGCCCCTATGTACAAGAATATAACTACTATAATACTGCCCCCTATGTACAAGAATATAACTACTATAATACTGCCCCTATGTACAAGAATATAGCTACTATAATACTGCCCCTATGTACAAGAATATAACTACTATAATACTGCCCCCTATGTACAAGAATATAACTACTATAATACTGCTCCTATGTAAAAGAATATAACTATTATAATACTGCCCCCTATGGACAAGAATATAACTACTATAATACTGCTCCTATGTAAAAGAATATAGCTACTATAATACTGCTTCCTATGTACAAGAATATAACTACTATAATACTGCCCCCTATGTACAAGAATATAACTACTTTAATACTGCCCCCTATGTACTAGAATATAACTACTATAATACTGCTGCCTATATATAAGAATATAACTACTATAATACTGCCCCCTATGTATAAGAATATAACTACAATAATACTGCCCCCTATGTACAAGAATATAACTACTATAATACTGCCCCCTAAGTATAAGAATATAACTACTATAATACTGCCCCTATGTATAAGAATATAACTACTATAATACTGCCCCCTATGTATAAGAATATAACTACTATAATACTGCCCCCTATGTATAAGAATATAACTACTATAATACTGCCCCCTATGTATAAGAATATAACTACTGTAATACTGCCCACTATGTATAAGAATATAACTACTATAATACTGCTCTTATGTACAAGAATATAACTACTATAATACTGCCCCTATGTACAAGAATATAGCTACTATAATACTGCCCACTATGTACAAGAATATAACTACTATAATACTGCCCCTATGTATAAGAATATAACTACTATAATACTGCTCCTATGTACAAGAATATAACTACTATAATACTGCTCCTATGTACAAGAATATAACTACTATAATACTGCTCCTATGTGCAAAAATATAACTACTATAATACTGCTACTATGTACACAAATATAACTACTATAATACTGCTCCTATGTACAAGAATATAACTACTATAATACTGCTCCTATGTACAGGAATATAACTACTATAATACTGCCCCCTATGTACAAGAATATAACTACTATAATACTGCCCCTATGTACAAGAATATAACTACTATAATACTGCTCCTATGTACAAGAATATAACTACTTTAATACTGGTCCTATGTACAAGAATATAACTACTATAATACTGGTCTTATGTACAAGAATATAACTACTATAATACTGCCCCCTATGTACAAGAATATAACTACTATAATACTGCTCCTATGTACAAGAATATAACTACTATAATACTGCTCCTATGTACAGGAATATAACTACTATAATACAGCCCCCTATGTACAAGAATATAACTACTATAATACTGCTCCTATGTACAAGAATATAACTACTTTAATACTGGTCCTATGTACAAGAATATAACTACTATAATACTGGTCCTATGTACACAAATATATCTACTATAATACTGCTCCTATGTACAAGAATATAACTACTATAATACTGCCCCCTATGTACAAGAATATAACTACTATAATACTGCCCCTATGTTCAAGAATATAACAACTATAATACTGCTCCTATGTACAACAATATAACTACTATAATACTGCTCCTATGTACAAGAATATAACTACTATAATACTGCCCCGATGTATAAGAATATAACTACTATAATACTGCCCCCTATGTATAAGAATATAGCTACTATAATAATGCCCCCTATGTATAAGAATATAACTACTATAATACTGATCCTATGTACCAGAATATAACTACTTTAATACTGCTCCTATGTACAAGAATATAACTACTATAATACTGCTCCTATGTGCAAAAATATAACTACTATAATACTGCTCCTATGTGCAAGAATATAACTACTATAATACTGCTCCTATGTGCAAGAATATAACTATTATAATTGTGCTCCTATGTACAAGAATATAACTACTATAATAATGCTCCTATGTTCAAGAATATAACTACTATAATACTGTTCCTGTGTACAAGAATATAACTACTATAATACTGCCCCTATGTACAAGAATATACTTACTATAATACTGCTCCCCATGTACAAGAATATAACTACTATAATACTGCTCCTATGTACAAGAATATAACAACTATAATACTGCTCCTATGTACAAGAATATAACTACTATAATACTGCTCCTATGTGCAAGAATATAACTACTATAATACTGCTCCTATGTACAAGAATATAACTACTATAATACTGTCCCTATGTACAAGAATATAACTACTATAATACTGCCCCTATGTACCAGAATATAACAACTATAATACTGCTCCTATGTACAAGAATATAACTACTATAATACTGTTCCTGTGTACAAGAATATAACTACTATAATACTGCCCCTATGTTCAAGAATATAACTACTATAAATCTGCACCCTATGTACAAGAATATAACTACTATAATACTGCCCCTATGTACAAGAATATAACTACTATAATACTGCTCATATGTACAAGAATATAACTACTATAATATTGCCCCCTATGTATAAGAATATAACTACTATAATACTGCCCCCTATGTATAAGAATATAACTACTATAATACTGCCCCCTATGTATAAGAATATAACTACTATAATACTGCCCCCTATGTATAAGAATATAGCTACTATAATACTGCCCCCTATGTATAAGATTATAACTACTATAATACTGCCCCCTATGTATAAGAATAAAACTACTATAATACTGCTCCTTTGTACAAGAATATAACTACTATAATACTGCCCCTATGTACAAGAATATAACTACTATAATACTGCTCCTATGTACAGGAATATAACTACTATAATACTGCCCCTATGTACAAGAATATAACTACTATAATACTGCCCACTATGTGCAAGAATATAAGTACTATAATACTGCTCCTATGTACAAGAATATAACTACTTTAATACTGCTCCTATGTACAAGAATATAACTACTATAATACTGCTATGTGCAAGAATATAACTACTATAATAGTGCTCCTATGTACAAGAATATAACCACTATAATACTGCTCCTATGTACAAGAATATAACTACTATAATACTGCTCCCATGTACAAGAATATAACTACTATAATACTGTTCCTGTGTACAAGAATCTAACTACTATTATACTGCTCCTATGTACAAGAATATAACTACTATAATACTGTTCCTGTGTACAAGAATATAACTACTATAATACTGCCCCTATGTATAAGAATATAACTACTATAATACTGCCCCCTATGTATAAGAATATAACTACTATAATACTGCCCCCTATGTATAAGAATATAACTACTATAATACTGCCCCTATGTATAAGAATATAGCTACTATAACACTGCCCCCTATGTATCAGAATATAACTGCTATAATACTGCCCCCTATTTATAAGAATAAAACTACTATAATACTGCTCCTATGTACAGGAATATAACTACTATAATATTGCCCCTATGTACAAGAATATAACTACTATAATACTGCCCACTATGTACAAGAATATAAGTACTATAATACTGCTCCTATGTACAAGAATGTAACTACTTTAATACTGCTCCTATGTACCAGAATAGAACTACTTTAATACTGCTCCTATGTACAAGAATATAACTACTATAATACTGCTCCTATGTGCAAAAATATAACTACTATAATACTGCTCCTATGTGCAAGAATATAACTACCATAATACTGCTCCTATGTGCAAGAATATAACTACTATAATAGTGCTCTTATGTACAAGAATATAACTACTATAATACTGGTCCTATGTACAAGAATATAACTACTATAATACTGCCCCTATGTACAAGAATATAAATACTATATTACTGCTCCCTATGTACAGGAATATAACTACTATAATACTGCCCCTATGTACAAGAATATAACAACTATAATACTGCTCCTATGTACAAGAATATAACTACTATAATACTGCTCCTATGTACAAGAATATAACTACTATAATACTGTTCCTGTGTACAAGAATATAAATACTATAATACTGCTCCTATGTACAAGAATATAACTACTATAATACTTTTCCTGTGTACAAGAATATAACTACTATAATACTGCCCCTATGTACAAGAATATACTTACTATAATACTGCTCCCCATGTACAAGAATATAACTACTATAATACTGCCCCTATGTACAAGAATATAACAACTATAATACTGCCCCTATGTACAAGAATATAACTACTATAATACTGCTCCTACGTGCAAGAATATAACTACTATAATACTGCTCCTATGTACAAGAATATAACTACTATAATACTGCCCCTATGTACAAGAATATAACTACTATAATACTGCCCCCTATGTATAAGAATATAACTACTATAATACTGCTCCTATGTATAAGAATATAACTACTATAATACTGCCCCCTATGTATAAGAATATAGCTACTATAATACTGCCCCCTATGTATAAGAATATAACTACTATAATACTGCCCGCTATGTTTAAGAATAAAACTACTATAATACTGCTCCTATGTACAGGAATATAACTACTATAATACTGACCCTATGTACAAGAATATAACTACTATAATACTGCCCACTATGTGCAAGAATATAAGTACTATAATACTGCTCCTATGTACAAGAATATAACTACTATAATACTGTTCCTGTGTACAAGAATATAACTACTATAATACTGCTCCTATGTGCAAGAATATAACTACTATAATACTGATCCTGTGTACAAGAATATAACTACTATAATACTGCCCCTATGTATAAGAATATAACTACTATAATGCTGCCCCCTATGTATAAGAATATAACTACTATAATACTGCCCCCTATGTATAAGAATATAACTACTATAATACTGCCCCTATGTATAAGAATATAGCTACTATAATACTGCCCCCTATGTATAAGAATAAAACTACTATAATACTGCTCCTATGTACAGGAATATAACTACTATAATACTGCCCCCTATGTACAAGAATATAACTACTATAATACTGCCCCCTATGTACAAGAATATAACAACTATAATACTGCACCTATGTAAAAGAATATAACTAATATAATACTGCTCCTATATAAAAGAATATAAATACTATAATACTGTTCCTACGTACAAGATATTACTACTATAATACTGCCCCCTATGTACAAGACAATAACTGCTATAATACTGCTCCCTATGTACAGGAATATAACTACTATAATACTGCCCCTATGTACAAGAATATAACTACTATAATACTGCTCCTATATACAAGAATATAACTACTATAAAACTGCCTCCTATGCACAAGAATATAACTACTATAATACTGCCCCTATGTACAAGAATATAACTACTATAATACTGCTCCTATGTACAAGAATATAGCTACTATAATACTGCTCCTATGTACAAGAATATAACTGCTATAATACTGCTCCTATGTACAAGAATATAACTACTATAATACTGCTCCTATGTACAAGAATATAACTACTATAATACTGCTCCCTATGTACAAGAATTTAACTACTATAATACTGCTCCTACGTACAAGAATATAACTACTATAATACTGCTCCTATGTACAAAAATATAACTACTATAATACTGCTCCTATGTACAAGAATATAACTATTATAATACTGCTCCTATGTACAAGAATATAACTACTATAATACTGCTCCTATGTGCAAGAATATAACTACTATAATACTGCTCCTATGTACAAGAATATAACTGCTATAATACTGCCCCCTATGTACAAGAATATAACTGCTATAATACTGCCCCCTATGTACAAGAATATAACTACTATAATACTGCCCCCTATGTACAAGAATATAACAACTATAATACTGCACCTATGTAAAAGAATATAACTAATATAATACTGCTCCTATATAAAAGAATATAAATACTATAATACTGTTCCTACGTACAAGATATAACTACTATAATACTGCTCCTATGTACACAAATAGAACTGCTATAATACTGCCCCCTATGTACAAGACAATAACTGCTATAATACTGCTCCCTATGTACAGGAATATAACTACTATAATACTGCCCCTATGTACAAGAATATAACTACTATAATACTGCTCCTATGTACAAGAATATAGCTACTATAATACTGCCCCTATGTACAAGAATATAACTACTATAATACTGCCCCTATGTACAAGAATATAACTACTATAATACTGCCCCCTATGTACAAGAATATAGCTACTATAATACTGCCCCTATGTACAAGAATATAACTACTATAATACTGCCCCCTATGTACAAGAATATAACTACTATAATACTGCCCCCTATGTACAAGAATATAACTACTATAATACTGCCCCTATGTACAAGAATATAACTACTATAATACTGCTCCTATGTACAAGAATATAACTACTATAATACTGCTCCTATGTAAAAGAATATAACAATTATAATACTGCCCCCTATGTACAAGAATATAACTACTATAATACTGCTCCTATGTAAAAGAATATAGCTACTATAATACTGCTTCCTATGTACAAGAATATAACTACTATAATACTGCCCCCTATGTACAAGAATATAACTACTTTAATACTGCCCCCTATGTACTAGAATATAACTACTATAATACTGCTCCCTATATATAAGAATATAACTACTATAATACTGCCCCCTATGTATAAGAATATAACTACAATAATACTGCCCCCTATGTACAAGAATATAACTACTATTATACTGCCCCCTAAGTATAAGAATATAACTACTATAATACTGCCCCCTATGTATAAGAATATAACTACTATAATACTGCCCCTATGTATAAGAATATAACTACTATAATACTGCCCCCTATGTATAAGAATATAACTACTGTAATACTGCCCCCTATGTATAAGAATATAACTATTATAATACTGCTCTTATGTACAAGAATATAACTACTATAATACTGCCCCTATGTACAAGAATATAACTACTATAATACTGCCCACTATGTACAAGAATATAACTACTATAATACTGCCCCCTATGTATAAGAATATAACTACTATAATACTGCTCCTATGTACAAGAATATAACTACTATAATACTGCTCCTATGTGCAAAAATATAACTACTATAATACTGCTCCTATGTACACAAATATAACTACTATAATACTGCTCCTATGTACAAGAATATAACTATTATAATACTGCTCCTATGTACAGGAATATAACTACTATAATACTGCCCCCTATGTACAAGAATATAACTACTATAATACTGCCCCTATGTACAAGAATATAACTACTATAATACTGCTCCTATGTACAAGAATATAACTACTTTAATACTGGTCCTATGTACAAGAATATAACTACTATAATACTGGTCCTATGTACAAGAATATAACTACTATAATACTGCCCCCTATGTACAAGAATATACTATAATACTGCTCCTATGTACAAGAATATAACTACTATAATACTGCTCCTATGTACAGGAATATAACTACTATAATACTGCCCCCTATGTACAAGAATATAACTACTATAATACTGCTCCTATGTACAAGAATATAACTACTTTAATACTGATCCTATGTACAAGAATATAACTACTATAATACTGGTCCTATGTACACAAATATAACTACTATAATACTGCTCCTATGTACAAGAATATAACTACTATAATACTGCCCCCTATGTACAAGAATATAACTACTATAATACTGCCCCTATGTTCAAGAATATAACAACTATAATACTGCTCCTATGTACAACAATATAACTACTATAATACTGCTCCTATGTACAAGAATATAACTACTATAATACTGCCCCCTATGTATAAGAATATAACTACTATAATACTGCCCCCTATGTATAAGAATATATCTACTATAATACTGCCCCCTATGTATAAGAATATAACTACTATAATACTGCCCCCTATGTATAAGAATATAGCTACTATAATACTGCCCCCTATGCATAAGAATATAACTACTATAATACTGCCCCCTATGTATAAGAATAAAACTACTATAATACTGCTCCTATGTACAGGAATATAACTACTATAATACTGCCCCTATGTACAAGAATATAACTACTATAATACTGCCCATTATGTACAAGAATATAAGTACTATAATACTGCTCCTATGTACAAGAATATAACTACTATAATACTGCCCCTATGTACAAGAATATAACTACTATAATACTGCCCCCTATGTACAAGAATATAGCTACTATAATACTGCCCCTATGTACAAGAATATAACTACTATAATACTGCCCCCTATGTACAAGAATATAACTACTATAATACTGCCCCCTATGTACAAGAATATAACTACTATAATACTGCCCCTATGTACAAGAATATAGCTACTATAATACTGCCCCTATGTACAAGAATATAACTACTATAATACTGCCCCCTATGTACAAGAATATAACTACTATAATACTGCTCCTATGTAAAAGAATATAACTATTATAATACTGCCCCCTATGGACAAGAATATAACTACTATAATACTGCTCCTATGTAAAAGAATATAGCTACTATAATACTGCTTCCTATGTACAAGAATATAACTACTATAATACTGCCCCCTATGTACAAGAATATAACTACTTTAATACTGCCCCCTATGTACTAGAATATAACTACTATAATACTGCTCCCTATATATAAGAATATAACTACTATAATACTGCCCCCTATGTATAAGAATATAACTACAATAATACTGCCCCCTATGTACAAGAATATAACTACTATAATACTGCCCCCTAAGTATAAGAATATAACTACTATAATACTGCCCCTATGTATAAGAATATAACTACTATAATACTGCCCCCTATGTATAAGAATATAACTACTATAATACTGCCCCCTATGTATAAGAATATAACTACTATAATACTGCCCCCTATGTATAAGAATATAACTACTGTAATACTGCCCACTATGTATAAGAATATAACTACTATAATACTGCTCTTATGTACAAGAATATAACTACTATAATACTGCCCCTATGTACAAGAATATAGCTACTATAATACTGCCCACTATGTACAAGAATATAACTACTATAATACTGCCCCTATGTATAAGAATATAACTACTATAATACTGCTCCTATGTACAAGAATATAACTACTATAATACTGCTCCTATGTACAAGAATATAACTACTATAATACTGCTCCTATGTGCAAAAATATAACTACTATAATACTGCTCCTATGTACACAAATATAACTACTATAATACTGCTCCTATGTACAAGAATATAACTACTATAATACTGCTCCTATGTACAGGAATATAACTACTATAATACTGCCCCCTATGTACAAGAATATAACTACTATAATACTGCCCCCTATGTATAAGAATATATCTACTATAATACTGCCCCCTATGTATAAGAATATAACTACTATAATACTGCCCCCTATGTATAAGAATATAGCTACTATAATACTGCCCCCTATGCATAAGAATATAACTACTATAATACTGCCCCCTATGTATAAGAATAAAACTACTATAATACTGCTCCTATGTACAGGAATATAACTACTATAATACTGCCCCTATGTACAAGAATATAACTACTATAATACTGCCCATTATGTACAAGAATATAAGTACTATAATACTGCTCCTATGTACAAGAATATAACTACTATAATACTGCCCCTATGTACAAGAATATAACTACTATAATACTGCCCCCTATGTACAAGAATATAGCTACTATAATACTGCCCCTATGTACAAGAATATAACTACTATAATACTGCCCCTATGTACAAGAATATAACTACTATAATACTGCCCCCTATGTACAAGAATATAACTACTATAATACTGCCCCTATGTACAAGAATATAGCTACTATAATACTGCCCCTATGTACAAGAATATAACTACTATAATACTGCCCCCTATGTACAAGAATATAACTACTATAATACTGCTCCTATGTAAAAGAATATAACTATTATAATACTGCCCCCTATGGACAAGAATATAACTACTATAATACTGCTCCTATGTAAAAGAATATAGCTACTATAATACTGCTTCCTATGTACAAGAATATAACTACTATAATACTGCCCCCTATGTACAAGAATATAACTACTTTAATACTGCCCCCTATGTACTAGAATATAACTACTATAATACTGCTGCCTATATATAAGAATATAACTACTATAATACTGCCCCCTATGTATAAGAATATAACTACAATAATACTGCCCCCTATGTACAAGAATATAACTACTATAATACTGCCCCCTAAGTATAAGAATATAACTACTATAATACTGCCCCTATGTATAAGAATATAACTACTATAATACTGCCCCCTATGTATAAGAATATAACTACTATAATACTGCCCCCTATGTATAAGAATATAACTACTATAATACTGCCCCCTATGTATAAGAATATAACTACTGTAATACTGCCCACTATGTATAAGAATATAACTACTATAATACTGCTCTTATGTACAAGAATATAACTACTATAATACTGCCCCTATGTACAAGAATATAGCTACTATAATACTGCCCACTATGTACAAGAATATAACTACTATAATACTGCCCCTATGTATAAGAATATAACTACTATAATACTGCTCCTATGTACAAGAATATAACTACTATAATACTGCTCCTATGTACAAGAATATAACTACTATAATACTGCTCCTATGTGCAAAAATATAACTACTATAATACTGCTACTATGTACACAAATATAACTACTATAATACTGCTCCTATGTACAAGAATATAACTACTATAATACTGCTCCTATGTACAGGAATATAACTACTATAATACTGCCCCCTATGTACAAGAATATAACTACTATAATACTGCCCCTATGTACAAGAATATAACTACTATAATACTGCTCCTATGTACAAGAATATAACTACTTTAATACTGGTCCTATGTACAAGAATATAACTACTATAATACTGGTCTTATGTACAAGAATATAAATACTATAATACTGCCCCCTATGTACAAGAATATAACTACTATAATACTGCTCCTATGTACAAGAATATAACTACTATAATACTGCTCCTATGTACAGGAATATAACTACTATAATACTGCCCCCTATGTACAAGAATATAACTACTATAATACTGCTCCTATGTACAAGAATATAACTACTTTAATACTGGTCCTATGTACAAGAATATAACTACTATAATACTGGTCCTATGTACACAAATATATCTACTATAATACTGCTCCTATGTACAAGAATATAACTACTATAATACTGCCCCCTATGTACAAGAATATAACTACTATAATACTGCCCCTATGTTCAAGAATATAACAACTATAATACTGCTCCTATGTACAACAATATAACTACTATAATACTGCTCCTATGTACAAGAATATAACTACTATAATACTGCCCCGATGTATAAGAATATAACTACTATAATACTGCCCCCTATGTATAAGAATATAGCTACTATAATAATGCCCCCTATGTATAAGAATATAACTACTATAATACTGATCCTATGTACCAGAATATAACTACTTTAATACTGCTCCTATGTACAAGAATATAACTACTATAATACTGCTCCTATGTGCAAAAATATAACTACTATAATACTGCTCCTATGTGCAAGAATATAACTACTATAATACTGCTCCTATGTGCAAGAATATAACTATTATAATTGTGCTCCTATGTACAAGAATATAACTACTATAATAATGCTCCTATGTTCAAGAATATAACTACTATAATACTGTTCCTGTGTACAAGAATATAACTACTATAATACTGCCCCTATGTACAAGAATATACTTACTATAATACTGCTCCCCATGTACAAGAATATAACTACTATAATACTGCTCCTATGTACAAGAATATAACAACTATAATACTGCTCCTATGTACAAGAATATAACTACTATAATACTGCTCCTATGTGCAAGAATATAACTACTATAATACTGCTCCTATGTACAAGAATATAACTACTATAATACTGTCCCTATGTACAAGAATATAACTACTATAATACTGCCCCTATGTACCAGAATATAACAACTATAATACTGCTCCTATGTACAAGAATATAACTACTATAATACTGTTCCTGTGTACAAGAATATAACTACTATAATACTGCCCCTATGTTCAAGAATATAACTACTATAAATCTGCACCCTATGTACAAGAATATAACTACTATAATACTGCCCCTATGTACAAGAATATAACTACTATAATACTGCTCATATGTACAAGAATATAACTACTATAATATTGCCCCCTATGTATAAGAATATAACTACTATAATACTGCCCCCTATGTATAAGAATATAACTACTATAATACTGCCCCCTATGTATAAGAATATAACTACTATAATACTGCCCCCTATGTATAAGAATATAACTACTATAATACTGCCCCCTATGTATAAGATTATAACTACTATAATACTGCCCCCTATGTATAAGAATAAAACTACTATAATACTGCTCCTTTGTACAAGAATATAACTACTATAATACTGCCCCTATGTACAAGAATATAACTACTATAATACTGCTCCTATGTACAGGAATATAACTACTATAATACTGCCCCTATGTACAAGAATATAACTACTATAATACTGCCCACTATGTGCAAGAATATAAGTACTATAATACTGCTCCTATGTACAAGAATATAACTACTTTAATACTGCTCCTATGTACAAGAATATAACTACTATAATACTGCTCCTATGTGCAAAAATATAACTACTATAATACTGCTCCTATGTGCAAGAATATAACTACTATAATACTGCTATGTGCAAGAATATAACTACTATAATAGTGCTCCTATGTACAAGAATATAACCACTATAATACTGCTCCTATGTACAAGAATATAACTACTATAATACTGCTCCCATGTACAAGAATATAACTACTATAATACTGTTCCTGTGTACAAGAATCTAACTACTATTATACTGCTCCTATGTACAAGAATATAACTACTATAATACTGTTCCTGTGTACAAGAATATAACTACTATAATACTGCCCCTATGTATAAGAATATAACTACTATAATACTGCCCCCTATGTATAAGAATATAACTACTATAATACTGCCCCCTATGTATAAGAATATAACTACTATAATACTGCCCCTATGTATAAGAATATAGCTACTATAACACTGCCCCCTATGTATCAGAATATAACTGCTATAATACTGCCCCCTATTTATAAGAATAAAACTACTATAATACTGCTCCTATGTACAGGAATATAACTACTATAATATTGCCCCTATGTACAAGAATATAACTACTATAATACTGCCCACTATGTACAAGAATATAAGTACTATAATACTGCTCCTATGTACAAGAATATAACTACTTTAATACTGCTCCTATGTACCAGAATAGAACTACTTTAATACTGCTCCTATGTACAAGAATATAACTACTATAATACTGCTCCTATGTGCAAAAATATAACTACTATAATACTGCTCCTATGTGCAAGAATATAACTACCATAATACTGCTCCTATGTGCAAGAATATAACTACTATAATAGTGCTCTTATGTACAAGAATATAACTACTATAATACTGGTCCTATGTACAAGAATATAACTACTATAATACTGCCCCTATGTACAAGAATATAAATACTATATTACTGCTCCCTATGTACAGGAATATAACTACTATAATACTGCCCCTATGTACAAGAATATAACAACTATAATACTGCTCCTATGTACAAGAATATAACTACTATAATACTGCTCCTATGTACAAGAATATAACTACTATAATACTGTTCCTGTGTACAAGAATATAAATACTATAATACTGCTCCTATGTACAAGAATATAACTACTATAATACTTTTCCTGTGTACAAGAATATAACTACTATAATACTGCCCCTATGTACAAGAATATACTTACTATAATACTGCTCCCCATGTACAAGAATATAACTACTATAATACTGCCCCTATGTACAAGAATATAACAACTATAATACTGCCCCTATGTACAAGAATATAACTACTATAATACTGCTCCTACGTGCAAGAATATAACTACTATAATACTGCTCCTTTGTACAAGAATATAACTACTATAATACTGCCCCTATGTACAAGAATATAACTACTATAATACTGCCCCCTATGTATAAGAATATAACTACTATAATACTGCTCCTATGTATAAGAATATAACTACTATAATACTGCCCCCTATGTATAAGAATATAGCTACTATAATACTGCCCCCTATGTATAAGAATATAACTACTATAATACTGCCCGCTATGTTTAAGAATAAAACTACTATAATACTGCTCCTATGTACAGGAATATAACTACTATAATACTGCCCCTATGTACAAGAATATAACTACTATAATACTGCCCACTATGTGCAAGAATATAAGTACTATAATACTGCTCCTATGTACAAGAATATAACTACTATAATACTGTTCCTGTGTACAAGAATATAACTACTATAATACTGCTCCTATGTGCAAGAATATAACTACTATAATACTGATCCTGTGTACAAGAATATAACTACTATAATACTGCCCCTATGTATAAGAATATAACTACTATAATGCTGCCCCCTATGTATAAGAATATAACTACTATAATACTGCCCCCTATGTATAAGAATATAACTACTATAATACTGCCCCTATGTATAAGAATATAGCTACTATAATACTGCCCCCTATGTATAAGAATAAAACTACTATAATACTGCTCCTATGTACAGGAATATAACTACTATAATACTGCCCCTATGTACAAGAATATAACTACTATAATACTGCCCATTATGTACGTACAAGAATATAAGTACTATAATACTGCTCCTATGTACAAGAATATAACTACTTTAATACTGCTCCTATGTACCAGAATAGAACTACTTTAATACTGCTCCTATGTACAAGAATATAACTACTATAATACTGCTCCTATGTGCAATAATATAACTACTATAATACTGCTCCTATGTGCAAGAATATAACTACCATAATACTGCTCCTATGTGCAAGAATATAACTACTATAATAGTGCTCCTATGTACAAGAATATAACTACTATAATACTGGTCCTATGTACAAGAATATAACTACTATAATACTGCCCCTATGTACAAGAATATAACTACTATAATACTGCTCCCTATGTACAGGAATATAACTACTATAATACTGCCCCTATGTACAAGAATATAACAACTATAATACTGCTCCTATGTACAAGAATATAACTACTATAATACTGCTCCTATGTACAAGAATATAACTACTATAATACTGGTCCTGTGTACAAGAATATAACTACTATAATACTGCTCCTATGTACAAGAATATAACTACTATAATACTGTTCCTGTGTACAAGAATATAACTACTATAATACTGCCCCTATGTACAAGAATATACTTACTATATTACTGCTCCCCATGTACAAGAATATAACTACTATAATACTGCCCTATAACAACTATAATACTGCCCCTATGTTCAAGAATATAACTACTATAATACTGCTCCTACGTGCAAGAATATAACTACTATAATACTGCTCCTATGTACAAGAATATAACTACTATAATACTGCCCCTATATACAAGAATATAACTACTATAATACTGCCCCTATGTACCAGAATATAACAACTATAATACTGCCCCCTATGTACAAGAATATAACTATTATAATACTGCCCCTATGTACAAGAATATAACTACTATAATACTGCTCCTATGTACAAGAATATAACTACCATAATACTGTTCCTGTGTACAAGAATATAACTACTATAATACTGCCCCTATGTACAAGAATATAACTACTATAAAACTGCTCCCTATGTACAAGAATATAACTACTATAATACTGCCCCTATGTACAAGAATATAACTGCTATAATACTGCTCCTATGTACAAGAATATAACTACTATAATACTGCTCCTATGTAAAAGAATATAACTACTTTAATACTGGTCCTATGTACAAGAATATAACTACTATAATACTGGTCCTACGTACAAGAATATAACTACTATAATACTGCCCCCTATGTACAAGAATATAACTACTATAATACTGCTCCTATGTACAAGAATATAACTACTATAATACTGCCCCTATGTACAAGAATATAACTACTATAATACTGCTCATATGTACAAGAATATAACTACTATAATACTGCCCCCTATGTATAAGAATATAACTACTATAATACTGCCCCCTATGTATAAGAATATAACTACTATAATACTGCCACCTATGTATAAGAATATAACTACTATAATACTGCCCCCTATGTATAAGAATATAGCTACTATAATACTGCCCCCTATGTATAAGAATATAACTACTATAATACTGCCCCCTATGTATAAGAATAAAACTACTATAATACTGCTCCTTTGTACAAGAATATAACTACTATAATACTGCCCCTATGTACAAGAATATAACTACTATAATACTGCTCCTATGTACAGGAATATAACTACTATAATACTGCCCCTATGTACAAGAATATAACTACTATAATACTGCTCCTATGTACAAGAATATAACTACTTTAATACTGCTCCTATGTACAAGAATATAACTACTATAATACTGCTCCTATGTGCAAAAATATAACTACTATAATACTGCCCACTATGTGCAAGAATATAAGTACTATAATACTGCTCCTATGTACAAGAATATAACTACTTTAATACTGCTCCTATGTACAAGAATATAACTACTATAATACTGCTCCTATGTGCAAAAATATAACTACTATAATACTGCTCCTATGTGCAAGAATATAACTACTATAATACTGCTATGTGCAAGAATATAACTACTATAATAGTGCTCCTATGTACAAGAATATAACCACTATAATACTGCTCCTATGTACAAGAATATAACTACTATAATACTGCTCCCATGTACAAGAATATAACTACTATAATACTGTTCCTGTGTACAAGAATATAACTACTATTATACTGCTCCTATGTACAAGAATATAACTACTATAATACTGTTCCTGTGTACAAGAATATAACTACTATAATACTGCCCCTATGTATAAGAATATAACTACTATAATACTGCCCCCTATGTATAAGAATATAACTACTATAATACTGCCCCCTATGTATAAGAATATAACTACTATAATACTGCCCCTATGTATAAGAATATAGCTACTATAATACTGCCCCCTATGTATAAGAATATAACTGCTATAATACTGCCCCCTATGTATAAGAATAAAACTACTATAATACTGCTCCTCTGTACAGGAATATAACTACTATAATACTGCCCCTATGTACAAGAATATAACTACTATAATACTGCCCACTATGTACAAGAATATAAGTACTATAATACTGCTCCTATGTACAAGAATATAACTACTTTAATACTGCTCCTATGTACCAGAATAGAACTACTTTAATACTGCTCCTATGTACAAGAATATAACTACTATAATACTGCTCCTATGTGCAAAAATATAACTACTATAATACTGCTCCTATGTGCAAGAATATAACTACCATAATACTGCTCCTATGTACAAGAATATAACTACTATAATAGTGCTCTTATGTACAAGAATATAACTACTATAATACTGGTCCTATGTACAAGAATATAACTACTATAATACTGCCCCTATGTACAAGAATATAAATACTATAATACTGCTCCCTATGTACAGGAATATAACTACTATAATGCTGCCCCTATGTACAAGAATATAACAACTATAACACTGCTCCTATGTACAAGAATATAACTACTATAATACTGCTCCTATGTACAAGAATATAACTACTATAATACTGTTCCTGTGTACAAGATTATAACTACTATAATACTGCTCCTATGTACAAGAATGTAACTACTATAATACTTTTCCTGTGTACAAGAATATAACTGCTATAATACTGCCCCTATGTACAAGAATATACTTACTATAATACTGCTCCCCATGTACAAGAATATAACTACTATAATACTGCCCCTATGTACAAGAATATAACAACTATAATACTGCCCCTATGTACAAGAATATAACTACTATAATACTGCTCCTACGTGCAAGAATATAACTACTATAATACTGCTCCTATGTACAAGAATATAACTACTATAATACTGCCCCTATGTACAAGAATATAACTACTATAATACTGCCCCCTATGTATAAGAATATAACTACTATAATACTGCCCCCTATGTATAAGAATATAACTACTATAATACTGCCCCCTATGTATAAGAATATAGCTACTATAATACTGCCCCCTATGTATAAGAATATAACTACTATAATACTGCCCGCTATGTTTAAGAATAAAACTACTATAATACTGCTCCTATGTACAGGAATATAACTACTATAATACTGCCCCTATGTACAAGAATATAACTACTATAATACTGCCCACTATGTGCAAGAATATAAGTACTATAATACTGCTCCTATGTACAAGAATATAACTACTTTAATACTGCTCCTATGTACCAGAATATAACTACTTTAATACTGCTCCTATGTACAAGAATATAACTAATATAATACTGCTCCTATGTGCAAAAATATAACTACTATAATACTGCTCCTATGTGCAAGAATATAACTACTATAATACTGCTATGTGCAAGAATATAACTACTATAATAGTGCTCCTATGTACAAGAATATAACCACTATAATACTGCTCCTATGTACAAGAATATAACTACTATAATACTGCTCCCATGTACAAGAATATAACTACTATAATGCTGTTCCTGTGTACAAGAATATAACTACTATAATACTGCTCCTATGTGCAAGAATATAACTACTATAATACTGATCCTGTGTACAAGAATATAACTACTATAATACTGCCCCTATGTATAAGAATATAACTACTATAATGCTGCCCCCTATGTATAAGAATATAACTACTATAATACTGCCCCCTATGTATAAGAATATAACTACTATAATACTGCCCCTATGTATAAGAATATAGCTACTATAATACTGCCCCCTATGTATAAGAATATAACTACTATAATACTGCCCCCTATGTATAAGAATAAAACTACTATAATACTGCTCCTATGTACAGGAATATAACTACTATAATACTGCTCCTATGTACAAGAATATAACTACTATAATTCTGCCCATTATGTATGTACAAGAATATAAGTACTATAATACTGCTCCTATGTACAAGAATATAACTACTTTAATACTGCTCCTATGTACCAGAATAGAACTACTTTAATACTGCTCCTATGTACAAGAATATAACTACTATAATACTGCTCCTATGTGCAATAATATATCTACTATAATACTGCTCCTATGTGCAAGAATATAACTACCATAATACTGCTCCTATGTGCAAGAATATAACTACTATAATAGTGCTCCTATGTACAAGAATACAACTACTATAATACTGGTCCTATGTACAAGAATATAACTACTATAATACTGCCCCTATGTACAAGAATATAACTACTATAATACTGCTCCCTATGTACAGGAATATAACTACTATAATACTGCCCCTATGTACAAGAATATAACAAATATAATACTGCTCCTATGTACAAGAATATAACTACTATAATACTGCTCCTATGTACAAGAATATAACTACTATAATACTGTTCCTGTGTACAAGAATATAACTACTATAATACTGCCCCTATGTACAAGAATATACTTACTATATTACTGCTCCCCATGTACAAGAATATAACTACTATAATACTGCCCTATAACAACTATAATACTGCCCCTATGTACAAGAATATAACTACTATAATACTGCTCCTACGTGCAAGAATATAACTACTATAATACTGCTCCTTTGTACAAGAATATAACTACTATAATACTGCCCCTATATACAAGAATATAACTACTATAATACTGCCCCTATGTACCAGAATATAACAACTATAATACTGCCCCCTATGTACAAGAATATAACTACTATAATACTGCCCCTATGTACAAGAATATAACTACTATAATACTGCTCCTATGTACAAGAATATAACTACCATAATACTGTTCCTGTGTACAAGAATATAACTACTATAATACTGCCCCTATGTACAAGAATATAACTACTATAAAACTGCTCCCTATGTACAAGAATATAACTACTATAATACTGCTACCATGTACAAGAATATAACTACTATAATACTGCTCCTATGTACAAGAATATAACTACTATAATACTGCTCCTATGTACAAGAATATAACTACTTTAATACTGGTCCTATGTACAAGAATATAACTACTATAATACTGGTCCTATGTACAAGAATATAACTACTATAATACTGCCCCCTATGTACAAGAATATAACTACTATAATACTGCTCCTATGTACAAGAATATAACTACTATAATACTGCTCCTATGTACAGGAATATAACTACTATAATACTGCCCCCTATGTACAAGAATATAACTACTATAATACTGCTCCTATGTACAAGAATATAACTACTTTAATACTGGTCCTATGTACAAGATTATAACTACTATAATACTGGTCCTATGTACACAAATATAACTACTATAATACTGCTCCTATGTACAAGAATATAAATACTATAATACTGCCCCCTATGTACAAGAATATAACTACTATTATACTGCCCCTATGTTCAAGAATATAACAACTATAATACTGCTCCTATGTACAAGAATATAACTACTATAATACTGCTCCTATGTACAAGAATATAACTACTATAATACTGCCCCCTAAGTATAAGAATATAACTACTATAATACTGCCCCCTATGTATTAGAATATATCTACTATAATACTGCCCCCTATGTATAAGAATATAACTACTATAATACTGCCCCCTATGTATAAGAATATAGCTACTATAATACTGCCCCCTATGTATAAGAATATAACTACTATAATACTGCCCCCTATGTATAAGAATAAAACTACTATAATACTGCTCCTATGTACAGGAATATAACTACTATAATACTGCCACTATGTACAAGAATATAACTACTATAATACTGCCCACTATGTACAAGAATATAAGTACTATAATACTGCTCCTATGTACAAGAATATAACTGCTTTAATATTGCTCCTATGTACCAGAATATAACTACTTTAATACTGCTCCTATGTACAAGAATATAACTACTATAATACTGCTCCTATGTGCAAAAATATAACTACTATAATACTGCTCCTATGTGCAAGAATATAACTACTATAATACTGCTCCTATGTGCAAGAATATAACTACTATAATATTGCTCCTATGTACAAGAATATAACTACTATAATACTGCTCCTATGTACAAGAATATAACTACTATAATACTGTTCCTGTGTACAAGAATATAACTACTATAATACTGCCCCTATGTACAAGAATATACTTACTATAATACTGCTCCCCATGTACAAGAATATAACTACTATAATACTGCTCCTATGTACAAGAATATAACAACTATAATACTGCTCCTATGTACAAGAATATAACTACTATAATACTGCTCCTATGTGCAAGAATATAACTACTATAATACTGCTCCTATGTACAAGAATATAACTACTATAATACTGCCCCTATGTACAAGAATATAACTACTATAATACTGCCGCTATGTACCAGAATATAACAACTATAATACTGCTCCTATGTACAAGAATATAACTACTATAATACTGTTCCTGTGTACAAGAATATAACTACTATAATACTGCCCCTATGTTCAAGAATATAACTACTATAAATCTGCTCCCTATGTACAAGAATATAACTACTATAATACTGCTCATATGTACAAGAATATAACTACTATAATACTGCTCCTATGTATAAGAATATAACTACTATAATACTGCCCCCTATGTATAAGAATATAACTACTATAATACTGCCCCCTATGTATAAGAATATAACTACTATAATACTGCCCCCTATGTATAAGAATATAGCTAATATAATACTGCCCCCTATGTATAAGAATATAATTACTATAATACTGCCCCCTATGTATAAGAATAAAACTACTATAATACTGCTCCTATGTACAGGAATATAACTACTATAATACTGCCCCTATGTACAAGAATATAACTACTATAATACTGCCCACTATGTGCAAGAATATAAGTACTATAATACTGCTCCTATGTACAAGAATATAACTACTTTAATACTGCTCCTATGTACCAGAATATAACTACTTTAATACTGCTCCTATGTACAAGAATATAACTACTATAATACTGCTCCTATGTGCAAAAATATAACTACTATAATACTGCTCATATGTGCAAGAATATAACTACTATAATACTGCTATGTGCAAGAATATAGCTACTATAATAGTGCTCCTATGTACAAGAATATAACCACTATAATACTGCTCCTATGTACAAGAATATAACTACTATAATACTGCTCCCATGTACAAGAATATAACTACTATAATACTGTTCCTGTGTACAAGAATATAACTACTATAATACTGCTCCTATGTACAAGAATATAACTACTATAATACTGTTCCTGTGTACAAGAATATAACTACTATAATACTGCCCCTATGTATAAGAATATAACTACTATAATACTGCCCCCTATGTAAAAGAATATAACTACTATAATACTGCCCCCTATGTATAAGAATATAACTACTATAATACTGCCCCTATGTATAAGAATATAGCTACTATAATACTGCCCCCTATGTATAAGAATATAACTACTATAATACTGCCCCCTATGTATAAGAATAAAACTACTATAATACTGCTCCTATGTACAGGAATATAACTACTATAATACTGCCCCTATATACAAGAATATAACTACTATAATACTGCCCACTATGTACAAGAATATAAGGACTATAATACTGCTCCTATGTACAAGAATATAACTACTTTAATACTGCTCCTATGTACCAGAATAGAACTACTTTAATACTGCTCCTATGTACAAGAATATAACTACTATAATACTGCTCCTATGTGCAAAAATATAACTACTATAATACTGCTCCTATGTGCAAGAATATAACTACCATAATACTGCTCCTATGTGCAAGAATATAACTACTATAATAGTGCTCCTATGTACAAGAATATAACTACTATAATACTGGTCCTATGTACAAGAATATAACTACTATAATACTGCCCCTATGTACAAGAATATAACTACTATAATACTGCTCCCTATGTACAGGAATATAACTACTATAATACTGCCCCTATGTACAAGAATATAACAACTATAATACTGCTCCTATGTACAAGAATATAACTACTATAATACTGCTCCTATGTACAAGAATATAACTACTATAATACTGTTCCTGTGTACAAGAATATAACTACTATAATACTGCTCCTATGTACAAGAAAATAACTACTATAATACTTTTCCTGTGTACAAGAATATAACTACTATAATACTGCCCCTATGTACAAGAATATACTTACTATAATACTGCTCCCCATGTACAAGAATATAACTACTATAATACTGCCCCAATGTACAAGAATATAACAACTATAATACTGCCCCTATGTACAAGAATATAACTACTATAATACTGCTCCTACGTGCAAGAATATAACTACTATAATACTGCTCCTATGTACAAGAATATAACTACTATAATACTGCCCCTATGTACAAGAATATAACTACTATAATACTGCCCCCTATGTATAAGAATATAACTACTATAATACTGCCCCCTATGTATAAGAATATAACTACTATAATACTGCCCCCTATGCATAAGAATAAAACTACTATAATACTGCTCCTATGTACAGGAGTATAACTACTATAATACTGCCCCTATGTACAAGAATATAACTACTATAATACTGCCCACTATGTGCAAGAATATAAGTACTATAATACTGCTCCTATGTACATGAATATATTTACTTTAATACTGCTCCTATGTACCAGAATATAACTACTTTAATACTGCTCCTATGTACAAGAATATAGCTACTATAATACTGCTCCTATGTGCAAAAGTATAACTACTATAATACTGCTCCTATGTGCAAGAATATAACTACTATAATACTGCTATGTGCAAGAATATAACTACTATAATAGTGCTCCTATGTACAAGAATATAACCACTATAATACTGCTCCTATGTACAAGAATATAACTACTATAATACTGCTCCCATGTACAAGAATATAACTACTATAATACTGTTCCTGTGTACAAGAATATAACTACTATAATACTGCTCCTATGTACAAGAATATAACTACTATAATACTGTTCCTGTGTACAAGAATATAACTACTATAATACTGCCCCTATGTTTAAGAATATAACTACTATAATACTGCTCCTATGTACAAGAATATAACTACTATAATACTTTTCCTGTGTACAAGAATATAACTACTATAATACTGCCCCTATGTACAAGAATATACTTACTATAATACTGCTCCCCATGTACAAGAATATAACTACTATAATACTGCCCCTATGTACAAAAATATAACAACTATAATACTGCCCCTATGTACAAGAATATAACTACTATAATACTGCTCCTACGTGCAAGAATATAACTACTATAATACTGCTACTATGTACAAGAATATAACTACTATAATACTGCCCCTATGTACAAGAATATAACTACTATAATACTGCCCCCTATGTATAAGAATATAACTACTATAATACTGCCCCCTATGTATAAGAATATAACTACTATAATACTGCCCCCTATGTATAAGAATAAAACTACTATAATACTGCTCCTATGTACAGGAATATAACTACTATAATACTGCCCCTATGTACAAGAATATAACTACTATAATACTGCCCACTATGTGCAAGAATATAAGTACTATAATACTGCTCCTATGTACAAGAATATAACTACTTTAATACTGCTCCAATGTACCAGAATATAACTACTTTAATGCTGCTCCTATGTACAAGAATATAACTACTATAATACTGCTCCTATGTGCAAAAATATAACTACTATAATACTGCCCCTATGTGCAAGAATATAACTACTATAATACTGCTATGTGCAAGAATATAACTACTATAATAGTGCTCCTATGTACAAGAATATAACCACTATAATACTGCTCCTATGTACAAGAATATAACTACTATAATACTGCTCCCATGTACAAGAATATAACTACTATAATACTGTTCCTGTGTACAAGAATATAACTACTATAATACTGCTCCTATGTACAAGAATATAACTACTATAATACTGTTCCTGTGTACAAGAATATAACTACTATAATACTGCCCCTATGTATAAGAATATAACTACTATAATACTGCTCCTATGTACAAGAATATAACTACTATAATACTTTTCCTGTGTACAAGAATATAACTACTATAATACTGCCCCTATGTACAAGAATATACTTACTATAATACTGCTCCCCATGTACAAGAATATAACTACTATAATACTGCCCCTATGTACAAGAATATAACAACTATAATACTGCCCCTATGTACAAGAATATAACTACTATAATACTGCTCCTACGTGCAAGAATATAACTACTGTAATACTGCTACTATGTACAAGAATATAACTACTATAATACTGCCCCTATGTACAAGAATATAACTGCTATAATACTGCCCCCTATGTATAAGAATATAACTACTATAATACTGCCCCCTATGTATAAGAATATAACTACTATAATACTGCCCCCTATGTATAAGAATAAAACTACTATAATACTGCTCCTATGTACAGGAATATAACTACTATAATACTGCCCCTATGTACAAGAATATAACTACTATAATACTGCCCACTATGTGCAAGAATATAAGTACTATAATACTGCTCCTATGTACAAGAATATAACTACTTTAATACTGCTCCTATGTACCAGAATATAACTACTTTAATACTGCTCCTATGTACAAGAATATAACTACTATAATACTGCTCCTATGTGCAAAAATATAACTACTATAATACTGCTCCTATGTGCAAGAATATAACTACTATAATACTGCTATGTGCAAGAATATAACTACTATAATAGTGCTCCTATGTACAAGAATATAACCACTATAATACTGCTCCTATGTGCAAGAATATAACTACTATAATACTGCTCCCATGTACAAGAATATAACTACTATAATACTGTTCCTGTTTACAAGAATATAACTACTATAATACTGCTCCTATGTACAAGAATATAACTACTATAATACTGTACCTGTGTACAAGAATATAACTACTATAATACTGCCCCTATGTATAAGAATATAACTACTATAATACTGCCCCCTATGTACCAGAATAGAACTACTTTAATACTGCTCCTATGTACAAGAATATAACTACTATAATACTGCTCCTATGTGCAAAAACATAACTACTATAATACTGCTCCTATGTGCAAGAATATAACTACCATAATACTGCTCCTATGTGCAAGAATATAACTACTATAATAGTGCTCCTATGTACAAGAATATAACTACTATAATACTGGTCCTATGTACAAGAATATAACTACTATAATACTGCCCCTATGTACAAGAATATACTTACTATTATACTGCTCCCCATGTACAAGAATATAACTACTATAATACTGCCCCTATGTACAAGAATATAACAACTATAATACTGCCCCTATGTACAAGAATATAACTACTATAATACTGCTCCTACGTGCAAGAATATAACTACTATAATACTGCTCCTATGTACAAGAATATAACTACTATAATACTGCCCCTATGTACAAGAATATAACTACTATAATACTGCCCCTATGTACCAGAATATAACAACTATAATACTGCCCCCTATGTACAAGAATATAACTACTATAATACTGCCCCTATGTACAAGAATATAACTACTATAATACTGCTCCTATGTACAAGAATATAACTACCATAATACTGTTCCTGTGTACAAGAATATAACTACTATAATACTGCCCCTATGTACAAGAATATAACTACTATAAAACTGCTCCCTATGTACAAGAATATAACTACTATAATACTGCCCCTGTGTACCAGAATATAACTGCTATAATACTGCTCCTATGTACAAGAATATAACTACTATAATACTGCCCCTATGTACAAGAATATAACTACTATAATACTGCTCCTATGTACAAGAATATAACTACTATAATACTGCCTCTATGTACAAGAATATAACTACTATAATACTGCCCCCTATGTACAAGAATATAACTACTATAATACTCCTCCCTATGTACAAGAATATAACTACTATAATACTCCTCCCTATGTACAAGAATATAACTGCTATAATACTGCTCCTATGTACAAGAATATAACTACTATAATACTGCCCCTATATACCAGAATATAACTACTATAATACTGCCCATATATACAAGAATATAACTACTATAATACTGCCCCTATATACCAGAATATAACTACTATAATACTGCCCATATATACAAGAATATAACTACTATAATACTGCCTCCTATGTACAAGAATATAACTACTATAATACAGCCCCTATGTACAAGAATATAACAACTATAATACTGCTCCTATGTACAAGAATATAACTACTATAATACTGCCCCTATGTACAAGAATATAACTACTATAATACTGCCCCTATGTACAAGAATATAACAACTATAATACTGCTCCTATGTACAAGAATATAACTACTATAATACTGCCCCTATGTACAAGAATATAACTACTATAATACTGCCCCTATGTACAAGAATATAACAACTATAATACTTCTCCTATGTACAAGAATATAACTACTATAATACTGCCCCTATGTACAAGAATATAACTACTATAATACTGCTCCTATGTACAAGAATATAACTACTATAATGCTGTTCCTATGTACAAGAATATAACTACTATAATACTGTCCCCTATGTACAAGCGTATAACTACTATAATACTGCCCCCTATGTACAGGAATATAACTACTATAATACTGCCCTTATGTACAAGAATATAACTACTATAATACTGCCCCCTATGTGCAAGAATATAACTACTATAATACTGCTCCTATGTACAAGAATATAACTACTATAATACTGCCCCTATATACAAGAATATAACTACTATAATACTGCCCCTATGTACAAGAATATAACTACTATAATACTGCCCCTATATACAAGAATATAACTACTATAATACTGCCCCTATGTACAAGAATATAACTACTATAATACTGCCCCCTATGTACAAGAATATAACTACTATAATACTGCCCCTATATACAAGAATATAACTACTATAATACTGCCCCCTATGTACAAGAATATAACTACTATAATACTATTTGATACAGACATAAATATGGATCTGAATGACAGGATAATGCTCATAAAAATCTGCAGTTTGAATAAAATCAACAACGGAAGCTGAGAAGCAAAGTTTGTTCTGTTGACTTCTGTATCTTTTCATGGACGGGGATGTTCTAAACATGAATAGGTGCTGCTAATTAGTCGTAAAAGCTTGCAATCAAACCGCTCTCAATATCCTGATGAAGACAACACTTACATTGCTGATTCTGTTCTGACTGTTCCAAGCTCAGAGGAAACAAACAGCGAACACTTATTTCTAAATGAATTAGGTTACAATTTCCAATGTTTTGAGATAAGTGAAGTATTTTGTTTGATTGCGTTTTTGGTTCCTCGAGCATTGGAAGGTTTAGTGGTGTATTAGTGAGTTTTAATCAGCTCCAAATCGTTTGCAGATCTTCTGGGAATTTCCTTCCATCTCTGAATATTGTAAAGAACAAATAAGTTTCACAAAAAAACATTACTCTACTCTTAAAGGGCCAGTCCAAGCTAAAGACAATACAATAGTAAGACATTTACTATTTCTTGAAGGCATTGCTTTCTTTTTGCACTTTTTTTGCTCTCCGTATCTTTTATACATGCAGCATACAGTGGGGTGCAGAAACTTTGCCATTCAAATTTGTTCTGAAAAAGTTCAGTGTACGCAAAGTTGTGATGCAATAAAAATAAAGTTACAAATACAATTGTTGCTCTTAAGTGCTACTATCTATGGAGGAGGATCTACATTTCAAGGGACCAAAAAAAAAAACTCTCTTTGACCCTTGTTTGACTTTTTCACCCAGATGACAGTGGAGGAAATAATGTAGCAAAGAAAACTTGTGAAAACCACAAGTATCATTTTTTTTTTACCGGCAGTGCTCCAATTCCAACTTCTCAGCAGAAACAAATGTAGGAACGTTTCATTTTCGTAAAACTATAAAAAATAAAAAAATAAATAGTGGTTGTGGATTATTCTGCATTTTTGTGGCGTTGTCCTTATTCAGACCACTAACAAAGCATCTTAATGAGGGTCTTGGTGGTCATACACATTAGTTTTAGCTCAGCCGAACCTCTCAGTTTTGGTAGGATCGGTCAACTAGCTAATGTGTATGAACTGTTTGATTGACCTTTGTCTGTGGGAAAATTGGACTTTGAACATGGCCGATCATTTGTTCTTACAGCAGCACTCCAGCATTTTCTTTTAGTTATCTACCAGTGATGTATGTCCAGTGTATGCATTGAAATAATTACCAGTTGCTGTCCTCTGCCGTTTCCAGCACTGCTATGGTTCCCCTGCAGCATCATTGACCTTAGCTTTTCCTTGCTTGCTCACACAGGAGACTATTACTTATACAAATGGGATAAGGAACGATCAAATGATATATGTGTATACATAAGTGTAAAGAGAAATATTTATAGCAGCGCAGATATATAGTAACATGAAATGTAGAATATTACCTACACATATCTGCTGGAGAGGTATCTAGACCAATCCGTATAGGTAAGAGACCAGGAACAAGTGTGATCAACCACTTTCTTAAAGTAAGCCTAGGAGAACTTCATTCTGAGCCTCATAGACTTACATAGAGCAAGTGACATCCACTTCACACAGAAGCGATGTGTTAGCCGGATGGTTACAACTGTGGTCATATGATGCAGGAGAGGACCGGAGCAGTGCTGGAAACGGTAGGAGACAGCAACCGGTAAGCATTTTAATTCATATGTAAAGTGAGCGATCGCGGTAACCGTGGACGAGCTGCTGCTCCATAACGCCCCAGCACTTTACAGGAAAATCATGTCCCAATATGCTGTCATGTGTGGAGTGTATCACACCTTGGGGGCCACAAGCTATAGCGGTCTCCAGGCCTCCATCTTCAAGAGCCGATGCATATACAGTACAGACCAAAAGTTTGGACACACCTTCTCATTTAAAGATTTTTCTGTATTTTCATGACTTTGAAAATTGTACATTCACACTGAAGGCATCAAAACTATGAATTAATACATGTGGAATTATATACTTAACAAAAAAGTGTGAAACAACTGAAAATATGTCTTATATTCTAGGTTCTTCAAAGTAGCCACCTTTTGCTTTGATGACTGCTTTGCACACTCTTGGCATTCTATTGATGAGCTTCAAGAGGTAGTCACCGAAAATGGTTTTCACTTCACAGGTGTGCCCTGTCAGGTTTAATAAGTGGGATTTCTTGCCTTATAAATGGGGTTGGGACCATCAGTTGTGTTGTGCAGAAGTCAGGTGGATACACAGCTGATAGTCCTACTGAATAGACTGTTAGAATTTGTATTATGGCAAGAAAGAAGCAGCTAAGTAAAGAAAAACGAGTGGCCATCATTATTTTAAGAAATGAAGATCAGTCAGTCCGAAAAATTGGGCAAACTTTGAATGTGTCCCCAAGTGCAGTTGCAAAAACCATCAAGCGCTACAAAGAAACTGGCTCACATGAGGACCGCCCCAGGAAAGGAATATCAAGAGTCACCTCTGCTTCTGAGGATAAGTTTATCTGAGTCACCAGCCTCAGAAATCGCAGGTAACAGCAGCTCAGATTAGAGACCAGGTCAACGCCACACAGAGTTCTAGCAGCAGACACATCTTTACAACTGTTAAGAGGAGACTTTGTGCAGCAGACCCTCATGGTAAAATAGCTGCTAGGAAACCACTGCTAAGGACAGGCAACAAGCAGAAGAGACTTGTTTGGGCTAAAGAACACAAGCAATGGACATTAGACCAGTGGAAATCTGTGCCTTGGTCTGATGAGTTCAAATTTGAGATCTTTGGTTCCAACCACCGTGTCTTTGTTCGACGCAGAAAAGGTGAACGGATGGACTCTACATGCCTGGTTCCCACCGTGAAGCATGGAGGAGGAGGTGTGATGGTGGGGGGGGGCTTTGCTGGTGACACTGTTCGGGATTTATTCAAAATTGAAGGCATACTGAACCAGCATGGCTACCACAGCATCTTGCAGCGGCATGCTATTCCATCCGGTTTGCGTTCAGTTGGACCATCATTTATTTTTCAACAGGACAATGACCCCAAACACACCTCCAGGCTGTGTAAGGGCTATTTGACCAAGATGGAGAGTGATGGGGTGCTACGCCAGATGACCTGGCCTCCACAGTCACCAGACCTGAACCCAATCGAGATGGTTTGGGGTGAGCTGGACCGCAGAGTGAAGGCAAAAGGGCCAACAAGTGCTAAGCATCTCTGGGAACTCCTTCAAGATTGTTGGAAGACCATTTCCGGTGACTACCTCTTGAAGCTCATCAAGAGAATGCTAAGAGTGTGCAAAGCAGTCATCAAAGAAAAAGGTGGCTACTTTGAAGAACCTAGAATATAAGACATATTTTCAGTTGTTTCACACTTTTTTTGTTAAGTATATAATTCCACACGTGTTAATTCATAGTTTTGAAGCCTGCAATGTGAATGCACAATTTTCATAGTCATGAAAATACAGAAAATCTTTAAATGAGAAGGTGTGTCCAAACTTTTGGTCTGTACTGTAGATCAAGGGACAAATGGTACGTTTTAACAATCAAAAGTTTACTGGACAGTTCAAGTTCATCAGATTGTAACACACAGTATTGGAAACAACTCTTCTTCTTTCCTTAATACAGTATGTTCTCAGCATTGCTACACGTTCCTCCTGAACTTTCCATACGTTTGCTGTTTCCTTCAGCCCCAGGAATTTCCTGTCCAGTCCCACAGTACACCCGAGAGGATCCATTACCTTCCCTTCACGCGGTTTCACATCCATCGTCCCCATACACACCAGGGGATAAGTCACTCTTCATAGTACTTGCAGCGAGCTTTGAAATCCGGACATTACAGGAATGTCCGCAAGGGATTCCAGTAAGGCTTTCCACTGCCATGAACAATAGATTCTTGCTGATACTAGCAGCCAATTGCTACATGTACTTGACATTGGTTCCTGTTCTTCCCTATCTGATTCCTACCAGGAAGCAGTCCCTTTTAACTGGGGCTTGTCCTTCCCACTATGGGCTAGTCCCAAACTTTAACTATGTGTTATATTGCTCATCACACTCTAGACATTAAATATATTACACCTATGATGCTTACACTATAATCACTATATATCCTATATCCTATACTGTACACTAAACACATTACTATATACATAAAAGGCGAATTACCTTGTTTACACTATGTTATAACTCAATTGGTGACTTCAGGAGCAGGAACACAATAGTACAGTCCACCATTCTTACACATACACTACACACACATTATGATGGCCAACGACTGGGGAAATCAAATAAAAAAAAACCGCTGGAGTTGGACTTTAAAGGAGATTAGCCAACGCTAAAGGAATCTGAAGGGTTCAGGGGTGTCTGGAAGCAGATTCTTCTCCTCTTCCTATTCAGAACACTCATATGTATGGCGGGGGTTTGTAAGGAAGCGCTCTCCTCCCTATAAAGGTTTGACTGATATCTACTAAAAGTAGATGTCCAACTTAAAACGTGGTCATCTTACAGACACCCTATTACTGCTAGGTAAGTTTAGGAGTTCAGCCTCATGTACGTGGCCATAGGACAGACCAGTAGGGCCGATGTACAAGTATATCACAGTGGCACAAACAGGAACGAACATATCATTGGTGAAACTGCACAGGGGCCGCTACCACCTCCAAAGTAGGTAAAATTGTGCATTATGTTAAGTTATTGGACTGCAAATAACCATATATTGTTCTTTGCACAAGGACGTCTTCTGCCTGCGTCTGCCAGTGCGGACTCCTCTGCAAGACCTAATGGGTCGAGGAAAGTGACCAGCTAAGGGAGCTTCTCTTACCAAACTTTCAAGGTTACAAAATTCCCAAGCTGATCTTACTGATGCCCATATAGAAAAAATCTTGTCCCTTTTACACCAGTGTTATATTTTTTTTTCGGTGGAGAACTAGACCAGACGCTACAAGAAGAAGCGGGGGGGACCTGGCTGGATCCCGATGGAATATTTCCTTGTAATTGGACATGTGCAAGCGCTGTACTTGTTGAACATGACATAATATAATTGCAAACAAAAAAAAAAAAGAAGCAGCAGATAGCAAATTGCAGAGTAAAACCTCCAGCCTTTCCTTGCACATTTTTTAATGCTTAATTTTAGCCAGTAAATTCACATTAGCGCCGGGTACACCCTCCCCGGTAATTCACTAAACACTTCTTGTCCTTACCGTCCTCCTGCCCGCCTCTAATCCTGGTATTTTCCACTTTTCCCTTTCTCTCTGTTGCTCATTAGAAAAATGTTAAAAATCCATTTTCATCTGATTAATAATAAAGTTGATCACATGTAACCTAATTTTCATTCACTGCTGCCCCTGTCTATGGAGTCATATACAAAGTGACCTTTGAATCACCACTGGGGCTATAAAGCACAATAAGCGCCATTGTCCTGTCAAAAACTGAAGATGTTTTACATCATTACAAAATTTAATGTTCCATCTTTTCCAATGTACTACTTTTCAAAGGCCACATTCCAAATGAGGCTCATTAAAATCAGACTCGAGTTTCCTGTGGTGGGGATGAGACAGAACTTCTCATGGTTTGGGAGTAATATGAATCAGTCTTTTAAAAGCGATATGGTTACATATTAGTTTTGAAAGGTACAGTAACTGCTGAGACTCCGCCGGCCGCAACAGTGAGGCCTTTGTACTTGGCTAATCTAATAACTGCCTCCTGATCCTTGTTCTTTATCCACACTGTATCCTATTTGCTTATGAATAAATCAACTTTCTAAATAAAATTGTTGTTCGGGAGTTCAAGGGTTGAGCTGCGGCTCTCGGAGAGTAGATAGAGAAAGAAAAAAACTTTTTATGTTTCCTCCTTAAAAGCCTTGTGCGGAGAGAGTTCACTGACTCTTTTAGGTTACAACGAGTCATTTATAACTTTTTGTGTGATTGGAGAAGGTGCGTTATAGAGGGAAGATGTCAGGGGGGGATTCAGAGTCACCTTCAGGCTTCCTTCACGTATAGGAGCAGATTTACTTAAGAACGGTCTTAATCCCTAGACTGCTGGTTAAAGGGAATGTGTCATCAGAAAACGACTTGTTGCTTAAATCAGGTTTTTGTGTTACATGTATTTTTTGGAGTCACAATTTCTTTTTCCATATCACGAAACGCGCGTCGGGGCTTCAACCCGACATCGGAGTTTACATTGCACATGGGTGAGTCATTCGACTTGCTGAAGACATCACTATGATTGCCTTACATTTCTATGAGAATGGCTGGAATGGTTACTGAACCTGTATACCTATAGACTCCATGCCATCTCTTGGGTTCTTTTGACTATATATATTGCCATTTGGTTAGACTATCTATGTACGTTCCTTTTATGTGGCTAGTCACACTTATATCAGAGTGTAACCCCTGTTCAAATGTTGTCAGATGATCTCATGTGTATCTCTATACATAACTGTCGCCTTGAATCTGTGTTTTCCATCCCCGGTGACCTACTAATTTGCTAAGATTATATTGATTTTAATATTTATACTGAATAAAATTTGTCTTTTTAATATTATCCAATATTGTTCCATACTTCTTTTTGGGGGGTCATACTCCATATATTCGTATAGGCTAAATATTTGTAATCTTGTAGTTCTCACACTGGCCACCGGGGCTTTTTTTTTTAGATTCATAAATTCACTTTTTTTCCTGGAACAGTTTTGTCACAGGTGTGTCAGGTGTAATAGACAGTCGCTCTGGATCTGGTTGTAGAAGGTCGCTGCGTTTGGCATTGTAGACACCTTCTTAATCCTTCTTCCTTTAAGACCCAGCGGTGACCTCCCTCCTGCTGCTAATTGACACACCCTTGCATGGGAGTTAAAAACCCTCTCTTTGCTCCAGGCAATCGCCGGTGATACTTCTATGTACAGGCTTGGAGCACTAGATTAAGTTACATTTAACACAAAATCCTGATTTAAACAATAGGTCATTTTCTGGTGACACGTTCTCGTTAAAATGTGCCAAATTTATTATGAAAATTGAAGGTGTTGTCCAGGGCTCAGAGAAGTTAGCTTCTCCCAGGACCTGTGGCCACCAGAGGTACACTGGAGCTCCGCAGCTCTGTACATAGTGTAGTGGCTGTACTCTGTACTGCAGCTCAAATCATGCTCACTTCAATAGGAGTTGAGCTGCAGTACCCAAGAATGGCCACTACACTGTATACGGAGTTGTGCTTTTCTGGCTCCAGACACTATTTTGTCTGATGCCCATTGGTTCAACCCCCACCAATCTGATATTTAAGATCTGTCCTACTGATGCTCCCTTCAATATCCAAGTCTTGGACAACCCCTTTAATAGATACTGGCATGGCCGATAATGTTGGCACCCCTGAAATTGTTCTAGAAAATGAAGCATTTCTCCCAGAAAATTATTGCAATTACATTGTTCAACAATTTTAGTTCTTAAGTCCTCAGACAGTTCTCTTCTGCTCTTTCTGTTCTTCATGCTTAGTGTGTCACACACGGACACACAATGCAAAGATTGAGTCAACTTCTCCCCTCTTTATCTGGTTTCAGGTGTGATTCTCATATTGCCCACACCTGTTACTTGCCACAGGTGAGTGTGAACGAGCATCACATGCTGGAAACAAAGTTGTTTACCCACAATTTTAGAAAGGTGGCAACAATTTTGTCCGGCTCATTTTTGAGGGTTTGTGTGAAATTATGTCCAACTTACCTTTTTTTCTTTTTTTTTTTTTTGTTGTTGTTTTGTTCCAATACACACAAAGGAAAAAAACTTGTGCATATCAAAAAATGTGTAATTGCAATAATTATTTGGGAGAAATACTTCATTTTCCGGACCAATTTTAAGGGTGCCAACACTATTGGTCATGACTGTCCGCATTTTAAATTTTGCAGCAACAATTGGGAAAACATGTGAAACGCAGTTAAAACACTGCTGAAAAAGTTTGGACTTCAGATATTTTAGCTTTCAATCTTGTTTTTTCAGTCTTTATTTTTTTTGCTTTGTTCAACATTGTGGGTGCGGTTTTCATTATCCAGATTTTCTTCCCTAAATTTATCTTTCGTGCCATCTCAGAATGTCACAGTTTTGTTTGGCGCAAATGTACTGTAGTATCCAAGTGGAGTATGAAATCTGTCCAAATATTTTTTTGTGCAGTTGAAGTAAAAAAAACAAGAAAAAAATCCAAAATTTAAATCTTTGCCAAATTCATCAATAATCGTGCACCATTTTGATGAAAATAATGCAAAAACCACCAGAGAAAAAAGGAAAAATGGAGAGAAGAATGAATTAAAATAATGTAATTGATGAAATGGGGGAGAAGATGTAATGTCACCCTAAAGAGGTATTCTAGCCACAAATACATATAGGAGATAAATGTTCGGTTGGGGTCCAGCTGCTGAGAGCTCAGCGTTCGGGTATTTCCGTACTTTCCATAGAGAGCTACAATGCTGCTCCATTCATCCTCCCTGTGGTTATTGGGTTTGCCCTGTTCTAGTAAGTGATGGGGTCAAAGCAGTTGGATCTTTTATCACTTGTCCAGTAAATATTTGGGGCTATTCTACCCGGGTCAACATTACGATATTGACTTACTGTATCCTTAGAGATGAGATCTGTGGGGAGACGAGCTACAGTATCTGGGAACATCCACTATAACGTGTACCGAGTTGCGCTGTTCGGCTCCATTCACTGGTCACACTTGGCCACCACCGGAACGGTTAATAGCCGAGTGTTGGACCTCTGTCGATCTGATTCTGATGTTCCTAGGGATATCGGAAGCCTGAAAAATCCCTTCAAGGCTTCAGTTATATTCTATCTTTCAAGCAGTTCCGGTTAATGACATTAATCACTCTGTTTAGAAGTGGGACCATGGCGATGACTTGACGAGCTTGACAGTTTTAATCATAAGGACACCCTTCAAGTAAAACTACCAGCATTGGCTTCCTCAGGAGTCGAGACGCCCTGCAAGTAAATCTCCCAGCCTGCCCGGTGCAACATAAAATATCTGGAACCCAACAACAGGATAATGTCTGACGGCTGAGGGTCCCAGCTACAGTTGGACTGGAATGGCAAAGTCCCACCAGAAACATTGATTCTTGGGGCCCACTATTCAGCTACACACAAAAATAACCTGACCCTAGTACACAATTTTAATTTTGCATCTATATAATATTAATTTAGCTAGCTTGTTTAATGAATGGTTAGATAATTCACAATTTGCAGAAAAAGATATCAAGTGTAATAGCACTACTTCTTAACATTCTTTCACAGGGGCCTACCAGAGGATTCTCCTGTTTCTCTGCCGGCCAGTCCAAGCCTGGTCCCAGTATTGGCACCACCACTTATCTCAGGAATGATTAGATAATTGACAATTTGCAGAAAAAGGTATCAAGTGTAATAGCACTCCTTCTTAACACTCTTTCACAGGAGCCTACCAGAGGATTCTCCTGTGTCCCTGTTGGCCAGTACAAGCCTGGTCCTAGCATGGGCACTTCCACTTATCTCAAGAATGATTAGATAATTCACAATTTGCAGAAAAAGATATCAAGTATAATAGCACTCCTTCTTTTTAGCACTATTTCACATGGGCCTACCAGTGAATTCTCCTGTTTCCCTGTTGGCCAGTCCAAGTCTGTTCCCAGCATTGGCACCACCACTTATCTCAAGAATAATTTGATAACTCACAATTTGCAGAAAAGGGTATCAAGTATAATAGCACTACTTCTTAGCACTCTTTCACACGGGCCTGCCAGTGGATTCTCCTCTTTCCCTGTCGGCCAGTCTGAGCCTGGTCCTAGCATGGGAACCGCCACTTATCTCAAGAATGATAACATAATTCACAATTTGCAAAAAAAGATATCAAGATATCAAGTATAATAGCACTCCTTCTTTTTAGCACTATTTCACATGGGCCTACCAGTGAATTCTCCTGTTTCCCTGTTGGCCAGTCCAAGTCTGTTCCCAGCATTGGCACGACCACTTATCTCAAGAATAATTTGATAACTCACAATTTGCAGAAAAGGGTATCAAGTATAATAGCACTACTTCTTAGCACTCTTTCACACGGGCCTACCAGTGGATTTTCCTTTTCCCTGCCGGCCAGTCTGAGCCTGGTCCTAGCATGGGAACCGCCACTTATCTCAAAAATTATTCGATAATTCACAATTTGCAGAAAAAGATATCAAGTGTAATAGCACTACTTCTTTTTAGCACTCTTTCACAGGGGCCTACCAGAGGATTCTCCTGTTTCCCTGCTGGCCAGTCCGAGCCTGGTCCCAGCATGGGCACTGCCACTTATCTCATGAATAGGGGTCCAATGCCCTCCTTTAAAGCAGTGATTGAGCATGTGGACGGCAGCTCTATTCTATAGATTGTGTATATGGAGGGTTTAATGTATCTGAGGGTGGATTTTTGCTTTGAGCTTCACATGTTATGCACATATGGGTGAACCTTACGCTGCCACACGGAGTCAAGAATTCGGATCTGCAACTCCTGAAGCCGTTATATCTCACTCGATGCATATTTTCAGTTTTAACCAAAATCTTCCCGTAAATCGTGTGAAGCTCTTGCAGAGTTTGTGAGATCTTTTTCACTCCAGCCCCATCTGACAGACGCCCACTAGCTTCATATCGAGTGCACTGTAACACCGCGCCAAGAATTTCCCTGCCTGAAGTCTACAATTTCTGAACCAGAACTCCCGGTTTCATCTGTGTATTTACTCTCTGCCTTGCGCGCATTGCGGGAAACAATTTGTGCATCTTGGGTATCCTACAGAGGAGACATAATCTTTCTTATGTATCGAGTTCTAATTATGTAAAAAGAAATCTGTAGTCTTCTCTCAGTGGTGAAACAAATACTTCTGTCAGGCATATGTTCATTTTGACACATTCCTCATAGACAAATCTCACGGATCGCACCGTGATTGGAGCCTCCTCTGGGTCCGCGCCACCTACAGGGACTTTTAAATTCTCGCGATTTCCTTTTTCATAAATTAGAATTTCTTCCTTCTGACAGAAGTTTCTCCCAGGAATGACAGAAGGAAGATGGAAAGAACAGGTGACAATATTTCAAAATGTATCAAGATGGAATTATCAAGCTTTTGCAACGAAGGAAACACCACATTTTGGCTCATAGAGATGTCGTTTGATGGGGCCAAAAATGTTAACAAATGTGCTCAGTTAGCGCACCTGTGTTTTGGCACCCGTTCAGTGGCCCCTCTCGGGCCTTACATCTGAACCCCCAACAAAACGGGATTCGGACAACAGGGTCATAGACTACAATGGTGCCGACAAAGCGAACGTGCACTCTGACGTGCATCATTTTCGGGCGTATACGTCTACAGGAGGTACCCAGGCGCAGTCGTCTGAGTGTCCCCCTCCAATAGGAATATATTCACAAAAATGTTGCATCTGGGTGTCCACCTCCAGTACGGTATACGCCCAAAAATGATGCATATCCGAACATTACTTTCACTCTGTCGGCACCATTATAATCTATGGCCCTGACGACACATGTCCGAATCCCGTTTTGGGGGGATTTGGACATATTCCTCAATGGGGCCAGTGAACGGGTGCCGAAACACAATGTGAAAGCCCCCTAATAAAAAAATTCTAAGGGCTATACTAAAAGAATCCTGTATATCAAGGTGACATCACTGTGCCGTTCCCATGTGGCATTGTTCCTTCACATCATATATAGCGCTGCTCATATTTTACATCTGGCCCCAGAAGACACCCAAGTATAGGATCCAGTAGTAACTCACACCTGCCGAGCTGTGGCACTTTTTGGTGTAAACTGTGCTAAAAAAAAACTTATAAAATATACCGTAAATTGTGATAAATTTGTACTAAATTTGTACTAAATTGTGCGATTTTTCTTATCCCTCGCCAATTTTACTAAAAAAAGGCTAAGTATTGGATCCCCGCCAATCTAATACTGATGATCCTAAGGATATTGGAAGTCAAAAAAATACCTTAAGTTTTCAATTATATTCTATCTATTAAGCTGCAGTCCTTTAAAAATACGGTTCTTCACATAAAACGCTTTGTTTAGAAGTGGGACCATTCCAATGACTTACGAGCCTGAAAGTTGTAATAGTAAGGACACCCTCCAAGTAAAAGTATGACTTTAAAGAGTTTGTGCGGCGCCACTAACTTCCACATCAGGACGTGAGCAGTGCTGATGATGTCACCTCTACATCAGGAGATGAGCAGTGTTGATGATGTCACCTCTACATCAGGAGGGGAGCAGCACTAATGATGTCACCTCTACATCAGGAGGTGAGCAGCGATGATGATGTCACCTCTACATCAGGAGGTGAGCAACGCTGATGATGTCACCTCTCATAGGCGGATTATAATGAGGGCAATCTGGGCTACCGCCCGGGGCCCCAGGGCTCCAGGGGGGCCGGGGCTCCGGGGGGTCCATGGCCAGATTGCCTTCATTATAATATGTGCTGCGCCGCGGCACATACTGGCAGTCAGAGGCGGGGGGGCCCCCGGACCGCTCCTCCAGCAGTGGCGCACAGCCGCTACTTCTTCGGCTGGGCCAGCACTGCACCTGTTAACTTCCCTGTGTGCTGGCCCGGCCGCATCACAGCTAGGAGACACGGCCCTGTGCGCGGCTGTGTCTGCTAGTGTGACGTCATGCAGTGCGCGCCCGGCCTGCACTGCTGCACCGGAGAGGAGGTGGACGACGGGAGCCGAGCCGGGGGATGGTGAGTGAGTGAGTGTGTGAGAGTGTGAGAGAGAGTGTGTGTGTGTGTGTGTGTGTGTGCAGGCAGATATCATTGTGTGATGTCTGTTTATATGTATTTTTGTGTTTCAAATGTGTTTATGCGTTTATGTACATATATGTCTGTATATGTTTTTGTGTGTGCGTGACTGCGTGCGGCCTCCCGCTGTGTATAGCTGGCGCCGTGCGGCCTCCTGCTGTGTATAAATGGCTACGTGCCTCCTCCTGCTGTGTATATATGGCACCGTGCGGCCTCCCGCTGTGTATAGATGGTTACTTTCGGCCTCCTGCTGTGTATAGATGGCTACGTGCGGCCTCCTGCTGTGTATAGATGGTTATGTTCGACCTCCTGCTGTGTATAGATGGCACCGTGCGGCCTTCTGCTGTGTATAGATGGCTACATGCAGCGTCCCGCTGTGTATAGAAGACTACGTGTGGCCTCCTGCTGTGTATTGATGGCACCGTGCGGCCTCCTGCTGTGTATAGATGGCTATGTGCTGCCTTCTACTGTGTATAGATGGCTATGTGTGGCCTCCCGCTGTGTATAGATGGCTACATGTGGCCTCCCGCTGTGTATAGATGGCTACGTGCGGCCTCCTGCTGTTTATGGGAGGATTGTGGCAGCTCATATTGTGTGTAGGGTCCCATATTGTATATAGGGGATGTCAGCATACTTAATTGTGCTCAATATTAAGTCATACAATTAATGTAAAAAAAAATATTATAATTAATATATTAATATTGTGCCAAATTAATTTCACGTGAACTATCACATGATCTATCACAGGGGATCATGTGACATGTCACATGATACATCAGGTGTGTGTGGGGGGGGGAGGGACCCGCGCCTTCTAAACTGCCCGGGGCCCTTGCTACTCTTAATCCACCCCTGGGTCACTTCCACATCAGGAGGTGAGCAGCGCTGATGATGTCACTTCCACATCATGAGGTGAGCAGCGCTGATGATGTCACCTCTACATCAGGAGGTGAGCAGCTGATGATGTCTTTCACATCATGAGGTGAGCAGCGCTGATGATGTCACCTCTACATCAGGAGGTGAGCAGCGCTGATGATGTCACCTCTACATCAGCAGGTGAGCAGTGCTGATGATGTCACCTCTACATCAGGAGGTGGGCAGTGCTGATGAGGTCACTTCCACATCAGGAGGGGAGCAGCGCTGATGATGTCACCTCCACATCAGGAGGTGAGCAGCGCTGAAGATCTTCCACATCAGGAGGAGAGCAGCGCTGATGATGTCACCTGTACATCAGGAGGTGAGCAGCACTGATGATGTCACCTTCACATAAGGAGATGAGCAGCGCTGATGATGTCACCTGTAAATCAGGAGGTGAGCAGCACTGATGATGTCACCTGTAAATCAGGAGTTGAGCAGTGCTGATGATGTCACCTCCACATCAGGAGGTGAGCAGCGCTTATGATGTCACCTCCACATCAGGAGGTGAGCAGCGCTGATGAGGTCACTTCCACATCAGGAGGTGAACAGCGCTGATGATGTCACTTCCACATCATGAGGTGAGCAGCGCTGATGATGTCACTGTAACATTCCTGGCGGCGTGCTTGCATGGTGCACCACCTCCCACCATGCAAGACCGCAATCTTACCTGTCAGTTCATGCTGCACTCTTTGTTTCAGTTCCTGCTGTGTCCATGTCTCTTGTCTGATTGCTTAGGTCATCGGCACGGCTTTCTGCTTGTTTCTTATAGCTACCGTGTGCACAGTTCTAATGCGTCCCCAGCCTATTGCTGTGAGTCACTGGATACTTAAACTCCCTCCACGCAGTAGGAGGTGCCTGAGCAACACTTTCACTCAGTTTGTCTTTTTCAACTGAGGTGCCAGGTCCTGTCCTGACTCTAGTCTGTCTGCCACCCTGGGGGCTGAGTACCCAGGGCCTTTTCCTGTACCTGTGACTTCTAGTCTGTTTCCGCCACCCTGGGGGCTGAGTACCCAGGGCCGCTACCTGTATCTCTGACTTCTAGTCTGTTTCCGCCACCCTGGGGGCTGAGTTCCCAGGCTCGTTTCTGTATCTTATTCCCGGTTCAGTTCCTGTCTGAACAGTGTCCTAGCTTGTTACTTGTTTCTCTCTATGTCCGTACCTTCCCTTTGCCTGCAGTGTCTGAACTTGCACCTAACTCCAACTCGTTGTCTCTGTACTTCTGTTTGTGAGTTTTGTGTCCACTCGCTACTTCATTGTAAGTACCTTGTGTGTATCTGGTTCTGCTTGTCCCCTTTCCCTGCCTCCGTATCTACCTCCTGTGTTTTAACCATCTTCCTGTATTTTCCAGTCTGTTCCATGTGAACAGAGCACTGTCCTGTCTGCCTTCACCTTCTGCTCTGCTTGTTCACCGCTTCGGCGGTTCCGCTCTGCTTCGCTTGTTTGCCGCACCTGTGGTTTTGCTCCGCTCTGCTTGTTCTACCTCATCTGCGGGTCTTGCTCTGCTTGTCTACCGCATCTGCGGGATTTGCTCTGCTCAGCTTGTCTACCGCATCTGCTTGTTTTGCTCTGCTCAGCTTGTCTACCGCACCTGCGCGTTTTGCTCTGCTCAGCTTGTCTTCCGCATCTGCGGGTTTTGCTCTGCTCAGCTTGTCTACCGCATCTGCGGGTTTTGCTCTGCTCAGCTTGTCTACCGCATCTGCGGGTTTTGCTCTGCTCAGCTTGTCTACCACATCTGCGGGTTTTGCTCTGCTCAGCTTGTCTACCGCATCTGCGGGTTTTGCTCTGCTCAGCTTGTCTACCGCATCTGCTGGTTTTGCTCTGCTCAGCTCGTCTACCGCATCTGCGGGTTTTGCTCTGCTCAGCTCGTCTACCGCATCTGCAGGTTTTGCTCTGCTCAGCTTGTCTACCGCATCTGCGGGTTTTGCTCTGCTCAGCTTGTCTACCGCATCTGCGGGTTTTGCTCTGCTCAGCTTGTCTACCGCATCTGCTGGTTTTGCTCTGCTCAGCTCGTCTACCGCATCTGCGGGTTTTGCTCTGCTCAGCTCGTCTACCGCATCTGCGGGTTTTGCTCTGCTCAGCTCGTCTACCGCATCTGCGGGTTTTGCTATGCTCTGCTCGTCTTCCGCACCTGCGGGTTTTGCTCTGCTCTGCTCGTCTACCGCATCTGCGGGTTTTGCTCTGCTCAGCTTGTCTACCGCATCTGCGGGTTTTGCTCTGCTCAGCTTGTCTACCGCATCTGCGGGTTTTGCTCTGCTCAGCTTGTCTACCGCATCTGCGGGTTTTGCTGTGCTCAGCTTGTCTACCGCATCTGCCGGTTTTGCTCTGCTCAGCTTGTCTATCGCATTTGCGGGTTTTGCTCTGCTCTGCTTGTCTATCGCATCTGCGGGTTTTGCTCTGCTCAGCTCGTCTACCGCATCTGCGGGTTTTGCTCTGCTCTGCTCGTCTACCGCACCTGCGGCTCCGTTCCTGTGTCCCAGTCTGTACAGGTCCCTATCCTGCCTGCGTTTCTACCTGCCAGTAGCCGCCTCTCTGCACGCCAGCCATGCCTGCCAGTGCCCAACTGTCTGCATACCAGCTGTGCCTGTCAATATACACCTGTCTGCATACCAGTCGTGTTTGCCAGTACCCACCTGTCTACATGCCAGTCTAACCTGCCTGTTCCTGCATTCCTTGATGTGGGTCAACAGCTGTGACCGGGGTCTGACCTGGAGTAGCACCTGGTCCCTCTGCTCGGTTCCTCCTTGGTTCACGGAGTCGACTGAGCCGCCGTGCGACCTTGGTCGGATCGGGTTGATACTTAGTTACGCCCCTCCAGGCACTCCTCGGTTCATAGTACAGTGGGATCACTAATCACGCTCACGCCAATCAGTCCGGGCGCGATCATAATAGTCACCTCTACATCAGGAGGTGAGCAGTGCTGATGATGTCTTTCACATCATGAGGTGAGCAGCGCTGATGATGTCAGCTCTACATCAGGAGGTGAGCAGCATTGATGATGTCTTCCACATCATGAGGTGAGCAGCGCTGATGATTTCATCTCTACATCAGGAGGTGAGCAGCGCTGATGATTTCACCTCTACATCAGGAGGTGAGCAGTGCTGATGATGTCACCTCTACATCAGCAGGTGAGCAGTGCTGATGATGTCACCTCTACATCAGGAGGTGAGCAGCGCTGATGAGGTCACTTCCACATCAGGAGGGGAGCAGCGTTGATGATGTCACCTCCACATAAGGAGGTGAGCAGCGCTGATGATCTTCCACATCAGGAGGTGAGCAGTGCTGATGATGTCACCTGTAAATCAGGAGGTGAGCAGCGCTGATGATGTCACCTCTACATCAGGAGGTGAGCAGTGCTGATGATGTCACCTCCACATCAGGAGGTGAGCAGCGCTGATGATGTCACCTCTACATCAGGAGGTGAGCAGCGCTGATGATGTCACCTGTAAATCAGGAGGTGAGCAGTGCTGATGATGTCATCTCCACATCAGGAGGTGAGCAGCGCTGATGATGTCACTTCTACATCAGGGGAGGAGCAGCGCTGATGATGTCACCTCCACATCAGGAGGTGAGCAGTGCTGATGATTTCACCTCTACATCAGGAGGTGAGCAGCGCTGATGATGTCACCTCTACATCAGGAGGTGAGCAGTGCTGATGATGTCACCTCTACATCAGGAGGTGAGCAGCAGTGATGATGTCACTTCCACAACAGGAGGTGAGCAGTGCTGATGATGTCACCTCCACATCAGGAGGTGAGCAGTGCTGATGATTTCACCTCTACATCAGGAGGTGAGCAGCACTGATGATGTCACCTCTACATCAGGAGGTGAGCAGTGCTGATGATGTCACCTCTACATCAGGAGGTGAGCAGCAGTGATGATGTCACTTCCACAACAGGAGGTGAGCAGTGCTGATGATGTCACCTCCACATCAGGAGGTGAGCAGTGCTGTTGATTTCACCTCTACATCAGGAGGTGAGCAGCGCTGATGATGTCACCTCTACATCAGGAGGTGAGCAGCGCTGATGATGTCACCTCTACATCAGGAGGTGAGCAGCAGTGATGATGTCACTTCCACAACAGGAGGTGAGCAGTGCTGATGATGTCACCTCTGCAAATCTGTGCATGCAGTGTCATTGATGACACCCATATATGCGTCTTCCTATTCCTGGATACAATGATATAAAAACAATGAGACACATTCTATAGGTTTCCCCATTCCATAAAGGGCCCTTCCCATTAATTGCAGATTCTTCCATGGATCATTTCTGTAATGAAAGTGTCCATGAATATTCCTGTCGATATGAACACTGCCCTATTGTCGGCCACATTTTCTTCAGAACCCCATGGCTTGTGCATTGTGTATTGATGGACTTGTATACGGCCCATACATTCCTGGGATAACAATGGGTTGATAAGAACTTGGGCTGAGTCATAAGAATCTGAAAAGAAAACCATGCTTGTTTAGGGGGGTCATAAAATCATCATGATCGTCATCATGATTAACTCTCGCAGTGCCTTCTCAAAGTTAACTTTTTTTTTCTTTTACTAATGTTTTTTAGTATGACAGGGATCATATTATAAAATGTCTATAGGAAAAAAAATTAATTTATTTTTATAAATGTCTTATGGGTGGGGGGGGGGGGTCCCATAAATATAGGGAAAATAGAAGCCCTTGCACCCCAAAATATACAAAGACTGAATAGAGTCGGCTGCACATGTATGCACTCTCTCCACATTGATGAGGTTGTTTTTTTGAATCCACACAAGGATCAAGCAGGAAGGGTTGTCATAGGGACATAGGGCTAGATGTTGTGCAGTTGGTGAGCAGTAACCTGAAGCAGAGGTTATAGTATTCATTTCAAGATCAATTCCAGTTCAGAATGGGTGGTCTAGTTGGTTAGAAAGCTACAGGACACCAGAAGACTTTCCTACAAAAGCAGGAAGGGTTCCCATAGGGACATAGTAGACTCTGCAATTCATAAGCTAAATTTATGGTATATATTTAACGACTAATTCTGCTGATAACCGCTGCAGCCAATAACTGATGTAGATGGCACGAGTCGTTGAGTCCAGTGATTGGCTGCAGTGGTTACGAGCATTGTAGTTATCATGTCAGCACTGCAGCCAAACAACAAAGCGGCGGAGAGGAATTGCTGAACCCAAGGAGGTGAAGTGAAAGCTCAGTTTGTTATTTTACCAGTCTTTAAAAAAGTTGAACAGTGGATCAAGAGCATACACAGACAGAAGAGACCCCGTCACAAATTGATATAACAATCAACTGGGTAGATTGTTAGATGAATAAGACGCTGCTTTTGTCTGTACATAGTGAATCAAGTATATTGTACCAAGTACTGCTCATATAAGAGGGTGCCGGCCCACCGGAGGATTTTCCTGTTGTCCGGTGGGCCAGTCCAAGCCTGCCTATAAAAGTAGGAAGGGTTGTCATACTGGGAAAAGATTGGATTTTTGGCCGTTTTTGAGCTGTAACTTCAAGAAAAAAAGTTATTCATATAAATTAGAGTGAGAGTAGGTGGCACACTTGTCTTGAGAGTTTTAGGATATGACTTGCCTTCAATGGAGCTTGTGACAATGTAATACTGTCTGGTGAACTGGGACACCCTTCAAATTACATCTCCCGCCATCACTTTTAATCTTCTAGCTGACCCCATTTCTGGAACTTCCCGTTAAATGGACTCTTATTGGTATGAGATTCCTATAGTTAATATAGATTTTTTTTTATTACTTTCATACTTCCATGATAGAACGCAAAGTCACATGGCGAAACCTGAACACAGGATACATTTGACAGGGGAGACAGAGCTCTTCTCCGAACATCAGCGATGACATCACTCGTCACCCAATATCAACATTTATATTACAGGATAAATATAATACAAATATTTATGTGTTCGCATTGGCCCAACAATCGTTGTCTTGACTACACTGGAACCCCGGCTAATATCCGAGCGTTTTATATTTCCCGGTGTATCGTCTGTACACTGTATTTAAATAATACGGGAGATTAGACGTGAAGCTTTGCGATGAAAAGTGTGAAGTTTTGAGATCTCCTCGCTTTGCAAACTTGTGTTGTCATGCTCATTATATAAGCGAAAATTACAATGGAGCCGCGCTGGTTTGGCAAGCACCTGAATATTTATACATATTTAAATTAAAGTAGCATTGTCTTGGAAAATGTACGTGTTCTGACACTTAAAAAAAGAAACAAAGTTGTCCTTGAATCTAATAACCTTTATTTAAACATGACAGCGGGAAGCGCTATTATTCACTGGGGCGTTAGTGTTCCAGATTCACTCAAAGGAATTTTATTTCGGCTTTGTACATTTTTTGTGATTTTTTTTTTCTTCCAGATATACATTGTTTACAATATACCTTACATTTTTAATTTCCATACAAGAATTTCCATTTGAGTTTGAAGAGGATTTTTACTATATTCGGAGCTGTGCGCTTTGATATAGTGTTACCAACAAGGTTGATTATAGGGATGATATTTCCAAGAGAAAGCGGCTATACCAGACACAACCTGGAGGTCTAAGGTGGCGCTGTTCATTCCAAAAGATGATAGAGTATGGAATGCTGATAATCCATTGCATTGACAGATTTCAGCAGAGGAGTTCATTGAGTGGATTCCACCAAATGAGGATCCCCTCAGTCATTAAAGGGAATCTGTCAGAAGGATCAACCATCCTAATCTATCTGTGGGTCATTGAAAGTTGAATATAATGATACCTTGATATCTGTGATCCGATGTTTTATTCCTGAGAAATCTACATTTTTCTTAATATGTAAATGAGCTGTTAAGATCTGTGGGCGGGACAGAGATCTCCTTGGGAATCTGCCCCCAGAGGTTATGTTTAATGAAAGGGGCGTTTCCAGTGTAAGACATGTAATGACGGAGAGTCTGCTCTTCTGACCTACATGTCTCACGTTGTTAACGCCCCCTTTCATGTAAAATAGCATCTGAAGTCAGATTCCCAGGGAGATCTCTGTCCCGCCCACAGATCTCAACAGGTCATTTACATATTAAGAAAAAACGTGGCTTTCTTGGGAATAAAACATCAGATCGTAGATATCAAGGTAACATTTTATTCAACTTTCTGTGACCTGCTGAACATATAGACGGCTTAAGAGGATTAGTCCTACTGATAGATGGCCTTTAAGTCCTTCTGCATTGCCCAATGTTTTGGCCTTTGATATAATAACACAACCTACAGGATCAGCTAAACACGTTCTTTATTTTAAACCTGAGACAGAAACAAAGTGAAGATATACCCTGCTGTAAGTAAATAAGTAAAAGCAAAAGTGCACATAAATAACGTAAAAGAAAGCAAAAACCATCCCACCAGCGTCAAAGTGCACCCAAATACTAGAGGTTAGGACCATCCCGAATATGGGTACACCTTGTTGTGGTGGGATGGCTTTCACGCTTTTTCTGATCAAAAACAGTGTTTACTAAGTACCCTACATTAGTTATATGCACTATTGCTTTTACTTACAGCAGGGTATATGTTCATAATGTTTTTGCCTTAGGTTTTGTCTGTTTAATGGCCAGTGTGAACATGCTCCTATTTTGCATGAATACCAACTTATACTCCAGTTTATTTTTTTCGGTCAACATTCTTTATTTTGCACGCCTTTCTGCTCAATGGTCAACATGGCTACCATTAAACACTGAGGCTCTGAGTTTAAATCTGTAGCACAATAGTCCTGGATTGAAATGTGCAGCAGTGGGGTCCTGAGTTTATATCTGCACCTATGGGGTCCTGGGTTTATGTTTGCACCTACAAGGTCCTGGATGTATATTTGCACCTACGGGATCCAGGGTTTTTTGTCTGCAGGCTCCTGGGTTTATATCTGCACCATCGGGCTCCTGGATTTATATCTACAGCATCGGGCTCCTGGGTTTATATCTGCAGCATCGGGCTCCTGGGTTTATATCTGCACCATCGGGCTCCTGGGTTTATATCTTCAGCATCAGAGTCTTGTGTTTATAGCTGCTGCATCGGGCTCCTGGGTTTATAGCTGCAGCATCGGGCTCCTGGGTTTATAGCTGCAGCATCGGGCTTCTGGGTTTATATCTACAGCATCGGGCTCCTGGGTTTATAGCTACAGCATCGGGCTCCTGGGTTTATATCTGCAGCATCGGGCTCCTGGGTTTATATCTGCACCATCGGGCTCCTGGGTTTATATCTTCAGCATCAGGGTCTTGTGTTTATAGCTGCTGCATCGGGCTCCTGGGTTTATAGCTGCAGCATCGGACTCCTGGGTTTATAGCTGCAGCATCGGACTCCTGGGTTTATAGCTGCAGCATCGGGCTCCTGGTTTTATAGCTGCAGCATCGGGCTCCTGGGTTTATAACTGCAGCATCGGGCTCCTGGTTTTATAGCTGCTGCATCGGTCTCCTGGGTTTATAGCTGCAGCATCGGACTCCTGGGTTTATAGCTGCAGCATCGGACTCCTGGGTTTATAGCTGCAGCATCGGGCTCCTGGTTTTATAGCTGCAGCATCGGGCTCCTGGGTTTATAACTGCAGCATCGGGCTCCTGCGTTTATAGCTGCAGCATCAGGCTCCTGGGTTTATAGCTGCTGCATCGGGCTCCTGGGTTTATAACTGCAGCATCGGGCTCCTGGGTTTATAGCTGCAGCATCGGGCTTATGGGTTTATAGCTGCAGCATCGGGCTTCTGGGTTTATAGCTGCAACATCGGGCTTATGGGTTTATAGCTGCAACATCGGGCTCCTGGCTTTACATCTGCAGGGCAAGAAATTTGGAAATACTCTTTTTTCCCCCAATTTTACACTATTTTCATGGTCTTTGTGGGATGTAACTGTTGCAAAAATCTTCATCCAGCCATGGTCATATTCTTGCACCCATTATATCAATATGAATATTTTGTGCAACATTTTGGGAATCGAGGATCACTAAAACGAGGGTCCGGTGACATCACAGCCTCGGCCTTGTCAGCTGTAAATTGAATTTTTCGTGATTCAAGAATATCTTTTCTAATTTTCACCCAGATAAAGATAGAACTGTCCAGTTTTCTGTGTTCAGGATGGAAACATCCATCTCTTCAGAAGTTTCTATTTTAAGCCGTATTTCGACATTTTCTATTTATTTATCGTCCTTCATCTGTTTGAAACGATTAATTCTATTTAAACAGACATATCCTATCTCACCCCATGAAAGTGGACCAAGATTAGCCCAAAATATAGCTCATTGCATTTTTAATAACGCCTCATTAGCCTGCCTTTTATTAGGTCATTTTCTGGTAATGGGGGTGAAAAGACACTGGCCTTAGCTAGAATTTCAACTTTTTTATATTTTATCATTTACTGAGGACTGTGAGATTTCTAACATAAAATGAAGATGCCCGACGTCTTCAGTTTCACTGACATTTTTTTAAGAAAACTTTTGGGACAGAATCCAAATAGATTAGGTGATAACCAGTCAGAGCCTCTCAGCGGCCTTCACTTCTGCATCGGGAGGTAAGAAGTTCTGCGCACATACAGTAGCTTCCATCGTGAACCTGTTCTATTAGTTAAAATAGGACTTCTGCCCAATGTCCGACAGGCGCCAACAGATGCCACCTTGCATTGCCTCTCGTTGGCCGATGCGGAAGTGAGCCCATTTAATGGGGTGTTTTAATATTTTTCTAATAAAGAAAAAAAATAAAAATGTTCTAAAATACTTATATTATCAAAGATGTCCCAATCAGATATTAGTGAGCAGGCTTGGACTTGCCGTCGGGTGAACAGGAGAATCCTCCGGTGGGCCACCACCCTCTTATATGAGCAGTACTTGGCACAACCTACTTGAATCACTATGTACAGACAAAGGCAGGATTTTATTTATTTAACAATCTACCCAGGTCATAATTATTTGTGATTGAGTATAATGTCACATTTGAATGTAGCTGAAAAGTGGGGCCCTGCATAGGTTACTGGTGGGCCCTCGGTACCCCAGTCCGACACTGACAGTGGGGTATTTCCAGCTGCACTTTCGGCTTGGGTTTGACACAGGAGAGTTTTTCATGGGCTGGCATTAGAATGGAGCAGTGTATAAAGTGGGATACATGACTGTCTCATTTCAGTAGTGGAGTCACCCCCCTCCTCTGTCATAGCCGATGCATAGACATAGGAGGGAGCTGGGTTAGCTATTGAAATAAGCAGTCAGCCTGCCTCCTCCAAACATAGTACTGATACCACAGGAAACTCCCTCTCATGTTGAACACAAGCTGGTCCTGCCAGGAAGATGAGCAATTCTAAAATCTGAAGTTTGTGACACATTTGATAATAAAAGTATATTAATAACAATCCCTTTAACTAGATGCCAAGAAAGGGACAGGTCTAAGAAGCTACTGGGCCACCATGTAAGAGCTGTAGCAGCAAACAACATCAATCTAAGTGCTATTACTAGCAGTGCTGTCGTCCAATCCTATAGAGCCCCATTGGGCAGTGTCACAGATTTGTCAGGTGTAATAGACTGTCATGCAAGGTGTGGGAAAGTGATCTCCACTAACTCTATAGACAACAAGGGTAGACAAACAGGGGGAAATTGCTTAGCTTTAGACGACTCCAAACAAATGCGCACACAGCCTCAAGCTCCAGAGAGGACAAAGTACTGCTCTTGCTAAAGCCTCACTAGTAGTAATGAATATTGCCGGCATCTCCCTCTCAGACACACCAGGTATTTATACACCCAGGCCAGGGAGCTAATTAGCCAGAAGGAGGTAGTTGCTGGGTCCTAGAGACAGACAGCCTCTAAGAAGATGTCTGTGATGCCAAATGTAGAGATCTCGTGCAACAAACTGCAGGGCGACTGTCTGTCACCTCTGACACACCCGTGACATAGACAGATAGATCCAGAGCGACTGTCTATGTCACGGGTGTGTCAGAGGTGACAGACAGTCGCTTTGGATCTGGCTGTAGAAAGTCACTGCGCTTGGTATTGCAGACACCTTCTTAATCTTTCTTCCTTTAAGACCCAGTGGCAATCTCCCTCTTGCTGCTAATTGACACACTCTTGCATGGGAGTTAAAAATCTTTAATTTGCTCTAGGCAATCGCCGGTGATACTTATATGTACAGGCTTGGAGCACTAGCAGTCAGCTAGCATCTTCTCTGGTGCCCTTGGAGGACAGTTGGTGTCATTTCTCTGGTGTCTGCTCAAGCTAAGTTAGTCCCCTTTGTTTGTCTACCTTGTTGTCTTTAGTTTGTAGTGGGGCCTGACCAGTGCTCACCCCTCCCTATCTAGGGCCAAGCTCTAGGGTCATCCAGGGTTTAGGGTCCTGCTCAGCGATAGGTGTGGAACCTATTTAGGGACGGTAGGGTAGGCAGGGTGATATTAGATCTGGCTTGGGGTCTCCACTCCCCCTTTCCCTAGTGTTTGGGCTTACTCCCCCTCTTCCCTTCGTGTTGCACTTAGTCTTTCCCACACCTTGCGTGACAGGCAGCAATGGTAACATACAGTGGCCACTCGAGGGAGCTTACTGATGAATATTTTGAGCATCGTATTCAATTTATGCAGTGAGCTCCCCCTAGTGGCAGCAGTAGGCAGAAAGCATTTTTATCAGGTAACCCTTTGCTCGGCATTTGGAGCCTCTGTGTCATTAAATTGAAGTTTTTTTGGAAGGGCGTTAACGGTGGGCATTCAGTGATAAGAATACAGTTTCCAGTTCTGTTTCTTTAATTGCAAAACCTAATTAGTGAGATTGTTAAAAAAAAAAAACAAAGAAAGGCAGGCAGATCACCTTTCCCTATAGCTGTAATGATACATTTCCACCCCGCTAACAGCTTGTGCGTTCTATACATCCTTAACTAGTCCGGGGAGGCCGACGCATCACGAAATCAGCTTCTATAAAGATTTGGTGATTACAAGTCTGTCTGAACATTGTGTATTGAAGTATGTGATGTGCTAATTAATTATGTCTAATACATTACCTGCTGATCCTAAGAGAGGGACTTTCTGGCTTTTTACAGCTTTTTTGCTGTGGGCATAAAGACACAGAGGGGCGTCAGGTGGATGCGAGCGCAGATATAAAAGGAGATGAGAAATGCAAGGTCTGGAGGGAATTTCTAGCTATAATGGGTCACTTATTGCTGCAGGAAGCGCAGAATGGGACAGAATGGGACAGAATGCAACTTACTGCACGAGCCTCATGACACGCTCTTTGTACACGGCATCTCCATCCTTTTATAATATCCCTATGTGTTTACATTCATTACCAGCGCACAAAGACCCCCTTTTTTTTGTCTTGGTACGGCCGAAGACAGATGGTTTATTTTTATCACTCTATAAAGCTGAGCTATAAAATGATGAAATAGATGTTTGTCCAGCGATGTCATTATCAGCCGCCCCCCCTTCCCCAGAACCAAACAGAAAAGCTTCAATAATCAGCAAAACACCCTAAAGAGTCAGATGCTGGAGAATAAGGGCACGGCGAGAGGACACGGGCTGCAAGGGCGAGAACGCCAGTCTTCTTATAAGGAACGACATGTGACCGCTACATTAAAGTGTACATACATTACATTACTAATCCTGAGTTACATCCTGTATTATACCCCAGAGCTGCACTCACTATTCTGCTGGTGCAGTCACTGTGTACATACATTACATTACTAATCCTGAGTTACATCCTGTATTATACTCCAGAGCTGCACTCACTATTCTGCTGGTGCAGTCGCTGTGTACATACATTACATTACTTATCCTGAGTTACATCCTGTATTATACTCCAGAGCTGCACTCACTATTCTGCTGGTGCAGTCACTGTGTACATACATTACATTACTGATCCTGAGTTACATCCTGTATTATACTCCAGAGCTGCACTCACTATTCTGCTGGTGCAGTCACTGTGTACATACATTACATTACTAATCCTGAGTTACATCCTGTATTATACCCCAGAGCTGCACTCACTATTCTGCTGGTGCAGTCACTGTGTACATACATTACATTACTAATCCTGAGTTACATCCTGTATTATACTCCAGAGCTGCACTCACTATTCTGCTGGTGCAGTCGCTGTGTACATACATTACATTACTGATCCTGAGTTACATCCTGTATTATACTCCAGAGCTGCACTCACTATTCTGCTGGTGCAGTCACTGTGTACATACATTACATTACTTATCCTGAGTTACATCCTGTATTATACTCCAGAGCTCCACTCACTATTCTGCTGGTGCAGTCACTGTGTACATACATTACATTACTGATCCTGTGTTACATCCTGTATTATACTCCAGAGCTGCACTCACTATTCTGCTGGTGCAGTCACTGTGTACATACATTACATTACTAATCCTGAGTTACATCCTGTATTATACTCCAGAGCTGCACTCACTATTCTGCTGGTGCAGTCGCTGTGTACATACATTACATTACTGATCCTGAGTTACATCCTGTATTATACTCCAGAGCTGCACTCACTATTCTGCTGGTGCAGTCACTGTGTACATACATTACATTACTGATCCTGAGTTACATCCTGTATTATACTCCAGAGCTGCACTCACTATTCTGCTGGTGCAGGCACTGTGTACATGCATTACATTACTGATCCTGAGTTACATCCTGTATTATACTCCAGAGCTGCACTCACTATTCTGCTGGTGCAGGCACTGTGTACATACATTACATTACTGATCCTGAGTTACATCCTGTATTATGCTCCAGAGCTGCACTCACTATTCTGCTAGTGCAGTCACTGTGTACATATATTACATTACTGATCCTGAGTTACCTCCTGTATTATACTCCAGAGCTGTACTCACTATTCTGCTGGTGCAGTCACTGTGTACATACATTACATTACTGATCCTGAGTTACATCCTGTATTATATTCCAGAGCTGCACTCACTATTCAGCTGGTGCAGTCACTGTGTACATACATTACATTACTTATCCTGAGTTACCTCCTGTATTATACTCCACAGCTGCACTCACTATTCTGCTGGTGCAGTCACTGTGTACATACAATACATTACTGATCCTGAGTTACATCCTGTATTATACTCCAGAGCTGCACTCACTATTCTGCTGGTGCAGTCACTGTGTACATACATTACATTACTGATCCTGAGTTACATCCTGTATTATACTCCACAGCTGCACTCACTATTCTGCTGGTGCAGTCACTCTGTACATACATTACATTACTGATCCTGAGTTACATCCTGTATTATACTCCAGAGCTGTACTCACTATTCTGCTAGTGCAGTCACTGTGTACATACATTACATTACTGATCCTGAGTTACATCCTGTATTATACTCCAGAGTTGCACTCACTATTCTGCTGGTGCAGTCACTGTGTACATACATTACATTATTGATCCTGAGTTACATCCTGTATTATACTCCAGAGCTGCGCTCACTATTCTGCTGGTGCAGTCACTGTGTACATACATTACATTACTGATCCTGAGTTATCTCCTGTATTATACTCCAGAGCTGCACTCACTATTCTGCTGGTGCAGTCACTGTGTACATACATTACATTACTGATCCGGAGTTACCTCCTGTATTATACTCCAGAGCTGCACTCACTATTCTGCTGGTGCAGTCACTGTGTACATACATTACTGATCCTGAGTTACATCCTGCATTATACTCTAGAGCTGCACTCACTATTCTGCTGGTGCAGTCACTGTGTACATACATTACATTACTGATCCTGAGTTACATCCTGTATTATACTCCAGAGCTGCACTCACTATTCTGCTGGTGCAGTCACTGTGTACATACATTACATTACTGATCCGGAGTTACCTCCTGTATTATACTCCAGAGCTGCACTCACTATTCTGCTGGTGCAGTCACTGTGTACATACATTACATTACTGATCCTGAGTTACATCCTGTATTATACTCCAGAGCTGCACTCACTATTCTGCTGGTGCAGTCACTGTGTACATACATTACATTACTGATCCTGAGTTACCTCCTGTATTATACTCCAGAGCTGCACTCACTATTCTGCTGGTGCAGTCACTGTGTACATACATTACATTACTGATCCTGAGTTACATCCTGTATTATACTCCAGAGCTGCACTCACTATTCTGCTGGTGCAGTCACTGTGTACATACATTACATTACTGATCCTGAGTTATATCCTGTATTATACTCCAGAGCTGCACTCACTATTCTGCTGGTGCAGTCACTGTGTACATACATTACATTACTGATCCTGAGTTACATCCTGTATTATACTCCAGAGCTGCACTCACTATTCTGCTGGTGCAGTCACTGTGTACATACATTACATTACTGATCCTGAGTTACCTCCTGTATTATACTCCAGAGCTGCACTCACTATTCTGCTGGTGCAGTCACTGTGTGCATACATTACATTACTGATCCTGAGTTACATCCAGTATAATACTGCAGAGCTGCACTCAATATTCTGCTGGTGCAGTCACTGTGTACATACATTACATTACTGATCCTGAGTTACATCCTGTATTATACTCCAGAGCTGCACTCACTATTCTGCTGGTGCAGTCACTGTGTACATACATTACATTACTGATCCTGAGTTATATCCTGTATAATACTCCAGAGCTGCACTCACTATTCTGCTGGTGCAGTCACTGTGTACATACATTACATTACTGATCCTGAGTTATATCCTGTATTATACTCCAGAGCTGCACTCACTATTCTGCTGGTGCAGTCACTGTGTACATACATTACATTACTGATCCTGAGTTACCTCCTGTATTATACTCCAGAGCTGTACTCACTATTCTGCTGGTGCAGTCACTGTGTACATACATTACATTACTGATCCTGAGTTACCTCCTGTATTATACTCCAGAGCTGCACTCACTATTCTGCTGGTGCAGTCACTGTGTACATACATTACATTACTGATCCTGAGTTACATCCTGTATTATACTCCAGAGCTGCACTCACTATTCTGCTGGTACAGTCACTGTGTACATACATTACATTACTGATCCTGAGTTACATCCTTTATTATACCCCAGAGCTGCACTCACTATTCTGCTGGTGCAGTCGCTGTGTACATACATTACATTACTGATCCTGAGTTACATCCTGTATTATACTCCAGAGCTGCGCTCACTATTCTGCTGGTGCAGTCACTGTGTACATACATTACATTACTGATCCTGAGTTACATCCTCTATTATACTCCAGAGCTGCACTCACTATTCTGCTGGTGCAGTCACTGTGTACATACATTACATTACTGATCCTGAGTTACATCCTGTATTATACTCCAGAGCTGCGCTCACTATTCTGCTGGTGCAGTCGCTGTGTACATACATTACATTACTGATCCTGAGTTACATCCTGTATTATACTCCAGAGCTGCGCTCACTATTCTGCTGGTGCAGTCACTGTATACATACATTACATTACTGATCCTGAGTTACATCCTGTATTATACCCCAGAGCTGCACTCACTATTCTGCTGGTGCAGTCGCTGTGTACATACATTACATTACTGATCCTGAGTTACATCCTGTATTATGCTCCAGAGCTGCACTCACTATTCTGCTGGTGCAGTCACTGTGTACATACATTACATTACTGATCCTGAGTTACATCCTGTATTATACTCCAGAGCTGCGCTCACTATTCTGCTGGTGCAGTCACTGTGTACATACATTACATTACTGATCCTGAGTTACATCCTGTATTATACTCCAGAGCTGCACTCACTATTCTGCTGGTGCAGTCACTGTGTACATACATTACATTACTGATCCTGAGTTACATCCTGTATTATACTCCAGAGCTGCACTCACTATTCTGCTGGTACAGTCACTGTGTACATACATTACATTACTGATCCTGAGTTACATCCTGTATTATACCCCAGAGCTGCACTCACTATTCTGCTGGTGCAGTCACTGTGTACATACATTACATTACTGATCCTGAGTTACATCCTGTATTATACCCCAGAGCTGCACTCACTATTCTGCTGGTGCAGTCGCTGTGTACATACATTACATTACTGATCCTGAGTTACATCCTGTATTATACTCCAGAGCTGCACTCACTATTCTGCTGGTGCAGTCACTGTGTACATACATTACATTACTTATCCTGAGTTACATCCTGTATTATACTCCAGAGCTGCACTCACTATTCTGCTGGTGCAGTCACTGTGTACATACATTACATTACTGATCCTGAGTTACATCCTGTATTATACTCCAGAGCTGCACTCACTATTCTGCTGGTGCAGGCACTGTGTACATGCATTACATTACTGATCCTGAGTTACATCCTGTATTATACTCCAGAGCTGCACTCACTATTCTGCTGGTGCAGGCACTGTGTACATACATTACATTACTGATCCTGAGTTACATCCTGTATTATGCTCCAGAGCTGCACTCACTATTCTGCTAGTGCAGTCACTGTGTACATATATTACATTACTGATCCTGAGTTACCTCCTGTATTATACTCCAGAGCTGTACTCACTATTCTGCTGGTGCAGTCACTGTGTACATACATTACATTACTGATACTGAGTTACATCCTGTATTATATTCCAGAGCTGCACTCACTATTCAGCTGGTGCAGTCACTGTGTACATACATTACATTACTTATCCTGAGTTACCTCCTGTATTATACTCCACAGCTGCACTCACTATTCTGCTGGTGCAGTCACTGTGTACATACATTACATTACTGATCCTGAGTTACATCCTGTATTATACTCCAGAGCTGCACTCACTATTCTGCTGGTGCAGTCACTGTGTACATACATTACATTACTGATCCTGAGTTACATCCTGTATTATACTCCACAGCTGCACTCACTATTCTGCTGGTGCAGTCACTCTGTACATACATTACATTACTGATCCTGAGTTACATCCTGTATTATACTCCAGAGCTGTACTCACTATTCTGCTAGTGCAGTCACTGTGTACATATATTACATTACTGATCCTGAGTTACCTCCTGTATTATACTCCAGAGTTGCACTCACTATTCTGCTGGTGCAGTCACTGTGTACATACATTACATTACTGATCCTGAGTTACATCCTGTATTATACTCCAGAGCTGCGCTCACTATTCTGCTGGTGCAGTCACTGTGTACATACATTACATTACTGATCCTGAGTTATCTCCTGTATTATACTCCAGAGCTGCACTCATTATTCTGCTGGTGCAGTCACTGTGTACATACATTACATTACTGATCCGGAGTTACCTCCTGTATTATACTCCAGAGCTGCACTCACTATTCTGCTGGTGCAGTCACTGTGTACATACATTACTGATCCTGAGTTACATCCTGCATTATACTCTAGAGCTGCACTCACTATTCTGCTGGTGCAGTCACTGTGTACATACATTACATTACTGATCCTGAGTTACATCCTGTATTATACTCCAGAGCTGCACTCACTATTCTGCTGGTGCAGTCACTGTGTACATACATTACATTACTGATCCTGAGTTACATCCTGTATTATACTCCAGAGCTGCACTCACTATTCTGCTGGTGCAGTCACTGTGTACATACATTACATTACTGATCCTGAGTTACCTCCTGTATTATACTCCAGAGCTGCACTCACTATTCTGCTGGTGCAGTCACTGTGTACATACATTACATTACTGATCCTGAGTTACCTCCTGTATTATACTCCAGAGCTGCACTCACTATTCTGCTGGTGCAGTCACTGTGTACATACATTACATTACTGATCCTGAGTTACATCCTGTATTATACTCCAGAGCTGCACTCACTATTCTGCTGGTGCAGTCACTGTGTACATACATTACATTACTGATCCTGAGTTATATCCTGTATAATACTCCAGAGCTGCACTCACTATTCTGCTGGTGCAGTCACTGTGTACATACATTACATTACTGATCCTGAGTTATATCCTGTATTATACTCCAGAGCTGCACTCACTATTCTGCTGGTGCAGTCACTGTGTACATACATTACATTACTGATCCTGAGTTACCTCCTGTATTATACTCCAGAGCTGTACTCACTATTCTGCTGGTGCAGTCACTGTGTACATACATTACATTACTGATCCTGAGTTACATCCTGTATTATACTCCAGAGCTGCGCTCACTATTCTGCTGGTGCAGTCGCTGTGTACATACATTACATTACTGATCCTGAGTTACATCCTGTATTATACTCCAGAGCTGCGCTCACTATTCTGCTGGTGCAGTCACTGTGTACATACATTACATTACTGATCCTGAGTTACATCCTGTATTATACCCCAGAGCTGCACTCACTATTCTGCTGGTGCAGTCGCTGTGTGCATACATTACATTACTGATCCTGAGTTACATCCTGTATTATGCTCCAGAGCTGCACTCACTATTCTGCTGGTGCAGTCACTGTGTACATACATTACATTACTGATCCTGAGTTACATCCTGTATTATACTCCAGAGCTGCGCTCACTATTCTGCTGGTGCAGTCACTGTGTACATACATTACATTACTGATCCTGAGTTACATCCTGTATTATACTCCAGAGCTGCGCTCACTATTCTGCTGGTGCAGTCACTGTGTACATACATTACATTACTGATCCTGAGTTACATCCTGTATTATACTCCAGAGCTGCACTCACTATTCTGCTGGTGCAGTCACTGTGTACATACATTACATTACTGATCCTGAGTTACATCCTGTATTATACTCCAGAGCTGCACTCACTATTCTGCTGGTGCAGGCACTGTGTACATGCATTACATTACTGATCCTGAGTTACATCCTGTATTATACTCCAGAGCTGCACTCACTATTCTGCTGGTGCAGGCACTGTGTACATACATTACATTACTGATCCTGAGTTACATCCTGTATTATGCTCCAGAGCTGCACTCACTATTCTGCTGGTGCAGTCACTGTGTACATATATTACATTACTGATCCTGAGTTACCTCCTGTATTATACTCCAGAGCTGTACTCACTATTCTGCTGGTGCAGTCACTGTGTACATACATTACATTACTGATACTGAGTTACATCCTGTATTATACTCCACAGCTGCACTCACTATTCAGCTGGTGCAGTCACTGTGTACATACATTACATTACTTATCCTGAGTTACCTCCTGTATTATACTCCACAGCTGCACTCACTATTCTGCTGGTGCAGTCACTGTGTACATACATTACATTACTGATCCTGAGTTACCTCCTGTATTATACTCCAGAGCTGCACTCACTATTCTGCTGGTGCAGTCACTGTGTACATACATTACATTACTGACCCTGAGTTACCTCCTGTATTATACTCCAGAGCTGCACTCACTATTCTACTGGTGCAGTCACTGTGTACATACATTACATTACTGATCCTGAGTTACATCCTGTATTATACTCCAGAGCTGCACTCACTATTCTGCTGGTGCAGTCACTGTGTACATACATTACATTACTGACCCTGAGTTACATCCTGTGTTATACTCCAGAGCTGCACTCACTATTCTGCTGGTGCAGTCACTGTGTACATACATTACATTACTGATCCTGAGTTACATCCTGTATTATACTCCAGAGCTGCACTCACTATTCTGCTGGTGCAGTCACTGTGTACATACATTACATTACTGATCCTGATTTACATCCTGTATTATACTCCAGAGCTGCACTCACTATTCTGCTGGTGCAGTCACTGTGTACATACATTACATTACTGATCCTGAGTTACATCCTGTATTATACTCCACAGCTGCACTCACTATTCTGCTGGTGCAGTCACTGTGTACATACATTACATTACTGATCCTGAGTTACATCCTGTATTATACTCCAGAGCTGCACTCACTATTCTGCTGGTGCAGTCACTGTGTACATACATTACATTACTGATCCTGAGTTACATCCTGTATTATACTCCACAGCTGCACTCACTATTCTGCTGGTGCAGTCACTGTGTACATACATTACATTACTGATCCTGAGTTACATCCTGTATTATACTTCAGAGCTGCACTCACTATTCTGCTGGTGCAGTCACTGTGTACATACATTACATTACTGATCCTGAGTTACATCCTGTATTATACTCCAGAGCTGCACTCACTATTCTGCTGGTGCAGTCACTGTGTACATACATTACTGATCCTGAGTTGCCTCCTGCATTATGCTCCAGAGCTGCACTCACTATTCTGCTGGTGCAGTCACTGTGTACATACATTACATTACTGATCCTGAGTTACATCCTGTATTATACTCCAGAGCTGCACTCACTATTCTGCTGGTGCAGTCACTGTGTACATACATTACATTATTGATCCTGAGTTACATTCTGTATTATACTCCAGAGCTGCACTCACTATTCTGCTGGTGCAGTCACTGTGTACATACATTACATTACTGATCCTGAGTTACATCCTGTATTATACTCCAGAGCTGCACTCACTATTCTGCTGGTGCAGTCACTGTGTACATACATTACATTACTGATCCTGAGTTACATCCTGTATTATACTCCAGAGCTGCACTCACTATTGTGCTGGTGCAGTCACTGTGTACATACATTACATTATTGATCCTGAGTTACATTCTGTATTATACTCCAGAGCTGCACTCACTATTCTGCTGGTGCAGTCACTGTGTACATACATTACTGATCCTGAGTTGCCTCCTGCATTATCTCCGGAGCTGTATAGGGGGGTGGATCATGACACAGGGTTTCGGTCCTCGGTGTCCTTTATACCAGAGTCACTGTCGGCCCCTCGGTCCCTGCACTGGACGACCCTTTTACCCAGACTGCTCGTTAAGGTAATGATTTCAGAGCTGATCCCTGACCATCTTGGGGCTGAACCTCCCCGGACCGGGCTGTCACAGGAATATACTCGGCCACATATGGCGCTCTCGGCTTTACTGACAAATTAACCAAGTTGTATCGAAATCACAGTTTATATTTTCTTCGGGGAGATACAATCCAGTTCATGGATGCTGACAGATAATAAATTATATTGCGTCCACTCGCCAGCATCCCTCGTCCCCGCTATTGTCTGAGGCTGGATACAATATTCAGGTGGCTGCTCGTAGACTGCTCCTTGTATTGAAGTCAGGGAAAAAAACAATTATGATTGCAAATGCATAGTGACAAGTGATTCTGGAGATTTATATGTGCGCTAGAATACTGTAGAAAGTTTTAATATACTAGACAGACCATCTCGGGGGCCTGGCGGTAGTTAACAAGGTGGGGGAGGGGTGGATGGAAGAAGGTCGGGGAAATTATGGATATATTCAATAAATATTTTGCAGGAAAACAGGTCGTAATTTCCATTTCTTGTGTTTTTTTTTCCTTTTTTTTCCTGCCATCTCGGCATCAACATCATATGTCGAGGAGAATGTATTCTTAGCAATGGCTTCATCGCTGAATTCCCATCAGGGCTCAGATAAGAACTGTCTATGGGACATCGTGTCTCTTGCAGCCCCGCGACGCGCGTTGCCGATGCTATTTTGGGCCGCCATTTAAATAAAAGACAATTTAGCGAAAGATCAAATGTGTTCCAGTGAGTGACGACAAAGGGCAGTGCGCGGAGGGCGGGGGAGGGGCTGAAAATTGCCAACTATTCATTTTCCATTGTGTTTTAGAAGAAAAGCTGCGTCTCTCCGATTTGCGCTGGTGACACGCTAACGGATGGAGCCGACCTGTAAAAATAGCATCTTGTCAGATTACTAGTATTCTTTGTTGACAGCGTCGCTACGCCGTACAATGCAGCGGCAGCCTCGCTCCGGAGCCGGAGAGGGATTTTCTTGTTGACTCAGCCATTTTTGAAAAACATTCAACTTTTTATCAATCTCCCTACAGTCAAAACAAGAGGGGAAAATTATACTTTCCCTCCAACCGAGTCAATCCGGGCTTCTCAAGCAAACTCCTATAATCACGACTTTTTGTCTTTTTTTGAAACGCGTGGGACAGGTTTTCACTTCATGGGTAGATTGGGGGGGAGAGGGGGCGACGGCAGAACTTTTAATTTTTTTATGTTTAAAAAAACAAAAACTTTTCCAAAGTGTCCAGTAAATCTTCAGACAGAAATGGTCGCCACTGGTTGTATAGTCTCAGTTTTATGGTCAATTTCTGAACCGCTTTCATTAGACTATGTTCACATCGCATTTCAGCTTACAGTCGCTGGCTCTGTTGGAGTTTCAGACTGTTTTGATGGGTTGGTCACCACTGTGGCTAGTGATTGGCTGCAGTGGTCACAAGCTGGTCCAGCTATTTTAAGAAGCAGTGAGATCTGGGCAGCGTTAGGAGAGAAGTGGTGGGAATCGGTAAGGTGAATATACTTGTGACACTGAGTGACTTCTCATGGACAAGCCATGAGTCGGGATAGTCGAGGAGTCCGAAGTCAAAAGCCAGAAGGTTACGTCATAACCAGAAGGAAGAGGCAAAGTCGTAGTCAGGTAATGGTCCGAGGTCAAAATACCAGCTAGATAGCGGATCAGAACAAAGGGGTTAAACAGATGGATGGTCAGAACGAGGTCCAAGGTCAGGCAACGAAAGATCAACAAACTGAACACAAGGCACAGAGAGACAAACCACACAAAAGCTGAATATACGATTGGCAGAGGTCTGGAACTAACAGCCTAGTTGAGTAGCCAGGCAATCACCCGAGACAGGGAAAATCTGGAGACAGCCAGCACCTCCCAGTCTTAGATTCGACACTGAGCTGTCATTCAAAACAACAATAGCTCAGCACGCCCCTGCACCAGACTGGACATTGAGCTCTCAATCAAAGTACTGACAGCTCAGCACGCCCCTGCACCAGACTAGACACTAAGTGGTCAAAGTACTGACAGTCCAGCACGCCCCTGCACCCGACTGGACACTGAGCGGTCAAAGTACTGACAGCTCAGCACGCCCCTGGACCAGACTAGACACTAAGTGGTCAAAGTACTAACAGTCCAGCACGCCCCTGCACCCGACTGGACACTGAGCGGTCAAAGTACTGACAGCTCAGCACGCCCCTGCACCAGATTGGACACTGAGCAGTCAAAGTACTGACAGCTCAGCACGCCCCTGCACCAGACTAGACATTAAGTGGTCAAAGTACAGACAGCTCAGCACGCCCCTGCACCAGACTAGACATTAAGTGGTCAAAGTACTGACAGCTCAGCACGCCCCTGCACCAGACTAGACATTAAGTGGTCAAAGTACTGACAGCTCAGCACGCCCCTGCACCAGACTAGACATTAAGTGGTCAAAGTACTGACAGTCCAGCACGCCCCTGCACCAGACTGGACACTGAGCTGTCAAAGTACTGACAGCTTCAGCACGCCCCTGCACCAGACTGCACACTGAGCGGTCAAAGTACTGACTGTTCAGCACGCCCCTGCACCAGACTAGACACTGAGCGTTCAAAGAACTGACAGCTTAGCACGCCCCTGCACCATACTGGACACTCTACGGTCAATGAACTGACAGCTTAGCACGCCCCTGTACCAGACTGGACACTGGGCTGTCAATCAAAGTACTGACAGCTTAGCACGCCCCTGCACCAGACTGGACACTGAGCTGTCAATCAAAGTACTGACCGCTTCATCACGCCCCTGCACCAGATTGGAAGGCTGAGCAGTCAGTAACTGCATCTCAGACACACTGAGAGGTGGAATCTTGACAATAGTTTATTTTCATATTCTAGGGCTTTCTGATAGTTTGCACCCTCTGATGGTGTTATATTATATAAAAAAAAACAACTTTACCCATAATATTGTATATGGATGTCGTTGAGGGTGTCCCTGGTTTGGGACCCCTGGTTTGGAATTGAGATCCACTCTGTATAAGTCTCGCAACATCAATGGTCACCACCATATAATGGTGCATATTCCCTGCGGGAAGGTCGACCTGATGGGCCATGGTTTACACTAGAATATTAGCTGTTTGTCTGACGAGACAATAAATCTCTCTCCTGTCCTGAGAAGTTTGTTACAATGTATCAGAGCAGTAAAATGTTTTCAGTCTGTAGTCCGGTCTCAGCAGATTCTTAGCTTTAGATATGCAAGGCCGTTGTCTCTGGAGGACGATCCCATTGACATTAAGTATAAATCTTGAAAAAAAAATGAGAATGTATTATGTTTACAATACTCTTTTTTTCTATAGCGATTACGTTGTAACAGAGCTATTATTTCGACCCCTTTGTCCCAATAAACCCTTCCCAGGAACGTAGCGCGACAATTTTATCATAGCACCAGATTTCGGGTTTTTGTCTCTTGTGTTTAATTCCCCATAAAATCTTGCATTTCATACTGATAATCATACAATGACTGCCTGACCTCTGCCCGATGACAGACAAGTTCCTGCTGTCATTCATCGCTATGACGTGGGAACATTCTCCGTTTTGTTTGTCGGTTTTTGTAATTACGCAACTCACATTTTATTGTTTGCAACGATCAGATAATTACTTAAAGGGGCATTCCAGTTTCTGTAGTCAGAAAATTAATGATATGCACTATGAAAACTGCTACAATTTTATATTATTTTTTTTTTTTCCCACAGTTTCAAGAACTCTGTTTATGGTAATTGATTACAAATGTTAAAGGACGAAATATCTGTAATGGTTTCATGATGACGCCATGGTGCGGGGTTCTTTATAGTACAGTAATCAGTACTATGTCTCTCTCTCACGGGTGTGTCAGAGGTGACAGACAGTCGCCCTGCAGTGGGTTGCAGGAGATCTCTGCGTTTGGCATTGCAGACAGCTTCTTAGATAGAGGCTGCCTTTAGGACCGAGCGGCTACCTCTCTCTTGCTAATTAGCTCTCTGGCCTGGGTGTATATATACCTGGTGTGTCTGAGAGGGAGTCACCAGCTATATCCATTTCTACTTGTGAAGCTTAGTGTAGCGCCGGCGTCCCTGCCCTCTGCTAGGCAGGGACGCTGTTCCCCTCACCCCTCTGCTCCGAGCCCGGCGTCCTCCTCCCGCTCTGCTGGCAGCGCGCGCTCCTTCCCGGCCACTGTGCTTAGGGCGCGCGCGCTCCCTCCCTCTTAAAGGGGCCGCGCGCGCCGTCCTAAGGAGTCCCCGGCCAATGGCCGGAGGACTTCACCATATATAAGGCACCTCCTCCAAAATGGAGGTGCCCGAGCAATGTTGTTGCACTGTTCACTACTCTGCTTCAGCCCTCAGGTTCCGTTGCCAGTTACCTGCCAGTTACCTGCCAGAATCCTGCCAGTTTGCTGTCTGTTTCCTGCCTGACATTCCTCCTACCTGCTTGCTAGCCTGAGGTCCGACGGTCTGCCTTCCTACTCCTGTCAGTCTGTCTATGGACCAGCTTGCCCGCTCACCTGGGAGCGCACATCTGCTACCTGCCTGCTTGCCTACCTGGAGGCTCCGCCGTCACGTGCTGTGACCACCTGCCATTCCAGAGACTCCTGCCCGCTCACCTGGGAGCGCTCATCTGCTGCCTGTCTGTTGGCCTACCTGGAGGCTCCGCCGTCACATGCTGTGACCACCCGTTTATCCAGAGACTCCTGCCCGCTCACCTGGGAGCGCTCATCTGCTGCCTGTCTGTTGGCCTACCTGGAGGCTCCGCCGTCACATGCTGTGACCACCCGTTTATCCAGAGACTCTCGCTTGCTCACCTGGGAGCACACATCTACCATCCGCCTGCTAGCCTACCGGGAGGCTCAGCCATCACAGGTCGTACCTACCCTTTACCCAGAGACTGCCCCGGTCACTTGCCGTGACCTCCTGCCCTTTCATCCAGAGACTGCCCCGGTCACTTGCCGTGTCCTCCTGCCCGTTCATCCAGAGACTAACCCGGTCTCTTGCCGTGACCTCCAGCCCGTTCACCCAGAGACTGTCCCGGTCACCTGCTGTGACTGCCTGCCCGTCTTCCCTGGTCGCCACCCGCTCCCTTACAAGGACCGCCCCCTTGTATAGTAGCTCAGAGGTTCCGCCTCCCAGACCCGTTACACTTAGCAGGAGCAGTACTTCATCCTCTCTGGAGCTTGAGGCCGTGTGCTTATTTGGAGTTCAGCTAAAGCTAAGCCATTTCCCCTGTTTTGTCCACCCTTGTTGTCTATAGAATTTATTGGAGGTTGACTAGTGCTCATCCCCTTCTATCCCTAGCCGTAGCCATACGCCAGGGAAAGTAGGGCGAGACACGCATGCGGTGATTGCTGAGGAGGCAATATAGGGACGATAGTTGAGAGAAGGTGATGCTAGACCAGACTAAGAGGTCTCCACTTACCACCTTTCCCCAGTGTCTGGGCTCCCTTTCCCTTTTCCTTCTGTATTGCACTAAGTCTTCCCCACACCTGGCGTGACACTCTCCCTTTTCTTCAGGAACGAGAGATCTTACAATAAAGCAAAAAAAAAAAAAAAAAACTTTTTAAGAAAAATGATTGTTCAAAAAAAAAACAAAAAACCTTGACCGAGAAAAATAGAACAGTCATTATAGCAAGTCAGGTAACTCCTTTTAATCCCTTTTTAATGAGATCATTTTGGGGTACATATACCTTTTATTTTTTGGTGGGTGGTAGAATTTAATTCAAACTTATTAACTATTTGTGGACAGGTGGTGGCACTGTGCTTGGAATAGATCAGTCATGTTTTTTATACTTTTATTGCCCTTTATTTGCATTTTTGCCATTCTTCTATATTGGAGGAGAGCTGGGAAGCCGGTTCTGTGAAAAACCATATGGAATGAGCCTGTGTCCAATGTATTGTGCCCCCTCCATATTCCACGTCCATCTGCACCGGACCCAAGGAGGGTGAGTAAAATACGGTTTGTTTTATTAAAACAAACTACAGCTGGAAATTGGAAAACCCTTTTAATATTTTAATATTAAGTTGCCCCTGTTTACAGCTCCAACTCTTCTGTATGGGTTTTCTACAAGATTTTGGAGGTGTCTGTGGAAATTTCTGCCCATTCATCATCCAGAAAAGTATTTGTGAGTGTTTTAGACCACTCCATCTGACGCTCGGCATTGTGCTTGGTGATGTACGGCTGCATACAGCTGCTCGGTCATGAAGCTCCCGGCGGGGGCGCAGTGTTTGTGCTGATACCAGAGGAGGTCTGGACTCTGCCGTTATGGGGTCAGCAGAGCGGTGGTGACTTTTCTGCCCTCTGCTTCTCAGCACTCGGCCCCCCGCTCTGTAATGTTACGGGGTCTTCACTTCTTGGCTGAGTTGCTGTGGTTCCTTTCTTCTCTATAATATCACTCACACGTGATGGGTGAAGATTTAGGAGGAGGAAATGTCATGAATGAACTAGTTATCCCGCTGGCTCCTATTACAGGACCGCGTTGGTATCAGTGAGCTCTGCACCACCGGCCGTTCTGTCACATGTCAGTAAAGGCAGACAGCATGGCGGGGGGCCAGAGGTTATACACTGCGGGGGCCAGGGGCCGGAGGTTATACATCGGGGGTGAGGAGCCGGAGATTATACATTGGAGGCGAGGGGCCGGAGGTTATACATCGGGGGTGAGGAGCCGGAGATTATACATTGGAGGCGAGGGGCCGGAGGTTATACACTTGGGGCGAGTGGCCGGAAGGTAATACACTGAGGACGAGGGTCCAGAGGTCATACACTGGGGACGAGGGGCCAAAGGTCATACACTGGGGGCGAGGGGCCGGAGGTCATACACTGGGGACGAGGGGCCGGTGGTCGTACACTGGGGGCGAGGGGCCGGAGGTTACACACTGGGGGCGAGGGGCCGGAGGTTACACACTGGGGGCGAGGGGCCGGTGGTTACACACTGGGGGCGAAGGGCCGGAGGTTACACACTGGGGACGAAGGGCCGGAGGTTACACAGGGGGGGGACGAGGGGCTGGAGGTTATACACTGGGGTTGAGAGGCTGGAGGTTGTACATTGGAGGTGAGAGGCTGGAGGTTATACACTGGGGGTGAGAGGCTGGAGGTTATACATTGGGGGTGAGAGGCTGGAGGTTATACATTGGGGGTGAGAGGCTGGAGGTTATACACTGGTGGCGAGTGGCTGGAGGTTATACATTGGGGGTGATGGGGCCGGATGTTATACACTGGGGGTGATGGGGCCGGATGTTATACACTGGGGATGAGGGGCTGGAGGTTATACACTGGGGGTGAGAGGCTGGAGGTTATACACTGGGGTTGAGAGGCTGGAGGTTATACACTGGGGGTGAGAGGCTGGAGGTTATACACTGGTGGCGAGTGGCTGGAGGTTATACACTGGGGGTGAGAGGCTGGAGGTTATACACTGGGGGTGATGGGGCCGGATGTTATACATTGGGGGTGATGGGGCCGGATGTTATACACTGGGGATGAGGGGCTGGAGGTTATACACCGGGGGTGAGAGGCTGGAGGTTATACACTGGGGGTGAGAGGCTGGAGGTTATACACTGGTGGTGAGTGGCTGCAGGTTATACATTGGGGGTGAGAGGCTGGAGGTTATACACTGGGGGTGAGAGGCTGGAGGTTATACACTGGGAGTGAGGGGCTGGAGGTTACACACTGGGGGTGAGAGGCTGGAGGTTATACATTGGGGGTGAGAGGCTGGAGGTTATACATTGGGGGTGAGAGGCTGGAGGTTATACACTGGGGGTGAGAGGCTGGAGGTTATACATTGGGGGTGAGAGGCTGGAGGTTATACATTGGGGGTGAGAGGCTGGAGGTTATACACTGGGGGTGAGAGGCTGGAGGTTATACATCTGTGCCAATGGTACTGAGTAAAAAAACCTGAAGTCAATGATTAAGTCATGTGTCCTAATACTTTTCTCAATATGGTTTACTTGTTAATGACCTTTTAAAAAAACAGATTATTTTTCGTTTCCCCGCCCCCTGATGACTCCGCTGCGGTTGTGGATCACGTTGTCTCGTTACCCATCCACACTTTGTATTTATCCTGCCTGACGTCACATGGAGCCTCTGCTGTCGGTGTACACCGGGACCCTGCCGTGAACGCGACATATTTAGGAATGAAACGTAATTCTCTTTCTTGTGTTCCTTTATAAGCTATCTGCTCGCACGCACGCAGGGAGACAATTACGCCCCCCAGATCGCAGTGCGCTCCTGAGAACACAGTGTTTTGATGTGCACTTTCACATGTGCCGGAATATGAATCTCACTATTTAAAGTTGTCAAAATAGTTCACAGGATCCTGAGAAATAATAACTGAGTGGGACGTAAAAGATCCATGTCTGATGAACTTAAAGGGTTGTGCCGCCCCATAATGTGCTAAATACAGCGTATACATTGTGCAATAAAAATCTCTGCAACTTTCTAATACATTTTTTTGCCATTATGTTCAAGATCTCTGCTTGCTGTTAGTGAATAGGAACATTCTTATACACCCAGAGGACGGAAATCAGAATGGCTGGAAGTGTTTGCTACGATTATGTACAGTGTAGATATTCCTCTGCGATACATTGATTGTTTGCTACAATGTATCAGAGTATGGAGTCCAGCCAAAGGTTTGTCTACACTGGATAACAATGTAAGAATCCTCAGGACAGGCTTTGTTTCAGTGTAAAATATAATGTTTTTTATTTATTAATAACAAGCAGAGATCTTCAAATGTTGAGTGATTTTAACTAGTGTTGAGCCACCCCCGTAGTGTTCGAGTTCGGTTCGGTTCGTCGAACACCCGTGTGTTCGCCGAACTGTTCGTCGAACTGTTCGTCGAACACCTTCGAACACCGTTAAAACCAATGGCAGGCAAACAAAAACACATAGAAACACATAGAAAACACCTTCAAAGGTGTCCAAAAGCTGACAAACTGCTCAGAAGACACAACTAACACATGGAAAAGTGACAAGTACATATAGTCATGCGAAAAGAAAAGAGGTGGAGGAGTAAAAGGAGGGGGAGACACAGATATAGGCATGTCATGCCCTTCTAAAATCCAAAAAGTGAGAAGCCGAGACGGCCAGTCCGCTCCTGCCCGTGCCACCTCCGTGTCGCCGGGTTTGTGCCAGAGCCGCGGTGAACCCTGACGGCCAGCCCCCCTCTCCCAATACTGGTGCCTGTCCGCTGGTGGGTCGAGAGAGCCCCCCTGTGGTGGAGGCAGCTCTAAGCTTTTTAATTTAAATTGTCCCTCTAATTTGAATGAATACACTTTAAATCCATTTACAAGGATCTATTGGAGGGCAAGTCTCATGCCAGCAGCCGCGTAATTCCAGCTCCAGTAGCGTCCACTAAAGCTGCTGCAGTTAAAAAGCTTTTATAAGGATCGAGCTCGGCTGTCCACCGCAAGGCATCCTAGTGCCAGTCCCAGCCCCTATGCCTTGGGGTGCCTCCTGATGCTCTTCACTAAGTATCCCGTGGTCCCGAAGCATTTCCTTTGAAAAAATTAAGTGTCCAAACTACAGGTGGTGTAGCTTGCTTAACAGCCGGGATAATCCGCTGACTAGCAGACACTGCTACTAGGCACAAAGTATTTCCTGGGCTAGATGCAGTTAAAAATTTGTAAGTAGATACTCTCGTTGGATGCTGAGAAAGCATTCCATAGAGTCTCCTGGCACGCCATATATGATTCTCTTAAAAAGCTTGGGGTAGGGGTCTAGGGGACCCTTTTATAGCCAAAATCACGGCCCTGTATCACAATACGTCACCTAGGCTGAAGATAAATGGAACTGTAGCACCGAGGGCTCGGTTGCTACAGACGTATTGCACCTCACCCAGAGGTGTGATATCTCACTCTCAGATAAGGATGGAGTGTGGATCAGGACCCGACACCTGCATGCATTACACCACATTGCCGTGGGGCAGGGCGACCAATATGCCCCTGAGATGGGCACGACAGTCCCTGTCCCTGGCTGGAGTGGGGGGAGGGAACACTGAGGAAGGGGAACCCTGCAGTGCAGGAGCAGGGAGGAAGCAGTTCCTGGGTGCATTGAGAAGGGAGTATAAAAGGTGGGCACCATCTTAGTTCAGTGCAGAGAAGTCTGAGCAGAAGTGGCAGGGAGCAGGGGCTCTGCATGAGCTCTGCTCCGGAGGCGGGCCTAGTAACAGAGGCCCAGGCCTGCAAGAGGGAGAAGGAAGGAAGAGGAGCGGAGAAGGCTCCAGGAACGAGGAATGAAGGGATCCCAGGGGTGCGGACGGGCGAGTCGCCACCGCACGCCCGAATCCACCTGCGTGGAGGGGTCAGGCCAAAGGGGGAGACCGGTCCCCGAACTAGTGGAGGCAGGAAACGACCCTCAGCTAGAAACCGGAGGCTCTGACATTTTATGTGGCGCAGCCCCTTGCTCCACCCGCTAGGAAGGCACCACATAGGGTCAGGGAAACTGGCGCCAAGTTTACCAAGAGGAGGCCCGAGGCAGCCGGACAGAAGTGTTGGTAAGAAAGGCCAGACAAAGGACACACAAAGGGGGTCCTGTGAAGCGCTCCAAAGTTATCTGGGAGTTGTCTGAGCCCCTCACCTGGTGAGCACAGTACGACGTGGGCAGCCGTTACCTGCAGACGTGGTCTGGATAATAAGAACTGTGAGTAAAGGCCCTGAACTGCATCACTGACTCCGTGTCGTTACTGCTGCTGCCCTGCACCATCACCCCCATCCTCCGCATACACTGCCCTGAGGCTATACTCCTCCCGTGGGGAGTTATGCTACGCTCTGCTGCACCCACAACACCAGCCTTAGCGGTCTGCCCTGTAGCGGCGGTTCACTCTGACCGCAATCCACGGGTGGCGTAGTCGGACATTTAAACATCAAAACCACATAAATAGTTCCGCCACTGGTTTGACCGCCCTGAGCCACGGAACCGGATCGCCGCCACGAAGACTACAACCACCAGCATCCACCAAAAAGGGTCCGGCTCCGGGTGTCCCAAGGCCCAGGGGGTGCGTCAGAACATTTTCATCACCTTTCACAATCACCAATGGGACAAGGCAGGGATGTCCTCTGTCCCCTCTCTTATACATCCTAGTGACGGAGCACCTGCTCTCATCAATTCGCCATAACCCCAATATTAGGTGGATTGAGGTGGGAGGCACCGAGTACAAGTGCTCTCTATTTGCTGATGATGTCCTAGTATATATCACTCAATCACATATATCCATCCATGCTGTTATGGCTGAAATAGATCACTTTGTTACATGGTAAAATTTTAAAATCAATGCAGCGAAGTCTGAGGCCCTCGATGTCTCCCTCCCCAAATCCATATAGGATTCCATCCAGTCCAACTTTCCCTTTGCCTGGCCCTCACAGGGTATCAAATACTTAGGAATTCCTATTCATAGAGACCTCTCCCATCTATGTTATCTTAATTTTGGGCCCTTTATTGAACAATTCCATACAGACCACGGTTGGCAAGTTAGAACTGTAAGATTCACTACGTGAACCACTGGTGTTTTGTGGAAAAGCACATGTACACTGTGTTCCAAATTATTATGCAAAAAGTGTTTAGGAGTGATAAGGGAAGAATTTGTTTGTTTGTCAGTTAAACTCATTGATGGTGATGTGTGTCAGGGCTCTTTATATCACTGTAAGCAATTGCAGACACCTGTGCTAATTAGTTTGGCAGGTGTGTCCAATGAAAGGCAAGACTACTTAAGAAGGCTCTCTCACATTATTAAGCAGCCTACATTTTCTGGCAAAATGGGAAAGAAAAAGGATGTGTCGGCTGCTGAGAAGCAACAAATTGTGGAGTGTTTAGGTCAAGGCATGACTACAATCAACATTGTGCGATGATCAGGATGAAGTGTCTTGGCAATCAAGAAGTATGTAGCTGATTCACAGTACACACGTGTGCGTGCTGATAAGGGCAAATTGAGGACTCTTTCCTACAGGCAATTACGTCAGGTTGAAAGAGCAGCGGCAAAAAAGCCTTGTCATAGCAGCAGACAAGTTTTTGAAGCTGCTTGTGCCTCCAACGTCCCCCGAACAACAAGATGCAGGGTCCTTCAGAGGTTTGCAGCTGTGCATACGCCATCTTGTCGACCTCCTCTATCCACTTCACACAAGCAGAAACGGCTCCAGTGGGCCAAACATTACATGAAGACTGATTTCAAAACTGTTTTGTTCACGGATGAGTGCCGTGCAGCGCTCGATGGTCCAGATGAATGGAGTGGAGGATGGCTGGTTGATGGACACCCCACGCAAACACGGCTACAGCGCCAACAAGGAGGAGGTGGAGAAATGTTTTGGGCTGGAATCATGGGGAGAGAGATTGTCGGCCCCTTTAGGATCCCTGAAGGCGCTAAAGATGAACTCCATAATGTATGTGGATTTTCTCAAACAGCACTTCCTGCCATGGTTCAAGAAGAAGAACCGTGTATTTCACAGCAAGATCATTTTTCTGCATGATAATGCACCATCTCATGCTGCACATAAAACATCTGCATCTCTGGCTGATATGGGCATAAAAGGGGACAAACTTATGGTGTGACCCCCATGCTCCCCTGACCTCTACCCCATTCAGAACCTTTGGAGCATCATTAAAAGGAGTGTCTATGATGGCGGGAGGCAGTTCACATCTAAGCAACAGCTCTGGGAGGGTATTCTGTCCTCATGCAAAACAATTGAAGCAGAAACCATCCAAAACCTGACAAATTCAATGGACGAGAGAGTTCAGAAGCTCCTTTCGAACAAGGGGTCCTATGTGAAAATGTAACATCACCTAGAATAAAGTTTTGAGTTGAAAACTGTTTGATTTCAGTTTCTAACAACCTGCTAATGCTTATAATTTCAAAAATGACCATTTTTTTGGTCTTTATTAAAATGAAAAGGTTGATCGAAAAGTTTGGGGGATCTAAGAGTGTGGCAACCCAGTAGTCATGATTACTTCGAATTCTGACAATATGAGGGTCATGCTGCAGGTAGTGCAGCAAGAAGGCACTTATGTGTCTTGCGCATCTCGGAGCCCCAAAATTATTTTCCGGGCTAGATGCAGCTAAAAATTATTTTTAATTTTAAATCTGGTGAAGCTTATTATAGATGGCCTAATAGGATCAGTGCTGCACACTGCTACAAAGCCCAAATTATTTTCCAGTCAAGATACAGATAAACATGATTAGTAATTTGAAAGCTTAAAACGGTTGGTAGGGTGATTTTAACCAATCATCAAGCTTTTACTCTCCCCAGGATGACACAGGGGTAGAAAAGTCGTTTCGGATCCATGATTTGTTCATCTTTATGAACGTGAGTCTGTCTACATTATCAGTGGAGAGCCGCGTGCGCTTATCTGTCAGCACACCACCAGCAGCGCTGAACACACGTTCAGACAGAACACTGGCTGCGGGGCATGACAAGATCTCCAAGGCGTAAGTGGCTAGCTCCGGCCATTTATCCAGATTGGAAGCCCAAAAAGAGCAAGGGTCCAGTGACACAGTCGTGGCTTCAATGTTTACTTGGAGATACTCCTGTACCATCGTCTCTAGGCGTTGACTATGTGTCAGACTTCTTGTCTCCTGTGGCCTTGCAAAGGATGGGCTAAAAAAGTGGTGAAATGATTCCGCAAAATTGATGTTACCAGCAGATACTGTGGTTCTGTTACGGTTTGAGTGCTGAACACTTGACGGTCCCACGGTTGGCAAGTTGGAACTGTGAGATTCACTACGTGCACCACTGGTATTTTGTGGAAAAGCACATGTAAGATTCTGCAACAGTCTCTGCTGATACTCCTGCATGCGTGCATCCCTTTCTATGGCAGGAATAATTTCTGCAAATTTACTTTTGTACCGGGGATCTAACAGTGTGGCAACCCAGTAGTCAGGATTATTTCTAATTCTCACAATTCGAGGGTCATGTTGCAGGTAGTGCAGCAAGAAGGCACTCATGTGTGTTGCGCATCCAGGAGCACCAAGTCCCTGTTGTGTTGGTGGCGAGGTAACAATCATGCTTCCTTCCTCTGTCCTCTCCCCCCAACCTCGCACAACATAAATGTGATCAAGGTCTCCCTCATCTGATGAGTCTTCCATCAGTTCGTCCTCCACTTCTTCCTGGGCTCCTGCACCTTCCTCACTAGTTTGGCTGCTACCATGCGCCCTGGTAAAACCATCTCCCCCACCCTCACATGCCTGCCGCCTTGGTGCTGCCGACCGTCTGGACCTTGCAGATGTTAGCCCTTCCGCATACAACTCCTCCTCCTCTACTTCCTCCACCTCCTCTTGTGCCACCACCTGACTCCGAATTCTGTTTAACATGTGCTCCAGCATGTAAATCACCGGAATAGTCATGCTGATAATGGCATCGTCAGCACTAAACATCTTCGTCGCCATTTCAAAACTGTGCAGAAGGGTGCATAGGTCCCTGATCTGAGACCACTCCTCCAGCGTGATTTGCCCCACCTCTGAATCTCGTTGGCCCAGGCTATACGTCAGAACGTATTGCACCAGGGCTTGTCGGTGCTGCCACAGTCGCTGCAACATGTGCAGAGTTGAATTCCACCGGGTAGGCACATCGCATTTTAGCCGGTGAAGTGGCAGGCCCAACGACTTCTGTAGAGATGTAAGTCGCTGAGCTGCGGGATGCGAACGGCGGAAGTGAGCACACAGCGACCGTGCCCTCTGCAGAAGGCCATCTAGTCTGGGATAGTGGGCTAAAAATTGCTGGACAACCAGGTTCAACACGTGAGCCATACAAGGCACGTGTGTGACATTGCCCCGGCGAAGGGCCGCACCCAGGTTTGCAGCATTGTCGCACACGGCCTTCCCTGGTTTCAGGTCCAGTGGAGACAACCATTCATGAAATTGGTTCTCCAGAGCTGACCACAACTCCTCAGCTGTGTGACTCACATTTCCCAGACATTTCAATGTAAAAACCGCCTGATGACGTTGAGCCCTACTGCCAGCATAGTAAGGAGGTGTGCAGGATCCCTTCTGCGCAGTTAGAAAGCTTGTGGCATGACCAGACAGGCTTTGGGTGCAGGTGGAAGACCGAGAGGAGGTTGAGGAGGCCGAAGCAGTGGAGGAAAAATGACATAAAGAGGATTGACGCACAACTCGTGGGGACGGCAAGACTTGGACAGCAGCCCCTTGTCCTGCTGTCACCATAGTTACCCAGTGCCCAGTCAGCGACATGTAACGCCCCTGTCCATGCCTACTCGTCCAAGTGTCTGTGGTGAAATGCACCCTGTCACACACAGAGTTTCTCAAAGAAGCGGTGATGTTGTGTGCGACATGCTGGTGGAGCGCAGGCACACCTTTCTTTGAGAAGTAGTGCCGACTGGGCATCTGGTACTGGGGCACTGCGACGGACATAAGGTCTCGAAAATCCTCTGTGTCCACCAGGCGGAAAGGCAGCATTTCTGTAGCCAAGAGCTTGCAGATGGTGAAATTCAACCTCTTAGCTTTCTCATGGCTAGGAGGAAATGGTCTTTTACTTGTCCACATCTGAGGGACCGAGGGCTGGCTATTGTGCTTAGACGGGGTTGATAAGGGTGTCCCCGGCAAACTGCCGGTCTGTGAGGAAGATGCAGGCGGACATGTTAGGTTGCCTTGATCCAAAGGTGGTGCTATCGATGTCGGACAGCGCTCAAGACCAGCTGGTGTTACCACCTCCAAAGAAAATGATGACCTGCCAATCACGCTGGCTGTTGCGGGTAAAGAGGTGGCAGGTCTGCGCCCCAAAACAGGTGTGACTGCTGTCCCCCCAGTCACAGAGGATGAAGAGGCCGCGGATGCACAAGATATGGCAGACGGTGGTTGGCCCGGCCGGCTAGACCGCATTGTAGCACACTGAGCTTCCCACTGCAACTTATGCTTCATGTCCATGTGCCGGTTCATGCATGAAGTACTCAAACTATGTATTTTTTGGCCTCTACTTAGCTTTTGCTGACAAATGTTACAGATAACACGAGTTGGGTCATCTTTATCGATCTGAAAAAATGCCCAGGCTATGCAAGGCTTAGCACCCATGCGACCTGAAGAGCCACCACGACTTGTGGTGAGAGGCAGAGTTGTGTTTGAGGATGCAGTTGTTGACGTGCTTCCAGTACTACGTCTCTGTCCAGGAAGGCGCAACCTGACCTCGTCGTCACTAGCATCTTCCTCCACCTCCTCTGCTGACCTCATCTCTTGGCTGACTGTGGGTTGACAGTAAGTGGGATCTCCAACCTCATCATCATCACCCTGTGCGTTATCACACCCGTCGTCCTCAGAGCCAACCTGTTCCTGCCCTGACAAAAAACTAAAGTTGTCGCTCCAATCAGGTATTTGAGTCTTATCATCGTCTTCCTCATTGTCTCCACCAACAGGAGTTACAGTTTGGGAATGAGGGTCTACATTATGGTCAGAACCTTCTGCGTCTGGTCCTGGATCCGACTCATAAAGATTCTGGGCATCAGTGCAGATCATTTCCTCGTCTGGATTCACAGAAGCGCTGGAGTCGACCTCTGATTCCCAGGCTATAGTATGAGTAAACAGCTCTGCAGACTCAACCATCTGTTCTACCTCATACTCAGACGGGCAGCTGGAGATTTGGGAGCTGTGAGGAAGCAAGTGCGATTTGGGTGACACCTTTGAGGACTGGAGTATTTGTGATGTTGAAGTTGATGTGGAGGAGAGCCCACTTAAAGGAGCACTTGATATCCGTTGAAGCACCTGCTGTTTTTGTGCCTCATCTGGAATTTGTAGCGATTGGCGTGGCCGTAAGAAAGGGATCTTATCACATTGTCCGCTAAAAGAAGTAGACATTTTAGTTTGGCTGGAAGATGGTCTTTCTTCTGCACCTACCCCACGGACACAACCTTTTTTCCCCTTCCCAACACGCCTATTCCCCTTTCCACCAGCAGCAGGCCTTTTTCCACTCATTTTGGTGGTTAACTAATTCACAACTCTGGAGTTGTTTGCACAAAAAAACAATGGATGGTAACCGAGCAGAGCTGAGTGGCCAAACTGTGGTATTAGGCCAAAACTATTGGCTGGGTTAGATGCAGAAAAAAATTATTTTTAATTTGCAACCTGATGGAGGTCAGTATAGATGGACTAATAGACCAAGTCCCACACACCGCTAGAAGCCCAAATATTTTTTCAGAGCTAGATGCAGAAAAAAATTATTTTTAATTTGCAACCTGATGGAGGTCAGTATAGATGGACTAATAGACCAAGTCCCACACACCGCTAGAAGCCCAAATATTTTTTCAGAGCTAGATGCAGAAAAAAATTATATTCAATTTGCAACCTGCTGGAGGTCAGTATAGAAGGACTAATAGACCAAGTCCCACACACTGCTAGAAGCCCAAATATTTTTTCAGAGCTAAATGAAGAAAAAAATTATTTTTAATTTGCAACCTGATGGAGGTCAGTATAGATGGACTAATAGACCAAGTCCCACACACTGCTAGAAGCCCAAATATTTTTTCAGAGCTAGATGCAGAAAAAAATTATTTTTAATTTGCAACCTGATGGAGGTCAGTATAGATGGACTAATAGACCAAGTCCCACACACTGCTAGAAGCCCAAATATTTTTTCAGAGCTAGATGCAGAAAAAAATTATTTTTAATTTGCAACCTGATGGAGGTCAGTATAGATGGACTAATAGACCAAGTCCCACACACAGCTAGAAGCCCAAATATTTTTTCAGAGCTAGATGCAGAAAAAAATTATATTCAGTTTGCAACCTGATGGAGGTCAGTATAGATGGACTAATAGACCAAGTCCCACACACTGCTAGAAGCCCAAATATTTTTTCAGAGCTAGATGCAGAAAAAAATTATTTTTAATTTGCAACCTGATGGAGGTCAGTATAGATGGACTAATAGAATGATGCTATGCCCAAAAGATTTTACTTCACTAGGTGCAGTAAAAAAATTGGTATTCTATACACAGGTGGTATATCTTGCAACACAGATAGGCTACTCCACTGACTAACACACTCTGCAATAGGCCAAAAAGGATTAGCTTTGCTAGATTCAGCCAAATGCTGTGAAAAAAACTTGCACAGCACTGGCACAGACCTGCCTGGCAAAAACTGATAGGAACTGATGTAACCTAGTCCTGAAAAGGACTCCAATTACAATTAGTCTTTACTCCCACAATCTATCTATTTAAGAGCACAGACCTGCCTGATAAAAGTCGTAGGAAATGCTGTAACCTAGTCCTTAAAAGGACTGCAATCACAACTATTCCCTACTACCAAGCTATCTGTATATTTGTGCGAAAATTGGCTTGAAATTAACAAGGTATAGCGCACACAGCAACAGCGGTGCCGTCTAACATGCAGCTGCAGCAGTGAGAAAATGGTGGCGACGGGGAAAATGGCTTGGTCTTATAGGGCAAGGACATGTGACATACACTGCCAATCACACATGCCCTTGCTTGTGTGAAAAAAAGCACTTCGCTCCGTGTGTGCGCTGCTGATAGGCTGACAGATTGCACCTCCCCACTGTAAATGCGGGAAAGAGGAAAAAAAATGGAGATCTTCATTGTTCCTGCAGAGATCCATCCCCTGCCCCTCCCCCCACCCCGCTGTACACTCAAACTGCGTATTAACATTAATTTTCATCATTACTGAGAAAAAATCCAGTTATGATTTTGGTGCACGAACAGTTATCGAACATAACCTCGAACAGCCGAATTTTTCTCAAATTGTTCGTGTTCGCCGACCGGCTCGAACACCGCCCAAAACAGCTCGAATTTGAGATTGGCGAACAGTTCGAGTAGAACAACGCTCATCTCTAATTTTAACACGATTGGAAAGTTGCATTGGGAAGATTTTTACTAAATCTAGGTGGAGAGATTATAGTTACAGATGAAATAATTTATTGTCTCCCTTTTCTAACTTAAATACATGTATTTTTAACTAAAAATATATATATATATTTTTTTTTTGCAATTGGGCTTCTGTTTCCCTGCGCATTGTTGGCTGCAGAATGAGTTCACTGAGAATCTGTCAGTGAGCGCCTACTGATGGGAAACTTCTAACTTCTTTATCTGACTTTTTCTGAGCTCCTCTTTTTTGATTTATGACCACATCAAATTTCAGCTCAACTTTCATGTGGTCCGTGTTCATAAATCAACACAGAGGAGTTCGGAAAAGGAGAAATGAAAACTTATAGACTTCCTCATCAGAATGAGTTCACTTAATGTACAGCAAGCAATTTGCTGGGAAAAAAAATAGCCTATAAAATCCTAGCAGTGCAATATTTTTAATGAATCCCGAGAGCAAAAATGTTTTTGTTTTTTTTAACCCAAACTACATGCATTCATATGTCATTTTTACATTTCTTTTTTGGGTGGCTGATATTGGGAAGAAATGTAATTTAGTTTTTACAACTACAAATGACCCCTAAAAAACATTGTAAATTACATTCCCCTTTCTGTAGAAAATATTTTGAAATATTAGACATGTTTGTTATGGAGGTGGGGTTACAGAGAACGATTCAGACTGGAAGTGTTTTTTTTATTTTGCTTTCTTAACTTTTATTTTACCTTTGTTTAATTTTTTTTTCATTTTGCACACTGTTCCCCCCAAAAAGCCATAAAAGACCCATGGAGAGCATTGTAACATATTAATACATTATTTTTGTTGCTGATTTCCACAGTGAGGGCAGGTGCAGTTGAGCGCATTTTCGGTCCGAGTGCAATCCGACAAAATATTGGATTGCACTCGGACAAAAGTTTGTCTATGGGGCCGTGCACATCTCTGATAGACAGATTGATACATTGACTGCCAGAGAAAAACAAATACTGTATGCCCTAGTTAGATCCAATATTCGGATTGCGCTCGGCCATGCAAACCAATGGGTGCATTGAAAACAACAGACTGCACTCAGATGACATCTGAGTGCAGTTACGATTTCTGCGCTCTCATAGAAAGGAGAAGTCAGACAAATTTTTATCCATCTTCTCCTCATCCGAGAGAATTAGAGCACACTATGCTCACACTCTATCATTTCCATAATCGTCCCAAATCTCTCGGATCAGAGAATCTACAGCCGTCTGCACCTATCCTTACAGTGGTGCTTCAACCTTCTGCCTGCATAGCAAAGCTGACTGAGACTTCATGAGGCGAACAGCTCCTGCTCACTCCCTACGCCCAGCGATCACCAGACCTCTGGGTGCGGAGGAGGAAGCACTGTCAGTTCTTCCTAATCTGTGTACACAAGCGCTGCTTCAGCTTGTGAATACTACCATGTTTATCTGCTCTGTGGGGAGTCTGGCTGTGTCTGACATTTAGCTCCCTACCTCCCCAACTGCACAAATTCTGCAAGCTGCAACATTGATGTTTTAGAACGTCCGTGAAGAGTAATGTGTGGTCTGCCTGGACTGGACATCTATAGTTTTTTGGCAGTCCAAAATTAGTTAAGAGAGTACTGTTCATCTGCAAGAGTGATTGGAATGTGAAAGCCCTGTACAACTTTTATTTTGTAAGATTTTATTCCACATAAATGTATGGTTATTATATGCACAATGTAAAGCTGCTATCCTATGACAGCAAAGCTACATTAACTTTGCGGAGTGATATAGAAACATATATGAACCAACTGACAACTTTTGCACTGAGGATCAGCAATAGATTCATAGTCTCATCTATACTTCGTCGATGTCAATATTTTTGGCATGTGACTGGCATTCAAGCAGACGGTACAAATAGAAGGCACTTGGCACCCTCTCCATTTACATTTACCCATCTGTGTGGTTGGGTAACTCTTCATTCTGCATCATTACATAGACACGATCCTGCCACAGCCAGAAAACTACTCTAAGCAGGTCCTGACCCCTGAAAAATGTCTACCCAAGACGTCGTCACCTTAAAATCAGTTTCACCTTCTCCACTACCTAACTGACATCCTTATATTTGTCAGGATGAACCTCGCTGTCTTCCCGGGTGTTTGATAGCCGTCCACAGTGCCATTTTTACATAATTTAATGCAATTTGTTCCGTCCATTGGTTTTCATAGAGATACAAGCTGTTCGCTTGCAATTCAGCTGGCAAAAATGAGGAAACGCTGGCAACGCTTGTGGATCAGGAAATTGTCTGGTTTAGTGCAAAACTGCAGAATCTGAGTCCAGTAGCAATAATACACGGGACGACGGGGAACGATGGAATGGCGGGATATGAACCTGCACTGCAGCGGGCAGAGCAACAGGAAGCAGAACAATGCAGAAAAGGAATATTTGCTTCATTGGGATCACATATATTGTCTATTTAGTTGCATTGTCTTTAGCTTTTTGTAACTGTTTCTGTAAACGGTCCTAATAGTTACACCACTGATGAAGACTCCATGGTGACTCCGCTTCATGACCAATTCAGCTTGTGAGTGACCTCAATGTAGAAAAAGGCTACAGGCAATTTGCAAAAATTCTTACCAAATTGCATAGACACAAAATTAATATTGAAGTGTTTTGTGTCACCGCAGAGCTGGATTCACAACTACACTGCTCAGTACTGCTGTATAATGACCTCCATGCTGCTGCTTCTGAACAAATGATACATAGAGATTGCATTGTTTTTAGTTATTTGTAACTGTTTCTGTTAACGGTCCTAATAATTACCCCACTGATGAAGACTCAGACTCCATGGTGACTCCGCTTCATGAATAATTCAGCATGTGAGTGACCTCAATGTAGAAAAAACTATATCCTGGCATGGACTGACAGCTGACTGTAACCACATCCTGGCATGGACTGACAGCTGACTGTAACCATGTCTTGACATGGACTGATAGCCAGCTGTAACCACGTCCTAGCATGGACTGACAGCTAACTATAATCACGTCCTGGCATGGACTGATAGCCACCTGTAACCACGTCCTGGCATGGACTGATAGCCAACTGTAACCAAGTGACTCCGCTTCATGAATAGTTCGTCATGCGAGTCCTCTATGTAGAAAAAAAGTTACAGGCAGTTTGAAAAAATTCTAACTAAATTGCAAAGACACAAAATGAATATTGAATTGTTGTGTGTCACCGCAGAGCTGGATTCACAACTACGCTGCTCAGTACAGCTGTATAATGTCCTCTATGCTACCGCTTCTGAATAAATGCTACATAGAGATTTGAGAGCAAGAATCGCTCATGTCTCTGTGAGACATCATAGCATCAAAAAGACACAAAATGAATATTGAAGTGTTTTGTGTCACCGCAGAGCTGGATTCACAACTACCCTGCTCAGTACTCCTGTAAAATGTCCTCCATGCTGCTGCTTCTGAACAAATGCTACATAGCAATTTGAGAGCAAGAATCCCTCAACTTTCTGTGAGGCAATATAGCAGCCCACTTGCTCAGAGACAGTTGAAAATTAGGCACAGAGGTTGCAGAGGGGAAAAATGCAGAACAAATGTCATATAATGGCTATAAATAGTGTTACTCTTGTACACAGTTTATTCTATTGTGTACATAAGGAAGTCAATGAAAATGATCGGTAATCTTTAAGGGTAAAGACAACCTCTTTACATATACCTTAGTAGGGGACATGGATGTCATAGTAGGGGGTCCTCCATTATATGACTTTACATACCTCCTCCACATCCTGCAAACTCTTTTCTTGCAGATATTGATATGCGGTTTGGATTTTAAAATCTGCATTGTGTCAATTTCTGTTGCTGATTCTGCACAGATTCAATGCAAATTTCCCCCATTGACTTCAATAGGAAAAAGAAAAATCTGCAATCAAATCCCATAGCAATATATTATTGGAAAATTTTCTGCAATTTTTTGTTATAAGTCGACAGGAAAATCTACAGAGGCGAATCTTTATGATGCTCTGTCGAGTTTTTTCTAGATTTTGCTTTGCAACTTGCGGACTTACCCTAATTGATCCCTGCCAATATTTATCACTGGAGACTCCGGCGTTGATCAGATGTGTGATTAGAGATGAGGTTTTCACCATAGAAATCACCTTTAATTTGGCATTGACCGCACCTGATAGCAGCTGGATTGTCAAATATTCGGCATGATCAGAGAGCTAAAGAAAAGTGTATAAAGTATAAGTAAAGAGCTGAAACTAAATAGAAACATTATATAAAGTATGCGATGGCCTGTATCGACGTGACCTTGCATGGGTCCTCTGACCTCAGACCTTCATTTTGCATTGTGTAGCCTAAGGATCATCCACCATGACTTCTCTCTTCCTCACTGGGGCAGGACTGCAGCCTCCTCCTTCCATCATCTTTGATACATTGTGGCTAATTGACTCCGTTACACAATGTGCGGACACATCTGCTGGAAGTTGTATCTTTATGTGTCGATTCTTCTGTAAATAAACTTTGTAATTTTTCTCTTAATGTGAGTGATGAAACTACATACAACCATACATAAGCAGCAAAGCAATTATCATCCCATCATATATAGGATTCTCACCGTGCAGCGTCATCTCTATGGCCGGGTGGAACTCGGTGCTTATATTCACATTACACTGATACAGGAGTTAGTTACTCAGTGACTCCAGCTGAAATTAAAGTGCAGCTCCTCTGTACAAGTAATTCCCTGAAAGTCAAGATCCCAATGAAATGAAGTTTCTGTGCAGGGTGATTTACATACTAGAAAGCCACAGTCATCATATATTACGTGTTTCCTTACAAACCACCCTTTATGTACATACATTTATAGTGATTCCACCAGCAGAATAGTGAGTGCAGCTCTGGAATATAATACAGGATGTAACTCAGGATCAGTAATGTAATGTATGTACACAGTGACTGCACCAGCAGGATAGTGAGTGCAGCTCTGGAGTATAATACAGGATGTAACTCAGGATCAGTAATGTAATGTATGTACACAGTGACTGCACCAGCAGAATACTGAATGCAGGTCTGATCAGCTGTTGCTCACTGTGGTGATTGTGGGTGTGGTGGCTGCAGATCCTGCTGTGTGCTCCTGAGCTCTGAGAACCAACACCTCTCCACCTGGGAATCTGCTCTCTCTCCTACCCAGGGGGAGGGGGTGGGTTTCCTGGGATGAGTGATGCAGCCAAGTCCCAGGCTTTGGCCTCCCGAACCAGGCCGGCGGGGAGCAGGAGAAACCAGCAACCGGCCTGCACATCGGAGGACACAAGGGTGAGACGCTCCACCAAGAGTCGCAGCAATGTGGCTCCTACTCCTTCCGGGACTGTGGAGACTCCTAGAAGCCGCAAGGCTTCCAGCATGGAGGGTGAGCCTGACAGCGTAAATGATGGCGCTCCTTCCGGAGGAAAGCTGAGTGCTCACGGAGGTGAGGCCGAAGTCACTGATGAAGGTTGGGGGCTGCAGAGACCCCGGGAGTCTGTGTTCACCTATGCCTCCCGGGTCATGAGCCACCTCCGTGAGTATGAAGATGCAAGGAAGCTCGTCAGGAGGCTCCGGGAGGAGCTGCGCTGCACAAGCACCAAAGCTGCGGGGGCCTTCAAATCAAGAAAGCTCGAAGCAGAGGTAAAGCAACTCAAGCTTGATATTAATGAGCTGGAAGTCAGAAAAGCTTTGATAAGGGAGCAAAGTGGTCCCTTCAAGGAAAAACTAATTCATGAAGACTGATTCAGAGAAATGGCTGATAACAGAGAGCAAAGGCAGATGGGGCTGCAGCCTGAGAGCCACGTGGATGATGAGAGTGATGATGACCAGCAGAAAGCCCCACCTGGCAGCCTGCAAAGTCACCCGCAGGCCACGTGCAGCGAGCTCCCTGCAGGACTGGCAACAATGACATCTGGTCGCAGTTCTGTCGGCTCTGGGGAGGACAGGAAGGGGTGCTAATGGCGGAGATAAAGCTCCTGGAGTCCCTAGTGTGCCTCCAGAACTTCCATCTTTGTGACGATCTACCAGAAGAGGCACCTGGGGGCCAGAAAAAGGCTAAGGAGAACAAGCCAAAGCTGCAGGAAGCGATAAGCTATCTATATGCCCCCCTCCTTGTACCCCCTGAGTCGACGGCAGGGTCAGCTCGCTGTATAAGCCCCGTTGCCCAGCCCAGCCCGGGTTCTGCTGTGGATCCAGTGCAAAGGCGCGGGGAGATTACACAGAGTGGTAGTGAGGCGCAGAGCTCCATCTCTGCTTGTAGTAGCGGGGACGCAGCAGAAGGTGCATCAGCCGAGAGGCTGGACAGTGAGGGCGGCCCGGCGGCGGGCGTTCCGTCAGGCCATGATGCTGTGGTGCGCTCCTCAGTGGGAGGGGGGAGCAGCCTGGTGTCGGAGGCAGCTCCGGTAGCATCGGTGCCTCTGAATGCTGTTGCCGCTGATCACTGTTGGAGAGAGGCGGCAGTGTGAGGGGGCTGTTGGGGCTGAGCGTTCCCGGTCCTCCCACCAAAGTGTTATTTTGTGTTGGCGCCGCTGGTCAGGAAGATCCTGATGCTAAAGATCAGCGGCGCCTCACAACAGCTAAAGATCAGCGGAGCATCGCCACAAATGTAAAACAGCGGAAATTGCCGACTGATGATGTGGAGGGCACACATAAGACCAGGGGTGAGGTCGCCTCCAGTTCTATGGAGGTGACTGAGCCCCTTGTGCCTGATGATGCTGAGGTCAAAATGTCATCCACCATTGTTACTGGTTCAGCAGGAATAAATGTGGTGGTAGGTGTGAATGAGGCCAATTCATTGTCTAGTGGTGTGGTTGCTGGTTTGGTGGAGGGTGAGATGGAGGTGGGTAATGGTGATCCTGTTGGGGCTGATGTAGTCACTGGTCCGGTTGCCCCCCCGGTGGTGGCAACGTCTGTCCAGAGTTATGCCAGTGTCACTTCCGGGGCAAATAGGGCATCCTCCTCCTCGTCTCCTGGCTCAGGGGACGGCATGTTGCAGTGGCGCCTTCTGGAGGCTCTAAAGAAGGAGGAGAGATCACTAGTGGTAGAGGGTCGAGAGGTTGATCTATCCTTCTGGACAGAGAAGTATGGCCTTGGGTCCTTCCAAGAGGGGATACAGTGTGGTCCCCCCCAACAGCCAGACCAGGCAGTGTGCGTAGGAATGTGGTCCGTCTTCGGTGGAGGGGCAGTGATGCATGTCCTCCAAGGTCTAAAGTTGTGGAGCTCTGCAGAGGATGGGCTTCAAGGCGATTGACATCTATGCCTTGATACATCCCTATTCCACGCCTGAGTTTGATGTCAGCTTTGTTCGGCCAGAGGGGCTTGAGCTCTACTGGTTGAATTATGAGTTGGCAAAAAAAGAGCCCGGCTGGCGAGACTTTGCTGTTCTGGCAGTGTCTCGCCAAAACCAAGTCAAGAAAGTGACCATGATGACTCGTAACAAGTCACTTTCTTGTTATGACATCATGACGTGGCTTGATCGGTATGGAGAGGTGGTGGAGAAGCCAAAGGAAAACCGTGACGAGTTTGGTATCTTGTCACGGGTCTGGACGTTTATGGTAAAACTTAAGCGTTCAGGTGGTACGGTTGCCCACATTCCATCATCTGCCTTCCTGGGTAGGGATCATATCCTGGTCTTCTACCAGGGGCAACAGAAACTCTGTCATAGGTGTCGGCCATCTTGCTGCATCTTGTGTGGAGATTAGGTGCCATCTGTGTGGTGAGTTGAGTCACCCATTCAGCCATTGTCCTCGCTCCTTCGCTAATGCGGTTGAGACCCCGGTGGGAGAAAGCCGTGAGGCCGATTCTGCTAGGGAGGGGACTAGCAGGGGTGGGGGAGCTGAGGGGCCAGGGAAGAAAAGCAATAAAAAGACGCCTGCCCAGCTGAGGCGTCTAGACAAGCGCAGACAGAAGAGGGAGCGGGGCGAGCCCCCGGCTACTGGGGCAGCCCCTGTCCTAGATGCAAGTCTTGCTGCTGAGGCCCCGAGGGATGATGAGTTGGATGAGGAGGTCAGGAGAATCCACAGGGAGGAAACCGCCTCTGCCTCAGAATCCTCCCATTATGAAAGTATGGATCAGGATAATAAGCGGTGGCTAGAGGATAAGCGTAAGCTCGGCACCAAAAAGAAGAGAAAGAAGGGAGATAAAATATCTTCTCCCGCTCTGACCAAGGTATTTAAGGAAGGTAATACTGACTCCTCTCTGGTTGGTCTTTCTAACCGGTTCCAAGCCCTTGAGAACATCTCTTCCTCTGAGGAGAAGGCCGAGGGTGAGGTTCCGGCTTCGGCAGAGCTTACGGGGGCGCAGAGTCTCCTTCTCCTGGGGATGCAAGGTCCTTGGGGGAAGGGACTGGCCCACAGTCGGGAGACGAGGACGAAAAAAGAAGGAAAAATGCGGGAATGGATACCTCAGTATTGTTAAAGAGGGGGAAGGATTCCTCGTCTGAGGCAGAGGATAAGAGGAGTGTGAAGAAGAAAGCCATCTAACTCAAATCACCAATGATGGCGGTACCCACTCCGTTGATGCTGGCATCCATTAATGTCACCAGCATTAAGTCAAATATGGCTAGGTTTGCGGCCTTTGATTTTCTCAGCCGGGTTGAAGCTGACATTTTCTTTTTGCAAGAGACCAGGCTGCCAAACATGGCAGAAGTGTTTAAAGCTAAGAGGGAGTGGAGACTTGGGCCCTCCTATTGGTCTCTTGCGACCGAGCCGTATAGTGGAGTAACGGTCCTTTTTACTGCACCGATCGAATGCCGACAGGTTATTGAGTTAAAAATGGGAAGGTGCCTGATATTAGATGTCCTCATGAAGGGACAGGAGCTTTGGCTCATTAACATCTATGGTCCCCAATCTAAGTGGGACCGGGAGTGTCTACCTTTTTACGAGTCAGCAGGTCATCTTTGGAGGGGAATTCAACACTGTCACGAGGCCCCGGGATAGATGAGGTTCCAGAGACAAGCTGACTTATGTGGACATCCACCAGGTGAGCCCCTTAATAGTATAGCTAGTGAGGCTCGACTGGTGGATGTCCACACCTGGCACACCCCAGGCCACGAGGGGTTCACCTATCATAGAGGTAACTGTAGGTCCAGGATAGACAGGTTTTATTTAAAGGAAAAAGACGTCTCTTCGGCAGTATCTGTTGTTGAGGTGGAGTTCTCCGATCACTGTTTGATTTTGTTTTCCCTGAATGTTACAGAGACCCCCCCGGATGGGAAGAGCCTTTTGGAGGCTCAATTCGTCTCTCTTGGAAGAAGCGGAGATAAGACAGTCCTTTGAGGATTTTCTTCAGAGCCAGGTACCCTTACTGGATCTTTGTAGTAGTAAGTCAGAGTGGTGGGAGATGTTCAAGAAAAGGATGGCGAGATTCTTCCGCCAGCTCTCGAGCCTCAGGAATCTGGACAGGTACCGCATGTATCAGGGCCTGAGGAGGAAACCCGAGCATCTTGTCTCAACTGGAGGTAGCCGCGAGGAGATCTCCAGAGTGAAATCTTTGCTAATGAGGTGTCAGTATGATAGACACGCATCTTTGGTTTTTGAGAGGGATTATGGGAAGTACCGCTCGCCCGACCCTTACAGAAACTGCAAGATGTCAGTGAATAGTAAAGTTCTTACAGGACTGGTTGACACTGCGGGTTCCCTGAAAAGATCCAGATCAGGGATCCTGGAGGTCGTCAGATCCTTCTACTCGCACCTCTTGGGGAAGAGGGATCTGGATTGGGATGAGATGTCGGCTTTTCTGACTGAAACCGTCCCCGAACTAGGGGTAGACCCCTTTCTTGGCATTTTGACAGAGATGATCAGGGAAGAGGAAGTTAAGTTGGCGATTAAAGGGCTTACCCTAAAGAAATCTCCCGGTCCAGATGGCTTAACATCTGAATTCTATAAGACCTTTAAGGACGCCTTGGTTCCCCTCTTGACTGAGATATTCAATGAGTGTCTTTCCTCCGGCAACCTGCCGAAGTCAATGAGGAGATCTGCCCTGATCATCTTGTCAAAGGGTAAGGACCAATCTTGCATTGAGAATTGGCATCCCATAGCGCTTCTCAATGCAGACAGGAAGGTTTTGGCAAAGGTGCTGTTTAATCAGCTGGTGAAATTTGCACCACGGCTCCTTTCGGGAGCCCAGCATTGCTCTGTTCCGGGCCGCAGTACAATTAGTGCTGTACTCTGTGTCCAAGAGGCGGTGGAGCAGGGTAGGGCTGGCCACTGGAAGGGGTACATGCTGTCATTGGACCAGGCAAAAGCATTTGATCGGGTTAATCATGAGTACCTCTGGTCTGACCTTCTGAGGTATGCCTGCCGGGGGGTTTGTTGATTGGCTTAAGACCTTGTACTCTGGGGCAGAGAGTTTCCCGCTTGTGAACGGTTGGATTGGCAGCTCTTTTGAGGTTGGATGTGGTGTTTGCCAGGGTTATCCCTTGAGCCCGCTGCTGTACGTGTTTGCGGTTGACCCACTTCTTAGGAGGGTGGAGCGTGGACCGTTGGCTGGGATCGGGATGGAACAGGCAGCACTGGAAACCACTGAGAGTGGTGGCGTATGCCAATGATTTCACCGTTTTTTGTTTCCTCTGATGGGGAGGCAGAATGGCTGATGTCAGAGGTAAATCGCTACTCGGAGGCATCTGGGTCTAAGATCAACCGGGATAAGTGTGAGAGTCTCTGGGTGGGAGGAGGAAATCCTGGTTTTGATCTCCCGGACACCATTCCAGGACCCAAAGTCTCTGCAAAAGTTCTTGGCATCGAATTTGGCCAGGGGGATTACCCCAAACAAAATTGGGACAGCAGGCTAGAGATTGCCACTCAGAAGGTGAACCAATGGAAGGCTTGGTCTTTGACCCTAAGGGAAAGGATAAACCTGATCAAAACTTACCTGATGCCTTTGCTGATCTATCTGGGCAGTGTGTGCATTTTGCCGGAGCCTCTCTGGACTCGGGTCTACAGTTTGTTCTTCCAACTGTTATGGGGGAATAGACTGAACCTGGTCAAGAGGGAGGTTACTTACCATACTAGGAGACTAGGAGGGTTGGGTATGGTCAACCCTGTGGTATTCTTTGCGAATACCTTTAGTAAGATCAATATTGCAAACCTCTGGAAAGAGAGGACTCCTCCGTGTGTATTCTCCTGTAGGGGATGGTTTCAACCTTTCTTCCATGAATGGGAGACAGGAAGGCAAGTGAAGGATCTACGCACACCGCATGGACATCTCCCAGCTTATGCTACCCTGGTTCTGAAGGTAATTCGCCGATGGGGTCTGGGAATATGGGAGGTCTGCATCTTTTGAATTCTATCAGGATCCCCTCGAAGTTTTGGGACTTGGCTTGGCGCTGCTTCCATGGGCAACTGTGTGTGAGGGACAATCTGAAGTGTAGGAGCTCTGAGGACAGGAACTGTCCTCGGGAGCATTGTGGCACCATGCTGGAAAGCATGGACCACTTCCTGCTTCGTTGTCCCTTTGACACAGAGGTGTACAATAGGGTGGGCACCTCCACGGGCTGGCCCCGGCTGGCCGGTCTCTCTTATGCGGAGTGGGTCTATGGAGCATTCGGGGACCTGGGTGGTCGGGACCGCTGCACCTTATTTCTAGTTAGCGCAGTGGTTAGGTATCACACATGGAACGCACGGTGCTTAGTATCAACGCAACAGAAAATCCTCCCAGTGGACGATGTGTTTAGGACCATACTCGGTGACCTGGTGAAGGTGCGTTCTCTGGAGTATGAGAGACTGGGTACACGGAGGGCCGCTCTCCTCTGGAGGGGCTTTTCTTTTAGTGTGCCCTAGTCTGGTCGTCTCCTCTCCTGGTGGTGGGCTGCTGCTGACACCATAGATTTTTGTTTTATTGATCAGTAGACAGTGATGTAGGGCTGCAGGCGCCGAACTTGGGCTTTGTCAGTTGTGGTTATTGTATTGTTTGTTATTACCAGGATGGGGGGCCACAAATACCAGGATGGGGGCAGCACAAATACCAGGGTGAGGGCAGCACAAATACCAGGATGGGGACAGCACATAACAGGATGGGGGCAGCACATAACAGGATGGGGGCAGCACATACCAATAAAAATGCTCGCCACCTGGGCATAGAACGGGTTCAATAGCTAGTATACAATAATCCTATAACTTAACTGTGCCAAAATGTACAGAGGTGAACGAACCCTTAGAGAATCCTTCCACCTATGAAGTTATGTTTTCAAGAACGTTTGCAGAAATTAAAGTGATATAAATAATTTTGCCAACCAAATATGCTGCGGGAAAACAAAGAAAGTACATGAAAGTGATCAAATGCTAAAAAATGTTTGAAAAGGTATAAGAGAGAACAAAATCAGAGACAGGGAGCAAACTACCCCATTAAAGCATTTTCCTGCGGGCTGCCAAATATTCCTATTTAACCCTTTCTCAGCCACAGACCTGCGAGCAGAGTTTTTTTCCCCAGCAGTAAAGGGACGATAAGCGCCACTTTCCTGCATCCTACAAAAACTTTACGTTAAGCGTGACATCTCATACAAAGCTTTCATTCTGTTGGCGGTAAAAGAATGGGGGATATTTTCAGCAATTTAATTACTGGGAAATGTTGCAATTTTGCTGAAAAAAGGAAAACATCACTATTCATTTTCAAAATTGATGGACAAATGGTTCTTGGACGGCATAATACGAAAAAAAAAAGAGAGGAAATCTTACCATCCACTCACCAGTTCTGCTTTCAAAACTTAATTGTAAGCACTTGGCACAGCGAGGATCCAGTCAGCAAAACTAATGAGGTTGAACAGAAGCGGCTACGTTTCCCTGGTGGCAGCTTGTGTGCCTAGCAGACATAGACAAGACCATGGACCTAATGTGGGGAGATTCACAGCAGGAACTAAGTATATACTAATTCAGAGGTCCGAAGCCATTATGTTCAGAAGGGCCCACTCACATCAGACCTCTGTATATCGAGTCCTCACATTCTTATAATAGGGGCACATAAAGGTAACTACGAGGCTATAGGGGGAAATGGGTGCCATGCTACGAATGGCTCCATCAGCAGAATAGTGAGTGCTGCTCTGGGGTATAATACAGGATGTAACTCAGGATCAGTAATGTAATGTATGTACACAGTGACTGCACCAGCAGAATAGTGAGTGCAGCTCTGGAGTATAATACAGGATGTAACTCAGGATCAGTAATGTAATGTATGTACACAGTGACTGCACCAGCAGAATAGTGAGTGCAGCTCTGGAGTATAATACAGGATGTAACTCAGGATCAGTAATGTAATGTATGTACACAGTGACTGCACCAGCAGAATAGTGAGTGCAGCTCTGGGGTATAATACAGGAGGTAACTCAGGATCAGTAATGTATGTACACAGTGACTGCACCAGCAGAATAGTGAGTGCTGCTCTGGAGTATAATACAGGATGTAACTCAGGATCAGTAATGTAATGTATGTACACAGTGACTGCACCAGCAGAATAGTGAGTGCAGCTCTGGAGTATAATACAGAATGTAACTCAGGATCAGTAATGTAATGTATGTGCACAGTGACCCCACCAGCAGAATAGTGAGTGCAGCTCTGGAGTATAATACAGGATGTAACTCAGGATCAGTAATGTAATGTATGTACACAGTGACTGCACCAGCAGAATAGTGAGTGCAGCTCTGGAGTATAATACAGGAGGTAACTCAGGATCAGTAATGTAATGTATGTACACAGTGACTGCACCAGCAGAATAGTGAGTGCAGCTCTGGAGTATAATGCAGGATGTAACTCAGGATCAGTAATGTAATGTATGTACACAGTGACTGTACCAGCAGAATAGTGAGTGTTGCTCTGGAGTATAATACAAGATGTAACTCAGGATCAGTAATGTAATGTATGTACACAGTGACTGTGACGCACCCCCTGGGCCATATTCTTTAGGGGAATACCCGGAGCCGGATCAGATGGGGGTTGTAGTCTCCGAGTGGCTGTGACCCGGTCCGTGCCCAGGGTGTCAAGCTCAGAGTATGTGGCAGTCCTACAGATGTTATAAAGTTCTTTATGTCGACTACGCCACCCGTTGTATTGCGGTCACTACGGCCGCCGCTGCAGCAGGGTCCGCTGAGGCTGATGGTGTTGGTGCAGCTTTTGATAGTATAACCCCCAACGGGTGGGGTATAGCCTCAGGGGGTCAGGTGCAGAGGATGGGGGTTGTGGTGGTGCAGCATAGATGGTAATTAAAGACAGAGTCGGGTTGTGCAGTTTAGGGTATTTACTTACTGCTGATGTTCCGGTCACTCCAGCTTCAAGTGACCACCCGAGCCGTGCTGCGTCCACCAGGTCCTGGATTCAGCCAACCCCCAAGCAAGTCCGGAGCGTGACCCTGAGCCCTCCTTCCTGTCCTGTCTTCTGGCCGTCCCCACCAGGGATCCACCTAGGTCCAGCTCCCTCGGGCCTTCTGTTGGGAAATCCTTGGCCTTGGGTTCCCTGACCCTACATGTGGTTTGCCTTCAGGGTGGATGTGGTGGGTGGCCGTGACAGATCCTGCCCACGGCCTCCAGTCTCTGGCTAGGGTGTGCTTTAGCCCCCACCAGTTTGGGATCCGGTACCCTTTTGCCAACTCTTCACCCGATGATGGACTTTGGGTTCTCAGAGTCCTTTTCTTTCACCCCCTCTGGGTCTTTCTTCCTTTCTCCTCTCTCTCTCTCTCTGGGGCTGCTCTGCTCCTCTTCCTCTGCTCTGCTCTGACAAAAGGCTGACAGACTGACCCTGTTCTTTGATGGTGCCCACCTTAAATACTCCCTCTATGTGTGAGCTCAGGTGACCAGCACCCAATGAGCTCCTATCTTTACCCAGGCTGCTCCCCCTATCTGCCCCTACACTACTTGGGATGTTCCACCCCCCTCCCACTCCAGCCAGGAACAGACTCGGTCGTACCTGCACATTTCTAAGTGGGAGTACCGTTGGTCTGTTCCTCGGAAATGGGATGTGTGTAGTGCATGCAGCTCTCTGAGCTCAGATCCACACTCCATCCTTACCCGGGAGTGGAATATCACACCTCTGGGTTGAGGTGCAATACCCCTGTAGCAGCCGAATCCTCAGGGTGCTACATTCCCCCCTGGTAAATCACAGCACGTCCTCGGGCTGTAAGATATAAAACATCCAAAACATACATTTTTTTTTTTTTTCCATAAACATATAAAACATCATATAAAACATTATATATATATATATATCAATAAAACTTTTCATATTAATAACATTCTTGTAGACTTTTCCTCGCTTCTAGCTCCTCCTCCGGTCACTGTGCAACGTGTGACCGGGTAAAGTGCGACAGTCTTTGGAACTCGTGGCTTTCCTTTAAAACCAGTAGGGGCGCTTTAGGACGCGCAACTATTTACAAGGGATATGGCCGCTCTCAGTCCTCGGTCAGTGGGATTTAAGGGATAAACGGGTAAACAGTTCACACTTGCTGGTCCCAACGGGGACTATATTAGCAACAGTTCACTGTGCCCCGACGGGCAACTATATACAGCTTGTACTCTGCTGTACTTAACGACGGCGTCCTCCTGCTCTTTCTTTGTGGTTACCTTTAGCTTCAGACCCGTCCGGGTCCTCTTGCTCTTCCTCACACCGCAGCTCCTCCTCCGTCAGGCGATGCACATGGAGGGCGTAGGGTCCTTTGGCACACTTGTGCCGGGTGAAGGTGACCTCGTCCCCGATGTAAAGGTCACGACCTCTGTGTCCCTCCGGTAGGTGGGACTCAACGTCTCTCCTGGTCACGAAGACGTCGCCTGGGGTGCGGTGGTCTCGGATGAAGCCCCACCCATGCTGCATGTTAAACTTGATCACAGTCCCGGTGGTGCGGGGACTATGCGCTGCACGGGGGTCTCTCCTGGCCCGGCTCTTCTGCTCCGCGCTCCTTATCTGGGCTTGTTGTTCCCGGACCCTCCTCTCTCTCCGCTCCCTCTCAAAGACCTCGAGCTGCTGGCGGCAGCACTCTGCACGCTCCGCTGCGGCTGCCCGGGTCTCCTGAGTGAACCCCATGAGGTCTTCTCCGGTGGGGTCCCACTCAAACTGCGCTTCTGCTAGCGGGGGCGAGATCCTTTTTACGGGCTTTGGAGCCGGGATCAGGGGTTCACACATGGGCCTTGCCCTCTTTTGGAGCTCTTGTTCGTAGTACTCCCTGGGCCAGACAAAGGGCTGCCCGTCCGGCCATGTGTGTTGGGCGAACAGATCTTCTCCCAGATGCGGCACTTTAGGTTTTATGGGCGCGGTGGTGGTGGCGGCGCCCGGGTTGCCCAGGCCTTGCGGCCAGGCCTGGGGCACCTGGAAAGTGAAGGGCACCGTAAGGACGGCGGCGCCCTGGGCTACTTGGCCCTGCGACCAGGCCGGTGGCTCCGCAGAGGTAGGGGGCGCTGTTGGTATTGCGGCGCCCGGCGGTACTAGGCCTTGCGACCAGGCTGGTGGTACTTCCTGCTTGGTCACGCTCGGGGTCGAGGCGTGTGACGTCACAGGGGTCGCGGCTGCGGCTTCCGGTTGAGGCCTAGTCTGTGGCGGTGACATTGCGGTTACGGGCACGGCAGGGGGTACTTCGGGCTCTGCTACGGGGAGCTGGGGCAGGTACGCGGTTTCCCGGTTTGGGGTAGAGACGTCCCCTTTACCTGCCTCCTTTCGTTCGGCTCCCTTCTCGGCGCCGTCTCCGGCCTTGAGTCCTCCTGCGCCATCCTCAGAGGCGGTTTGTTTCCTCGTCTTGGGTGGCGTGCTCCGCTGACGAGTCTCGGTCTGCTGGGCCATCTCTCGGCTCCACTGCGCCAACGTCTCTCGTTGCACCCGGGCCATCCTCCTTGCGAGGCCCTCCAGAGCGGTCTGCGCACACTCCCGGTCTCGGGGGAGCTGTGCTAGGACCTCCACTAAGCCTAGTGGGGTCGTTGCTTCTAGCAGGCTCCTGACCAACGGGTCGGTGCTGCTCTGCTCTCCTTCTGCTGTTCCCGGCAGGCTCCTGGCCAGCGGGCCGGTGCTGCTCTGCTCTTCTCCCATCTCCGGGTAAGCTTCTCCTGGACTCAGCTCTAGGCTTCTTGTCTCCGGGTGCGCTCTCTCCAGACTGCTCCAGGCGACACCCATCTTTGCTCTCTTCTTCTCAGTCCTCCCACTTCGAGGGCGGTCCCGGGGCCACTTGGTGATTGTCAGCTCCAGGGGCAGTTCTTTCACGCTGGCAGACACCTCTAGCATCACAGTCTCTGTTGGTGGGGGCGGTTTCCACTTTTGGCGCCATTTTCGGTCCTGGCCCACGATGGGAGGTGGCCTCTTGCCACCCTCTGGCACGCCCATAATGGCGTCCGCTCTTCCAAGGCGGGAAACCTTTGGAAATGGCGGGAATCGTCTCCCAGTGGCGGGAAACTCTGCAGATGGCGGGAAAAAGCTGTTAATGGCGGACAACCGGCGGGAATCGACCTGTGATGGAGTCCGATGGCGGGGACCCTCCGGAACCGGCAGGAGACTTCTTTTTGAGGTAAACTTGTTCTTTTCTTCAGGCACGCAGTACCCGGTTGTTGTGGGCACGTAATCCTGCCGACTACGCCAAAGTTGACGCACCCCCTGGGCCATATTCTTTAGGGGAATACCCGGAGCCGGATCAGATGGGGGTTGTAGTCTCCGAGTGGCTGTGACCCGGTCCGTGCCCAGGGTGTCAAGCTCAGAGTATGTGGCAGTCCTACAGATGTTATAAAGTTCTTTATGTCGACTACGCCACCCGTTGTATTGCGGTCACTACGGCCGCCGCTGCAGCAGGGTCCGCTGAGGCTGATGGTGTTGGTGCAGCTTTTGATAGTATAACCCCCAACGGGTGGGGTATAGCCTCAGGGGGTCAGGTGCAGAGGATGGGGGTTGTGGTGGTGCAGCATAGATGGTAATTAAAGACAGAGTCGGGTTGTGCAGTTTAGGGTATTTACTTACTGCTGATGTTCCGGTCACTCCAGCTTCAAGTGACCACCCGAGCCGTGCTGCGTCCACCAGGTCCTGGATTCAGCCAACCCCCAAGCAAGTCCGGAGCGTGACCCTGAGCCCTCCTTCCTGTCCTGTCTTCTGGCCGTCCCCACCAGGGATCCACCTAGGTCCAGCTCCCTCGGGCCTTCTGTTGGGAAATCCTTGGCCTTGGGTTCCCTGACCCTACATGTGGTTTGCCTTCAGGGTGGATGTGGTGGGTGGCCGTGGCAGATCCTGCCCACGGCCTCCGGTCTCTGGCTAGGGTGTGCTTTAGCCCCCACCAGTTTGGGATCCGGTACCCTTTTGCCAACTCTTCACCCGATGATGGACTTTGGGTTCTCAGAGTCCTTTTCTTTCACCCCCTCTGGGTCTTTCTTCCTTTCTCCTCTCTCTCTCTCTCTGGGGCTGCTCTGCTCCTCTTCCTCTGCTCTGCTCTGACAAAAGGCTGACAGACTGACCCTGTTCTTTGATGGTGCCCACCTTAAATACTCCCTCTATGTGTGAGCTCAGGTGACCAGCACCCAATGAGCTCCTATCTTTACCCAGGCTGCTCCCCCTATCTGCCCCTACACTACTTGGGATGTTCCACCCCCCTCCCACTCCAGCCAGGAACAGACTCGGTCGTACCTGCACATTTCTAAGTGGGAGTACCGTTGGTCTGTTCCTCGGAAATGGGATGTGTGTAGTGCATGCAGCTCTCTGAGCTCAGATCCACACTCCATCCTTACCCGGGAGTGGAATATCACACCTCTGGGTTGAGGTGCAATACCCCTGTAGCAGCCGAATCCTCAGGGTGCTACAACTGCACCAGCAGAAAAGTGAGTGCAGCTCTGGAGTATAATACAGGAGGTAACTCAGGATCAGTAATGTAATGTATGTACACAGTGACTGCACCAGCAGAAAAGTGAGTGCAGCTCTGGAGTATAATACAGGAGGTAACTCAGGATCAGTAATGTAATGTATGTGCACAGTGACCCCACCAGCAGAATAGTGAGTGCAGCTCTGGAGTATAATACAGGATGTAACTCAGGATCAGTAATGTAATGTATGTACACAGTGACTGCACCAGCAGAATAGTGAGTGCAGCTCTGGAGTATAATACAGGAGGTAACTCAGGATCAGTAATGTAATGTATGTACACAGTGACTGCACCAGCAGAATAGTGACTGCAGCTCTGGAGTATAATACAGGAGGTAACTCAGGATCAGTAATGTAATGTATGTGCACAGTGACTGCACCAGCAGAATAGTGAGTGTAGCTCTGGAGTACAATACAGGATGTAACTCAGGATCAGTAATGTAATGTATGTACACAGTGACTGCACCAGCAGAATAGTGAGTGCAGCTCTGGAGTATAATACAGGAGGTAACTCAGGATCAGTAATGTAATGTATGTACACAGTGACTGCACCAGCAGAATAGTGAGTGCAGTTCTGGAGTATAATACAGGATGTAACTCAGGATCAGTAATGTAATGTATGTACACAGTGACTGCACCAGCAGAATAGTGACTGCAGCTCTGGAGTATAATACAGGAGGTAACTCAGGATCAGTAATGTAATGTATATACACAGTGACTGCACCAGCAGAAAAGTGAGTGCAGCTCTGGTGTTTAAGAAAATGTGTACTTTACAGTGAATTCACTTGCTAAAGTATATAGAATATTTGTATTTAAATTATATATTGATGTATAAAAGTTGATGTTCGCTGATATTCAAAATTAGTCACATTCATCTTTTGCCTATTTTGTAGTTCTTTTACAGCTTATTCGTTCTTCACAAGACATTCTCATGTAAGCAAATTCCAAGACGAATTTATTGCCGAGAACGCCTTAAAATACATTCAAGTGATGCATATCGCCGCTGCATATGCCATGGTGGCTGCCAGCAATCCGTTTTTTCTGATCAAGCATAGTTTAAGGAAGCCTTAAGGCTAAACAGATGAGTCTATGTGGATAATAGCGTAGTTATGTGTTCTGGGAATACGACTGCTAGGTGAGAGGCAGGAATAAAGACTAAATGTAGAATTACTGCTCTGGAACGTGACATTTATCACTCCGGGTTGGTGCATTTCTAGAAAATAAGCAAGATAATTAAAACCAAATTTATTTTGGTAATAGAGAGATGACAAAAAGGCGCGAGTAACCTTGAAATTAATTCACACTGAACCAGGCGCCATAAACAAAGGCTTTCTACTTGTGTTTTCAACAGCTGAAATTACGCGTGCCGTGACAATAAATGTACATTTCTACAGAGAAATACGGGTCGGTAACTGCCACCACACACCTAATTACTGTTTTACTGTTGCTCTATTGATGATATAGATGAGTTAATTGGCTGCAATTGGAAAGGCGGCGTTGATCATCCATGTGGGGTCTCCAAGCACAGGGCACAGATCACATGGACACTGACCATATGTATACACAGCTGGTAGAAGCTATATACCTTCTTCTATATGGTGTTAATCTGCAGGTTAATGGCATACTATAGATGTGCGGCTGATGCACTGGAAGCCAGGCTGCTGGGAGGAAATTAACTTAGTCCTCCCTGCAGCCTCCGGCTTTCAGTCATAGAGTCACGGCCACTGAGGCTTCAGTCACTGCTCAGTACATAGTGAGTGGTGGCTGTAACCACGTCCTGGCATGGACTGACAGCCGGCTGTATCCACTTCCTGGCATGGAATGACAGCCAGCTGTAACCACGTCCTGGCATGGACTGACAGCCGGCTGTAACCACGTCTTGGCATGGACTGACAGCCGGCTGTAACCACGTCCTGGCATGGACTGACAGCTGGCTGTATCCACTTCCTGGCATGGAATGACAGCCAGCTGTAACCACGTCCTGGCAGGGACTGACAGCCGGCTGTATCCACTTCCTGGCATGGAATGACAGCCAGCTGTAACCACGTCCTGGCATGGACTGACAGCCGGCTGTATCCACTTCCTGGCATGGAATGACAGCCAGCTGTAACCACGTCCTGGCATGGAATGACAGCCGGCTGTATCCACTTCCTGGCATGGAATGACAGCCAGCTGTAACCACATCCTGGCAAGGACTGACAGCCGGCTGTAACCACGTCCTGGCGTGGAATGACAGCCGGCTGTATCCACTTCCTGGCATGGAATGACAGCCGGCTGTATCCACTTCCTGGCATGGAATGACAGCCAGCTGTAACCACGTCCTGGCATGGACTGACAGCCGGCTGTATCCACTTCCTGGCATGGAATGACAGCCAGCTGTAACCACGTCCTGGCATGGACTGACAGCCGGCTGTAACCACGTCCTGGCATGGAATGACAGCCGGCTGTATCCACTTCCTGGCATGGAATGACAGCCAGCTGTAACCACGTCCTGGCATGGACTGACAGCCGGCTGTAACCACGTCCTGGCAAGGACTGACAGCCGACTGTAACCACGTCCTGGCATGGACTGACAGCTGGCTGTAACCACGTCCTGGCAAGGACTGACAGCTGGCTGTAACCACGTCCTGGCATGGACTGACAGCCAGCTGTAACCACGTCCTGGCATGGACTGACAGCCGGCTGTAACCACGTCCTGGCAAGGACTGACAGTCGGCTGTAACCACGTCCTGGCAAGGACTGAGAGCCGGCTGTAACCACGTCCTGGCAAGGACTGACAGTCGGCTGTAACCACGTCCTGGCAAGGACTGACAGCCGGCTGTAACCACGTCCTGGCAAGGACTGACAGCTGACTGTAACCACGTCCTGGCATGGACTGACAGCCGGCTGTAACCACGTCCTGGCAAGGACTGACAGCCGGCTGTAACCACGTCCTGGCAAGGACTGACAGCTGACTGTAACCACGTCCTGGCATGGACTGACAGCCGGCTGTAACCACGTCCTGGCAAGGACTGACAGCCGGCTGTAACCACGTCCTGGCAAGGACTGACAGCCGGCTGTAACCACGTCCTGGCATGGACTGACAGCCGGCTGTAACCACGTCCTGGCATGGACTGACAGCCGGCTGTAACCACGTCCTGGCATGGACTGACAGCCAACTGTATCCACTTCCTGGCATGGAATGACAGCCAGCTGTATCCACTTCCTGGCATGGAATGACAGCCGGCTGTATCCACTTCCTGGCATGGAATGACAGCCGGCTGTATCCACTTCCTGGCATGGAATGACAGCCAGCTGTATCCACTTCCTGGCATGGACTGACAGCCGGCTGTAACCACGTCCTGGCATGGAATGACAGCCGGCTGTATCCACTTCCTGGCATGGAATGACAGCCAGCTGTAACCACGTCCTGGCATGGACTGACAGCCGACTGTAACCACGTCCTGGCAAGGACTGACAGCCGACTGTAACCACGTCCTGGCATGGACTGACAGCCGGCTGTAACCACGTCCTGGCAAGGACTGACAGCCGGCTGTAACCACGTCCTGGCATGGACTGCCAGCCAGCTGTAACCACGTCCTGGCATGGACTGACAACCGGCTCTGTACTGATGCACTTACAGGAAAGGGAAATCTTCATGCTTCAGTATTTAAGATATTTTGAACAATTGTAGCTTCCAGCTTTGTGGGAACAGTTTCGGTAAGACCCTTTTCTGATCCCCATGATTGTGCCCAGTGCACAAGGTCCATAAAGACCTGGTTGGAACAGTTTGATGTGGAAGAACATGACCAGCGGTCGCACAGATCCTGAACCACAGGGATGAACTAGAATGGTGATTGTGAGCCTGGCGTAACAGGCCATAGTATACCCCAAGTCCAGACTATACCTCCTCATGCCAGATTATACCCTCTTGATATCAGCAGTGTTGAGTGATATACACAAGAATGACTAAATTTTTCAACATGTTATTGGGTTTTAAGGTTTGTTAGGTAAGTTATGTGAGATGATAACTGACTTAAATCTTAAAGTTCTAAACACATAAACTTGTATTACTGGAACCAGAAAAACTTCAATCAGTAAAAATATTAGACTTCCACAAAGATATAATGAGGTAAAGAATCCTCCGCACTTCTCAGTAGTTACACATTAAAAGCAACTGTGTCTGAGGATGATACAAAGAGATCTGCACACTTATCAACCAATCAGAGACCGGGTGAGAAAACCAGTGAAGTGATAAGAGCAAGTTACAATTGTATTCTAAGGTAAAAGCACTTATCTTAATGGACAACAGTGTAATCTCAGATGTAATGACTGCAGTCCGTTACCAGTCACATTGTATCGTAAGATCAATCTTCATCATGTAATTAACAACACAAATACCTTCCCACTACTTGTAAGTCGGTTTTAAGTTATAAGAAAATGGCATCTAAAATCTATCTCATTTACAAGTGCTCATAAAATAGAGAGGGGTATATTGTAGGCTGGAGGGGTATAGTTTGGCCTAAGACAGTGTAACCCCCGAGGTATACTCTAGCCTGGGACAAACTATACCTGGGTTTAATCTGGACAGGGGTTAATTGACCTGTTACACCGGCCCTCTTCTCCAGCACCAGGATTTGACCTCACAAATGCTCTTCGGGATGAGGGGGCAAAAGACACAGACACCGTCTAAGATCTTGTAGAAATCCTTTTCAGAAGAATATTATAGTTGCAAAAAGGGAACCCATTCCATATTAATGTCTATGGATGGAGAAAAGGGGGATCATAAAGGCTCTAGTAGGTGGAAGATGAAGGGGGTACAATAGTCTTGTTGACATAGTGAGAAATAAAGCATGCCGGTTTGACCCGGGCATCTCCTGTATAAAATGATGTATGTACAGACAGTATAACCTGGGTATCTCCTGTATACATGTACAGCCGAAATAACCTGGGCATCGCCTGTATATAATTATATATGTACAGCTGGTATAACCTGGGTATCTCCTGTGTATAATTATATATGTACAGCTGGTATAACATGGGTATCTCCTGTGTATAATTATATATGTACAGCTGGTATAACCTGGGCATCTCTTGTATATAATCATATATGTACAGCTGGTATAACATGGGTATCTCCTGTGTATAATTATATATGTACAGCTGGTATAACATGGGTATCTCCTGTGTATAATTATATATGTACAGCTGGTATAACCTGGGCATCTCTTGTATATAATCATATATGTACAGCTGGTATAACCTGGGTATCTTTTGCATATAATTACATATAGACAGCTGGTATAACCTGGTATCTTCTGTATATAATTACATATGTACAGCTGGTATAATCTGGGCATCTCTTGTATATAATCATATATGTACAGCTGGTATAACCTGGGTATCTTTTGCATATAATTACATATAGACAGCTGGTATAACCTGGTATCTTCTGTATATAATTACATATGTACAGCTGGTATAATCTGGGTATCTACTGTATATAATGTTATATATGTACAGCTGGTATAACCTGTAGCATCGGCGTCGAGACGCCGTCCCTCTTACCGCCGCGCTCCCCGCCCGGCGTCCTCTAGCGCTCCTGCATCTGCTGCTGCCGGCGCGCGCAGCTTCCCGGGCACTGTGCTTAGGGCGCACGCGCGCTTTCCCTCCCTCTTAAAGGGGCCGTGCACGCCATCCTAAGGAGAACCCGGCCAATGGCCGGAGGACCTCCCATATATAAGGCACCTCCTCCAAAATGGAGGTGCCCGTGCAAGGTTGTAGCTTTGTGTTTTATACTCTTCTTCAGCCCTCAGGTCTCGCTGCTAGCCTGACTACAAGTCCTGCCCGCCACCATGACTACAAGTCCAGCCCGCCAGCCTGACTACAAGTCCAGTCCGCCAGCCTGACTACAAGTCCAGTCTGCCAGCCTGACTATCAGTCCAGTCCGCCAGCCTGAGTACTAGTCCAGTCCGCCGGCCTGACTACTAGTCCAGTCCGCCAGCCTGACTACGAGTCCAGTCCGCCAGCTTGTCTACTCTCCAGCCCGACAGTCTGTCTACAGTCCAGTCCGCCAGACTGTCTATGGGCTCTGCCCGCCTGCTTACCTGGAAGCACCTGCCCGTTACCTGCCGTGCCTGCCAGCCCGCTTACCTAGAAGCACCTGCCTGTTAACCGCCGTGCCTACCAGCCAGCCTACCTGGAGGCTCCTGCTTGTTACCTGCCGTGTCTGCCAGTCCGTCTGCCTGGAACACCCGTCAGCCTGCCTGCCGTGCTCATCTGCTGTACTGGTCAGTTCCTGCCTTCTGACCTGTGGGAGTCACCTGCTCTCATACAAGGACTGGCCCAGAGTAGCACCTGGTCCCTCTGCTCGGTCCCTCCCTGGTCACGGAGTTGATTGAGCCGCCTCCTTGCACCGCAGCACAGAGGTTCCACCACCTGGATCCGTAACAAAACCTGGGTTCCTCTGTATATAATTACATATGTACAGCTGATATAAACTGGGTTTCCTCTGTATATAATTACATATGTACAGCTGGGATAATCTGGGTATCCACTGTATATAATGTTATATATACAGCTGGTATAACCTGGGTTTCCTCTGTATATAATTACGTATGTACAGCTGGTATAACCTGGGTATCCACTGTATATAATGTTATATATACAGCTGATATAACCTGGGTTTCCTCTGTATATAATTACATATGTACAGATGGTATAACCTGGGTATCCACTGTATATAATGTTATATATACAGCTGATATAACCTGGGTTTCCTCTGTATATAATTATATATGTACAGCTGGTATAACCTGGGTATCCACTGTATATAATTACATATGTACAGCTGGTATAACCTGGGTTTCCTCTGTATACAATTACATATGTACAGCTGGTATAACCTGGGTATCCACTGTATATAATGTTATATATACAGCTGGTATAACCTGGGTTTCCTCTGTATATAAATACATATGTACAGCTGGTATGCTATATAGTGATGCTTCAAAGTTTCTGAAACATTCATCATTTTTCAAATTTCTTCATAGCCTAAAACTACACTGTGCTCCAAATTATTATGCAAATAATATTTTCTCAGATTTTCCAAAATTACCTATATGAATTGCAGTCATTGTAATTTTCCAGTCAAATAACTATTAGAGTACAATTGAAAGGTTTTTGTACAAACTGCCTATGATAACAGGATATTTTTAAAAAAATAAAAAACTCAAAGTGCACTCAAATACCCTCCCAGAGCTGTTGCTTAGATGTGAACTGCCTCCCGCCATCATAGACACTCCTTTTGATGATGCTCCAGAGGTTCTCAATGGGGTTGAGGTCAGGGGAGCATGGGGGCCACACCATAAGTTTGTCCCCTTTTATGCCCATAGCAGCCAGAGATGCAGATGTGTTATGTGCAGCATGAGACGGGGCATTATCATGCATGAAATGATCTCGATGGTCCAGATGGATGGAGCGGAGGATGGCTGGTTGATAGACACCCCATGCAAACACGGCTACGGCGCTAACAAGGAGGAGGTGGAGTAATGTTTTGGGCTGGAATCATGGGGAGAGAGATTGTCGGCCCTTTTAGGATCCCTGAAGGGGTAAAGATGAACTCCATAATGTATGTTGAGTTTCTCAAACAGCACTTCCTTCCATGGTTCAAGAAGAAGAACCGTGTATTCCGCAGCAAGATCATTTCATGCATGATAATGCACCATCTCATGCTGCACATAACACATCTGCATCTCTGGCTGCTATGGGCATAAAGGGGGACAAACTTATGGTGTTGCACCCATGCTCCCCTGACCTCAACCCCATTGAAAACCTCTGGAGCATCATCAAAAGGAGTGTCTATGATGGCGGGAGGCAGTTCACATCTAAGCAACAGATCTGGGAGAGTATTCTATACCTCATGCAAAACAATTAAAGCAGAAACCATCCAAAACCTGACAAATTCAATGGACGAGAGAGTTCAGAAGCTCCTTTCGAACAAGGGGTCATATGTGCAAATGTAACATCACCTAGAATAAAGTTTTGAGTTGAAAACTGTTTGGTTTCAGTGTGTAATAACCTGCTAATGCTTATAATTTCAAAAATGACCATTTTTTTGTTCTTTATTAAAATGAAAAGGTTGAAAACTCTGCTGTGCAGAATAATTTGGAACATGCATTTTGAGTGCAGTTTGAGTTTTTTATTTTTTTAAAAATATCCTGTTATCATAGGCAGTTTGTACAAAAACCTTTCAGTTGTGCTCTAATAGTTATTTGACTGGAAAATTACAATGACTGCAATTCATATAGGTAATTTGGGAAAATCTGAGCAAATATTATTTGCATAATAATTTGGAACACAGTGTATATTAGATTTTCACACCAGTCCTACAAGTAGATACACAAAACCAAATTATACAAAGGAGTCAAAAATATTAGACTTTCTCAATATTTATTGAGAAAAATTATCCCATATCACCGGTCTGTGAGCGGCAAAAGTATGTGAACCTTCGTCGTCAGTATCTGGTGTGATCTTGTGGAGCAATAACGGCATCTAAATGTTTCCAGTAATTGCTGATTATTCCTGCACATCGACTCGGAGGAATTTTAGCCTATTCCTCCCAACAAAATCGTCTCACCTCTCATTTGTTGATGGGTTTCTCACTTCCTAACACAACATATCTATAGGATTGAGCTCAGCATTGGGAAGTGTTTTTTTTTTAACTTTATTTTACTTTAACCCTTATTCTGTAGAATGACTGATGTGCTTAGGGTCATTGTATTGCTGCATGTCCTGAGAATCAGCTCATGAACTGACTATTTTCTTTACAATTTGCTAACAAAATTCAGAATTTGTTGTTCCATCAATGATGGCAGCCGTCCTGGCCCAGATGTATCAAAACAGGCCCAAACCATGATACTACAACCACCATTTTACACAGGAGGCATGATGTTGTTATGCATTAACGCAGTGTGTTTATTTCTCCAAACATAACACTTCTCATTTAAACCCAAAATCTCTATTTGTTCACATCCGTCTACAAATGATTTTTCCAACGGCCTTCTGGCTTGTCCATGTGTTCTTTAGCAAACTGCAGACGGACAGTAATGTTCTTCATGGGGAGCATTGGATTTACAATCCTGCCATACCCACCATTGTTGCTCAGTGTCCTCCTGATTGTAGACTCATTAACATTAGTTGATGTGAGAGAGGCCTTTAGTTGCTTGGAGATTACCTTGGGTTCCTTTGTGACCTTCTGGACTATTATAAACTTAGTTCTTGAAGTGATCTTTGTTGGTTGACTACTCCTGGGAACGATAATAATGGTCTTGAATTTCTTCTATTTGTACACAATCTGACTGTAGATTGGTGGAGTCCAAACTCTTTATATAGTTTGTTTTGTAACATTTTCCAGCCTGATGAGCATCATCAAAATCTTCTTTCGAGGTCCTCAGAAATCACCATTGTTCATTCCATGATACACTTCCACAAATGCGTGTTGTGAAGATCAGACTTGTATAAAGATTCCTGTTCTTTAACTCCTTCATCACCTTGCAATTTTCGGTTTTCATTTTTTGCTCTTCTTCTTTTAAGAGCCATACCGTACCCAGCCGTCCAAGGTCGTTAAATAAAAACAGGTTGCCCACTCATACCCAGTTGTCATCCTATTGATTGAAATCACCAGACTCTAATTTTGGCTTCAAATTATCTGCTAATCCTAAAGCATCACAGAGATGTGACGCTGGATCACTTTCCTCAAAAAATGACAACGTCTAATATTTTTGACTTATTTGTTTGATTTGGTTCTTTATCTGCTTTTAGGACTTCTGTGGAAATCTTATGTAGTTTTAGGTTAAATTTATGCAACAATATGGAACATTTGAATGGTTCACAAACTTTCAAGCACCGCTGTATGTATGTACAGCTGGCATACTTACACAGCGCGATCATCCTCCGGTGCTGTGGGTGTTTTACTATTACTTAGGGCTCAGCGTCTATAGCCAGGTCACGTGGCATTAATCTTATGGTCTGTGTCCCAGACTACACGCATGAATGGTCATTGTGAATGAACCTGTTTTTGTAAGTGTCTGATGACCCATGGGTACACTTGACAACATTCCCATACAGAAAGAATAAAATCCTAGCCATACACTATTAACCTCTTCAGAGAGGCATTCCTAATGGACATCATGTGAAGTAGACGGTGTAACTAATGCATTTACTGCACAAGCTATATATAAAACCAAACATATGAAGCAGAGCCGGATTGGCCATTAAACGATTTTTTGGTTTTTTTTTTGCATTAACTTACTAAATTCTGTAACTTTATCTGCAGTTCCATAAAAGAAAAACTATAGAAAACAAGCTCATTTTGCACTAATATACGCAGCTCTAATATATTTGGATGTTGTGTTCAACAAGATATGGCAGCGGCTCGCTCACAACTGTTACCATAAGATACAGCCGACTCAACCGGACAGATACAGTCCATAGCTACTGTATGTGACACTAGTCACTACTCACGGACAAGCCGTGAGGCAGAGTAGTCAAACGTTCCTAACCAAGAGAACATGTAGTAAACTAAAGGGGAAAGACAAAGGCAAAGTCATGTCATGGTCCGAGGACAGAATACCAGGAAGATAGAGGATCATAGTATAGGGGCTAGGCAAACGGATGGTCAGAACGAGGTCCAAGGTCAGGCAGGAAAAAAATCAATAAACAGAGCACAGAAATACCAGGCAAATCAATGAGCAGATGCTACATCTGGCAGAGATCTGAGACTGACAGATCAGTTAAATAGCTGGGTGATAACCTGCAACAGAGAACACCTGAAGGAAGCTCAGCACCTCCCAGACTCAGATTGGATGGCTGAGCTGTCCATCAAAACACCGACAGGTCAGCATGCCCCTGCACCCAATTGGATGACTGAGCTGTCAGTCACCGTGTCCAAGACACACTAAGCAGAGGAATTGTGACTCTTTATGCAGATGGAGCATAGTGTAAGGTGAAGCAGGGATGAGTTTGTAGCTTATTAGAAGAGCACAATTATTATTTTTTTCCCTGTAGTCCAGGTGAACATGAAATAAGCAGTTGGGGTCTGCTTCACTAACATGATAGCTAAATATATAAATGCCTGTAGAGGGGGCTGTGCATGGCATTACCAGGGCAATGCGTCACAAAAATGCCCTTACAAAGGGTTTAAGACCCCACTTGATCTCAGGCAATTAAATACTTTTGGGGTTTGCAAAGATTTCCAAATTTACTGGAAAAAGTTCAATCATGTCTGGACCCTCTAACCCTAAGTAGAGGGCTTCTTTGCCCCTATGTACTTTCCATAATCCTTAGGTTAATCTCTTAGCCTCTATTTTTTTTTGCTAACGTTATGGGTGTCCGCAACTACCTGCCAAACATCTAAGAATGTCGAGGAGGATCCCAGAAAAAGGAGAGACCTCCTGGAAAAGATGAATGCAGCGCTTCTTGATGGTTTCTTAACTTTGATGCCACAATGCTCTATTATCAACCTGACCACCGGCGTCCAAACACGTAATCCTGGGGCAAGACCTGAAAAGGAACCTGGGGTTAAAAAAAATGTCCACTGTCCCTCCTAGAAGGACATCCTGCAAAGTTGTCAGGTGTGGATTTACAGCGTATTTCACCCCTTACTATACATTGAAATCCATGATGAAAGTCTACAATCGAAGCTTGGAAATTCTGAAGCCCCTGTTGATCGTGTGCAAAAAACAATGGCAGCGCATGGGTCGATTTGTAAACCTCCATGACTTTCCCTCTTCCATAATATCCAGAAGATCTGACCTGGTCACTGCAGGAAGTCCTAATTCAAGGGAGGTTGAAGTGTCAACTTTCTCTAATTTCCAAAGTTCTAATCAGTTTCTCACTTCTCCAGTTATACTTAATTCCATATGTTCAATGTGTGGGTGATATATCCCCTCTCTGGAGAGGTCTTTATGGATTCTACAACATATTCCTTATGAGTTTACTCCAGTGGCTCTGTGAAGAGGGAATTCCATGTACTTTCACGTGTGTATCAGGTTTGACAGACAGTCGTTTTGGATCCTTCTTGATCCTTTCATCTCTGTAGTGTAGTGGCATCCTTCTCTCGCTAAGACTCAGCGATGATCACCTTCTGCTGCTAATTGACACAACCTTGCTTGATATTTAAAAACCCTCAGTGTCTCCAGAGTCTCCGGCGATAAAACGATTTTCCTCTGTTCAGGCCTGGAGTTCTAGCAGTCTGCTAGTTTCTTCTTGGAGTGGATATTTGTCGTGATCTCTCTGGTGTCTTCTCAAAGCTAAGTGTATCCCCTTATCGGTTTTCCTTGTTTGTCTTTAGTTGCAGTGGGGCTGACTAGTGCTCACCCCTTCCCTACTTAGGGCCTAGCTCTAGGGTTAGTTAGGGATTAGGTATCCTGCTCGGCAATAGGTGCAGAACCTATTTAGGGACGATAGAGGAGTCAGGGAGTTGCAACATCTGCCTAGTGGTCTCTACTCTCCCTTTCCCTAGTTGTAGGGCTTCCCCCCTTTTCCATCGTACACTTGGTCCTTCCCTTACCTAGCATGATATGTACACATCCTATTAAGTCCTTATCCGGATTCCCGAATTGTGGCCCCATAACAATGGCATTCTTCTGCCTCTATGGTGTATGGACATTATACATCACTCGTCTGTCTGCCGTATATCTCTATATCCACACTGTATACATGTATTATCTACTATATACCCATTCTCCTCAGAGGATTGCAGAGTGCATAAACTTTTCTTGACATCCGTCTCCTATAAAACATGGCTCCGGTAGTAAATCAATAGGTTGGAAGGCTGCTTCATTGAAGCAGATGATGTTTTGATCGCTACATTAATATCAGCAGCCTATACAAGCTGCGGAGCTGTGATCTCAGCCGCCCTTCCTTCATGACATTTAGATTTGAACAAAGCCCGACCCTTATTGGGGGGCTCCTCCGTGGCCACTGCGGTGCGTTTAATCCTGGCTGACCTTTTCTGATCGCTCCTCTGCCCGGGAGATAGCCAGTCTCGCCACCACGGATGCATATTGCAGGGTTCCTGATGTTATTGGGGGGCAAATCTACCAAGAACACTGATATACTCATCACAGTGAAATAAAACAAAAGGACTAGCAGGTTCGGCAGGTGGAGGGGGTGCAGGGGGTGCAGGCTAGCACAGGTGCCCAATTGGCTGGCACTACACTCAACCAACTCACAGCGGTTGCTATGGTGGCAGGAACACGAACAGCTGGCACAGTAGGAAAATATGACAGCGCCGTGTTCTGAAAGAGAAACATATCATGATGGAGAACAAGACTTGAAAATTACATTTTGTCTTGCTAATTCCTGGGAATTAAAGGTGGAGACTGTTTACCGAGCGTGACGGAGGTGCAAAAAACAGACGGCTGCAACGTATAGACCTTGGACAGGCGCGGGCATCTATAGAGAGGCTGGCACGGCTCCGGCACGGTAGAAAATAAGCATCATTTAAAATGTATTTATCATGGAGAACATGCAGGTAACGTCACCCCCAAAGCACAAAGCCAAGAACTCATTTGAATTTTAATTTTTGGCAATTAATGTTCAATTACGCCGCAGATTTTTGATTAAAGAAATGTCGAGAAATGATGAAATGTGAGGAGTTTAGAAGAAAGAAATGTAGGAGAATACAGGGAGACTTGGGCATGGTCCTGGCAAACCAGTGCCAATCCTCGTGGTATAGTCCAGCAAACTGGACCAAAATACGGCAGAGAATATGAGCCTTTGCACTAAAATGGGCTTTCCCTGGTTGGTATTGGGACATCCCCATGTTGGTGGGGTTCACAATATTGAACAAACATGTCCCGTATAGGAAAATAGGGTTTTAAAGAATCCTACTCACGACAGTCTGCAGGTGTCAGAAGAATTGCTACATTTTATGCATTTCCTATTCCTGGCATTTTTGTGCCATTTCATCCCACATTGACTATGCATGGGAAAAAATACATACAATGGTGGGTTATTACATGAGTTATCAAGATAATGAATTCCATAGAAGACAGTCAATGGACACTGCCCAAAATAACTTCCTTAAAAATGCAAATGACTCCAGCAAAAAACGCATCCGTCCAAAAGGGAAGAAGTGCAGTCATTCGGATAGGGCTCTAAACCTCCTGTGTGTGTACAAGAGGAATAACACTGCCATTATGCATCTTGTATCCTGCATTTTTTCACCAGTTTCCCTTCTGCAGTCTACATCTTTAATTTTCAGTTGTCTCTCAGCTAGTGGGTGTAAACAAGCTTCTATGATGTCTCCAGTACACAGCACCGACAGACGTGGTATTCCTGCTCTCCTGTCTCTATGTAGCATGTGCTCAGCATGAAGGATACTGTACTGCAATATTCAGCAGTGTAGCTGTGAATCTAGCACTGGAGTGAGATTAAATATTTGCTAAAAAGCAGTTGAAGCAGCATGGAGGACATTATACAGCAGTTACTGAGCAGTGTAGCTTGGAATCCATAATTGGGGTGAGATAACCACTTACTAGAAAGTGTTATGAATCGTGGTTCTGTGCTCCCACGTGGTAATGGAGCTGGTCGGGTAGGGCGCTACTCTGGTCACAAGTGCCGCCATTGTCCTGGCCCTGGAGACGCAGTTACCACACCTGCAGGGAAATTATCCCAATATTGTGAAGCCTGGAGGTCTGGTGTTGTGGGATGTGTGAGGACATGGGACGCCGTGCCCCTCACTGATTTCTCTACCCAGGGAAGATGGGACACGAAGCAACACAGGATGCCGTTTTGTTTGGAAATAAGCAATGGTGGGATTTTGTCCAGCCTGCTGTTGAAGATAGCAGGGAGTGGCTGTCTGGGGAGGATTGGGAGGTAGTCAGCTCCTGATCTTAGGCCGGCGATATAATCATGCTCCCTGCTCAGTCCTTTGCTGTTTATTGCAGTTTCCATGTGCTTGGTGATTTGTGGTGTTAGCATTAAGTTTTGCTATTACAGCAGGGTTTTCTCATTTTCTCTTTTGGTTACGCTTTCTGGTGTCCCTGCAGAGGTACTCATCCTGGTCCTAGACTGGGCACCAGCAGCGTCACCAGACGCCAGCTGTCCTGCCACAGTGGGCCTGGGAAATGCTCTGCCATTGTCCCCCTTCCATTTAATGGGAGCTGGATGAAGAGTATTCCCGGCCCTCAAGGGCTAGCCTAGCTGGGCAGCTTGTGCAAAGTGCGTCTGTGGCTGCGCCTTTCCTGGTTTGGTGCCAGTCTTTTTGGGTCCCTCTTTGAAGCGCATAACAGAACGCAGCACCACCACCATCTAGCTGTGTCATTGACTCTCTCCTCTCTACCTCTTTTCCATTCTGCATTGACTTCTATTGGCAGCTGTAATCAGATCCCTCAGTGATCAGCTGTCCATCTTGTTTTGATCAGAAGAGATTTTAACAGTTTTTCAGAGTGAATGATGAGTTCAAGAGGCAGGGGGAGGAGAAGAAGTGGCTTATAAATGGAGAGAGAACAGATTTCTCTGGAGAGATGTATTGCAAAGTTTCGTATATTTGCATGTACAGTCATGGCCAAAAGTATTGAGAATGAGACAAATAGTAATTTTTCCAAGTTTACTGCTTCATTTTTTGTAATGGCAATTTGCATATACTCCTGAATGTCAAAGAGTGATCAGCTTAACAGCAATTACTGTACTTGCAAAGTCAATATTTGCCCAGAAAATGAACTTTAACCCCCAAAACACATTTCAACATCATTGCAGTCCTGCCTTAAAAGGAGCAGCTAACATCGTTTTAGTGATTGATCCATTAACAGAGGTGTGGGTGTTGATAAGGACAGGGCTGGCGATCAGTCATGATTAAGTAAGAATGACATCACTGGACACTTTAAAAGGAGGCTGGTTCTTGGTATCATTGTTCCTCTTCAGTTAACCATGGTTATCTCTAAAGAAACACGTGCAGCCATCATTGCACTGCACAAAAATGGCCTAACAGGGAAGAGTATCGCAGCTACAAAGATTGCACCTCAGTCAACAATCTATCGCATCATCAAGAACTTCAAGGAGAGAGCTTCCATTGTTGTCAAAAAGGCTCCAGGGCGCCCAAGAAAGACCAGCAAGCGCCAGGACCGTATCTTAAAACTGTTTCAGCTGCGGGATCGGACTACCAGCAGTGCCGAGCTTGCTCAGGAATGGCAGCAGGCTGGTGTGAGTGCTTCTGCACGCACTGTGAGGCGGAGACTCTTTGAGCAAGGACTGGTTTCAAGGAGGGCAGCAAAGAAGCCACTTCTCTCCAGAAAAAACATCAGAGACCGACTGATATTCTGCAAAAGGTACAGGGAGTGGACTGCTGAGGACTGGGGCAAAGTCATTTTCTCTGATGAATCCCCTTTTCGATTGTTTGGGACATCTGGAAAACAGCTTATTCGGAGAAGAAGAGGTGAGCGCTACCACCAGTCTTGTCTCATGCCAACTGTAAAGCATCCTGAAACCATTCATGTGTGGGGTTGCTTCTCAGCCAAGGGAATCGGCTCACTCACAGTCTTGCCTAAAAACACAGCCATGAATAAAGAATAGTACCAGAATGTCCTCCAAGAGCAACTTCTCCCAACCGTCCAAGAGCAGTTTGGCGCCCAAAAATGCCTTTTCCAGCATGATGGAGCACCTTGCCATAAAGCAAAGGTGATAACTAAATGGCTCATGGAACAAAACATAGAGATTTTGGGTCCATGGCCTGGAAACTCCCCAGATCTTAATCCCATTGAGAACTTTGGGTCAATCATCAAGAGACGGGTGGACAAACAAAAACCAACAAATTCTGGCAAAATGCAAGCATTGATTATGCAAGAATGGACTGCTATCAGTCAGGATTTGGTCCAAAAGTTGATTGAGAGCATGCCAGGGAGAGTTACAGAGGTCTTGAAGAAGAAGGGGCAACACTGCAAATATTGACTTGCTGCATTAACTCATTCTAACTGTCAATATAGCCTATTGGTCCTCATAATATGATTGCAATTATATTTCTGTATGTGATATAAACATCAGACAAACACTAATAAAAACCAGAGGCCAGCAGATCATGTGAAAATATCATTTTGGTGTCATTCTCAAAACTTTTGGCCATGACTGTACTATTGATTTATGCAAAGTTTGTTGAAAAGACAACAATGATTTTTCAACCTTTCCTGTTGAATTATATCAGTACCACGTTTCACTTTGGCTGATGGATAAGTGCCCCGAGTCATCTGTGCTTTAGCTTGTCTATCCTTTGCCCTCCAGATATTTAGGATCCTAGGATAGTCCCTATTAAATATGGACATAACCCGTGATATATACATCTTGTGTTTTCCATCCACCCTTAAGAACTGGACTCCGCAAAAATATTGTATCTGACAACCACTAATGTGTCCTTATTCACATGTACATTGCCAGGACCTTCTGACTGATGCAGCTGAATCCAGACACAATGATCACGTCGCTAATGTCCCTGTAAGTACTGGAAAATGTGATTTCTGCCGTTTAGAACTGTAACTAAATTAACTTTATCTTCAGGATGAATGGAAACCTCAAATGTAGCCGATTATATGCAGAGATATGACTTAAGCATGGTTTGGGTTGGTTCAGACACATGTATTAGGAGGTCTGCAAAATTTTAATGGCATCATTGAGGCATTTTGTGCCTCGCTCCACAAGGACACAAAATTATTCGTACAAATATAGGCTGAAAAATTTCTAAATGCCATACGGGCAATGTAGACTATATTCACCTTCATAACTCTAAAAAGTGAAAACAGCCTTTCTTCAGCCAAAATGCATAATATAAACAGTCCTTTCTTCAGCACAATACAACAAAGTAACTATAATAGTCTCACCAATCTTGGTATCACAGGCAGTAGCAGCTCAAGTAGTTCTAAATGCTTTCATCAACAAACACCTCTGTTCAGCTCCAGCACAACACACTCTGCAACAAACACCTCTATTAAGCTCCAGCACAACTCACTCTGCAACCAACACTTCTATTCAGCTCCAGCACAACTCGCTATGCAACAACCACCTCTGTTCAGTTCCAGCACAACTCACTCTGCCACAAACACCTCTGTTCAGCTCCAGCACAAGTCACTCTGCAACAAACACCTCTGTTCAGCTCCAGCACAACTCACTCTGCAACAAACACCTCTGTTCAGTTCCAGCACAACTCACTCTGCCACAAACACCTCTGTTCAGCTCCAGCACAACTCACTCTGCAACAAACACCTCTGTTCAGCTCCAGCACAACTCACTCTGCAACAAACACCTCTGTTCAGTTCCAGCACAACTCACTCTGCCACAAACACCTCTGTTCAGCTCCAGCACAAGTCACTCTGCAACAAACTCCTCTGTTCAGCTCCAGCACAACTCACTCTGCCACAAACTCCTCTGTTCAGCTCCAGCACAACTCACTCTGCAACAAACACCTCTATTCAGCTCCAGCACAACTCGCTATGCAACAAACACCTCTATTCAGCTCCAGCACAACTCACTCTGCAACAAACACCTCTGTTCAGCTCCAGCACAACTCACTCTGCAACAAACACCTCTGTTCAGCTCCAGCACAACTCACTCTGCAACAAACACCTCTTTTCAGCTCCAGCACAACTCACTCTGCAACAAACACCTCTGTTCAGCTCCAGCACAACTCACTCTGCAACAAACACCTCTGTTCAGCTCCAGCACAACTCACTCTGCAACAAACACCTCTGTTCAGCTCCAGCACAACTCACTCTGCAACAAACACCTCTGTTCAGCTCCAGCACAACTCACTCTGCCACAAACACCTCTGTTCAGCTCCAGCACAAGTCACTCTGCAACAAACTCCTCTGTTCAGCTCCAGCACAACTCACTCTGCCACAAACTCCTCTGTTCAGCTCCAGCACAACTCACTCTGCAACAAACACCTCTGTTCAGCTCCAGCACAACTCACTCTGCAACAAACACCTCTATTCAGCTCCAGCACAACTCACTCTGCAACAAACACCTCTGTTCAGCTCCAGCACAACTCACTCTGCAACAAACACCTCTGTTCAGCTCCAGCACAACTCACTCTGCAACAAACACCTCTTTTCAGCTCCAGCACAACTCACTCTGCAACAAACACCTTTGTTCAGCTCCAGCACAACTCACTCTGCAACAAACACCTCTGTTCAGCTCCAGCACAACTCACTCTGCAACAAACACCTCTGTTCAGCTCCAGCACAACTCACTCTGCAACAAACACCTCTGTTCAGCTCCAGCACAACTCACTCTGCAACAAACACCCTCTATTCAGCTCCAGCACAGCTCACTCTGCAACAAACTCCTCTGTTCAGTTCCAGCACAACTCACTCTGCAACAAACACCTCTGTTCAGCTCCAGCACAACTCACTCTGCAACAAACACCCTCTATTCAGCTCCAGCACAGCTCACTCTGCAACAAACACCTCTGTTCAGCTCCAGCACAACTCACTCTGCAACAAACACCTCTGTTCAGCTCCAGCACAACTCACTCTGCAACAAACACCCTCTATTCAGCTCCAGCACAGCTCACTCTGCAACAAACACCTCTGTTCAGCTCCAGCACAACTCACTCTGCAACAAACACCTCTGTTCAGCTCCAGCACAACTCACTCTGCAACAAACACCTCTGTTCAGCTCCAGCACAACTCACTCTGCCACAAACACCTCTATTCAGCTCCAGCACAGCTCGCTCTGCAACAAACTCCTCTGCTCAGCTCCAGCACAAGTCACTCTGCAACAAACTCCTCTGTTCAGCTCCAGCACAACTCACTCTGCAACAAACACCTCTATTCAGCTCCAGCACAGCTCGCTCTGCAACAAACTCCTCTGCTCAGCTCCAGCACAAGTCACTCTGCAACAAACTCCTCTGTTCAGCTCCAGCACAACTCACTCTGCTGAGCTAACCCAGCTGTTTGTTCTTAGACTTGTTAGACCCGGATGGGAGTATGGGAGCAACCTTTCCCACTCAGACTCTTTTGGTCGCTCCTAAATCCTGGACCCATCCATCTTGGTAACCTTACAAACCCATCCTCCTGTTTTCTTACAATTCAAGGTCATACAAAACATCCCATTTGGGGGTTCCAGTGACATAGCTAAGGTTTTCCTGAGTGTGCCGATGATGGGTTGTGCCTAAAACTGAATCTTCATTTTGCCTGGGCATTTGAATACCTGGCCAGAGCAGAATGACATGGAGTAAAAGAAAACCAAGCTATTCCTCTGGTGTGCTCAACTCACTTTCACATCGAAGGGATTATTCATTGGATAAAGATTATTTTTTAAAGTGATCAGATAGATTTATAAAATTACATAATCCCTGTCCACCCTCACAGATAGCCAGTCCCATTACTGTCTCAAGTCATGTCCATTAGTTAACAGCAGAGTTTGTGGGTGCAGAGGATATACATGACCCAACATATAAGCAGAGCAGAAGTATAGATCATCATATTATCGGGGGGGTCGGCCTCGGAGCACTTGCACACTCTTGCAGATTTGGACTGTTTTGGGGGTCTGGCTCAGATCAGTTTTGATAAACCCAATCAGAACCTAGACGGAAGCTTTCTCACTGTAACTTTTGTTTTGCTGCCTTTTGCTTTTGGAGAAATAAGTAGAAATCCCTGTAGATCTCTGTTACATAGAGTTATAGAATTCTAATGGAAACAGTACGTAGGTTTTTTTTTTTTTAAAGCATATTAATATTTTTTTGGCAGCAGCTGAATTGAATTGTAACTCTTATATGGAAGTGTTACTGATGACAGAAACATATTTTCTGTGCTCTGCATTACTGGGGAATCATTAACCTCTTGCATGCCTGGAGGATATGTAAAGAGCCAAGAAACTAACTCGTATATTTAGATTTTTTTTTTCTTGTGTGTGTGTGTGTGTGTGAATTCTCAAGTGAAATTATGATAAAATAAGCAAAAATCATCATAATATATGTTGGGGTGTATTCACACCTGGCAGGTTTTTTTTGTTTGTTTGTTTTTTTTCATTGCAAACAAATGCTTCTGTGCTATCTGATAAAGGCAAAAAAAAAATCCAGAACATTCTTAGTCATTCCAATAAGGTCACTTACTGTTAAGGGGATTGCTACTTGAATAAAAAAAAAACTACTAAACCATGTTATGATCTGTGATGATTTACTTTGTGTATTTAAAATGCAAGAAAAATTGTGAAAAAAAACAAAAGTTAAAAGGGTATTTTCAGTTTTGGAAAACTAGCTGTGGTTTGTATTAATAAAGTACCATCTCTGGGTCCAATGCAAAGTCTCTGCTGCTTCTTCCGGTGTCTTTTATTGTCTGCAGCGCTGGCGTCACGTTGACAACGCTGCAGCCAATATCTGAGCTCAACGGCTACCCCCTAGTTAGCAGCGCGAACCACTCTAGAGCTACTGAGCTAAGTAATTGACTGCAGCGTTGTCGACGTGATGTCAGCGCTGCGCACAATAAGAGAGACTGGAAGCACCAATGGAGACTCCGCGCTGGACCTGGGGAGGTATTGTGGGGTGTTCCCGAATTATGGCAGGTCTTGTGGGGTGCATCCAGTATGACAGATCTTATAGGATGTACTCAGAGTACAGCAGGTCTCATGGGGTGTTCCTGATATACGGCAGATCTTGGGTGGTGCTCCCACTATACGGATGGTCTTCTGGGGTATTCCAGTATGCGCGCAGTCTTGTGAAGTGCACCCTGTATATGGTAAGTCTTGTCTGGTTGTTTCCAGTGTACAAACAATCTTGTGGGATGCACTCAGTATATGGCAGGTCTTATAGGGTGTACCCAGAGTACGGCAGGTTTTATGGGGTGCATCCAGTATATGGCAGGTCTCATAGGGTGTACCCAGAGTACGGCAGGATTTATGGGGTGCATCCAGTATATGGCTGGTCTTATAGGGTGTACCCAGAGTACGGCAGGTTTTATGGGGTGCATCCAGTATATGGCAGGTCTCATAGGGTGTACCCAGAGTACGGCAGGATTTATGGGGTGCATCCTGTATATGGCAGGTCTTATAGGGTGTACCCAGAGTACGTCAGGTTTTATGGGGTGCATCCAGTATATGGTTGGTCTTATAGGGTGTAGCCAGAGTACAGCAGGTTTTATGGGGTGCATCCAGTATATGCCAGGTGACTGGTTAGTATCTATTAAAAAAGGTCCGAGAATGGATGGCTAGAGAACCAGCGACTATGAGAGCCCACATCTTACTAATCAGTGAGGAGAAGGAAGGTCATCATGTCTGAACCTATATCTGTGGCACAAATTACTGAAAAAAAAACTCTTGATGGCTATAATAACAGAAATGTGTCAGAAGATCATAAGCTGCTGAGTCTGGGGCTGACTAGGGATGAAGCTGAGCCCCTACGATGGGGCAATGTTCTGTTGGGAAACAGCAGGAACAATCAAAACTGCGGGGACTTGGAAAACCCCTCTACATTTCCCTACTTCCTTTTCCTGTAATTTTTTTTAAGAAAATACTAAAGTATGACATCTCCTCCATCCAGAAGTGATCAGATACATCAGCCCTGACATGGCAATCATTACCAGCTCCATTCACGGATAGTGTCAGTGTTTCTGTGTGACGATCTTCCATGGAAACTACTTGTACGTTCTGCCATCTCTCGGATCTGGTGATATTTACGTTCTCTCATCATATGTCAGACGAGTTCTAGCATGTAACGTACAGATGTGACCTTCCCTGACACATGCTACCATCACATGTTGTGGTATTAAAAATAAAAATGTTGTTACGTGGTTCCAATATGCTCGTCTATCATCTCGGGTCATATCCGCAGCACAAACAGACAAAACGCGCTAGTGTAAATATTACCACGTGCCGCGCACCAGTTCAGTACCGGGGGTCTCCCATATGTAACATATTGTGTGACATTTAGTATTACGGTGTATCACCCTATTCTACAACATGGTAACTGGTTCTCTCTTACCGGCAGATGGTTCTCAGTGACCGGCGTTCAAGAGAAAATACGGACAGGTATTATTATTTCCACATTTTTATTCTAGAAATATTCTGTTTAACCCTTTCACTAATGAAAAAAATAAATAAAATAATGCTGCCTACAGTCATCAAACTAACGGAATAATAACTGAATGTATGTCCTTTCGTTTTGCATGAAAAGCAAATTAAATAGAAAATAAAACAAAAATGTTATTTATTTGCAAAAAAATTTACAGAATTATGACATTAGCTTATTCCCATGTCATCAAAAAATATGAATAAATCTTCATAAAAAAATGGGAAACCCTGAAAATGGGCCTCACATAGTACTCCATATAGAAAATTGGGCCCCACATAGTGCTCCATACAGTATAATGGCCTGACATAGTCCTCCATAAAGAATAATGGCCCCACATAGTCCTCCATACAGAATAATGGCCCCACATAGTCCTCCATACAAAATAATGGGCCCCACATAGTCCTCCATACAGTATAATGGCCCCACATAGTCCTCCATACAGAATAACGGCCCCACATAGTCCTCCATACAGTATAATGAGCCTCACATAGTCCTCCATACAGAATGATGGGCCCCACATAGTCGTCCATACAGTATAATGGGCCTCACATAGTCCTCCATACAGAATAATGGCTCCACATAGTCCTCCATACAGTATAATGAGCCTCACAAAGTCCTCCATACAGAATAATGGCCCCACATTGTCCTCCATACAGAATAATGGCCCCACATAGTCCTCCAAACAGTATAATGAGCCTCACATAGTCCTCCATACAGAATAATGGGCCCCACATAGTCCTCCATACAGTATAATGGGTCCCACATAGTCCTCCATACAGAATAATGGCCCCACATAGTCCTCCATACAGTATAATGGGCCCCACATTGTCCTCCATACAGAATAATGGCCCCACATAGTCCTCCATACAGAATAATGGGCCCCACATTGTCCTCCATACAGAATAATGGCCCCACATAGTCCTCCATACAGTATAATGGCCCCACATAGTCCTTCATACAGAATAATGGGCCCCACATAGTCCTCCATACAGTATAATGAGCTCACATAGTCCTCCCTGCAGAATAATGGGCCCCACATAGTCCTCCATACAGTATAATGGGCCCCACATAGTCCTCCATACAGTATAATGGGTCCCACATACTCCTCCATACCGTATAATGGGTCCCACATAGTCCTCCATACAGAATAATGGCCCCACATAGTCCTCCATTGAGAATAATTGCCCCACATAGTCCTCCATACAGAATAATGGCCCCACATAGTCCTCCATACAGAATAATGGCCCCACATAGTCCTCCATAGAGAATAATGGCCCCACATAGTCCTCCATACAGAATAATGGCCCCACATAGTCCTCCATACAGAATAATGGCCCCACATAGTCCTCCATACAGTATAATGAGCCAACATAATCCTCCATACAGAATAATGGCCCAACATAGTCCTCCATTCAGAATAATGGCTCCACATAGTTCTCAATACAGAATAATGGCCCCCATATAGTCCTCCATACAGAATAATGGGCCACACATAGTCCTCCATGCTGTATAATGGCCCCACATAGACTTCCATAGAGAATAATGGACCCGCATAGTCCTCCCTACAGAATAATGAGCCCCACATAGTCCTCAAAACGGAATAATGGGCCCCACATAGTCCTCCATACAGAATAATGGCCCCACATAGTCCTCCATACAGAATAATCGGCCCCACATAGTCCTCCATGCAGTGTATTGGGCCCCACATAGTGCTCCATACGGAATAATGGGCCCCACATAGTCCTCCATACAGTATAATGGGCACCACATAGTCCTCCATACAGTATAATGGGTCCCACATAGTCCTCCATACAGAATAATGGCCCCACATTGTCCTCCATACAGAATAATGGCCCCACATAGTCCTCCATAGAGAATAATGGCCCCACATAGTCCTCCATACAGAATAATGGCCCCACATAGTCCTCCATACAGAATAATGGCCCCACATTGTCCTCCATACAGTATAATGGCTCCACATAGTTCTCAATACAGAATAATGGCCCCACATAGTCCTCCATACAGTATAATGAGCCAACATAATCCTCCATACAGAATAATGGCCCCACATTGTCCTCCATACAGAATAATGGCCCCACATAGTCCTCCATAGAGAATAATGCCCCCACATAGTCCTCCATACAGAATAATGGCCCCACATAATCCTCCATACAGAATAATGGCCCCACATAGTCCTACATACAGAAAAATGGCCCCACATAGTCATCCATACAGAATAATGGCTCCACATACTTCTCAATACAGAATAATGGCCCCACATAGTCCTCCGTACAGAATAATGGGCCCCACATAGTCCTCCATGCAATATAATGGCCTCACATAGACCTCCATAGAGAATAATGGACCCGCATAGTCCTCCCTACAGAATAATGAGCCCCACATAGTCCTCCATACAGAATAATGGGCCCCACATTGTCCTCCCTACAGAATAAAGAGCCCCACATAGTCCTCCATATAGAATAATGGCCCCACATAGTCCTCCGTACAGAATAATGGGCCCCACATAGTCCTCCATACAGAATAATGGGCCCCGCATAGTCCTCCATACAATATATTGGGCCCCACATAGTGCTCCATACAGAATAATGGGCCCCACATAGTCCTCCATACAGTATAATGGGTCCCACATAGTCCTCCATACAGAATAATGGCCCCACATAGTCCTCCATACAGTGTAATGAGCCAACATAATCCTCCATACAGAATAATGGCCCAACATAGTCCTCCATTCAGAATAATGGCTCCACATAGTTCTCAATACAGAATAATGGCCCCACATAGTCCTCCATACAGAATAATGGGCCCCACATAGTCCTCCATACTGTATAATGGCCCCACATAGACCTCCATAGAGAATAATGGACCCGCATAGTCCTCCATAGAGAATAATGGACCCGCATAGTCCTCCCTACAGAATAATGAGCCCCACATAGTCCTCAAAACGGAATAATGGGCCCCACATAGTCCTCCATACAGAATAATGGCCCCACATCGTCCTCCATACAGAATAATCGGCCCCACATAGTCCTCCATGCAGTGTATTGGGCCCCACATAGTGCTCCATACGGAATAATGGGCCCCACATAGTCCTCCATACAGTATAATGGGCCCCACATAGTCCTCCATACAGTATAATGGGTCCCACATAGTCCTCCATACAGAATAATGAGTCCCACATAGTTCTCCATACCGTATAATGGGTCCCACATAGTCCTCCATACAGAATAATGGCCCCACATTGTCCTCCATACAGAATAATGGCCCCACATACTCCTCCATAGAGAATAATGGCCCCACATGGTCCTCCATACAGAATAATGGCCCCACATAGTCCTCCATACAGAATAATGGCCCCACATTGTCCTCCATACAGTATAATGGCTCCACATAGTTCTCAATACAGAATAATGGCCCCACATAGTCCTCCATACAGTATAATGAGCCAACATAATCCTCCATACAGTATAATGGCTCCACATAGTCCTCCATACAGAATAAAGGCCCCACATAATCCTCCATACAGAATAATGGCCCCACATAGTCCTCCATACAGAATAATGGCCCCACATAATCCTCCATACAGAATAATGGCCCCACATAGTCCTACATACAGAATAATGGCCACACATAGTCATCCATACAGAATAATGGCTCCACATACTTCTCAATACAGAATAATGGCCCCACATAGTCCTCCGTACAGAATAATGGGCCCCACATAGTCCTCCATGCAATATAATGGCCTCACATAGACCTCCATACAGTATAATGGGCCCACATAGTCCTCCATACAGTATAATGGGCCCACATAGTCCTCCATACAGTATAATGGGTCCCACATAGTCCTCCATACTGTATAATGGGCCCACATAGTCCTCCCTACAGTATAATGGGCCCACATAGTCCTCCATACAGTATAATGGGCCCACATAGTCCTCCATACAGTATAATGGACCCACATAGTCCTCCATGTGGTATAATAGGGGGTGGGGGGGGGGTGCCAGCATCCAGATTTAACCTGCAGGCCAGAGTTGTGGCACAGATTGACTGATTGTAAAGACTTGAATCTTAGACCAGACAGTCGTATATCGCACCAGATTTATCATGGTGGCTCATGGCTCATTTTTAGACCCAACAATACGCCCCCTCTTGGATGACTCCTGTACTTCTTTTTGCACCTATCTTGTTGAAGCTCAGACCATGCTCTTTTACCAAATGAGCCTCACAGTTTGTTTAAAGTGGTTTACACCGCGGTACAACATTGAGTGGCCAAAATTAGCCAATTGTTTGTGCATTTTTTCCAGCAATTTCTATGTGTGAACACATTCGTAAATCTGCCCTATTGAGTTGCTCTCCTATTCATGCACATATCTGGTGTTAAAGGTAACCTGTCACCTTGGAAATGTCAAGCTGAGCAGATTAATATATAGATTTTTTGGGAAAGATTAAGTTCTAAACAAGGGGTGGATAACCCCCTTAGACATTACCTATCTGTCAGACACAGGACCGAAGGGTACATTCACACCTTTGGATGGGGAAGTACAGTTAGGTCCAGAAATATTTGGCCAGTGACTGAATCTTCGTGATTTCAGCTCTGCAGGCCACTATTTTTGATTTAAAATGAAACAACTGAGATGCGATTGAAGTTTAGACTTTCAGGTTTAACTAAAGGGGTTGAACAAAAATATCTCTTGAAACGTTTAGGAATTGCCACAATTTTTCTACAAAGTCTTTTCATTTCAGGGGCTCAAAAGTAATTGGACAAATTAACTTTACCATAAAGAAAATGATAATATTTAATACTTTGTAAAGAACCCTTTGCAGCAATGACGGCCTGAAGTCTGGAGGCCATGGACGTCACCATTGCTGGTGTCCTCCGGTGTGAGGCTTTGCCGCCTTTACCTCAGTGACTTCAGTTGTTTCTTGTTTGTGGGTCTTTCTGCCGTAAGTTTTGTCTTCAGCCTGTGAAATGCGGCTTGATGGGGCTGAGATCTGGTGAGGACTCGGCCATTGCAGAATATTCCTCTTCTTTGCTTTCGCAGGATGTTTTGGGTCATTGTCCTCTGTCTTGTGAAGCGCTGTCTAATCAACCTTGCTGCATTTGGTTGAATCTCAACAAAACGTATCGCCCTGTACACACAGGATTCATCTGGCTGCTTCTGTCTTTAGTCCCATCATACATAACCACTAGTGACCCTTTGCCATTGGCAGCCATGCATGCCTGCGCCATCACACCGCCTCCACCATGTGTTACAGACGATGTGCTGAGGATCAGGAGCCATTCCAAGCCTTCTCCAGACTTTCTTCTTCCCATCATTCTGGTACAGGTTGATCATAGTTTTGGTTTTCCAGAACTCAGCGGCTTCTGTAGATGTTTTGGTAAAGTATAATCCGGCCTTTCTATTTTTCAGGCTGATAAATGGTTTGCACCTTGTGGTGACCCTTCTGTATTTGCCCTCATGAAGTCTTCTCTTTAGATACTTAGACACCGACTTCCTGGAGAGCGTTCTTCACTTGGGTGGATGTAGTAAAGGGTTGTCTTTTTCACCATGGGAAGGATTCTGCGATCATCCACCACTGTTGTCTTCTGTGGACGTCCAGGCCTTTTTGAGTTCCCAAGCTCACAAGGGCATTCTCGTTTTGTAGAATGTACCAAACTGTTAATTTGTCCGCTCCTAACATTTCTGCTATCTCTCTTTTGGGTTGCCCCTTTTTTTTCAACCTAATGATGGTCTGTTTCTCTTCCATTGAAAGCTCCTTTGTCCCCATGTTGTGGGTTCACAGCAACAGCTTCCAAATGCAAATGCCACACCTGGAATCAGTGGCAAACCTTTTACCTGCTTAATGATGGATAAATGAGGGAAAAGCCCATGCTGACTATTTAAGAGCTTTTGAGATAATTGTCTAAATACTTTTGGTTCCTTTAAAAAGAGACAGCTGCATATTTAAGAGCTGTAAATCCTAAACCCTTCCAATTAGGATGTGAATATGCTAACATTAAAGCTGAGAGTCTGCCCAGACTGATTATATAACTGGATCTTGAATATGTTTTGTTAAACAACTAAAATGACAAAATTTGTATCACTGATTGTTGAGCAGAGCTATAGGCTCAAATACTTAATTAACCTCCAGACATAGGAGATTGAGAGGAAAGACCCACAAAGTGTATTATTTCACCTTACATAAGGTTGTTTAGATCAAAAGATGGCTGCCATTTCCTGTTTCATCACACCATGCTCTCTTCTGGGAGGAAGCTGCATTCTATAGAAAGACTAACCAACCACAGAGCGACACATCGCATGGACTACGCCCCCCTGATGACCTCATGGACTATGCCCCCCTGATGACCGCATGGACTACGCCCCCTGATGACCTCATGGAATACGCCCTCTGATGACCTCATGGACTACGCCCCCCTGATGACCTCATGATCTACGCCCCCTGATGACCTCATGATCTACGCCCCCTGATGACCTCATAGACTACGCCCCCCTGATGACCTCATGGACTACGCCCCCCTGATGACCTCATGGATCACGCCCCCTGATGACCTCATGGATCACGCCTCCCTGATGACCTCGTGGACCATGCCCCCTGGACTAACCAATCAATACAGCTGGTTACTCACATTCTGGGCTAACCGAGCCCACATACAGTGTTTATATAAGTCTATGTTCGGGTTCAATAAAGACACTTGGAGCTGTGCCGTAGCTGATCAAGGAGAGCTTACATCCGACTGTGTGTCTGTCTGATGTTATTCTTTCTTGCATGCACTTGATCATATCCATTAGGCCAGGAGCCGGCAACTAGTGAACATACCAAAGTGTTCACCCTAACATTTTTGGCGCCCAATGTGGGGCCACCAGAGGGAGAGCCCTACACCCTTAGGACCGGCGAGTGGAACGGAAGGACGCACTGAATACTCCGAGCCAGGAGACTTATGTAGAAAGAGATCTACATAGAGAAATACTGTAGCGGGTATGCAGACGGCCAGACATGAAATGGCTAGATAGATGTGATGGAGAGCTAGATAACTACACATAGATATTTGTGATAATTCTATATGAGACATTTATAATAAGGAGAATATGTAAAGAGAGAATCAGTTTTCTTATGTAAAGGTTTGGGTTTGCGTTGTTGGCTTACAGAACATGCTGGGAGTTGTGGTTCGACAACAGCTGGCGTTACAGGTTGCCTGGTCCTGCTGTTGTGGAATAATACGATATTCAGATGGTGCAGTAAAGAAAAGCTGCCAAGTAGCTCTCAGGTGCGGAATAAGACTTCCTGAGCTCAGAGTCGTTTTGTCGGCGCTCTTCAGCGCAGCCTGCAGCAGCTGAGATAGTCCTCGCACCCCGCACAGTTTAATGATTCTCTTACCCTGCAGTGGTCATAATTAAGTCCTTGTTATTCTGTGTCTTGTATGCACTTGTGATTTACTTCCGATTTCACTTACTAAGTCAGAAAGTCTTTATGCTCGGGTTTAAATTTAGTGCCTGGGATTCAAAAGCATAAATGTGTATCAGAGTAAAATAAATGGCCGCCGCTTTATCCATTTGTGCAATGAGTATTTATGGAATTGAGAATATTAAGTGGAGGATGATTTAATTCCAGCCAATACAGGTGCACAGACAGAAGGATGGAGCGTTAACCCCTTACTGAACCCCATTTGTATCGTAATTAGCTGCATTTGGGATTCCCAGCTCTCCAGTGCCAATCCTGCCTTCTTCCGGGATAGTCCTAATTACAGATTATGTACTTCACTGATCCTCAACCTTTCTTACCTTGAGAGCAATATTCAACTCTGGGAGATGGTTGTGAGCCACATCCAGTGCCCCCTTCCCCATATTGGTGACATCCAACCCCATCTCCCCACACACGCTCAGTAGTGGCATCCAACACCCCCCAAGTAGGGACATCCAGCATTGCACTCCTGCACAGATAGAGATATCCAGAAACTACCCCCACCTTAGTGATATTCAGCATCCAGTACCCTCTACAGTAGGGACATTCAACATCTCTTCACTCCATGGCAGTGACATCGAGCCCCCCTATGCTTGGGACATTAAGAGCGCTCCCAACAGTAGAGATATCCAGCTCGAGTCAATGAGAGACATCCGAATCCTCTCACTACAGTAGTGACATCAAACACACACATGGGATATCCAGAGCCCTGCTGACATTAGGGACATTCAGCATCACCCACAGTATTGAAATCCGGCACTACTCACCACTGGGGTATTCACAGCCCACACCACATTAGGAACATCTAACACCACCTACAGTAGTGACATCCATCACCCCTTCCTCCGTGGTAGTGACATCCATCACCCCTTCCTCTGTGGTAGTGACATCCAGCACCCCTTCCTCCGCGGTAGTGACATCCAGCACCCCTTCCTCCGTGGTAGTGACATCCATCACCCCTTCCTCCGTGGTAGTAACATCCAGCACCCCTTCCTCCGTGGTAGTGACATCCAGCACGCCTTCATCCGTGGTAGTGACATCCAGCACGCCTTCATCCGTGGTAGTGACATCCAGCACCCTTTCCTCCATGATAGTGACATCCAGCACCCCTTCCTCCGTGGTAGTGACATCCAGCACCCCTTCCTCCATGGTAGTGACAACCAGTACCACTTCCTCCGTGGTAGTGACATCCAGCACCTCTTCCTCCGTGGTAGTGACATCCAGCACCCATTCCTCCGTGGTAGTGACATCCAGCACCAGTTTCCTCCGTGGTAGTGACATCCAGCACCCCTTCCTCCGTGGTAGTGACATCCAGCACCCCTTCCTCCGTGGTAGTGACATCCACACCTCTTCTTCCATGGTAGTGACATCCAGCACCTCTTCCTCTATGGTAGTGACATCCAGCACCCCTTCCTCCATAGTAGTGACATCCAGCACCCCTTCCTCCATGGTAGTGACATCCAGCACCCCTTCCTCCGTGGTAGTGATATCCAGCACCCTTTCCTCCGTGATAGTGACATCCAGCATCCCTTCCTCCGTGGTAGTGACATCCAGCACCTCTTCCTCCGTGGTAGTGACATCCAGCACCTCTTCCTCTATGGTAGTGACATCCAGCACCTCTTCCTCTGTGGTAGTGACATCCAGCCCCCCTTCCTCCGTGGTAGTGACATCCAGCACCCCTTCCTCCGTGGTAGTGACATCCAACACCCCTTCCTCCATGGTAGTGGCATCCAGCACCCCTTCCTCCATGGTAGTGACATCCAGCACCTCTTCCTCCGTGGTTGTGACATCCAACACCCCTTCCTCCATGGTAGTGGCATCCAGCACCCCTTCCTCCATGGTAGTGACATCCAGCACCTCTTCCTCCGTGGTAGTGACATCCAGCACCTCTTCCTCTATGGTAGTGACATCCAGCACCCCTTCCTCCGTGGTAGTGACATCCAGCACCCCTTCCTCTATGTTAGTGACATCCAGCACCTCTTACTCTATGTTAGTGACATCCAGCACCTCTTCCTCCGTGGTAGTGACATCCAGCACCTCTTCCTCCATGGTAGTGACATCCAGCACCTCTTCCTCCGTGGTAGTGACATCCAGCACCTCTTCCTCTATGGTAGTGACATCCAGCACCCCTTCCTCCGTGGTAGTGACATCCAGCACCTCTTCCTCTGTGGTAGTGACATCCAGCACCTCTTCCTCCGTGGTAGTGACATCCAGCACCCCTTCCTCCGTGGTAATGACATCCAGCACCTCTTCCTCTGTGGTAGTGACATCCAGCACCTCTTCCTCCGTGGTAGTGACATCCAGCACCCCTTCCTCCGTGGTAGTGACATCCAGCAACCCTTCCTCCGTGGTAGTGACATCCAACACCCCTTTCTCCATGGTAGTGACATCCAGCACCCCTTCCTCTGTGGTGGTAACATCCAGCACCTCTTCCTCCGTAGTAGTGACATCCAGCACCTCTTCCTCCGTAGTAGTGACATGCAGAACTTCTTCCTCCATGGTAATGACATCCAGCACCTCTTCCTCCATGGTAGTGACTTTGAGCACTTCACACAGTAGGGACATCCAGAGCCCATCCTGCCACACTTGGGATGTCCATAGCCCACTCCCACAGTAGGGGCATCCAGCACCCCAAACAGTAGGGAGATCCAGCACCCTCTAATCCCACCACCCCACAGTAAGGAAATCTAGGGCCCATCCTTCCACACTAGGGATATCCATAGCCCACTCCCACATTAGTGACACCCAGCACCTTCCACACACTAGTGACTTTCCCCCTCCTTGATGACTGCACAAGTCACAAAGTGTGCTACTGCCTATAACTCTCTCCCTTAGAAGTCAATGAGCATTTATAGTCCATCTTTTCTCCTGGTCCTTGTGGCTGCTGTAATGCAGGACTTTAAATGCTGTAACAGATGCTCAGGTGAAATGACCGCCTAGTAGTGAGGTTATATGTATATATATATATATATATATATATATATATATATATATATATATATATATATATATATATATATATATACAGTACAGACGACCAAAAGTTTGGACACACCTTCTCATTTAAAGATTTTTCTGTATTTTCATGACTATGAAAATTGTACATTCACACTGAAGGCATCAAAACTATGAATTACCACATGTGGAATTATATACTTAACAAAACAGTGTGAAACAACTGAAAATATGTCTTATATTCTAGGTTCTTCAAAGTAGCCACCTTTTGCTTTGATGACTGCTTTGCACACTCTTGGCATTCTCTTGATGAGCTTCAAGAGGTAGTCACCGGAAATGGTCTTCCAACAATCTTGAAGGCGTTCCCAGAGATGCTTAGCACTTGTTGGCCCTTTTGCCTTCATTCTGCGGTCCAGCTCACCCCAAACCATCTCGATTGGGTTCAGGTCTGGTGACTGTGGAGGCCAGGTCATCTGGCGTAGCACCCCATCACTCTCCTTCTTGGTCAAATAGCCCTTACACAGCCTGGAGGTGTGTTTGGGGTCATTGTCCTGTTGAAAAATAAATGATGGTCCAACTAAACGCAAACCGGATGGAATAGCATGCCGCTGCAAGATGCTGTGGAAGCCATGCTGGTTCAGTATGCCTTCAATTTTGAATAAATCCCCAACAGTGTCACCAGCAAAGCACCCCCACACCATCACACCTCCTCCTCCATGCTTCACGGTGGGAACCAGGCATGTAGAGTCCATCCGTTCACCTTTTCTGCGTCGCACAAAGACGCGGTGGTTGGAACCAAAGATCTCAAATTTGGACTCATCAGACCAAAGCACAGATTTCCACTGGTCTAATGTCCATTCCTTGTGTTCTTTAGCCCAAACAAGTCTCTTCTGCTTGTTGCCTGTCCTTAGCAGTGGTTTCCTAGCAGCTATTTTACCATGAAGGCCTGCTGCACAAAGTCTCCTCTTAACAGTTGTTGTAGAGATGTGTCTGCTGCTAGAACTCTGTGTGGCATTGACCTGGTCTCTAATCTGAGCTGCTGTTAACCTGCGATTTCTGAGGCTGGTGACTCGGATAAGCTTATCCTCAGAAGCAGAGGTGACTCTTGGTCTTCCTTTCCTGGGTCGGTCCTCATGTGAGCCAGTTTCTTTGCAGCGCTTGATGGTTTTTGCAACTGCACTTGGGGACACTTTCAAAGTTTTCCCAATTTTTCACAGTAACTGACCTTCATTTCTTAAAGTAATGATGGCCACTCGTTTTTCTTTACTTAGCTGCTTTTTTCTTGCCATAATACAAATTCTAACCGTCTATTCAGTAGGACTATCAGCTGTGTATCCACCGGACTTTTGCACAACACAACTGATGGTCCGAACCCCATTTATAAGGCAAGAAATCCCACTTATTAAACCTGACAGGGCACACCTGTGAAGTGAAGACCATTTCCGGTGACTACCTCTTGAAGCTCATCAAGAGAATGCCAAGAGTGTGCAAAGCAGTCATCAAAGCAAAAGGTGGCTACTTTGAAGAACCTAGAATATAAGACATATTTTCAGTTGTTTCACACTTTTTTGTTAAGTATATAATTCCACATGTGGTAATTCATAGTTTTGATGCCTTCAGTGTGAATGTACAATTTTCATAGTCATGAAAATACAGAAAAATCTTTAAATGAGAAGGTGTGTCCAAACTTTTGGTCTGTACTGTATATATATATATATATATATATATATATATATATATATATATTTATATATATAGTGTCACAATATCGTACACATTGTAATAACTCATGGAGGACTATATAATGAAAGTTTATAAAATATTTATTCCAATGTATCAGCTTTCTGATCTTTATATATGAAAATTGGATATGTGTCCTGCGTCGTGTCTATCACACATCTATATAACTCTTATCCAACTCTCATATATAATTCTATTACACCTGTTTCTCTCATAAATCCGTATCATATATCTATAGCTTCTATCTACTGCAGATTATCTCTCTGTAGATCTGTTCTATATCTCTCATATTCACCTCTTCTCATATCTAATATTCAAATCTATCTCTCGTAAATCTTTAGCTCTCTATATGCTATGTATTGTATATATCTAATATCTGTATATATTTATATATATCAAGATCTAATTACTCTCTGTATCTTTCTGTTCTAGCCATATAGTACATGCATGTCTTGATTCTCTATTACAATACTTGTATTTTTATCTCTCTCTAAATAAATAATCTCATATCTATATTTATCTCATATCAATATCTTTCCATTATCTATCTTTCTACAAAAAAAAAAACAGACAGACCAGCAAAGAGCAAATGTGGATAGGTGCGAGCTGCTGTGGCTGCAATATATACAAAGCAAAGAGCTCAGCAGCGGCTGTGTGCTCCAAGATATACGCACACTTCCAATATATATGAACCATTTTAAACAGTAATAATGCCAAAAAGTATATTAATAAAATTGAGGTACTTAGCGCACAAATAGGACAATTCATGTGTGCCCACCAGCCACAACAAGGCGACCTCTCTTTAATGGGACCCTGACCTAATTTTTAACAAAAATGCCTCTCCCAGAGCAAGTAGTATCCAGCATACATCTATCTACCCTTAATAATAATAATCTTTATTTTTATATAGCGCTAACATATTCCGCAGCGCTTTACAGACATTATCGTCGCTGTCCCCATTGGGGCTCACAATCTAGATTCCCTATCAGTATACCCTTCAATGTAATATCTACAGTATCTATTATCTTTCTCTCATATCTATTCCATATTTAATCTATTATCTATCTCATATCTCTATCAATATCTGTCTATTATCTATCTATCATTTCTGTATCTTTTATCTGTCTATTATCTATTATCTATCTATTATCTATCTATCTATCATCTATCTATTATATATTATCTGTCTATTATCTATGTATCTATTATCTATCTCACATCTATCTCTATCGCTCTAACTATATCTCGTATCTATCTATAATCTATTATCTATCATCTATCTATCTATCATCTATCTATCTATAATCTATCTATTATCTATCATCTATGTATAACCTATTATTTATCTATTATCTATCTATTATCTATCTATTATCTATCATCTATCTATCTATCATCTATCTATTATCTATCATCTATCATCTATCTATTATCTATCATCTATGTATAACCTATTATCTATCTATTATCTATCTATTATCTATCATCTATTATCTATCATCTATTATCTATTATCTATCTATCTATCATCTATCTATCATCTATCTATTATCTATCATCTATTATCTATCTATCTATTATCTATCATCTATTATCTATCTATCTATTATCTATCTATCATCTATTATCTATCTATCTATCTATTATCTATCTATTTTGTTATCTAGCTCTCTATCCTCATAGATATGAATCTCGTGCATTTCTCTCATATATATCTACATATGTTTATCTCTCATTTTTTTCTCTCTCCCTCTCTCTCTGTATGTATCAAATTTCCATCTATTTGTCCATCCATCCATGAATCTGTCTGTATTCTTGTCTGTCTGCTTATGACTCCATCAATATTTCATGTGGGACACACGGCGTGCATGTGTGCGGACGCACAGACACATTATCATACTTAGGCAGATGAGTACACGCAGCCATTTTCTTATTTTATTATGCATTTAAAGAGGCCAAGACCACAGGTGCTCGGGAATAATTAGCGGCAGATTCATAAACTATGTCATTACATGAACTTAAAAACTTAAAAGCCGCTGTGTCTGCGGGAAAACCGATAGAACGAGAGGCTCAGATTATCTGATATCCCTTAACTTAATCACATGGCTCTTAAGAGAAGGACGAAAACAGCTGTGCCCCCCTAATATGCGTGCAATGTGTGTAAAATGATACATTGTATCGCTGTTTGTTTCAGGAAGGGAAAGAAACATTTGTGGCGCATAATGGCAATAATTATTATTTCTTAGTGGTAAGTAAATTGCCTTTTACGACATTTTCAAAGTAAATGTAATAGAAGTGATGCTACAATATGGATCAGGGTGACGGTTCTACAATATTAGGATATGATGGGACATAGCATTTTTTATCAAATTGTCCCCTAATAGCAAAATATCTCATAATGCATAAGAGATTGATTAGCAGTAAACCTGCATATAATGTGCGGCATCATATAGATATATATATATTTGCATTGTATTCTGCATCCTCTGCCTTAATTGTATTAATGATAAAGACAAAGAAACTGAGGGGAACAGACTTTTATTTTGAGAGGAAAATAACATGGATAACTGAGCATCAACTGACCAGAAATTATTTGCTTCTGTCTGTTAGACACGTAATGGAGTCATTTAACTAGTCAAATTAGGAGCTGTAGAAATGCACCATGCTTCATTACTGAGTTCGAATGGGCACCATTTTACATCTACGTCAAAAATTATCTCATAGCAAATTAATGTTTTCATTGTACTTGGGAAAGAGACAAAGTTGTGCGACCGGAGCGCCACCTAGAGGCGCAAACCCGCAGGAGTCAAAAAAATCGACTGCCGGCGTAGAATGATCAAAAACCAAGTTCAAAACTGAAGCTATGGAAGATATAGAGACGGGGAGAGATTTACTCTGATAATACGTAACTTTCTATTTATGATCTGTATCAAATAGAAAGTTGTATTAAAGTTAAAGTTTTTCATACAACTCTCCCCTAGGAAGTGAAACATGCAAGTAGCATCTTCATAGTCAATTCTAATAGTCAATATCGACCCTTTATTGCCATATGACTTCCTACCGTAAGTAATGTGGGGTTCCCATTAAAGTTTCGATATTGACTTTTAGGATTGCGGCCATCAATGGGTTGCACAAGAGTCTCTCAGAAGAGGTTACTTTCATGGTTAAAGTTTGGGAGAACAAAGGCCCTGAAGTCTAAGGTGCTGCTAAATTGTGTTCTCAATCATTTTTATTGAATTTTTAAAGATATATATCGGGAGCGGAAAAAGAGGGAGGAGAAAAAAGGAATAAGGGGGAAAATATTTATTAAGAGGGAATAAGGAAGGGGAAAAAAAGAACTTGGTTTATACAGTTGAGATAATTACAGTTAACAATACAACAAATCAGAAGAGTAACAAATATTTATACATTTGAACAAACAGTATAATATACATTTCACAAAGAAGAGAACAGAAACCTTCCAGCTTCAGATCCCAAGTCTTCCCCTAATGACTTGACGTAAGGAGGTCTCGCTCTGTGGAGAATCCCCTCTTCCTTTGGATTTGTGGTTTGTTTTCTATGGAGGAACTTGGGGAAGAAGTTAATTAAGTCACAAAGAAGAATACTTTCCTCCTTCTGAAATCCAGGACGCTGGGAAGAGATTGTCAATCCTAGTTGAATAATGAGTCATTTGAGATTATTCATAGTACAGGATCTTTAGATGGGTTGTGAAGCTTAGAGACCGTCATCCTGAGTACAGGGCCCCCCAATAATAGGCTGATGGTGGACAATACTGCTGCCTGGACCTTCTGAAATCATCTGCTCTGGTCGTGAAAAGCCACTGGAGATCCCCAATTTCTCCAGGATCCTTGAGAGCGGGCACTGTCCTAATCCAAACCGGAGAACCCCTCTATCCACATGCTCCAGTAGGTTATGTAGGAAGGGGTTGTCTAAGGGTGCGACAACAAAACGCTTATTCATCCGAGTTCCACGTCTAAATTGGCATGAAGTCTTCATCCACGTATCTAAAAGGGATTTTCAGAATCCAGTTTCCATGCACTGAAAATATTTTGCAATCGGGGAAATAAAAAATCTGCAAAAATCAGTAACTTGCAACTTATCCCCCCCACCAATTGCTCATGAAAAAAACTAATTTTGTGCTTCTCATACAAAGCGCCAATACTTACCTCAAACCTGATCACATGAACTTTAAGGGGGTGCAATTGTGGCCCCTAATTCAGACTGGATAGGTCGCCTTATACATGTCTTGTAGACCCTAGTTTGATGGGGGAGCTGAGCACTAGGACCCTCCAGAAGCCGTGGTGGGCAGAGGTGGCTGCATGTGTGCCTTTACTTTCCATGGGAACCTCAAGGGTGGGCATATCTTTGGTGCAGTCGCACAGGGGCCCAAAAGATAAGTGGGCCACATCCATCTCCAAAGCAGGAGGCATTTTGATTAATTATTGAGCCCTTATAGTGTTTTCTGGACAGGGGCCCCTTTCTGTACTGTACTCCGTGCACTAAAAGTTTTCCAACTCTACAAAGAGAACTTTTCTCTCGGGAGCATCCGGATCGTCCTTGCATTGTACTCAGTGAGAACGGTGTAATACCCAATTTCCCATGCAAAGTTGAACTCTTGCCGCTGGGTTCCTCCCTAAATTACAGCCTCAGGATACACTGTGATTAGTGTAATGTCCGTGGACACTTAAGAAATGTGGACGGCCCCAATAATCATGGCTGTAAATCCAGTTATGCCCGTGGTGGAATATGATGGAGGAAACCAATCTAAGTTTGATATGAAAACCGCGCAGTGATTGGGGGTTGCGTCCGCCGTCAGATAAAACACTAGACGGGTCGTGTGCAGACGGCAGACATTAAAAACAAACGCTACCAATTGCCTGTTTTTGTTATTGCCTTCCAAGTGTGGAACCTTTTCATGGAGATTGGAAGTCGCAGACGTGAATATTACATTTGTACATCAGAATGGAAAGTATTCTAATTCTCAAGGATAAGGCACTTTGGCAATTGCCTCTTTAAGTAACTTGCAGATATTTTACCGTCCTTCAGCACGGGGGGAAGCGGCGTAAATACCGGCCAAAAACAGTGTTTTCCTGATGTCAATGCACAAGTGAGACTTTTGTAGAATACTCAAGATTTATCAAGCAGCAAATGAGCAGTCAGTCAGAGGCGGGCAGCGGAGACGGGGGGAAGCTGGAGTGTTGTGAAGAAAATAATATTTTTAATAGAATTTCAAGTGATTGATCCCATTTCAGGAGTGCGGGGCGACACACGGGGGAGGGGGGAGGGTAAATGGATGTATCCGAATTATAGCAGAGATGTTATCAGAAATTTCTGCCTGGTATCTGCTTTATAATGCATTAAGAATTAAGATTTTTTTTTTTTTTTTAGTAAAAACATTCAGATCTCTCAGTTCAGAGAGGGCAAAAAAACACAAAAAAAAGGGATTAAATGTCACTGAAATACTCTGTGCTGCTACAGGACCTTGATCCTTCCACTATGTACCTCTTAAACTGTGTCCTTCTAGAAGAAGAGTTCACATCTTTCCTGAAATACTCAGTGCTGCTGGGGGGACATTGATCCTTCCACTATGTAACACTTAGACTGTGTCCTACAAGAGGAACGCACATCTTTCCTGAAATACTCTGTGCTGCTGAGGGACCTTGATCCTTCCACTATGTAACACTTAGACTGTGTCCTACAAGAGGAGCTCACATCTTTCCTGAAATACTCAGTGCTGCTGAGGGACCTTGATTCTTCCACTACATAACTCTTAGACTGTATCCTTCTACAAGGAGTTCACCCCTTTCCTGAAATACTCTGTGCTGCTGAGGGGACCTTGATTCTTCCACTACATAACTCTTAGACTGTATCCTTCTACAAGGAGTTCACCCCTTTCCTGAAATACTCTGTGCTGCTGGGGGGACCTTGATCCTTCCACTATGTAACTCTTAGACTGTGTCCTTCTACAAGAGGAGCTCAACTCTTTCCTGAAATACTCTGTGCTGCTGGGGGGACATTGATCTTCCACTATGTAACTCTTAGACTGTGTCCTTCTACAAGGAGTTCACCCCTTTCCTGAAATACTCTGTGCTGCTGAGGGACCTTGATCCTTCCACTATGTAACTCTTAGACTGTGACCTTCAAGAAGAGGAGTTCACCCCTTTCCTGAAATACTCTGCGCTGTTAGGTGGACCCAGATTCTTTTACTATATAGCTCTCAGACCGTGACCACCCCGTACAATTCTCTTTGTGCTGGGGGGTCTCTGATCAATTCTTTATGTAAATCTTTGCATTTAACCTACCACAGGAGGAGTGGGTCTCCTCTACTGAAATACTCTGTGCAGCTGGAGATCCTGTTTTCTTTCACTGTGTAACTCACTTCTGTCTTCATAGCTCTCACCACATTACATGCAGTTGTCTCATATCATGAAAAGTCACAAGATAAACACACTTCAGTCCTGAAATACTTTGTTCTGCTGTGGACCCATCCTATCTTCCACTATTACTCCCCTCTCAGTTTATGACTTAAAATGCAGTCCTGTTCTCAGTAACATTTTTTACATAACAGAACAGGCTACTGTTTCCCACAAGACCAACACAGTGTTCTACTTAAACACTCTGTGCTGCTGGAAAACATTAATCCCTCCATCTTCAATCTGAAACAGAAAGAACACCTTCAAGTCACTTTTCAGAATACACTGTCATGTGTGTGTATATGAGAAATAAAACTATCTCTGGCCATTATATAATTCATTTTATTATACATTTTCACCAGTTTTCCCCTGTGGAGGTTTTGTCTCAATTTGCAATTGACTCTGAGCTAATGGATGGAAAGAAGCTGGTATGATGTCTCCCATACATAGGGGAGGAGAATTCTGCTCTTCATTGCTTACATAGTACACAGAGGGAATAATCAACAGTATGGAGGACATTATATGGCAGAAAACTATGTGTCAACACAATAATATTCAGTATTATACATCTTTAGATATCCCAACCATTAGGGTGGATAGTAAGGAATCATGTGGAATGGAGATTGCTACAATGCATAAAAAGAAAAATTAGCACGATGAATAGCGTTATAAGTAGTACAATACCTTAACACCACCACTACTAAGAGAAGGGGCTCCATACTGCCGGTGTATGCACCCCAACGCGCGTTTCAGATTTAGCCTTAGTCAGGGGGCAGTAGTGATCGGTGTAGATGCGAATCCCGCTCTGGAGTGAGTTAAAAGACTAGTTAGAAAGCTCAGCACAATCTGTCTGTGTCTCCCTCTGCTCCTCACTCCCCTTTCATCGCCCTATAGAAATATACTAGGAGCTGTAACCTGATACCTCACTGTGCCAGCAATCTGTCTTGTGATGGACTTGAGCTGCATTTTCAGAGTGAATGATGAGTTCAGGATGCAGGAGGTGGGGGTAGAAGTGGATTATAGGTGGAGAAAGGAACAGAATTCTGTATTAAAGATACATTACAAAGTTTCTCAGATTCCCTTGTATTGTTTGTTGAACGTGCCAATACCATTTAAATTAGTCGCAGCCAGAGAAGAATACATGATCAGCGCACCCCGACAATATCAGAAGAGACGGGGGCATAAAAAGACAAAACTACATAGCTGATAATGTCCACCCCAGCATTGTACACCCTTGACAATACACAAGAAAGGGAAAGAAAGAACAACAAAAAAGAACAAAAGAAAGTTCATTCTTGCATCTCAATGTAACCTTTAATGTTGCATGTGGCACCCACATCTGTATCAATATAATTACCACCTAATTATGAACCAGCACAGCCATTGCCTAGTAAACTTTCATCAACTATATTTTACCGTGATCTCCTTATAGCGATATCATATTCAACATTTGTTTTACTTTATACATTTGTTACAATTTCCTTTTTTTTCATACTTAGCTTTCCTTACGCGTTTCAGTATAAAAAGGGTAATTGATGGGCTGGTGAAAAAAAAAAAGAACAGAAAAGGAAGAAAAAAAAAAACAACACTTGAGTTTAAAGCTCCGGCTAAATCAAAGGGCATTGTATTCTCGGCAGAAGTAACGGAATCTTTTGTTTTCCCGTTTATTGCAGGAAATTGTTAGAATTGTCGCGTTTCGCTGTGGAGTAATATGCCTGCTCTGCTCCGGCTTTTGTTGAGCTTTGATGTGAATATCTAACCCTTTTGCTTATTATATCTAAATGGGACCAAAACTGTTCTGATAAATTTCTTAATTTAGTTTTATGTCGGTCACGGTTCCAGATCTGCTGTGTATACGGAGTAAAACGGCCAAATTATCACTGATTACTACTACTTTTATGTAAAAACAGTGGCTCCCCCTAGTGGTGACTGTTAGCAGTCTAAATATTATTTTAAGTAGACTTGACGCCACTCTTGATATACTTATATTCTCCTTAGAATACTAATTCTGGAGCAGCTTTTCTTATGTTTCTGCCATTCCTTTATTATTCTTCCTAGAAATATAGGAATGATTGGCCATTTGGTGTTACTAGGTATAATTATGACTGATAACGGCCAATCATGTCGACAGTGTAGGGACATACCCCTTTCACAAAAGGAATGGTAACACCCACTTGTCAATTAAACTCATACATTTCCAGGCAGAAAAATAGAGGAACAGCACAACAACGTGTTACAAGACAAGTTAGCCTGGAATTTAATTATTTAATGGGATATACGAGTGAGTACTAAATATAAATGTCCGCAGACAATGGCTTATCTACGTAACTAGAGTCCCTACCTGCATGTTGGTCTGATGTAAGGGCCCTTGTAGTGTTCTAGATCCTATAAAAGACATAAATGTTGCCCCTTTTATAATGTAATAATGTCCCCCATCCTATACTAATGTCCAGGGCCCCTTCCTGGTATAATGCCCCCCCATCCTGGGCCCCTTGCTGTAATAATGTCCAATATCCTGGGCCCCTTCCTGCTTTAATGTCTCTTATACTAAGCCCCTTCTTGTAATAATGTCCCCATCCTGGCCCCTTACTGGTATTATGCCCCCCATCCTGGGTCCTTTCCAATAATAATGTCCAATATCCTGGGCCCCTTCCTGTTTTAATGTCTCTTATACTGAGCCCCTTCTTGTAATAATGTTCCCATCCTGGCCCCTTCCTGGTATTATGCCCCCCACCCCCATCTTGGGCCCTTTACGGTAACAATGTCAAGCATCCTGGGCCCCTTCCTGCTTTTATGTTCCTTATCCTGAGCCCCTTCCTGTGATAATGTCCCCATCCTGGCCCCTTTCCTGGTATAATGACCCTCATTTTGGTCCCTTTCCAGTAAAAATGTCCCCCATCCTGGTGTAAAGTCCCCATCCTGGTCCCTTCCAGTAATATATGTCCCCTATCTTACAGTAATAATGTCCTCCATCCTGGGCCCCTTCCTGGTATAATGTCCCAGATCCTGGGCAACTTCCAATAATAATTTCCCCCATCCTAGCAGCTTCCAGTCATAAATGTTCCCCATCCTGGTATAATGTCCTCCATCCAGTAATAATGTCCCTCCTCCTGGGCCCACCCTGTAATAATGTTCAATGTTCTTCTTTAACACATTTAACATTTCCTCCTCTGTAGCCGGCACAGATGCCCGCAGCTGACTTCGGTGTGCCTACTATGGGCTACGCATGACGTCACTGCTATGTGCTGCCTGTGACTGGCACGCCGACGTCAGCTGCCGGCCTCTGATTGGTCGGCAGCGTGTATTGCAGTGCAGGGACCCGACTGGTCCTCGGATGCATATTCAGTTGAAATAGGCTCTGGCATCGGCGGGCCCTCCTCCCGCATGGACTTGGTCGCACCATCTGCAACTGCGATCGTTGTGCCCCTGTCAGTAGAGCAGACAAGTTCTTCAACTATATCTGTATGTATCTTAAAATAAGGATTATTCCCAACTTGGCACTGGCAAGGTGATAAACTGCTGATTGGGAAGGGTCAGAAAGCACTCAGCTCCAAAAATCCCATAGACAATGAGTGGAAAGCTGGTGCACAAGGATGGCCAGCGCGCCATGGTATTGGAGCATTTCAGGATTGTGCTCAGGATTGGTGGTTCTTGTCCAAGGATGGGCAATATTTTGCCCAGTTAGGAAGAGTCCTTTCAGCAAAATGGCACAAACATCTTTTTCCCCCATTTTTGCAGTATATTAAGTCCATTACCTATTGCCTGGCATCTGCCCGCTGGGCTGTGGAGCCCGGACTCTGTTTACTAAGTCCAGGCTTTACAGATGAAATAATTTATCACCCTTCCTGTTGGGTTTTTATGTAATAACTTTGAAACTCATATAAAGTAATGATCCACAAACTCTTTTAATGTTCATTATAAAATGTGAAATATTCCGCAGAACTGTGCCAATTATGTGACCAGACATAACTGTTTCACACATGAGTAAATACAGGGAGGCTTTAACACAACTATATTATCACCTTGTCTATTCTTTCGCACTGATGGGATAATACGGCTTTAGCATTTTTTTTTAATCTTATTGCAAAAAAAAAAAAAGTAAGTCGTGGACTAATTTCCATCAAGCGCGCATTTATTGGTTTTCACAATAGATTACGTGAATATATAATTAAATATTTAGCCTGTATTGAGACATAAAGTAGAGTCGGGTGAGAACCTGTCTAGCAGCTAGAACCTGTTCACACTTAATTTATTCTGTTAGGTGCAGGTCAGTTTTTCGTTTTTAATAAGCAGAGACTTGTCTCCCATCGAGCACATATGGGATGTCAATGTCACGCAAATGTGGGAAAGACTAAGTGCAACACGAAGGGAAGAGAGGGAAGAAGCCCAAACACTAGGGAAAGGGGGAGTGGAGACCCTTAGGCAGATCTAATATCACCCTGCCTACCCTACCGTCCCTATATGGGTTCCACACCTATCGCCGAGCTGGACCCTAAACCCTGTATATCCCTAGAGCTTGGCCCTAGATAGGGAGGGGGGGTGAGTACTGGTCAGACCCCACCACAAACTAAAGGCAGCACGGTAGACAAACAAAAGGGATTAACTTAGCTTGAGCAGACACCAGAGGAGTAATGTCAACTGTCCTGCAAGGGCACCAGAGAAGAAGCTAGCCAACAGCTAGTGCTCCAAACCTGAACATAGAAGTATCACCGGCGATTGCCTGGAGCTAATTGAGGGGTTTTAACTCCCATGCAAGGCAGTGTCAATCAGCAGCAGGAGGGAGGTCACCGCTGGGTCTTAAAGGAAGAAGGATTAAGAAGGTGTCTGCAATGCCAAACGCAGTGACCTTCTACAGCTAGATCCAGAGCGATTGACTATTACACCTGACATACCTGTGACAGTCATTGGTATGTATTGGCACAGAATGCTGTCAGCAGTGGATCTTGATGATTTGCCCAAGTGCATTGAGCGTGCCCAAACATTCCTCAGACGACCATTAAAGGGGTTGTCCAGCCCTAGGGTACAAGTCTGCAGTCACTCTATATGACCGCAGACTTGTGAATCATCACATCGCACACACTGCACGCTGTGAGGATTCTCCAGTGTCGGTGGTGGACTCTTGACCACAAGTATGTGATTTGCATATATTCAGTCATGTTTCGACTAGATGGGCGCTCCCCCGCACAATGCAAATGTATTGACTGATGCCGGACACAGTCTAGTCGGAATGTGACTGAAAGTATGCACATGACCTCCTGAACCCAGCGTCGGAACTGGAGAATCCTCACAGCGCACAGTGCGCGCAATGGGAAGATTCACAAGTCTGCAGTCACATAGAGTGACTGCAGACTTGTAGCCTAAGACCTCTTTTGTATCCTCACAGATAGCAGTCGAGACTGTAAGTCCCGGGATTTCTGCATGTGGCGCTCATACTTGATACAAAATAACTCAAGATGTTTTGAAAAAAGTTTTTTCCCTTTTTTTATGATTTGCATATCATTAATATGTCTATCTATCCGATGATCCCAGAATTCCACGACTTTTACTTCTTTGTGTTGCAATTTCAATGTTGAGGAGCATAGCTTCCATGAAAAATGTTGCTGCTGCAGAGTATCTGTCAGTCCGTCACTTAGACAGTTGATCTGCAATATCTGGCATAAATCCATGAGAGCACTGACGTCTGTCTCTGCTCTCCTCCTCCTCCTCCTCCTCACAGTCTTAGACATAGCAGCAGGGAAGGAGAGGTCTGTACACAGATCTGAGTGTGGAGAGGGAAGGAAAAGGCAGGGAAGGAAAAGAAAAGAGGCTGTAAATGGGGAGAGAAAGTCATTCCAGGAATGAAGCTGTGCTAATACATGAGAGCTAGTGAAGACAGCAGCATCCTATACCCACAGAACTCAGATCCAGCATGTATTACTGGGAGAGATAATCCACATGAGAAAAGTCTGACACTAGGAGCAGGATGCAAACTGTTCATCATGAGATCTTAAAATGAAAGGATGAAGATTTACCGACTGAAACTTAGGGCAACTTTATGAACTTAAGGTCCCCACTAAGATATGTAAAATAGCTATTAGTGACTTTTGTTTCTTTTGTATTCAGAAATCTGCTTGTTCATACAGAATATGAGGCCCAAGCATAATACTTTAGATTTATCTATAATGAGTAAAACTCAGCCCAAAAGTGGGCATATTCTTCACAGAGGACCTGTCATTTGCCAAAAATGAGTTGTTTTTTACCTGGTGTAAATGCTTCTGTTATCATGCTGGGTTTGGCATTGGTACTCTATTGCTCCATTCTCAAGATATTGCCTCCCTCTATTCTGTATGAAATCTAGTCTTGTTATCCAAGTGGGCGTGGTCCTAAACTCTTCTTTAGTGCTGGTTCACACCACCGCATTAATCGGACCGGTGCTATCCGATTTTTATATTGGATAGCACACATACAAATATATAATGAACAGTACTGATCAATGCTTTTTTTTTCTCATACCGATTCGGCATGAGAAAAACATCGCAGCATGCTGCGATTTAACAAATACATTGGACAACACTCGCCCATTCAAGTCAGTGGGTGCGTGGAAATCATAGACTGAACTCGGATGACATCCAAGTGCAGTCTGATTTCCATGGACTCACAGAATGGAGAAGATGGAGAAATTTTGCTCTCCATGTTCTCCTCACAGCGCGCTCTGAATCTCGTATCCGAGAGAATAAAACTGGACTGACACTCGGATCACACTATTGTGACACTTGGATCACACTCTGATTACGCTATGCGGACACTCGGATCACACTCTGATTACGCTATGCGGACACTCGGATCACACTCTGATTACACTATGCGGACACTCGGATCACACTCTGATTACACTATGCGGACACTCGGATCACACTCTGATTACACTATGCGGACACTCGGATCACACTCTGATTACACTATGCGGACACTCGGATCACACTCTGATTACACTATGCGGACACTCGGATCACATTCTGATTACACTATGCGGACACTCGGATCACACTCTGATTACGCTATGCGGACACTCGGATCACACTCTGATTACTCTATGCGGACATTCGGATCACACTCTGATTTCACTATGCGGACACTCGGATCACACTCTGAGTACACTATGCGGACACTCGGATCACACTCTGATTACACTATGCGGACACTCGGATCACACTCTGATTACACTATGCGGACACTCGGATCACACTCTGATTACGCTATGCGGACACTCGGATCACACTTTGATTACACTATGCGGACACTCGTATCACACTCTGATTACGCTATGCGGACACTTGGATCACACTCTGATTACACTATGCGGACATTCGGATCACACTCTGATTTCACTATGCGGACACTTGGATCACACTCTGATTACACTATGCGGACACTCGGATCACACTCTGATTACACTATGCGGATACTCGGATCACACTCTGATTACATTATGCGGACACTCGGATCACACTCTGATTACACTATGCGGACACTCGGATCACACTCTGATTACACTATGCGGACACTCGGATCACACTGATTACACTATGCGGACACTCGGATCACACAGATTACGCTATGCGGACACTCGGATCACACTCTGATTACACTATGCGGACACTCGGATCACACTCTTATTACACTATGCGGACACTCGGATCACACTGATTACACTATGCGGACACTCGGATCACACTCTGATTACACTATGCGGACACTCGGATCACACTGATTACACTATGTGGACACTCGGATCACACAAATTACGCTATGCGGACACTCGGATCACACTCTGATTACACTATGCGGACATTCGGATCACACTCTGATTACACTATGCGGACACTTGGATCACACTCTGATTACACTATGCGGACATTCGGATCACACTCTGATTACACTATGCGGACACTTGGATCACACTCTGATTACACTATGCGGACATTCGGATCACACTCTGATTACACTATGCGGACACTTGGATCACACTCTGATTACACTATGCGGACACTTGGATCACACTCTGATTACACTATGCGGACATTTGGATCACACTCTGATTACACTATGCGGACACTCGGATCACTCTGATTACACTATGAGGACACTCGGATTACACTCTGATTACACTATGTGGAAACTTGGATCACACTCTGATTACACTATGCGGACACTTGGACCACATTCTGATTACACTATGCGGACACTCGGATCACACTCTGATTACGCTATGCGGACACTCGGATCACACTCTGATTACACTATGCGGACACTCGGATCACACTCTGATTACACTATGCGGACACTCGGATCACACTCTGATTACGCTATGCGGACACTCGGATCACACTTTGATTACACTATGCGGACACTCGTATCACACTCTGATTACGCTATGCGGACACTTGGATCACACTCTGATTACACTATGCGGACATTCGGATCACACTCTGATTTCACTATGCGGACACTCGGATCACACTCTGATTACACTATGCGGACACTCGGATCACACTCTGATTACACTATGCGGACACTCAGATCACACTCTGATTACACTATGCGGATACTCGGATCACACTCTGATTACATTATGCGGACACTCGGATCACACTCTGATTACACTATGCGGACACTCGGATCACACTCTGATTACACTATGCGGACACTCGGATCACACTGATTACACTATGCGGACACTCGGATCACACAGATTACGCTATGCGGACACTCGGATCACACTCTGATTACACTATGCGGACACTCGGATCACACTCTTATTACACTATGCGGACACTCGGATCACACTGATTACACTATGCGGACACTCGGATCACACTCTGATTACACTATGCGGACACTCGGATCACACTGATTACACTATGTGGACACTCGGATCACACAAATTACGCTATGCGGACACTCGGATCACACTCTGATTACACTATGCGGACATTCGGATCACACTCTGATTACACTATGCGGACACTTGGATCACACTCTGATTACACTATGCGGACATTCGGATCACACTCTGATTACACTATGCGGACACTTGGATCACACTCTGATTACACTATGCGGACATTCGGATCACACTCTGATTACACTATGCGGACACTTGGATCACACTCTGATTACACTATGCGGACACTTGGATCACACTCTGATTACACTATGCGGACATTTGGATCACACTCTGATTACACTATGCGGACACTCGGATCACTCTGATTACACTATGAGGACACTCGGATTACACTCTGATTACACTATGTGGAAACTTGGATCACACTCTGATTACACTATGCGGACACTTGGATCACACTCTGATTACACTATGCGGACACTCGGATTACACTCTGATTACACTATGTGGACACTTGGATCACACTCTGATTACACTATGCGGACACTCGGATCACACTCTGATTACACTATGCGGACACTCGGATCACACTCTTATTACACTATGCGGACACTCGGATCACACTGATTACATGTTATAGGTTACACTTCTGGCCCAATATTTCCTGGGACGGTCTTTATGATAACCAGCACGTTTCACATGTCCCATCCTCGCTCGGCAGAATTCCTATGACAGACTTTCCAGCATTGTTAAACTTTTGTCCCTGCGAGTGGCACAATTGTCCCTTTGTTCCACTTCCTTTTTGATGATTATACGCCCCTTCAAAATTTTTTACATGAATCGACGCTTGTTCTAATATTTAATGTATCCAAGAAAGAAAGAAAGAGAGGGGCCTGATGGAAAACACGTGAACGCATTTCTACACGTTGCATTTTGCGTCTTTTGAGCCGGGGATTCTTTGAGAGAGCAGTCACAGTGTCACCAAGTCGCTGCTAGTTTGTGTCTTAACATGAAAAGTTGCATTCAGGGGCTCTAAGACCCTCGCCGGCCGCACAGCGTTCTACCTTGCAATCTGCTCTGTGTGTTTTTGAACATTGTGCGTCTCCATTGAAACCGGGGTTTGTCTGATCAAATGTCACTCAAGCCCTGTCACAAAAAGAATGTATGATTTGCCATGGCCTGAATAGCAGAGAGCTACTCCAAAAGGATTAGTCCTCAGCTATTTCTTAATTCTCATCTGTACACCAAGGAAAAGGATAAAAGCAGGTCTTTGTTGAGCGCAATTTCTTTGGGGCTATTTTTTTTTTCACTCTAGGAATGTCTGTATACTATTACATGCCCCTTAACCCCTTCCACAACCCTGATATAATATCCATACCTCTGCTAGGAAACTTCTTTAAAAGTTTTCCAGTTTTATGTGGGTAATCCGTAAGCATTGGACAAGTTCTGTAACTTTATGAGACACATCTATCCTTCCCAATTTTTAAGATGAATTTTAGTAAATGGGCCCAATGCAGTTGGAAACTTTACAGAGATAATACTTCTCACAGCTGAGGATTTGTTACAGTTTTATTCGGTCTGATCAATCCCCTGTGAGCTAAACAGCAGGTAAAATGTATAAGGACGGAATAAGGATTCTCCGACTACTGGAGAATGGTCATCTTGGCTGGATACAGATATATGGATTAAATAAATCTAGATGTAAACAAGAAGGTTTCCATTTCCCGACAGCATGCAGAAACGTAAATGTAAAAGAAGTTTATGGTATGAACATTGGATCTCAAATGTGGCAGCCGTCATATTGATGGCCGTAGTGCACTATGTCAGAAACACGGCGAGAATACGCTTTTCTATTATTGGCTGCCAATTTAAATTGAATGGGAAAGTCCAACCTATGCAATCTAAATAATAAAATGGAGACATTACGCAAAAAAAAAAAAAAAATCCTACCTTTTTCTTTTTTGTGCTTGGCAAAAACAGCACAGCTTTACAGGAAACACCAACTAAACTCAGAGCTTGCAGCTCCACAGGAAACACCCACTAAACTCAAAGCTTGCAGCTCCATAAGCTGGCATGTGGGAGAAAGGTCTAAAAAGCAAAAGAAAGGATACAGAAATCAGCCACCAATATAGACGAACCACTACAGGTGACTAGATGCACATTAAATATTGTTTCTTTCTAACAAAAAGGCACAAAGGTGGCCAAAGTCTACAAGAACTCTGTCCTCCAGCCAATACTGTATATCCAGTTCGATTCTTGTCATTAATAGGGTCTACTGCTTTTTTGTAGAATATTCATTAAGCTGTAGACTTGTAATAATAGAGGTATTTCCATGAAACAAAAAGGGCCATTCAAGGACCAGCAGAGACCCTTCAAACCAGAGGCTGGACCCCCACTGATCATAAGCAGACAGCATACCCTAGCGATATGACATCACTTCACAAGATGGGAACCACCTACGGTATATCTACAAGACCCTTACCACTTAGAGGAGTCATGGCTGCTCTTTTTCCATAGAACTTAAGAAGGAGGTGTCCAAACTTCTGTACAGCCCACCCTGTATACGGTTTGTGGAAATAAAAAGGGTTGTCTGCTTTTCAGTTTTGCAAGTTAAAGAGGTTTTCCCAAATTCAAACTTTATTCTTTATCTACGTGATAGGGGATAACTTACTGATTTTTGGAGGTCTGACCAGTGAGACCCCCAAGGAAGGGGCTCTGTAGAGACCCATTTTGATTTGAGAGGAGGTGTGGATGCTTGGCTCCCACTCTATTCATTTTCTATGGCACTGCTGGAAATAGAAGAGTGTCATGCTCGGCTTTCTCCAACAGCCCAATAGACAATGAATGAAGCGGAGGTCGAGCATACGCATGTCTGTTCCATTCAGGACAGGGCTCTGTATAGCCCTACACTTGGGACTACGGATCTCTGATCTCGGGATCAGCATGTTGTCTCCAATCCTATGGACCACCAGGGGATGATAACTTGCAATTTTGGGAAAAGCCCTTTAAACTTAACAGTTTTTTTGCTTTGGACACCCCCAAAAACATTTTTTTGGAAAAAACTTATCACATGTAATCCCACAATTGGGAACGCCAGTTTTCATCTAAGATCCGTGACAGAACCTGATTTAATCTTTCTGCAGCGCCACCACAGGAGAACATAAGTATTACATATCTATCAATGAGATCAATGAGCTATTCACCTAGTGTCCCTCCTTTGACTAATAGTGTTGGGGAGAGAGTCAAAAAGTAGTGCACCCCCTTTTTCTGTTTATTTGTAAATATTCTCCATTTATGTTGGATCTGATTTGCAATATTAATGTCTTTTACAATATTTAAGCCCTGAGGCTTACATAGCTTTTTTTTTTTTTCAGTTTCCAGAAAGATCAGATCCTTTAAAAAGTTCGGCTTCTTAGACCTTGTTAGCGCAGGAAAATTTTAATAATGATTTTTTTTGTTTTGCTCTTGTAAACCACAATTTGTGTTAGGACCTTGTATGTCACAGTCATTTAAGTACAGTCATTTTGTACATTCTGATCCCATTATGCTACATTGTTACTGAATAAAGAGCAGTATTATGTTGCGCCTATAAAGGGCAGAAGGGTTCTGAATTTTATCTGCTGAACGAATCAATCTGGATTATGTCAGCTGAAAAGAATTGTGGACGGCCGGCTCCAGCAGATGGGGGGATATATAGCCGAGGCTTTTTTTTTTTAATGTATCTGTTCATTTGAACACATCACCAGAGATAATGCCGTCGGTGACTGAAATGAACTTTTGTTTCTTTTTTCCCTTTTCTCTCTTTTTTTTTTTTTTTTCTCTTCTCTACCAATTATCATTTCAACATAGAATATTAGGAGATCAATTGGAAATGAATGGCGTTTCCTCGTCGCCGTACACTTTTATTTTAGCTGCTCTGACGAGCTGTCTAAAGTGTGGGAACAGAACAGAGGAAGTAATGGGAATAAAAATATAATAAAAAAAAAGCAGGGCTCGGCTTGGCAGCTGATGTGAGCATCCGATCAATGATTATGGAATTAGCAATTTTTTTTTTTAAAACAAAAAAATAAATCTTCTTTTAGCAAAAAAAAAAAAAAAAAGATTTTAAGTTAATTAAAAATGCAACTGAAATTGTAACCTCTGATTTTCCCCAAGGAATCTTAAATCTTTTTTTTACAGTTTTGTATGAAAAGATTTAAATAAATAATTATATATTTATTTTTATTATTTTAGAGTAGAAAAAAAACATGCAAAAGACGATATGAATAAAATAATTCTTAATAGTTCTCTCTCCTTTTCTTACCATATAGAGAGAATCGTTATATTCTTGTACATAGGGGGCAGTATTATAGTAGTTATATTCTTGTACATAGGAGCAGTATTATAGTAGTTATATTCTTGTACATATGAGCAGTATTATAGTAGTTATATTCTTGTACATAGGAGCAGTATTATAGTAGTTATATTCTTGTACACAGGGGGCAGTATTATAGTAGTTATATTCCTGTACATAGGAGCAGTATTATAGTAGTTATATTCTTGTACATAGAAGCAGTATTATAGTAGTTCTATTCCTGTACATAGGAGCAGTATTATAGTAGTTATATTCCTGTACATAGGGGCAGTATTATAGTAGTTATATTCTTGTACATAGAAGCAGTATTATAGTAGTTATATTCTTGTACATAGGGGGCAGTATTATAGTAGTTATATTCTTGTACATATGGGCAGTATTATAGTAGTTATATTCTTGTACATAGGGGGCAGTATTATAGTAGTTATATTCTTGTATATAGGAGCAGTATTATAGTAGTTATATTCTTGTACATAGGAGCAGTATTATAGTAGTTATATTCTTGTACATAGGGGGCAGTATTATAGTAGTTATATTCTTGTACAGAGGGGGCAGTATTATAGTAGTTATATTCTTGTACATAGGGAGCAGTATTATAGTAGTTATATTCTTGTACATAGGAGCACTATTATAGTAGTTATATTCTTGTACATAGGAGGCAGTATTATAGTAGTTATATTCTTGTACATAGGGGGCAGTATTATAGTAGTTATATTCTTGTACATAGAAGGAGTATTATAGTAGTTATATTCTTGCACATAGGGGCAGTATTATAGTAGTTATATTCTTGTACATAGGGAGCAGTATTATAGTAGTTATATTCTTGTACATAGGGGGCAGTATTATAGTAGTTATATTCTTGTACATAGGGGGCAGTATTATAGTAGTTATATTCTTGTACATAGCAGTATTATAGTAGTTATATTCTTGTACATATGGGCAGTATGATAGTAGTTATATTCTTGTACATAGGGGGCAGTATTATAGTAGTTATATTCTTGTACATAGGGGCTGTATTATAGTAGTTATATTCTTGTACATAGGAGCAGTATTATAGTAGTTATATTCTTGTACATAGGGGGCAGTATTATAGTAGTTATATTCTTGTACATAGGAGCAGTATTATAGTAGTTATATTCTTGTATATAGGGGCAGTATTATAGTAGTTATATTCTTGTACATATGGGCAGTATTATAGTAGTTATATTCTTGCACATAGGGGGCAGTATTATAGTAGTTATATTCTTGTACATAGGGGCAGTATTATAGTAGTTATATTCTTGTACATAGGAGCAGTATTATAGTAGTTATATTCTTGTACATAGGGGGCAGTATTATAGTAGTTATATTCTTGTACATAGGAGCAGTATTATAGTAGTTATATTCTTGTACATAGGGGGCAGTATTATAGTAGTTATATTCTTGTACATAGGGAGCAGTATTATAGTAGTTATATTCTTGTACATAGGAGCACTATTATAGTAGTTATATTCTTGTACATAGGAGGCAGTAGTATAGTAGTTATATTGTTGTACATAGGGGCAGTATTATAGTAGTTATATTCTTGTACATAGAAGGAGTATTATAGTAGTTATATTCTTGCACATAGGGGCAGTATTATAGTAGTTATATTCTTGTACATAGGGAGCAGTATTATAGTAGTTATATTCTTGTACATAGGGGGCAGTATTATAGTAGATATATTCTTGTACATAGGGGGCAGTATTATAGTAGTTATATTCCTGTACATAGGAGCAGTATTATAGTAGTTATATTCTTGTACATAGGGGGCAGTATTATAGTAGTTATATTCTTGTACATATGGGCAGTATTATAGTAGTTATATTCTTGTACATAGGGGGCAGTATTATAGTAGTTATATTCTTGTATATAGGAGCAGTATTATAGTAGTTATATTCTTGTACATAGGAGCAGTATTATAGTAGTTATATTCTTGTACATAGGGGGCAGTATTATAGTAGTTATATTCTTGTACAGAGGGGGCAGTATTATGGTAGTTATATTCTTGTACATAGGGAGCAGTATTATAGTAGTTATATTCTTGTACATAGGAGCACTATTATAGTAGTTATATTCTTGTACATAGGAGGCAGTATTATAGTAGTTATATTCTTGTACATAGGGGCAGTATTATAGTAGTTATATTCTTGTACATAGAAGGAGTATTATAGTAGTTATATTCTTGCACATAGGGGCAGTATTATAGTAGTTATATTCTTGTACATAGGGAGCAGTATTATAGTAGTTATATTCTTGTACATAGGGGGCAGTATTATAGTAGTTATATTCTTGTACATAGGGGGCAGTATTATAGTAGATATATTCTTGTACATAGCAGTATTATAGTAGTTATATTCTTGTACATATGGGCAGTATGATAGTAGTTATATTCTTGTACATAGGGGGCAGTATTATAGTAGTTATATTCTTGTACATAGGGGCTGTATTATAGTAGTTATATTCTTGTACATAGGAGCAGTATTATAGTAGTTATATTCTTGTACATAGGGGCAGTATTATAGTAGTTATATTCTTGTACATAGGAGCAGTATTATAGTAGTTATATTCTTGTATATAGGGGGCAGTATTATAGTAGTTATATTCTTGTACATATGGGCAGTATTATAGTAGTTATATTCTTGCACATAGGGGGCAGTATTATAGTAGTTATATTCTTGTACATAGGGGCAGTATTATAGTAGTTATATTCTTGTACATAGGAGCAGTATTATAGTAGTTATATTCTTGTACATAGGGGGCAGTATTATAGTAGTTATATTCTTGTACATAGGAGCAGTATTATAGTAGTTATATTCTTGTACATAGGGGGCAGTATTATAGTAGTTATATTCTTGTACATAGGGAGCAGTATTATAGTAGTTATATTCTTGTACATAGGAGCACTATTATAGTAGTTATATTCTTGTACATAGGAGGCAGTATTATAGTAGTTATATTCTTGTACATAGGGGGCAGTATTATAGTAGTTATATTCTTGTACATAGAAGGAGTATTATAGTAGTTATATTCTTGCACATAGGGGCAGTATTATAGTAGTTATATTCTTGTACATAGGGAGCAGTATTATAGTAGTTATATTCTTGTATATAGGGGGCAGTATTATAGTAGTTATATTCTTGTACATAGGGGGCAGTATTATAGTAGTTATATTCTTGTACATAGGGGCAGTATTATAGTAGTTATATTCTTGTACATATGGGCAGTATTATAGTAGTTACATTCTTGTACATAGGGGGCAGTATTATAGTAGTTATATTCTTGTATATAGGAGCAGTATTATAGTAGTTATATTCTTGTACATAGGGGCAGTATTATAGTAGTTATATTCTTGTACATAGGAGCAGTATTATAGTAGTTATATTTTTGTACATAGGGGGCAGTAATATAGTAGTTATATTCTTGTACATAGGAGTAGTATTATAGTAGTTATATTCTTGTACATAGGGGGCAGTATTATAGTAGCTATATTCTTGTACATAGGGAGCAGTATTATAGTAGTTATATTCTTGTACATAGGAGCACTATTATAGTAGTTATATTCTTGTACATAGGAGGCAGTATTATAGTAGTTATATTCTTGTACATAGGGGGCAGTATTATAGTAGTTATATTCTTGTACATAGAAGGAGTATTATAGTAGTTATATTCTTGTACATAGGGAGCCGTATTATAGTAGTTATATTCTTGTACATAGGAGCAGTATTATAGTAGTTATATTCTTGTACATAGGGGGCAGTATTATAGTAGTTATATTCTTGTACATAGGAGCAGTATTATAGTAGTTATATTCTTGTATATAGGAGCAGTATTATAGTAGTTATATTCTTGTACATAGGGGGCAGTATTATAGTAGTTATATTCTTGTACATAGGAGCAGTATTATAGTAGTTATATTCTTGTACATAGGAGCAGTATTATAGTAGTTATATTCTTGTACATAGGGGGCAGTATTATAGTAGTTATATTCTTGTACATAGGAGCAGTATTATAGTAGTTATATTCTTGTACATAGGAGCAGTATTATAGTAGTTATATTCTTGTACATAGGGAGCAGTATTATAGTAGTTATATTCTTGTACATAGGGGGCAGTATTATAGTAGTTATATTCTTGTACATAGGGGGCAGTATTATAGTAGTTATATTCTTGTACATAGGGAGTAGTATTATAGTAGTTATATTCTTGTACATAGGGAGCAGTATTATAGTAGTTATATTCTTGTACATAGGGGGCAGTATTATAGTAGTTATATTCTTGTACATAGGAGCAGTATTATAGTAGTTATATTCTTGTACATAGGGGGCAGTATTATAGTAGTTATATTCTTGTACATAGGGAGCAGTATTATAGTAGTTTTATTCTTGTACATAGAGGGCAGTATTATAGTAGTTATATTCTTGTACATAGGGGGCAGTATTATAGTAGTTATATTCTTGTACATAGGGGGCAGTATTATAGTAGTTATATTCTTGTACATAGGAGCAGTATTATAGTAGTTATATTCTTGTACATAGGAGCAGTATTATAGTAGTTATATTCTTGTACATAGGGGGCAGTATTATAGTAGTTATATTCTTGTACATAGGAGCAGTATTATAGAAGATATATTCTTGTACATAGGGGCAGTATTATAGTAGTTATATTCTTGTACATAGGGGCAGTATTATAGTAGTTATATTCTTGTACATAGGGGGCAGTATTATAGTAGTTATATTCTTGTACATATGGGCAGTATTATAGTAGTTACATTCTTGTACATAGGGGGCAGTATTATAGTAGTTATATTCTTGTACATAGGGGCAGTATTATAGTAGTTATATTCTTGTACATATGGGCAGTATTATAGTAGTTATATTCTTGTACATAGGGGCAGTATTATAATAGTTATATTCTTGTATATAGGAGCAGTATTATAGTAGTTATATTCTTGCACATAGGGGCAGTATTATAGTAGTTATATTCTTGTACATAGGAGCAGTATTATAGTAGTTATATTTTTGTACATAGGGGGCAGTAATATAGTAGTTATATTCTTGTACATAGGAGTAGTATTATAGTAGTTATATTCTTGTACATAGGGGGCAGTATTATAGTAGCTATATTCTTGTACATAGGGAGCAGTATTATAGTTGTGATATTCTTGTACATAGGAGCACTATTATAGTAGTTATATTCTTGTACATAGGAGGCAGTATTATAGTAGTTATATTCTTGTACATAGGGGGCAGTATTATAGTAGTTATATTCTTGTACATAGAAGGAGTATTATAGTAGTTATATTCTTGTACATAGGGAGCCGTATTATAGTAGTTATATTCTTGTACATAGGAGCAGTATTATAGTAGTTATATTCTTGTACATAGGGGGCAGTATTATAGTAGTTATATTCTTGTACATAGGAGCAGTATTATAGTAGTTATATTCTTGTACATAGGAGCAGTATTATAGTAGTTATATTCTTGTACATAGGGGGCAGTATTATAGTAGTTATATTCTTGTACATAGGAGCAGTATTATAGTAGTTATATTCTTGTACATAGGGGGCAGTATTATAGTAGTTATATTCTTGTACATAGGAGCAGTATTATAGTAGTTATATTCTTGTACATAGGAGCAGTATTATAGTAGTTATATTCTTGTACATAGGGGGCAGTATTATAGTAGTTATATTCTTGTACATAGGGGGCAGTATTATAGTAGTTATATTCTTGTACATAGGGAGTAGTATTATAGTAGTTATATTCTTGTACATAGGGAGCAGTATTATAGTAGTTATATTCTTGTACATAGGGGGCAGTATTATAGTAGTTATATTCTTGTACATAGGAGCAGTATTATAGTAGTTATATTCTTGTACATAGGGGGCAGTATTATAGTAGTTATATTCTTGTACATAGGGGGCAGTATTATAGTAGTTATATTCTTGTACATAGGAGCAGTATTATAGAAGATATATTCTTGTACATAGGGGCAGTATTATAGTAGTTATATTCTTGTACATAGGGGCAGTATTATAGTAGTTATATTCTTGTACATAGGGGGCAGTATTATAGTAGTTATATTCTTGTACATATGGGCAGTATTATAGTAGTTATATTCTTGTACATAGGGGGCAGTATTATAGTAGTTATATTCTTGTATATAGGGGCAGTATTATAGTAGTTATATTGTTGTACATAGGGGCAGTATTATAGTAGTTATATTCTTGTGCATAGGGGCAGTATTATAGTAGTTATATTCTTGTACATAGGGGGCAGTATTATAGTAGTTATATTCTTGTACATAGGGGCAGTATTATAGTAGTTATATTCTTGTACATAGGGGGCAGTATTATAGTAGTTATATTCTTGTACATAGAGGGCAGTATTATAGTAGTTATATTCTTGTACATAGGGAGCAGTATTATAGTAGATATATTCTTGTACATAGGGGCAGTAATATAGTAGTTATATTCTTGTACATAGGAGCAGTATTATAGTAGTTATATTCTTGTACATAGGGGGCAGTATTATAGTAGTTATATTCTTCTACATAGGGAGCAGTATTATAGTAGTTATATTCTTGTACATAGGGGGCAGTATTATAGTAGTTATATTCTTGTACATAGGGGGCAGTATTATAGTAGTTATATTCTTGTTCATAGGGGCAGTATTATAGTAGTTATATTCTTGTACATATGGGCAGTATTATAGTAGTTATATTCTTGTACATAGGGGGCAGTATTATAGTAGTTATATTCTTGTATATAGGGGCAGTATTATAGTAGTTATATTCTTGTACATAGGAGCAGTATTATAGTAGTTATATTCTTGTACATAGGGGGCAGTATTATAGTAGTTATATTCTTGTACATAGGAGCAGTATTATAGTAGTTATATTCTTGTACATAGGGGGCAGTATTATAGTAGTTATATTCTTGTACATAGGGAGCAGTGTTATGGTAGTTATATTCTTGTACATAGGAGCACTATTATAGTAGTTATATTCTTGTACATAGGAGGCAGTATTATAGTAGTTATATTCTTGTACATAGGGGGCAGTATTATAGTAGTTATATTCTTGTACATAGAAGGAGTATTATAGTAGTTATATTCTTGTACATAGGGAGCCGTATTATAGTAGTTATATTCTTGTACATAGGAGCAGTATTATAGTAGTTATATTCTTGTACATAGGGGGCAGTATTATAGTAGTTATATTCTTGTACATAGGAGCAGTATTATAGTAGTTATATTCTTGTACATAGGAGCAGTATTATAGTAGTTATATTCTTGTACATAGGGGGCAGTGTTATAGTAGTTATATTCTTGTACATAGGAGCAGTATTATAGTAGTTATATTCTTGTACATAGGGGGCAGTATTATAGTAGTTATATTCTTGTACATAGGAACAGTATTATAGTAGTTATATTCTTGTACATAGGAGCAGTATTATAGTAGTTATATTCTTGTACATAGGGAGCAGTATTATAGTAGTTATATTCTTGTACTTAGGGGGCAGTATTATAGTAGTTATATTCTTGTACATAGGGGGCAGTATTATAGTAGTTATATTCTTGTACATAGGGAGCAGTATTATAGTAGTTATATTCTTGTACATAGGGAGCAGTATTATAGTAGTTATATTCTTGTACATAGGGGGCAGTATTATAGTAGTTATATTCTTGTACATAGGAGCAGTATTATAGTAGTTATATTCTTGTACATAGGGGGCAGTATTATAGTAGTTATATTCTTGTACATAGGGAGCAGTATTATAGTAGTTATATTCTTGTACATAGGGGGCAGTATTATAGTAGTTATATTCTTGTACATAGGAGCAGTATTATAGTAGATATATTCTTGTACATAGGGGGCAGTATTATAGTAGTAATATTCTTGTACATAGGGGCAGTATTATAGTAGTTATATTCTTGTACATAGGGGGCAGTATTATAGTAGTTATATTCTTGTACATATGGGCAGTATTATAGTAGTTATATTCTTGTACATAGGGGGCAGTATTATAGTAGTTATATTCTTGTATATAGGGGCAGTATTATAGTAGTTATATTGTTGTACATAGGGGCAGTATTATAGTAGTTATATTCTTGTGCATAGGGGCAGTATTATAGTAGTTATATTCTTGTACATAGGGGCAGTATTATAGTAGTTATATTCTTGTACATAGGGGCAGTATTATAGTAGTTATATTCTTGTACATAGGGGGCAGTATTATAGTAGTTATATTCTTGTACATAGGGGGCAGTATTATAGTAGGTATATTCTTGTACATAGGGGGCAGTATTATAGTAGTTATATTCTTGTACATAGGGGCAGTATTATAGTAGTTATATTCTTGTATATAGGGGCAGTATTATAGTAGTTATATTCCTGTACATAGGAGCAGTATGATAGTAGTTATATTATTGTACATAGGGGGCAGTATTATAGTAGTTATACTCTTGTACATAGGGGGCAGTATTGTAGTAGTTATATTCTTCCACATAGGAGCAGTATTATAGTAGTTATATTCTTGTACATAGGAGCAGTATTATAGTAGTTATATTCTTGTACATAGGGGGCAGTATTATAGTAGTTATATTCTTGTATATAGGGGCAGTATTATAGTAGTTATACTCTTGTACATAGGGGGCAGTATTATAGTAGTTATATTCTTCCACATTGGGGCAGTATTATAGTAGTTATATTCTTTTACATAGGGGGCAGTATTATAATTATAGTAGTTATATTCTTGTATATAGGGGAAGTATTATAGAAGTTACATTCTTGTACATAAGAGCAGTACTATAGTAGTTATATTCTTTGTGAGGCAGTGACCAGGATCATATACGAGGGACGTTATATATCCCCCAGAATGTGTAGAGAGACCTATTAAATCCATTGGAGTGCATTGCAGTCACAGACACAGCTGCGGCTGCAATGCAGGAATGAAGGTGAGCATTGACCTGGTCAGGCTATCTGGCTAAGGCAGGGCCTTCATTTCTTGGGGGAGGCTACAGGAGGCAGTGGGGCAGCGTCCTCCCTCCAACCCGGGTTTTCCAGTGGTTCTTGCCACAGGTCCTTTAAAAACCCTGCACTAAGGATTAGTGTTGTTCTATGTTGGAACCTGCTAGGAGCTTAGCAGGAAAGTTCAGCAGGATTGAGTGTGGCTGAACCCACGCCTAGGAAGGCTCTGCACCTGTCAGGCTCTGAGCGGCCTGGCGTGGCCGTTGCCCACGGCAACCGTTGTTTAAGAACTCGTGTTATCCCTGCTGCGATCCGGAGGACTTTTCTATTTACCCGTGAGTTGCTGAATAAAGTTGTTTATGTTGGACTTGCTTGGGTCACTGCCTTAGTTACTGCACGGTGTGAATACCGCCACCTTACAGCTTGGTGGAAAATGCGGGCATAGTGACTGAGGCATACCCCACCGTCAGCTGAATGACCACAATCCGGTCTGCCACCTTTCAGCCTAACCCTGTGGACAAAATGGAGGAGCTGTTAAAGCAGCTGGTACTTAGCCAGCAGCAGCAGCTGCAGTCTCAGCGGCAACAGCAGGAGCAGCACCAGAGTCTCCAATGGCAACAGCAGGAGCAGCACCAGAGTCTCCAATGGCAACAGCAGGAGCAGGAAAAGCAGCATAATGAGCAGCAGCAGCTACTGTACCAGCAGCAGCAAAAAACAAATGAACTGTTGCTGCAACAGATTGCTACCCTGCGGGAGACGCCGACAGCACCAGCCTCAGAACGTCGAGAGGCCCAGGACAAGGTTCGCTGCGTTGAGGAAGATGGGACCAGAGGACGATGTGGAAGCCTTCCTGACCATTTATGAGCGCACAGCAGAGCGGGAAAACCTACCTGCCGGCCAGTGGGCAGAAGTGGTGGCTCCGTTTCTGGTCGGCGAAGCCCAAAAGGCCTACTTCGACCTCAGTCGGGAGAACGCCCAGGACTACCAGAGGCTCAAAAGGTGAGATCCTTGCCCGACTGGAGGTCAATACATATGTGAGGGCTCAACGTGTATTTTCATGGGCCTTGTGACCGTGTCACTGGTTTTATATGTGAGGGGAGGTATGTGTCACTCAGGATGCTCTCCTGTGTGAACTAAGACCTGCTTTATTTTTCTGCCAGCGTGTTATATGCTGGTAGGTTTACTCTGTTAAAGGGTGTGCGGTTTTATGGGAATGGCAAAGAGGGCGGGACGCCATTCCCCCTACCTCCCCTCAGGGTGTGGCTGAGAAATGTGTAAAAGCTCAGTCCTTTTTTTTTTTGTCCCTGTGGAGTGTGGTCTGGAGAGGGAAGTCTCCAGACAGTGTTGTGGAAGCTGCAGAGCTTGTTACCTGGACTTTACCTGTGCAGTTTATGCTACCGAGAGCGGGCGGAACCCACTCACCTATGGACTGAGCTATACTTTGTTTTGTTTTCCAGTTTAACCCTTGTTTATTTTTTCCTGCGGTACCCTGCATGAGTTTATGCCAGATAATAAACCAGCAGAAAGGTAACCTGAGAATGTGTGTCCTGAGTCTGCTTCCGGGAGAGCCGAGCGAGTCGTCTTGCCACAGTTGGTGTGAGAGTGCGTGCAGGATTCCAGGAACATGTGTACCTGCCACAAAGACCGGTGGATGTCCTGGGTGAAGGCTGCCAGCCAGCCAGAGAAGTCCGGCAGCATGGAGGTGTAGCGCCCTGAGGGTTCGGCCGCTACAGGGGTATTGCACCTCTGCCAGAGGTGTGATATTCCACTCCCGGGTAAGGATGGAGTTTGGACCAGGGCTCAGGTAGCTGCATACAGCACACACACCCCATTTCCGAGGGACAGCTCAACGGTACTCCCATTAGACAGTAATGCAGGCACGACAGACCATGTCCCTGGCTGGAGTGGGGAGGGGGGGGGGGAACCCAGTGATGTAGGAGCAGGAGGGGATGGTTCCTGAGCGTAGACAGGAGCCCATTGGTTGCTGGTCACCTGGGCTCATGCTTTAGAGGGAAGTATAAAAGGTGGGCGCCATCTTAGTTCAGGGGAGTCGAGTTCAGTACAGTCAGTGAGAGGAGAGGACTGGGAGTGGAGGCTCTGTAGGAGCTCCGCTCAGAGGTGCCCCTAGAGAAGAGGCCGAGAAAGAACAGGAGAAGAAGGAACAAAAAAGGAGGAGGAGAGATAGAGAAACAGAAGGGCTCAGGAACAAGAAGGTGGAAGGGACCCTAAGAACCCATGAGAATACCGGGTGAAGGGTCAGGCAGATTAAGGGTACCGGATCCCAAGTTGGTGGAGGAGAAACTACCCTCAGCCAAAGACCAGAGGTCGTGATCATTTATTGGTGCGACACCTCATCAAACCTGCTAGGAAGGCACCATATAGGACAGCGGGGAACGGGGCCCACGTTTACCCGCGCAGATCCGCGGCAGCTGGACAAAAGTGGGTCACTGGTGAGGCAGGCCAGAGAAAGGACAAAAGGGGGTCCTGAGCCAGACTTCTGAACTGCCTGGGAGTTGACCGAGCCCCACACCTGGTGGACGCAGCACGGCTCGGGCGGTCACTACCTGTACAGAAGTGACCCGGAGCACATGAACTGTGAGTAAAAGACATTGGATTGCAGTACGTTGTCTGTGTACTTTCTCGCTTCTCCAGCACTACCGGTACTGGGACTCCCTGCACCATCACCCCCATCATCCATTGCACAACCCTGGGGCTACACTCTTCCCGTGGGGAGTTAAACAACCTCAGCTGCGTACATCATCAGCCTCAGGGGATTACCTTGCAGCGGCGGTTCATAATAACCACAATCCACGGGTGGCGTAGTCGGACAACATGAACAGCACATAGCAGACTACCATTGGTCTGACCACCCTGAGCCACGGAACCGGGTTGCCACCACTACCCCCATCGTCTCCTGTTGCCCGGCTCCGAGTACCCCACGGGGGCGAGTCAGAGGAGCTCATTAAACACCTGGTCCAGAGCCAGCAGAGCATGCAGCAGCAACACCTACAGAGCCAGCCGAGTATGCAGCAGGCCCAGCAGAGCATGCAGCAGCAGCACCAGGAGGCGACCAAACTGTTGCTTCAGCAAATCCAGTTGCAGCAAAAGTCGCAGCAGCACCAGCAGGAGGCGCAACAGCAGATACAGCTTTTGGCGGACGCCATCCAGAGCAGGGCAGCCGCCCCACCCCCAGGGCCGACTGATGATTCTCACGTCAGGAAGGCGGTAAGGCGAGCCATGCAGAAGATGACCCCTGGGGGTGATGTAAAAGCATTTCTGACTGTTTTTTAAGGGTAGCTGATCGGGAGAGACTTCCACCAGCACAGTGGGCAGAGGTTCTGGCGCCATATTTATCGGGTGAACCCCAAAAGGCGTATTTTGACTTGGCGCTGCAAGATGCTAAGGAGTATCCCAAATTAAAGACAGAGATCTTAGCACGTCTGGGGGTAAATATGGTGGTGAGAGCCCAACGAGTTCATCACTGGGCGTATGCTAGTGACAACCCCCCTCGCTCGCAGATGTTTGACCTCCTGCATCTTGTTCAGAAGTGGCTACAACCGGAGTCCTCCACTCCTGCCCAGATGGTTGAGCGGGTGGTGATTGACAGATTCATGCATTCCCTTCCCAAGCCAGTACAGACCTGGGTTGCCCAGGGTGATCCCCACAACGCAGATGACTTCATCGGCCTGGTAAAGAGGTACCAGGTAGTTGAGAGATCCCTTGGGAAATCGGATCCAGTCACTTCTCCCTAGTGGGATACCCAAAAGGGGGCGGATTCATCACGCAAGGGGTCTAGAGCCACCACTGGGGGATGTCCCATTCCCACTGAAGGTGCCGTTAGAACTGTTGGTAAAGATATAGTTTGTTGGCGGTGTCACAACCCTGGACATGTAGCCGCCAGGTGTCAAATATCCCCTGAGCCCATGGACTGCAGCCTAGGCAGACGGGTCTCCTATTATGGCTATCCAGCCTGTAGCGTGGACTGTCGACCAGGCGAGGGGCCGCAGGCGTGTGCAGTGTCCATTAATGGAGTAAAAGTGCTTGGGCTGTTGGACTCTGGGAATCTGGTGACCTTGATCAGAGCAACCCTTCCCCACCAGTTGATCCCTTCCAAAACCGTGGGCGTTCGGTGCATCAATGGTGACGCCAAGGACTATCCCGTGGCCACAGTGACAGTGGGGACAGACTGTGGTGCCCAGTCCCATGAAGTCGGGGTAGTGAAGGACCTGATACACCCCATCATATTGGGCCGTGATTTTTCCTTATTTTGGGACTTGTGGGGGAAAGGAACTGGATTAAGTAGCATGGGGAAAAGCCAGGTCCTTGAAGAAGAACCCCCGACGAAGTCTCAGATGGAGGAGTTCCCACTGTGCGACCTTGTCGGTGACGAGGGTGAGACGGTGACCGAGGAGGCCAACCTCCCTGCGTTAGATATGTCCGGAGAGAACTTTGGGACTGCTCAAGTTCGAGACCTGACCTTAAAAGAGGCGTTCGACCAGGTTACTGTATGTAATGGGGTTGCCCAAGAGCCGGGGGCCGACACCAGATTCCCCCACTTTGCAGAACTGAGGGGCGGTGAGATAGTGGAACAGCAGTTAGTGCCGGGGCCATACAGACGGCGGGTGCTAGATATGGCCCATTCACATGTTCTGGGGGGACACCTAGGGGTCGAGAAAACTCAGGAGAGGATACTGAGAAGGTTTTATTGGCCAGGGTGTTATCGAGAAGTTCAAAACTATTGTAGGTCCTGCCCCACCTGCCAAATAACTGCTCCCTCCTCCCACTTCCGTAGCCCCTTAGTCCCACTACCTGTGGTAGAGGTTCCTTTTGAGAGGATTGCCATGGACCACGTGGGCCCTTAGTTAAATCAGCTCGGGGCCACCAATATATCCTGGTCGTCATGGACTATGCGACCCAGTACCCTGAAGCGGTTCCCCTAAGGAACTCGTCCAGTAAAAGTATAGCCTGAGAGCTGGTCCATATTTTTGCACGGACAGGTCTGCCAAAAGAGATTCTGACAGACCAAGGAACCCCCTTCATGAGCAAGGTGATGAAGGAGCTTTGCAGAGTCCTTCAGATAACTCAGCTTCGGACCTCGGTTTATCATCCACAGACGGACGGCCTAGTGGAACGCTTCAACAAGACCTTAAAGGCGATGCTCAACAAGGTCGTTGAAAATGATGGGCGAGACTGGGACTACCTGCTCCCATTTCTGCTTTTCTCGGTCAGAGAAGTTCCTCAAGCCTCCACTGGCTTCTCTCCACTTGAGCTCCTATATGGGCGGCATCCAAGAAGTCTCCTAGACATCGCCAAGGAAACTTGGGAGGCTGAAGTCACGCCACACCGGAGTATCATCGAACATACATAGTTAGTAAAGCCGAATAAAGACTTGCGTCCATCAAGTTCGACCTGTTAGTTCTGTAATTGCTAAAGTTGATCCAGAGGAGGGCAAAAACCCCAAATGATTTAGCCAATCTTCACCTGAGGAAAAATTCCCTCCCGACTCTGAAACCAGCAGTCAAAATAATCCCTGTATCAACCTACTATTTTATTTTATTTTTAAGTATATGCAGAAATCTGCCTGGTATCTAGAAATGCATCCAGTCCCCGCTTGAACTGGTTTAGTGAATCCGACATTACCGTCTCCTCACTCAGTGAATTCCATATTCTCACTGCTCTTACCGTAAAGAACCCCTTCCTATGCTGGTGCTGAAACCTTTTCTCTTCCAGTCTTAGTGAATGCCCTCTTGTTACCGTAATATCCCTCCTTTTGAACAAATCCCGGCCAAGGTCTCTATACTGTCCCCTAACATATTTGTACACATTTATTATGTCCCCCCTCAACCTTCTCTTTTCCAGGCTGAATAGTCCTAGTTTTGCCAACCTCTCTGGGTATTGCAGTCCCTCCATTCCCTTTATTAATTTTGTTGCCCTCCTTTGTACCTTTTCAAGCTCATTTATATCCTTTCTATATATTGGGGCCCATAACTGAGCACAGTATTCCAAGTGTGGTCTGACCAGTGCTTTGTACAGTGGAAGAACAATGTTCTCATCCTTTGCAGCTATACCTCTTCTGATACATCCCATTACCCTGTTTGCCCTTACAGCAGCCGCCTGACTTTGGGCACTCCAATTTAGTTTGCTATCAATCAAGATGCCCAAGTCCTTCTCCATCTCTGAATTCCCCAATGATTTCCCATTCAGTGAGTACTGGTGACTTCCATTTTTCCTTCCCATATGTATGACCTTACATTTCTCCTCGTTAAACCTCATTTGCCATTTAATGCTCCACCTACCCAGCTTATCCAAATCCCTCTGTAGGTCTGCACTGTCCTCTTTTGTATTAATTGTTTTACATAACTTTGTGTCATCTGCAAATATTGATATTTTACTATTTATCCCGTTGACCATGTCGTTAATAAAGATATTAAATAACATTGGGCCTAGTACAGACCCCTGTGGTACCCCACTAGTGACGCTTACCCAATCTGAGTATATTCCATTTATAACCACCCTCTGCCTTCTATCCTTTAGCCAGTTAGCTACCCACTTGCAGACATTTTCCCCCAGCCCCATCATTCTCATTTTGTATACCAACCTATTATGTGGCACGCTATCGAACGCTTTTGAGAAGTCGAGATACACGACATCCACTGGTTCCCCCTGATCTACTCGAGAGCTAACCTCCTCGTAGAAGTCAATCAGGTTTGTTTGGCAGGAGCGATTCCTCATGAATCCATGTTGGTTCGGGATTAAAAGATTATTAGCATCAAGATGCTCCGTAATTGCCTCTTTAATGAAGCTTTCAAAAATTTTGCCCACAACGGACGTCAGACTCACCGGCCGATAGTTTCCGGCGTCACTTTTCGCTCCCTTTTTGAATATTGGCACTACATTCGCCTGTCGCCAATCAAGTGGCACAGACCCAGTCTCAACAGAGTCCTTAAATATAAGATATAAGGGTCTGTCTATCACATTACTTAGTTCCCTTAGTACCCGTGGGTGTATGCCATCAGGTCCTGGTGATTTGTTTATTTTAATGTTACTGAGGCGTTTCTGTACCCCAGCTTGGGTTAGATTTGTCATACTTAGTGGAGGATTAAGTTTGTCACTTCTCATTTCGCCTGTTAGTTCTTTTTCCTTTGTGAAAGTTGACGAAAAAAATTTATTTAATAGATTAGCTTTATCCTCATCTTTCTCTATGATTTTGCCTTCATCACTTTTTATCGGTCCAATATTATCCGATTTAATCCTTTTACTATTTATATACGTAAAGAACAGTTTGGGATTTGATCTACTTTCCCTAGCAATACGTCTCTCTGTTTCCTCCTTTGCTATTTTTATTTGTTTTTTGCAGGTTCTCGTTTTTTCCTTGTAACACATTAGTGCCTCCTTGCTGTTTTCCTGTTTTAATCTCTTGAATGCCTCTTTTTTGCTATTTAACGCCCTTTTTACGTTCTTGTTCAACCATATTGGTTTCCTCTTATTTCGGGCCCTTTTATTCCCATACGGTATATACCTCTCGCACTGAGTATTCAGAATTCTTTTGAAGGTTTCCCATTTACTATTCGTATTTCCTTGATTAAGAACTTTGTCCCAGTCTATAAGTTGAAGGTTTTCTTTCAGCTGATCAAACTTCGCCCTCCTAAAGTTTAATGTTTTAGTTGTTCCCTTATTGATAACCCTACTGAAGGGCATTTTGAAATTGATAATATTATGATCACTATTACCTAGGTGCCCCCCTATCTGTACCTCAGTTATTCTATCAGGCCTATTAGTCAATATTAAGTCCAACACGGCCTTCCCTCTCGTTGGTTCCTGCACTAGTTGGGAGAGATAATTATCCTTGATATTTGTCAAGAACCTTTTTCCTTTCTGCGATCTACAGGTTTTTGTTTCCCAGTCAATATCCGGGTAGTTGAAATCCCCCATTACAATCACCTCATTATGTTTTGCTACTTTGTCTATTTGTCCTAATAGCAGTTTCTCATTCTCCTCTGTTATATTGGGTGGCTTATAGCAGACCCCCAGTAATATTTTATTATTATTTTTTGCCCCCTCTATCTCTACCCACATGGACTCGACCCCCTCTTCTCCCTCTCCTATATCTTCCCTTAGTCTGGGCTTTAGACGTGACTTTACATATAAGCAGACTCCTCCGCCCTTCCCCTGTTTCCGGTCCCTTCTAAATAAACTATAATCTGTTAAATTTACCGCCCAGTCGTAGCTATCGTCTAGCCAAGTCTCTGTTATACCTACGATGTCATACCTCTCCTCCGATATAAGTGCCTGCAGCTCATCCGCCTTATTGGTCAGGCTTCTTGCGTTGGTCAGCATGCAAGATAAAACTTTGGGGTTATTTAGCATCCTATTCTTCTCTAACGATCTAACTGTACTATCCCCACCCCCCTCTCCACCCTCATTATATTCACTTCTCCCCTTCCCCCTTCCTTGCCTCACATCCCACCTATTTCCTTGGTTCCCCCCCCCGTCTCTAGTTTAAAAACTCCTCCAACCTATTAGCCATCTTCTTCCCCAGCACCGCTGCACCCTCCCCATTGAGGTGCAGCCCGTCCCTACGGTAGAGCCTGTAGCCGACAGCGAAGTTGGCCCAGTTCTCCATGAACCCAAACCCTTCTGCCTTGCACCAACTCTTTAGCCACTTATTCACCTCCCTAACCTCCCGTTGGCGCTCCTGTGTGGCTCGCGGGATTGGTAGTATTTCTGAGAAAACTACCTTGGAGGTCCTTGCCCTAAGCTTCCTACCTAGATCCCTGAAATCATTTTTAAGGACCCTCCATCTACCACTCACTTTGTCATTGGTGCCAATGTGGACCATGACTGCTGGGTCTTCGCCAGCCCCACCCAGTAACCTGTCAACCCGATCCACGATGTGCCGGACTCGAGCGCCAGGGAGGCAGCACACCGATCGGCGATCCCGGTCTTTGTGACAGATTGCCCTGTCTGTCCCCCTAATAATAGAGTCACCCACTACCAGGACCTGTCTAGCCTGCCCTACACTTCCCCCCTCCCCCTCATTACTGGAGCATACACTCCCCTGGCGGTCAGAGGATCTGTCGTGCTCCAATAATGCCAGTTCTGAACCAGCCTTCCTATACTTCTTCCCTCTATCCCTTCTAACTGTTACCCAGCTCCCTGCCTGTTCAGCCTGCGCTTCCCCACTAAGCTCCACCCCCAGTGTTGACCCATTGAGTGTCTGCTCGGTGAGCAGCAAACTCCGTTCCATGTTGTCGATGCTCCTCAGTACCGCTATCTGAGCACTTAGATCCAGGATTTGGGCTTCCAAGTGCACGATATGCTCAAATCTCTCGCAGCAGTATAGATCCCTGAGCGGTAGCTCAGGGAATGCATACATTGCGCAAGATGTACACTGCACGGCTCCGGCCAACATGGACGTCATTCTAAATATGGGGATACAGTCAGTATATATGTACAAGTACAAAACACAATTATTTATATATAGGTGTATGGACGGGGATCAATTAGGGATGTGCAAGTGTATCGATTAGATATCGGCGCGGGATCAATTAAGTATGGACGGGGGATCAATTAAGTATCAATTAAGTATGGACGGGGGATCAGCTGAGTGGGTCAGGTGGATTAATTAAGTATGGACGGTGTGTCAATTAACTATGGACTGGGATAAATAAGTATGAACTGGGGAAATAATTAATTGTGGACTAGGGAATCAATCAATTAATTATGGACAGGGGGTTTAATTAAATAGGATGGGGGGTAAAGCAAATAAATAGGTATGGACGGTGGGTCAATTAACTAAGGACTGGGGATCAATAAGTATCAATAATATCAATAAATATGGACTGGGGAAATAATTAATTGTGGTCTGGGGAATCAATCAATTAATTATGGACAGGGGTTAATTAAATATGGTGGGGGATAAGGCAAATAGATAGGGACTGGGGATGAGTAAAAGTGGACAAGGGGAATCTATTAAATAGGACAAGGGGGATCACTCAATTATGGGCTGGGGGGGTCAATCATTTAAATGTGGTCAGGGGGATCACTTTAATATGGACAGGGGGTGGTCGGGGATCAATTAAATGAGGACGGGGGGGTCAATTTAATGTGGTCAGAGGGATCAGTTAAATATGGACGGGGGTGTTCAGGGGAATCAATTTAAATATGGACGGGGGTGATCAATTAAATATGGACGGGGGGGTAATCAATTAAATATGGACTAGGGAATACAATACAATTACAATACAGATACAAATACAATACAGTACAGTACACACTTGGGTTCAGTAGGGCCCCTTATCGCGGCCTCCTGCCCCTCACTCACCTCCTCTAGGGACGCTGCACGCTATCACAGCGCGCTTGTCCCTCCGGTCGCCTCTTACCGGTCCTCCTGATCACCTCCTGGTCACCACCACCTGGCACCCTCCGCTGGCCGGCACTGCACGCTGCCACAGCGCTCTCTTGCGCTTGTCCCTCCGGTCGCCTCCTACTGGTCCTCCCGGTCCACTCGGTCACCTCCGCCTGGCTCTCCTCCCTTCCCAGGGAAGGGAGGAGTTACATGTCGCCCAGTTACAGGAGAGAATGTCAAAGGTGATGCCCATCGTGAAGGAACATCTCATCCAGGCGCAGGAAGCCCAGGCGAGGGTCCATAACCGGTCGGCGAGACTAAGACAGTTCCAGCCCGGGGACCATGTTTGGGTGCTGATCCCTACCGTCGAGAGCAAGTTCCTCGCCAAATGGCAAGGTCCATACGAGGTGGTGGAGAAAGTCAGCGAGGTTAATTATAAAGTCCACCATCCTGGCCAAAGAAAGCCGCATCAAATATATCATGTAAATTTGCTCAAGCCGTGGCGGGACCGTGAACCTGTGGAAACTCCTTGCCTGGGAACCACACCAGAAGGCAAGGTGGAGGAGGTCACTATTGCAGAGACTATCACCGGTCCAGAAACAACAGTGTCGAGAATTACTACAGCGGAATCGGGAGCTGTTCTCAGAGTTGCCGGGGCATACTCAAGTGGTAGAGCATGACGTGCTGACAGAGCCGCACGTACGAGTGAATCTGAAGCCGTATCGGATTCCGGAAACACGCCGGGAGGTGATCTCGGCTGAGGTGAAGAGGATGTTAGACCTCGGGGTAATAGAGGAGTCAAAGAGTGGGTGGTCGAGCCCAATCGTCCTCGTGCCGAAACCCAATGGAGAGTGGAGGTTTTGTAATGACTACCTCCGGCTGAATGAGGTATCCAAGTGTGACGCGTACCCGATGCCCCGCGTCAATGAACTCATCGAGAGGCTTGGACCGGCGAGGTACATCACCACTCTTGACCTGACGAAGGGCTACTGGCAGATCCCCATGTCCCAGATGGCTAAGGAGAAGACGGCTTTCTCAACACCTGATGGGTGTTTTCAATACACGCGGATGCCGTTCGGACTACAGGGGGCCCCAGCCACTTTCCAGAGGGCTATGGATCGGATTCTAGCCCCTCATAGGAAGTATGCCGCAGCCTACCTCGACGACATTGTGGTCTTTAGCCCAGACTGAGCTAGTCACCTACCTAAACTACAGGCCGTTCTGGAGGCGCTAAGGAATTCAGGATTTACCATAAATCCGAGAAAGTGTGCCATCGGAAAAGAGGAGGCCAAGTACCTGGGCTATGTTGCTGGGAGAGGCAAAATAATGCCGCAAATCAAGAAAGTGGAGGCAATTCAAACCATTTTTTTAACCAAATTAAACAATTGTGCACCTCGGTGTACCACCCTCAAACTGACGGGCTAGTAAAACGGTTCAATAAAACCCTCAAGTCCATGTAAAAAAGGTGGTTTCTAAGGATGGAAGGGATTGGGACATGTTGCTACCCTATTTGATGTTCGCCGTCCGTGAGGTACCTCAGGCTTCCACAGGGTTCTCTCCCTTTGAGTTATTGTACGGCAGACACCCTAGGGGTATGTTGGACGTAGCCAAAGAGATGTGGGAACAAGAGCCAACTACACATAGGAGTATAATTGAACACGTGGCTAGTATGCAGGACCGGATCGCGGCGCTCATGCTCATCGTGATAGAACATCTGTTAGATGACCAGGCAGCCCAGAGGTGCACATATGATAAAAGAGCCACTGTCAGGTCTTTTAACAAGGGCGATCGGGTGTTAGTACTGATACCCACAGCCGAGAGTAAGCTCATGGCCAAGTGGCAAGGGCCATATGAGGTTCGAGAAAAGGTGGGGGAGGTAAATTACCGGGTGTATCAGCCCGGAAGGAGGAAACCTGAGCAGCTTTATCATGTAAACCTGCTAAAACCTTGGAAAGATCGAGAGTGTTTAGTTACAGACGTCACTGCGGGCATATCACCAGAGAGTTCTGTACCTTCAGCCAGGGATGCGTCCGTGGGAGAGGTCAGGGTAAGTGATGCTCTCACTAAACAGCAGCGACGGGAGGCTCGCTCACTGGTGCAGCACAATACCGACGTGTTCTCAGAACTACCGGATAGGACAATAGTTCTCCACAATGACATTGTCACTGAACCTGGGATAAGGGTGCGAATGAGACCGTATCGGGTACCCAAAGCCCGGAGGCAAGCCATCACGGCTGAGGTAAAACAAATGCTCCAGTTAGGCGTCATCGAGGAATCACGGAGTGAGTGGGCTAGCCCCATCGTACTGATTCCGAAACCAGATGGATCGTTACGCTTCTGTAACGATTTCCGAAAACTAAATGAAGTGTCGAAGTTTGACCTTTATCCAATGCCCAGGGTGGATGAGCTGATTGAGAGACTGGGGCAGGCCCAGTACTTTACCACACTCAACCTCACCAAGGGTTACTGGCAGGTACCTCTCATGAAATCGGCGAAGGAAAAGACCGCCTTCATAATTCTGGAGGGTCTATATCACTATGTGGTCTTACCTTTTGGGTTACATGGGGCCCCGGCTACATTCCAGAGGGGGATGGACATAGTGCTCAAGCCTCATCAGGAGTACGCGTCCACGTATCTAGATGATATTATCATCTTTAGCACCGACTGGCATATGCATCTATCCCAGGCACAAGCAGTGCTGGATTCTCTCAGAGCCGCGGGGTTAGCGGCAAACCCACAAAAATGTGCGATAGGGCTAGCCGAAACACGATATTTGGGGTATGTGATTGGCCGAGGAGTTATCAAGCCCCAAATCAATAAAGTTGAGGCCATAAAAAATTGGCCTAAACCGTCAAGTACAAAGGAGGTGAGGGCGTTCCTTGGCATCCTTGGGTATTACCGCCGGTGTATACCTAATTTTACTGGGAGAATGGTGGCCCTGACCAATCTCTTGAAAGGAAAAAAAAATCGGTAATGGTTCGGGGGAACCCTCAGGCAGAAGAAGCCTTTCGGTCCATGAAGTTGGCCCTGTGTGGACAGCCGGTCCTCATCAGCCCCAACTTCAAGGAAACCTTCATTGTACAGACAGATGCCTCGGTGGTAGGCCTAGGGGCGGTATTGTCACAAAAAGTGAATGGTGAAGAGCACCCAGTCACCTACTTGAGTAGAAAGCTTGTCCCGGCAGAGAAAAACTATAGCGTGATAGAGAAAGAGTGTTTGGCTATTAAGTGGGCCTTGGAATCGCTATGTTATTATTTACTCGGTCATCAGTTCCGCTTGGTGACGGACCACTCACCCTTGGTATGAATGAGAAATGCCAAGGAGAGGAATGCGCGAGTCACCAGGTGGTCCCTGTCACTGCAAAATTTCAGTTTCTCTGTAGAACATCGCCATGGGAAGTCGCAGGCAAACGCGGATGCCCTGTCCCGGGCACCCTGTATGGTGTCAAATGTTCAACCCCACAAGTTTGAACAGAGGGGGGGATATGTGAGGCAGTGACCGGGATCGTATACGAGGGACGTTATATATCCCCCAGAATGAGTACAGAGACCTATTAAATCCATTGGAGTGCATTGCAGTCACAAACTCACCTGCGGCTGCAATGCAGGAATGAAGGTGAACATTGACCTGGTCAGGCTATCTGGCTAAGGCAGATTAAGTAAAACCTGGCAGGGCCTTCATTTCTTGGAGGAGGCTACAGGAAGGCAGTGGGGCGGCCTCCTCCCTCCAACCCTTGTTTTCCAGTGGCTCTTGCCACAGGTCCTTTAAAAATCCTGCACTAAGGATTAGTTTTGTTCTATGTTGGAACCTGCGAGGAGCACAGCAGGAAAGTTCAGCAGGATTGAGTGTGGCTGAATCCACGCCTGGAAAGGCTCTGCACCTGTCAGGCTCTGAGCAGCCCGGAGCGGCCGTTGCCCACGGCAACCATTGTTTAAGAACTCGTGTTAACCCTGCTGCGAACCGGAGGACTTTTCTGTTTACCCGTGAGTTGCTGAAAAAAGCTGTTTATGTTGGACTTGCTTGGGTCACTGCCTCAGTTACTGCATGGTGTGAACACCGCCGCCTTACATCTTGTACTTTGGAGCAGTAGTATAGTAGTTATATTCTTGTACATAGGGGGCAGTATTATAGTTATTATATTCTTGTACATAGGGGGCAGTATTATAGTTGTTATATTCTTGTACATAGGGGCAGTATTATAGTAGTGATATTCTTGTAGATAGGTAGCAGTATTATAGTAGTTATATTCTTGTACATAGGGGCAGTATTATAGTAGTTATATTCTTGTACATAGGGGCAGTATTATATTAGTTATATTCTTGTACATAGGAGCAGTATTATAGTAGTTATATTCTTGTACATAGGAGCAGTATTATAGTAGTTATCTTCTTGTACATGGGGGGCAGTATTATAGTAGTTATATTCTTGTACATAGGAGCAGTATTATAGTAGTTATATTCTTGTACATAGCAGTATTATAGTAGTTATATTCTTGTACATAGGAGGCAGTATTATAGTAGTTATATTCTTGTACATAGCAGTATTATAGTAGTTATATTCTTGTACATAGGAGCAGTATTATAGTAGTTATATTCTTGTACATAGGGAGCAGTATTATAGTAGTTATATTCTTGTACATAGGAGGCAGTATTATAGTAGTTATATTCTTGTACAGAGGAGCAGTATTATAGTAGTTATATTCTTGTACATAGAAGCAGTATTATAGTAGTTATATTCTTGTACATAGGGAGCAGTATTATAGTAGTTATATTCTTGTATATAGGGGCAGTATTATAGTAGTTATATTCTTGTACATAGGGGCAGTATTATATTAGTTATATTCTTGTACATAGGAGCAGTATTATAGTAGTTATATTCTTGTACATAGGAGCAGTATTATAGTAGTTATCTTCTTGTACATGGGGGGCAGTATTATAGTAGTTATATTCTTGTACATAGGGGGCAGTATTATAGTAGTTATATTCTTGTACATAGGAGGCAGTATTATAGTAGTTATATTCTTGTACAGAGGAGCAGTATTATAGTAGTTATATTCTTGTACATAGGAGCAGTATTATAGTAGTTATATTCTTGTACATAGGGAGCAGTATTATAGTAGTTATATTCTTGTACATAGGGGCAGTATTATAGTAGTTATATTCTTGTACATAGGAGCAGTATTATAGTAGTTATATTCTTGTACATAGGGAGCAGTATTATAGTAGTTATATTCTTGTACATAGGGGGCAGTATTATAGTAGTTATATTCTTGTACATAGGGGCAGTATTATAGTAGTTATATTCTTGTACATAGGAGCAGTATTACAGTAGTTATATTCTTGTACATAGGAGCAGTATTATAGTAGTTATATTCTTGTACATAGGGGCAGTATTATAGTAGTTATATTCTTGTACATAGGGGGCAGTATTATAGTTGTTATATTCTTGTACATAGGGGCAGTATTATAGTAGTGATATTCTTGTAGATAGGTAGCAGTATTATAGTAGTTATATTCTTGTACATAGGGGCAGTATTATAGTAGTTATATTCTTGTACATAGGGGCAGTATTATATTAGTTATATTCTTGTACATAGGAGCAGTATTATAGTAGTTATATTCTTGTACATAGGAGCAGTATTATAGTAGTTATCTTCTTGTACATGGGGGGCAGTATTATAGTAGTTATATTCTTGTACATAGGAGCAGTATTATAGTAGTTATATTCTTGTACATAGCAGTATTATAGTAGTTATATTCTTGTACATAGGAGGCAGTATTATAGTAGTTATATTCTTGTACATAGCAGTATTATAGTAGTTATATTCTTGTACATAGGAGCAGTATTATAGTAGTTATATTCTTGTACATAGGGAGCAGTATTATAGTAGTTATATTCTTGTACATAGGAGGCAGTATTATAGTAGTTATATTCTTGTACAGAGGAGCAGTATTATAGTAGTTATATTCTTGTACATAGGAGCAGTATTATAGTAGTTATATTCTTGTACATAGGGAGCAGTATTATAGTAGTTATATTCTTGTACATAGGGGCAGTATTATAGTAGTTATATTCTTGTACATAGGGGCAGTATTATATTAGTTATATTCTTGTACATAGGAGCAGTATTATAGTAGTTATATTCTTGTACATAGGAGCAGTATTATAGTAGTTATCTTCTTGTACATGGGGCAGTATTATAGTAGTTATATTCTTGTACATAGGGGGCAGTATTATAGTAGTTATATTCTTGTACATAGGAGGCAGTATTATAGTAGTTATATTCTTGTACAGAGGAGCAGTATTATAGTAGTTATATTCTTGTACATAGGAGCAGTATTATAGTAGTTATATTCTTGTACATAGGGAGCAGTATTATAGTAGTTATATTCTTGTACATAGGGGCAGTATTATAGTAGTTATATTCTTGTACATAGGAGCAGTATTATAGTAGTTATATTCTTGTACATAGGGAGCAGTATTATAGTAGTTATATTCTTGTACATAGGGGGCAGTATTATAGTAGTTATATTCTTGTACATAGGGGCAGTATTATAGTAGTTATATTCTTGTACATAGGAGCAGTATTACAGTAGTTATATTCTTGTACATAGGAGCAGTATTATAGTAGTTATATTCTTGTACATAGGGGCAGTATTATAGTAGTTATATTCTTGTACATAGGGGGCAGTATTATAGTAGTTATATTCTTGTACATAGGGGGCAGTATTATAGCAGGTATATTCTTGTACATAGGAGCAGTATTATAGTAGTTATATTTTTGTACATAGGAGCAGTATTATAGTAGTTATATTCTTGTACATAGGAGCAGTATTATAGTAATGATATTCTTGTACATAGGGGCAGTATTATAGTAGTGATATTCTTGTACATAGGAGCAGTATTATAGTAGTTATATTCTTGTACATAGAAGCAGTATTATAGTAGTGATATTCTTGTACATAGGAGCAGTATTATAGTAGTTATATTCTTGTACATAGGAGCAGTATTATAGTAGTTATATTCTTGTACATAGGAGCAGTATTATAGTAGTTATATTCTTGTACATAGGAGCAGTATTATAGTAGTTATATTCTTGTACATAGGGAGCAGTATTATAGTAGTGATATTCTTGTACATAGGAGCAGTATTATAGTAGTTATATTCTTGTACATAGGGAGCAGTATTATAGTAGTTATATTCTTGTACATAGGAGCAGTATTATAGTAGTTATATTCTTGTACATAGGAGCAGTATTATAGTAGTTATATTCTTGTACATATGGGGCAGTATTATAGTAGTTATATTCTTGTACATAGGGGCAGTATTATAGTAGTGATATTCTTGTACATAGGAGCAGTATTATAGTAGTTATATTCTTGTACATAGAAGCAGTATTATAGTAGTGATATTCTTGTACATAGGAGCAGTATTATAGTAGTTATATTCTTGTACATAGGAGCAGTATTATAGTAGTTATATTCTTGTACATAGGAGCAGTATTATAGTAGTTATATTCTTTTACATAGGGGGGCAGTATTATAGGAGTTATATTCTTGTACATAGGAGCAGTATTATAGTAGTGATATTCTTGTACATAGGAGCAGTATTATAGTAGTTATATTCTTGTACATAGGGAGCAGTATTATAGTAGTGATATTCTTGTACATAGGAGCAGTATTATAGTAGTTATATTCTTGTACATAGGAGCAGTATTATAGTAGTTATATTCTTGTACATAGGAGCAGTATTATAGTAGTTATATTCTTGTACATAGGAGCAGTATTATAGTAGTTATATTCTTGTACATAGGGAGCAGTATTATAGTAGTGATATTCTTGTACATAGGAGCAGTATTATAGTAGTTATATTCTTGTACATAGGGAGCAGTATTATAGTAGTTATATTCTTGTACATAGGAGCAGTATTATAGTAGTTATATTCTTGTACATAGGAGCAGTATTATAGTAGTTATATTCTTGTACATATGGGGCAGTATTATAGTAGTTATATTCTTGTACATAGGGGCAGTATTATAGTAGTGATATTCTTGTACATAGGAGCAGTATTATAGTAGTTATATTCTTGTACATAGAAGCAGTATTATAGTAGTGATATTCTTGTACATAGGAGCAGTATTATAGTAGTTATATTCTTGTACATAGGAGCAGTATTATAGTAGTTATATTCTTGTACATAGGAGCAGTATTATAGTAGTTATATTCTTTTACATAGGGGGGCAGTATTATAGGAGTTATATTCTTGTACATAGGAGCAGTATTATAGTAGTGATATTCTTGTACATAGGGGCAGTATTATAGTAGTTATATTCTTGTACATAGGGGCAGTATTATAGTAGTTATATTCTTGTACATAGGAGCAGTATTATAGTAGTGATATTCTTGTACATAGGGGCAGTATTATAGTAGTTATATTCTTGTACATAGGGGCAGTATTATAGTAGTTATATTCTTGTACATAGGGGCAGTATTATAGTAGTTATATTCTTGTACATAGGGGGCAGTATTATAGTAGTTATATTCTTGTACATAGGGGCAGTATTATAGTAGTTATATTCTTGTACATAGAAGCAGTATTATAGTAGTTATATTCTTGTACATAGGAGCAGTATTATAGTAGTTATATTCTTGTACATAGGGAGCAGTATTATAGTAGTTATATTCTTGTACATAGGGGCAGTATTATAGTAGTTATATTCTTGTACATAGGAGCAGTATTACAGTAGTTATATTCTTGTACATAGGAGCAGTATTATAGTAGTTATATTCTTGTACATAGGGGCAGTATTATAGTAGTTATATTCTTGTACATAGGGGGCAGTATTATAGTTGTTATATTCTTGTACATAGGGGCAGTATTATAGTAGTGATATTCTTGTAGATAGGTAGCAGTATTATAGTAGTTATATTCTTGTACATAGGGGCAGTATTATAGTAGTTATATTCTTGTACATAGGGGCAGTATTATATTAGTTATATTCTTGTACATAGGAGCAGTATTATAGTAGTTATATTCTTGTACATAGGAGCAGTATTATAGTAGTTATCTTCTTGTACATGGGGGGCAGTATTATAGTAGTTATATTCTTGTACATAGGAGCAGTATTATAGTAGTTATATTCTTGTACATAGCAGTATTATAGTAGTTATATTCTTGTACATAGGAGGCAGTATTATAGTAGTTATATTCTTGTACATAGCAGTATTATAGTAGTTATATTCTTGTACATAGGAGCAGTATTATAGTAGTTATATTCTTGTACATAGGGAGCAGTATTATAGTAGTTATATTCTTGTACATAGGAGGCAGTATTATAGTAGTTATATTCTTGTACAGAGGAGCAGTATTATAGTAGTTATATTCTTGTACATAGGAGCAGTATTATAGTAGTTATATTCTTGTACATAGGGAGCAGTATTATAGTAGTTATATTCTTGTACATAGGGGCAGTATTATAGTAGTTATATTCTTGTACATAGGGGCAGTATTATATTAGTTATATTCTTGTACATAGGAGCAGTATTATAGTAGTTATATTCTTGTACATAGGAGCAGTATTATAGTAGTTATCTTCTTGTACATGGGGCAGTATTATAGTAGTTATATTCTTGTACATAGGGGGCAGTATTATAGTAGTTATATTCTTGTACATAGGAGGCAGTATTATAGTAGTTATATTCTTGTACAGAGGAGCAGTATTATAGTAGTTATATTCTTGTACATAGGAGCAGTATTATAGTAGTTATATTCTTGTACATAGGGAGCAGTATTATAGTAGTTATATTCTTGTACATAGGGGCAGTATTATAGTAGTTATATTCTTGTACATAGGAGCAGTATTATAGTAGTTATATTCTTGTACATAGGGAGCAGTATTATAGTAGTTATATTCTTGTACATAGGGGGCAGTATTATAGTAGTTATATTCTTGTACATAGGGGCAGTATTATAGTAGTTATATTCTTGTACATAGGAGCAGTATTACAGTAGTTATATTCTTGTACATAGGAGCAGTATTATAGTAGTTATATTCTTGTACATAGGGGCAGTATTATAGTAGTTATATTCTTGTACATAGGGGGCAGTATTATAGTAGTTATATTCTTGTACATAGGGGGCAGTATTATAGCAGGTATATTCTTGTACATAGGAGCAGTATTATAGTAGTTATATTTTTGTACATAGGAGCAGTATTATAGTAGTTATATTCTTGTACATAGGAGCAGTATTATAGTAATGATATTCTTGTACATAGGGGCAGTATTATAGTAGTGATATTCTTGTACATAGGAGCAGTATTATAGTAGTTATATTCTTGTACATAGAAGCAGTATTATAGTAGTGATATTCTTGTACATAGGAGCAGTATTATAGTAGTTATATTCTTGTACATAGGAGCAGTATTATAGTAGTTATATTCTTGTACATAGGAGCAGTATTATAGTAGTTATATTCTTGTACATAGGAGCAGTATTATAGTAGTTATATTCTTGTACATAGGGAGCAGTATTATAGTAGTGATATTCTTGTACATAGGAGCAGTATTATAGTAGTTATATTCTTGTACATAGGGAGCAGTATTATAGTAGTTATATTCTTGTACATAGGAGCAGTATTATAGTAGTTATATTCTTGTACATAGGAGCAGTATTATAGTAGTTATATTCTTGTACATATGGGGCAGTATTATAGTAGTTATATTCTTGTACATAGGGGCAGTATTATAGTAGTGATATTCTTGTACATAGGAGCAGTATTATAGTAGTTATATTCTTGTACATAGAAGCAGTATTATAGTAGTGATATTCTTGTACATAGGAGCAGTATTATAGTAGTTATATTCTTGTACATAGGAGCAGTATTATAGTAGTTATATTCTTGTACATAGGAGCAGTATTATAGTAGTTATATTCTTTTACATAGGGGGGCAGTATTATAGGAGTTATATTCTTGTACATAGGAGCAGTATTATAGTAGTGATATTCTTGTACATAGGAGCAGTATTATAGTAGTTATATTCTTGTACATAGGGAGCAGTATTATAGTAGTGATATTCTTGTACATAGGAGCAGTATTATAGTAGTTATATTCTTGTACATAGGAGCAGTATTATAGTAGTTATATTCTTGTACATAGGAGCAGTATTATAGTAGTTATATTCTTGTACATAGGAGCAGTATTATAGTAGTTATATTCTTGTACATAGGGAGCAGTATTATAGTAGTGATATTCTTGTACATAGGAGCAGTATTATAGTAGTTATATTCTTGTACATAGGGAGCAGTATTATAGTAGTTATATTCTTGTACATAGGAGCAGTATTATAGTAGTTATATTCTTGTACATAGGAGCAGTATTATAGTAGTTATATTCTTGTACATATGGGGCAGTATTATAGTAGTTATATTCTTGTACATAGGGGCAGTATTATAGTAGTGATATTCTTGTACATAGGAGCAGTATTATAGTAGTTATATTCTTGTACATAGAAGCAGTATTATAGTAGTGATATTCTTGTACATAGGAGCAGTATTATAGTAGTTATATTCTTGTACATAGGAGCAGTATTATAGTAGTTATATTCTTGTACATAGGAGCAGTATTATAGTAGTTATATTCTTTTACATAGGGGGGCAGTATTATAGGAGTTATATTCTTGTACATAGGAGCAGTATTATAGTAGTGATATTCTTGTACATAGGGGCAGTATTATAGTAGTTATATTCTTGTACATAGGGGCAGTATTATAGTAGTTATATTCTTGTACATAGGAGCAGTATTATAGTAGTGATATTCTTGTACATAGGGGCAGTATTATAGTAGTTATATTCTTGTACATAGGGGCAGTATTATAGTAGTTATATTCTTGTACATAGGGGCAGTATTATAGTAGTTATATTCTTGTACATAGGGGGCAGTATTATAGTAGTTATATTCTTGTACATAGGGGCAGTATTATAGTAGTTATATTCTTGTACATAGAAGCAGTATTATAGTAGTTATATTCTTGTACATAGGAGCAGTATTATAGTAGTTATATTCTTGTACATAGAAGCAGTATTATAGTAGTTATATTCTTGTACATAGGAGCAGTATTATAGTAGTTATATTCTTGTACATAGGAGCAGTATTATATTAGTTATATTCTTGTACATAGTGGCAGTATTATAGTAGTTATATTCTTGTACATAGGGGGCAGTATTATAGTAGTTATATTCTTGTACATAGGAGCAGTATTATATTAGTTATATTCTTGTACATAGAAGCAGTATTATAGTAGTTATATTCTTGTACATAGGGGGCAGTATTATAGTAGTTATATTCTTGTACATAGGAGCAGTATTATAGTAGTTATATTGTTGTACATAGGGGCAGTATTATAGTAGTTATATTCTTGTACATAGAAGCAGTATTATAGTAGTTATATTCTTGTACATAGGGGTAGTAGGTACCATAGGTGGGAGTATTACATTTGTAGTGCAACTTTTGTGACTAGCTGACTAGTTTTCATGTATTTTATCATGATACTTGTTGAAACTTGATAAATAAAATATACATATTTCCAATGAAACCTATATTGTAATACGAGCGATGACATTAACAACGATATTAATATAACTTATGACTGGCATTGTCTGGTAAATTAATTTGGTGCCCCCCCCTCCACCTCTGATCTCTTTGCAGTTTGCTCAGACCACAATGACTTTTACTTGCTTTGAGATATTTACTCTCGAAATCAATGGACTACTGTGTTATTATATTGTACCAAGCTGCTTGGTGTGTGTGTGTGTGTGTGTGTGTGTGTTTTTTTTTTATTTTGCAAATCTAATGCCACCATCTGCAAAGTTCTGGATTTTATAATACATCTAAGCTGTTTTTAATCTATTTTTACTGCCATGTTCTGTCCTGAAATGTCAAAGAGCGCAGAATAGGTCTCGGAATTAACATGACAGTTAAGAAACTTGGCAAGATCCGGGAGCAGATTGTGACATTAACACAATACAAAAGAGATTGATGAAATTAACATTAATGTATGCTTGTAGACACTCAGCGAAACCTATACATTCACCGCAATGAAATTAAAAAACATGGGGAAATGTTTTTTGCTTTTTTTTTATTTTTTATGTATGTATCATTAAATACGAATCTGTGCAGCGAAAAAAGACATTTCCATATGAAAGGAACTTACTAAAAAAAAAAAAAAAAAATAGGACTGTAATCCTTTCTCTGGATTAAACAACAGGTTTATGTATCCTAGGTCAAATGAACATATGGTTAGGTTTGGATGCCAATACCGTTTGAGTTTTTTTTTCGGAATCTGTAATAAACAGCTTTCAAAAGAGAATTTCTGTATTTCAGCAGCTGCAAAATGTATTATATGGTAAAAGCTCGTCGTAAGCACCCGGAGTTCATTTAAGTTCATGGTTAATTCAAAAAATAAGTCGCCGGGCCTTCTATCTCCCCATAACACAAACAATATTAAAATGCTATCTTTAAAGCATCATCTCAGCTCCTGCCCTTTAAAATCTGCAGCTGTTTTTGTTAGTCATAGCTGTCCAGTAAAAGGCCTGGTACAGCTTATAAAAAGCATTTTTTTTTATTTTCCGGAGAAGAATAATTTGTTTGCAAAGGCGCCAGAGAAAATTGACGAGGGTGTCCGAGGTACAGCAAAAAAAAAAAAAAAAAAAAAAAAAAGAATAAAAAAAAAAAGTGAAAATCATGAACAATTTGTAGGACGCGGAATCCGTGACCTGTCTTAAATTATTAAATAAAATCTTTGATAGCCGTAATTACTTAATCGCGTGTTAATTGAGAGCCCCATTAGTACAAATTATGATTCCACTACACGCCGGCGACAAGATTTCTTCATGGGTGTTTAAATCTGAAGTACAGGCTTCAGGTTTGGAAGGAGGGTGGAAGCACTGGTTCCGAAAGGTCCAAATGTTCAAACAGAGGGAATGAAGGAAGCTTTTCAGGCTTCTATAAACATAGAGAGTTCTTTGGCATTGATTGGAAAATCTGGATGCTGTCTATTCACTGCTTTGCAAAAAGTGAACACCAAAGTGAAAATCCATAAAAATTTGAAGCCTCCTACAGATCCTGATTTCCTTTCACTATGTTCAGATTTGCAGTGCAGAATCGCTTTTACAGGCTTCTACAAAAAGCTCCTGACTAGGGATGAGTAGACCTGTGGAAGTCCAGGTTCTGGTACCTGACCTGAGCTTTAGTTCAAAGTTTGGTTTGAGTTCCAGAACTGTACCTGAACTTGAACCAGAACCCGAACCCCATTGAAAGCAATGGAGACTCGAACTTTGCATTTGGAAAAATAAATCTCTCTCTTGGTGCTAAACGCTAAACACAGACTTTCCCAGGAGCGATGAACTTTGCAACGGACTTCCAGGAGAAAAATTATCGGTCTTTACTCCTCTTTGGTCAGACCTCATCTGGAATACTGTGTACAGTTTTGGGCACCACATTTTAAAAAAGACATAGACAAACTGGAGCAAGTTCAGAGAAGAGCAACCAGAATGGTGACCGGTCTGCAAGCCATGTTCTATGAGGAACGGTTGCAGGATTTGGGAATGTTTAGCTTGCAAAAAAGAAGACTGAGAGGAGACTTAATAGCTGTCTACAAATATGTCAAGGGCTGTCACATTGTAGAAGGATCATCTTTATTCTCATTTGCACAAGGAAAGACTAGAAGCAATGGAATGAAACTAAATGGGAGGAGACACAGATTAGATATTAGAAAAAACTTTTTGACAGTTAGGGTGATTAATGAGTGGAACAGGCTGCCACGAGAGGTGGTGAGTTCCCCTTCAATGGACGTCTTCAAACAGAGGCTGGACAGACATCTGTCTGAGATGATTTAGTGAATTCTGCTTTGAGCAGGGGGTTGGACCAGATGACCCAGGAGGTCCCCTCCAACTCTACCATTCTATGATTCTATGATTCTATGTGTTTGGCAATGAATGCCAGTTTGGATTTTCTCATCTCTACTCCTGACTATCAAGAGATCTCCAGCATGAATTGTAGAATCTGCATATGTTACATGGTGCTGCATATTCACTGCAGAGTTCACACTATGCTTTGCAAAAAGTGAAAATCCACAATAATTTGGAACCTCCTACAGATCCTGATTTCCTTTCACTAAGTTCAGATTTGCAGTGCGGAATCGGTTTTACATGATCTAAGAAGATTCATTTTTTTGGGAGGGTTTTGTCAAAAGCTCCTTTTCCTTGCTCCAGTGGCGGCTCTAGTCTCTGTTTACAGGTTGCAGCAGTGACATCTTGACTACTGAGCACATCACCGCTGCAGCCAATCACTGACCTCAGCTGATCGTGCAGTCTACATTGGCCAAGCTCAGTGATTGGCTAAAACATTGATATGCACGTTAGTTGTACTGTCACATCTGCAGCCTGTAAGAAGAGATCTCATTAGTTGTGGAGAGACCCCATTGGAGCAGAGAAAGGTTTTAACCCATTCCTAGTCTATGGATATTGACAATCTAAAACTGGAAAATACCCTTAAGCTTATTTTGGAAATGTATTTTCTACACCAAAGCTGTAAACACAAATCTTTCTGAAATATAGATAGTGAAAAACAGAAGCCATAGGTCCAACCACATCGTAATATTCGGACACTGTGAGAGGTCTATAAGGAATAAAATGGAACAATGTCCTAGCCATTCACCTATCCTTGAATATATAGGATCGGTCTGAATTTGGCATCATTAGATACTAGCAGATTGGGGTGAGGTATTTTTGGATATATAGGATTGGGGTGGGCAGTGAAAACAACACAAAAGCAAATAATTTACAATTAAAATAATATTAGCAGACATCCTGCATAGAGATAAGGTGAGGAGCAATAGCTCTTTCCCCTCACTCCGCTACCCAAAAAAACTCTAAAAGTTTGCCAGTCACATGACAAAGGATTTTCTCTTCCTTTAAACTTTGAGGAACTTGAATCTGGTTAATTCCTCTGGATTAGAGTGTTATAAGTATTTCTCTGCAACCAGATAACTCCCAGTCAGCACCCGAGCATTACTGAGGCTTCATGGGATAAAGAATTGAATTCCAGCCTCCGATTGTCCAGGTCATCCCGCACCTCAGAGGCGGGCAGTAATGCCTTCTGATGAGACTTGCGAGAGTCTACAGAGACCCACTTTCTTTATCAGGCAATTTCCCTTCACCTTCTTTTCAATGTTTTTCTAGTACTTGATTCTAGAAAAGCTGCGGAACAATGTTTGGACACCCATGGGGATGTTCAACAGACTCTCAAAGGCAAATTTGCCCATTTATGTAGTAATATGGTCCGAGGTTAAAGCCGCCATGCGGTTCCAGAGATATGGACCTTTTTATTTATTGGTAATTTTTATGGTCTTTAAAATGGGATGTGGCTTACCAGATTCCTTGGGGGCGTTATTACCCCGTGAGCACCGTCCCCTTGGTAAAGACCATAAAACGCTAAGCTCAATAAAATAGCAGCTAACATCTCTTGTTCTGCGTGGTGGATTTAAGAAAAATGAACGCACACTCAAAGGAGCAGTGGAAGAGCAAAAACTGGCACTTTTGTCCTGGTGGCAGGTCCTCTTTAAAGCTCAGAGTACAATCCATGTTTCCCCCACATTTGAAACATTATACGACTAGCACAGAGGGGCCTTTCCCAAACTCTAAGAGGTTAAGTCTACCCATTGATGTAGCTATATATATATATATATATATATATATATATATATATATATATATATATAAATAAAAAACTGACAGGTGTGGAGCCCTGTTACAGATTTCCCACACCTCTAGGTCCTTCCCTATTCCAAGTTTGCTATGGGTTCTCAAGACACTTGGTTGGGTTGTCAACAAGGGGTGTAACAATGCAAATTCAGGATTAAAGTGTTGCATTCATAAACAATTAGGAATGCCCTCTCAAAATGTGCCAGAATGTCCCTCAAAAATGGCAATTTTTGATGTATTTTTTGTAAGCCCAATTCCTTTTATTGTCTCGTTTGCAAAATCAGGGCTTAGGTGGGGTATAAATGGCAGTGTAACTGTCACGGGTTTACCGTGACAGAGAGGGGTCAGAAGACTGCAGTGTCTGATTTCACGTTCTACTCCATGGATCAGAAGCACTTCTCCTTCATATTAAACAGTGCAGGTTTCTGTTAGCAGTGCAGGGGTTAAACTGTTCAGCTTGGAGTCTCTGAAGTTTCACAGCTTGGATGATCTCAGCTCTTCAGTATTGGCCACTCCCCTCTCCTATATATACTTACCTCTGGCAATCTGGATTGCCATTGTTAAGTCTTGTACTGCCTCGAGAAGGGTGGAGGAGCCAGATGTTGGTAGAGGCGTTTTGGAGTGTTTATCTTTGACTGTTGCTTAGTGTTTTGGTTGTGTGCAAATCCTCTTCCTGTCTTATTTGTTTTTTCCTACCTTTTTTCCCCGGTGTTCCTCTCTGTTATCTGTGAGAGCATAGTTGTATGATTGGTATTTTCATTTATCCCCGTATGTGCTTCCTTGTCTGGTTTGTGTATATTCATGCACTATTACTCCCCACTTCCCTGGGTGGGGGAGAGGGGGCCTATAAAGGCCAGATTCAGGAGTTCAGCAAGGTACGTGGCCCCGGTATCTTCACCATCAGAAGCAGGGATAGCTAGTGCACCCCTAGCGCTAGGAACAGGGAAGGAGCCCATGGCCCTGGGTAATCTGACAACAGAATAGTGACAGTAAATAGTCAAAATGTCCATTCAGGGGCCTGGGAAAGCTGAGTGACAGTTCATGTAGCGACCACTATATTTTGGACATTACTTAGCGTTTCCAAAAACTGCTGCAGCTAAGAAATGATATAACTAAATCTCAAGATAACAATTGTATATGGAATGAGATTTTACTTGTATCATCGCATCAATATACTCTGCTGCATTGCCCGTCGAGCATATCCCTCCATTCATCCCTGTACTGTAATTTGTAAGAGTTTGATCCCCGGCCAACGTGACTGCTCCAAAAATCAAAATTACAAAATAAAAAAAAACAACCCCTGCATCTAGTTACATTGTAACCCATCAGGTCCTCGCAACGAGCGACATAAAGGTGTTTTATATAAATCCTGAACTGTAATAACCTCTCGCTATTTTTATATTTTCATCTTTTTTTAATATTTTTTCTCTCCCTCCCCCCCCCCCCTGAAAAGAACATGGTCCTTTCTTTTTAATCCATCTTTGTTTGGCACCTTTGCCCAGAGGAAAATAAAACCACCTTGATGATGGGCACGATGCCACGTTGACAGATGGGCCGAACGTTTAGACATGCCAAAGAAACAGTATGTGACTCCCCGGCTCCGAGCTAGGTTACTTCTATTAATGTTGAAAATGTTAAGCAACAATAGCTCTTGGATTGCAAGTAAGCGGGCGACAATAGCCGGTGCCGTGCAGGGGGGGTTATTTTTAACTGGTAAATTCTATGTATTGTGATTCTTTTTTTTTTTTGGAAGGGGGAAGCAGTGAGATTTGGGAGGGGGGGAAGAGTTTGATGAGTACAGGAATAAAGCTCGGTAGAGGAGGCTCCGAAACGCGTTGCCTGGAGAGAGGAGAACAGCAGACTATTGATCAAAATGATTTTTGTGGTCTGGCCAATATCTTTCCAAATAGCTCAGCTGGGGTGAAAGCTTAGACTATAGTCTTGTAGGATTGGACGTATAGTTTATCCTGATTAAGCCAAAAGCCTGCACATGATTACGTCGTCCTTTTGAAGCTTTTCAAACCTATTTTTGTTTTTTTGTGTCATCTGTGTCCAACAAATGAGGTTATTGTTATACTATAGTTAACATGGGGAGCGTGAAGCTTGTGCAAGTGCTATGCTTTAAATGGGAACAGAAGTATTAGAGGTTGGGATTAACTTCGGCGCTTGCAGCAACGCCTCCCTGCTGATGACCGTGGCGCAAGGGAGTGGGGGGGGGGGGGGGACGAAGCGCTTAAACTTTATGTTGTTCCCGGAGCCTCGTCCTGATGAGTTACATTTATGGCCATTGTAACATTTAGGAAAGTTTTGGGATAATAACTCCAGCAGTGCAATCATGTACGTAGCACCAACATAAGCTGGAGTGGTGCAAAGAAAGTGCAGAGTGAGTTAACGTCACTTAAAGGGGCTGTCCTGAACTTAGATATTCAAGATCAATCTTTGCAATAAAGAAATATCAGATTGGTGGGGGTTCGACACCCAATACACCCCATCAAAGAGCTGAATTTATACTGTGTACAGAGCTGGTATAGCACAGCTCCGTGTAGTGGCCAATCTTGAGTACTGCAGCTGAGCTCCTATTGAAGTGAGTGTGCTCTGTGTTGCAGAACTAGAGAACGACCACTACACCGTGTACAGAGCTGTGCTGTTCGGTGTCTGATATTGATGACCTGTAATCTATATATAAGTTCTGGACAACCCCTTTAAGATGGACCGCCATCAGTGCTCCTAATGTAGATCCATTGCTACTCTATAGGTTTTTCCGGTTTTGCCATTTAGCCTTTGATCGGAGCTATAATCAGTGACTATAGTTGAGTCCAAAATATTCCTTCTCTCATCGCACAGGCCCAGGCTGCTGCTGTGTCCTCCATGCTTTATACTACAGCTGTTTCTCCAGCATAGTCCAAAGTCTAGTAAATGATTCAGTGCATGGGGGAATTTCTATTGTAGCAAAGATAAGAGACAAAAATGAGTAAAAAAAAACAACTAAATATGTAAGAGGCAAAATGAGTCTCAATCAGGCCGATCCGCTTTTATCTGAATGATGAATAGTCTGACCTTAGGTCTAATACTGAATCCCTGTCATTAGTGTGGACCAAAAGGCAGGACTTTGAGCACAGGCACAGACTTGGACTGGTCCACGGGAGAACAGGAGAATCCTCTGGTAGGCCGCTGTGAAGAAATGCTAATGTCATCTTATTCATTAAACAAGCTAGCCAAATTAATATTACATAGAAGCAAAAGTAAATTTGTGCACTAGGGTCCGGTAATTTTTGCATGTAACTGAACAGTGGACCCCAAGAATAAATGTTACTGGTGAGCCTTTGGCAATCCAGTCCGACACTGGAAATGTCCAACTGTTCAGTCTACATGTGACTTCCACAGACCCCCAATGGGAATAAAATCTTTCTATGGTGTAAAATGAGAAGGAAATGTAATATATTATATAGATAATCATCATTGACAGAGAAGCAATGGTTCGTGGTGAGTATCTACCACTTGCTCAAGGTGCCGTTGAAGCCTCCTAGATGAAGCAATTTACTAAGAACACAAATGCAGACGTTACAACAGCTCAGAACTCATTATTTTTCCCATTATTATGCCCATCTCTGTGCCATAAAGTAGTTTTTTAGGCTGTGGATGGGATAATCAACATAAAGGACTAGAGATCCCATGATTCCTCTCCCCTTGCACCGGTGATCTATATGCCCCTATATGACATGGGGTAGTAATCATAAGACAGAGCAACTGACTGACTGTACATCAGCTGCCCAGCATGTGAAACAAGATCCTTCCAGATGGAGGAAGGCGAGAAACATCGAGCTCTGGCAAAAGCAAGTAAAAAAGGAGGATAGGGAAGTACAACAGGTAGGAGAACAGAAGAGAGAACCATGACGGGAGGTCATAAAAGAAAAGGAGCGTGGCCACGTGGACGTGATTACAGTGGCATCTTAGCTACTCACAGTACAGATGTCTCTTTCCTCTTTTTCCTTTTCTTGAGATGAATGATCCAAAATAACCAGCTTTTAAAAAAAAACATGATTTTGTGATACTCTACTAGGAGATGTTGTGGCAATTTATGTGGCCACACAGTGGTTGTGATGTGAATTGCAACCTGTCAAGAGTTTTTGCTACAATGTCATAGTCTTGTATTAAATGTGTTTTGTGATGCGACCTCAACCAAATTCAAGGAAAGGTAAAGGTGGACACCTCTGAATATATGTGTCTCTCATCATACTGCTTTTATAGCAATCTGTGCACAATTTTAAAATTCCTTGAAAAGTTGGCGATGACATGACGACATTTTTGTAAAGTCTGCAGTGACCAAACTATCATCAGTAGATGTGAAAAAGATTAGATTTCATCCCATCCAGTTTCATGTTGTGGTGTCAGGTCAGCGCTGATCCTGTTTTCCACCATAGAAATGACATCTATTCAGGACGCCTGAATGGTGGTATCAAGGGGTTAGCTGCCAGAGATTGACGAGGAGCAAAGTATGTGCAAAGCTGCCCAGCACCGTATGGTCCTCAGTAAGGTGGAGTTACATATAAAACCATGATGATGCGATTCTCACCAGGATATAACACGAGGCTGCCACATCTCTCATTAATAGGAAAAAATAGTTATATTTTGTATATTTCCAAAGCACTGATATAATGGCTCAGAGTAACAAAAAGGTTAAGAGAGAGGTTAGATGTACAGTAGGACTATCAGCTGTGTATCCACCTGACTTCTGCACAACACAACTGATGGTCCCAACCCCATTTATAAGGCAAGAAATCCCACTTATTAAACCTGACAGGGCACACCTGTGAAGTGAAGACCATTTCCGGTGACTACCTCTTGAAGCTCATCAAGAGAATGCCAAGAGTGTGCAAAGCAGCCATCAAAGCAAAAGGTGGCTACTTTGAAGAACCTAGAATATAAGACATATTTTCAGTTGTTTCACACTTTTTTGTTAAGTATATAATTCCACATGTGGTAATTCATAGTTTTGATGCCTTCCGTGTGAATGTACAATATTCATAGTCATGAAAATACAGAAAAATCTTTAAATGAGAAGGTGTGTCCAAACTTTTGGTCTGTACTGTATATATATACCAAGATGGGGGATATATATACCAAGATGGGGAATATATACCAGGATGGGGGATATATATACCAAGATATATACCAATCTTTATTTTTGTATTGCGCCAACATATTCCACAGCACTATACAGACATCATCATCACTGTCCCCATTGGGGCTCACAATCTAAATTCCCTATCAGTATGTCTTTGGAGTGTGGGAGAAAACCAGAAAACCACGGAAACAATATACAAACTCATTGCAGATGTTGTCCTTGGTGGTATTTGAACCCAGGACCTCAGTGCTGCAAGGCTGCAGTGCCAACCACTGACCACCGTTACATAGTTACATAGTTTATAAGGCCGAAAAAAGACAAGCGTCCATCCAGTTCAGCCTATTTCTTGTGCACTGCAGCTATTCCGCAGCGTTGATCCAGGGGAAGGCAAAAAAACCCCCATGCGGTATAGGCCAATTTACATCATTGAGGAAAAATTCACTTCCCGACACCAATCTGGCAGTCAGATTAAATCCCTGGATTAATTAACTAAGCATAAGATGTAATTTTATTGTTCTCAAGAAAGGCGTCCAGGCCTCTCTTGAACTCATTAAGTGAGTTGGACATCACCACTTCCTCTCCCAGAGAGTTCCAGAGTCTCACGGCTCTGACCGTAAAGAATCCCCTTCTATGCTGGTGCAGGAACCTCCTTTCCTCCAGACGCATAGTGTGCCCCCTCGTCTTTGTCACCATCCTTGGTATAAACAGGTCATGGGAGAGATCTCTGTACTGCCCCCTGATGTATTTATACATGTTTATGAGGTCTCCCCTAAGCCTTCTCTTTTCCAACGTAAATAGGCCTAATTTTGACAACCTCTCTGGGTATTCTAGTCCCTCCATTCCCTTTATTACCTTAGTCGCCCTCCTTTGTACCCTCTCTAGCTCCAATATGTCTTTCCTGAGCACCGGAGCCCAGAACTGTGCACAATATTCTAAGTGCGGCCTTACCAGCGCTTTATACAGAGAAAGAACAATGTTCTCATCATATGCCCCTATTCCTCTTCTGATGCATGCCATGACTCTATTTGCCTTCGCAGCTGCTGCCTGACACTGGGCACTCCAATTTAATTTGCTGTTAACCAAGACGCCCAGGTCCTTCTCCATGTCAGATTTCCCCAACGGTTTCCCATTTAATATGTATGGGTGACTGCTGTTTTTCTTTCCCATGTGCTTGACCTTACATTTATCGGCATTGAACCCCATTTGCCATTTTTTGGCCCAACTCCCCAATTTATCTAAATCCTCCTGTAGCTGTGCCCTATCCTCATCTGTATTAACTACTTTACAAAGTTTAGTATCATCTGCAAATATTGCTATTTTACTATGCAACCCTTCCACTAGATCATTAATAAATATATTAAATAATATAGGGCCCAAGACAGACCCTTGAGGCACCCCGCTAGTAACCCTGACACACCCTGAGCTTACTCCATTGATAACCACCCTCTGCTTTCTATCACTCAGCCAGCTATTCACCCACTTGCACACATTATCCCCCTGACCAAGCATTCTCATTCTCACCGTGCTGCCCTGATATACAGGTGCATCTCACAAAATTAGAATATCATCAAAAAGTTAATTTTTTTCAGTTCTTCAATACAAAAAGTAAAACACAGATATTATATAGAGTCATTACACACAGAGGGATCTATTATATAGAGTCATTACACACAGAGCGATCTATAATATAGAGTCATTACACACAGAGTGATCTATTATATAGAATCATTACACACAGAGGGATCTATTATATAGAGTCATTACACACAGAGGGATCTATTATATAGAGTCATTACACACAGAGGGATCTGTTATATAGAGTCATTACACACAGAGCGATCTATTATATAGAGTCATTACACGCAGAGGGATCTATTATATAGAGTCATTACACACAGAGGGATCTATTATATAGAGTCATTACACACAGAGCGATCTATTATATAGAGTCATTACACACAGAGGGATCTATTATATAGAGTCATTACACACAGAGGGATCTATTATATAGAGTCATTACACACAGAGCGATCTATTATATAGAGTCATTACACACAGAGGGATCTATTATATAGAGTCATTACACACAGAGGGATCTATTATATAGAGTCATTACACACAGAGGGATGTATTATATAGAGTCATTACACACAGAGCGATCTATAATATAGAGTCATTACACACAGAGTGATCTATTATATAGAATCATTACACACAGAGGGATCTATTATATAGAGTCATTACACACAGAGGGATCTATTATATAGAGTCATTACACACAGAGGGATCTGTTATATAGAGTCATTACACACAGAGCGATCTATTATATAGAGTCATTACACGCAGAGGGATCTATTATATAGAGTCATTACACACAGAGGGATCTATTATATAGAGTCATTACACACAGAGCGATCTATTATATAGAGTCATTACACACAGAGGGATCTATTATATAGAGTCATTACACACAGAGGGATCTATTATATAGAGTCATTACACACAGAGCGATCTATTATATAGAGTCATTACACACAGAGGGATCTATTATATAGAGTCATTACACACAGAGGGATCTATTATATAGAGTCATTACACACAGAGGGATCTATTATATAGAGTCATTACACACAGAGGGATCTATTTCATGTGTTTATTTCTGTTAGTGTTGATGATTATGGCTTACAGCCAATGAAGACACAAAAGTCATTATCTCAGTAAATTAAAATAATTAACAAAAAACACCTGCAAATGCTTCCTAAGCATTTAAAAAGGTCCCTTAGTCTGTGTCAGTAGTCTCCACAATCATGGGGAAGACTGCTGACTTGACAGATGTCCAGAAGGCAGTCATTGACACACTCCACAAGGTCCCAGAGTCTGGAGGAAGAGTGGAGAGGCCACAATCCAAGCTGCTGTAGGTCTAGTGTGACGTCTCCACCATCAGTGATGGTTTGGGGGCCATGTCATCTGCTGGTGTAGGTCCACTGTGTTTTATCAAAACCTAAGTCAGCGCAGCCGTCTACCAGGAGATTTTACAGCCCTTCATGCTTCCCTCTGCCGACAAGCTTTTTGGAGATGGAAATTTCATTCTCCAGCAGGACTTGGCCCCTGTCCACACTGCCAAAAGTACCAATACCTGGTTTACACACAACAGTATCGGGCTAAGTGCCCACGATGCAGAAATGCTGCAGATTTTTTCCGCATCTCCCTGGCAGGAAAAACACATGCGGATTTTACATGCGGATTTTACATGCGGATTTTACATGTGTTTTTCCTGCCAGCTAGAAGCGTTTGTCAAGCGTTTTTGCATGCATTTCTGCATGCGGGTTATCAAGTGCTTTTCGAAGCGATTTTAGCATCACTTGGAAAAATGCTTGACAACTTGGTCACACTATATAAATCCATGCAACCGGCATGGATTTATATAGTGTCACCAAGTTAATAGTTGAAAAAAAGATTAAAAATGGTAAAAAAAACCATTATACTCACCTTCTGATGGCCCCTGGTCTTTTCTCCGGTGCGTCCGGTCTCTTGTACGGCTCGCAGTGGTGTGAAAGGACCTTTCATGACGTCATTTAGTCATGTGACAGGTCACGCGACCGCCGTCAGCGGTTGCATGACCTGTCACATGACTAAATTACGTCACGGAAGGTCCTTTTAGACTATTGCGAGCCGACGGGGAGCCAGGACGCATCATACAGGAGACCGGGGGCCATCAGAAGGTGAGTATAATGTTTATTTTTTATTTTAAATTCTTTTTTTTACAGGTTCTATGGTACCCGGGTCTGGTTGAGTCTCCTCTTCTCCAGACCCGGGTACCATCCGCACATTGAAACACTTAATATCCGCATGTGCACATGTAGTCATGCGGCTATTAAGCGATTCAATACAAGTCAATGGCGGCAATTACGCTGCGTGTCTGCAAAATTAATGGACATGCTGCAGATTTTTCCACAATGATAATCCGTAGCAGAAATTTCCGCAGCAAGTGCACAGCACGCGCGGATTATCATTGGGGACCATGGGGCACGGATTACCAAGCGCTTTTTAAGCATTTTCGCTGCGGAAATTCCGTGGCAAAAATGCTTGAAAAACGCATAGTGGGCACGCAGCCTCATTGTGCTTGATTGGCCAGCAAACTCGCCTGACCTTGTCAAGAGCAAGAGGAGAGACACCAGACCCAACAATGCAGACGAGCTGAAGGCTGCTATCAAAGCCACCTGGGCTTCCATAACCCCTCAGCAGCCACAGGCTGATCCCTCCATGCCACAGGCTGATCCCTCCATGCCACAGGCTGATCCCTCCATGCCACAGGCTGATCGCCTCCATGCCACAGGCTGATCCCTCCATGCCACAGGCTGATCGCCTCCATGCCACAGGCTGATCCCTCCATGCCACAGGCTGATCCCTCCATGCCACAGGCTGATCGCCTCCATGCCACAGGCTGATCCCTCCATGCCACAGGCTGATCCCTCCATGCCACAGGCTGATCGCCTCCATGCCACAGGCTGATCCCTCCATGCCACAGGCTGATCCCTCCATGCCACAGGCTGATCGCCTCCATGCCACATTGCCATATTGATGCAGTAATTGATGCAGAAGGAGCCCGACCAAGTACTGAGGGCATTTGCTGAACATACATTTCGGATTTTAAAAACATTTTTCAAGCTGTTGTTATAAAGTATTCTAATTTACTGAGATAATGACTTTTGTGTTTTCATTGGCTGTAAGCCATAATCATCAACATTAACAGAAATAAACACGTGAAATAGATCCCTCTGCGTGTAATGACTCTATATAATAGATCACTCTGTTTGTAATGACTCTATATAATAGATCACTCTGTGTGTAATGACTCTATATAATAGATCCCTCTGTGTGTAATGACTCTATATAATAGATCCCTCTGTGTGTAATGACTCTATATAATAGATCCCTCTGTGTGTAATGACTCTATATAATAGAACCCTCTGTGTGTAATGACTCTATATAATAGATCCCTCTGTGTGTAATGACTCTATATAATAGATCCCTCTGTGTGTAATGACTCTATATAATAGATCCCTCTGTGTGTAATGACTCTATATAATAGATCCCTCTGTGTGTAATGACTCTATATAATAGATCCCTCTGTGTGTAATGACTCTATATAATAGATCCTTCTGTGTGTAATGACTCTATATAATAGATCCCTCTGCGTGTAATGACTCTATATAATAGATCCCTCTGTGTGTAATGACTCTATATAATAGATCCCTCTGTGTGTAATGACTCTATATAATAGATCCCTCTGTGTGTAATGACTCTATATAATAGATCCCTCTGTGTGTAATGACTCTATATAATAGATCCCTCTGTGTGTAATGACTCTATATAATAGATCCCTCTGTGTGTAATGACTCTATATAATAGATCCCTCTGTGTGTAATGACTCTATATAATAGATCGCTCTGTGTGTAATGACTCTATATAATAGATCCCTCTGTGTGTAATGACTCTATATAATAGATCCCTCTGTGTGTAATGACTCTATATAATAGATCCCTCTGTGTGTAATGACTCTATATAATAGATCCCTCTGTGTGTAATGACTCTATATAATAGATCCCTCTGTGTGTAATGACTCTATATAATAGATCCCTCTGTGTGTAATGACTCTATATAATAGATCCCTCTGTGTGTAATGACTCTATATAATAGATCCCTCTGTGTGTAATGACTCTATATAATAGATCCCTCTGTGTGTAATGACTCTATATAATAGATCCCTCTGTGTGTAATGACTCTATATAATAGATCCTTCTGTGTGTAATGACTCTATATAATAGATCCCTCTGTGTGTAATGACTCTATATAATAGATCCCTCTGTGTGTAATGACTCTATATAATAGATCCCTCTGTGTGTAATGACTCTATATAATAGATCCCTCTGTGTGTAATGACTCTATATAATAGATCCCTCTGTGTGTAATGACTCTATATAATAGATCCCTCTGTGTGTAATGACTCTATATAATAGATCCCTCTGTGTGTAATTACTCTATATAATAGATCGCTCTGTGTGTAATGACTCTATATAATAGATCCCTCTGTGTGTAATGACTCTATATAATAGATCCCTCTGTGTGTAATGACTCTATATAATAGATCCCTCTGTGTGTAATGACTCTATATAATAGATCCCTCTGTGTGTAATGACTCTATATAATAGATCCCTCTGTGTGTAATGACTCTATATAATAGATCCCTCTGTGTGTAATGACTCTATATAATAGATCCCTCTGTGTGTAATGACTCTATATAATAGATCCCTCTGTGTGTAATGACTCTATATAATAGATCCCTCTGTGTGTAATGACTCTATATAATAGATCCCTCTGTGTGTAATGACTCTATATAATAGATCCCTCTGTGTGTAATGACTCTATATAATAGATCCCTCTGTGTGTAATGACTCTATATAATGAGTTTCACTTTTTGTTTTGAAGAATTGAAATAAATTAACTTTTTGTGATATTCTAATTTTGTGAGATGCACCTGTATATACCAGGGAGGGGGATATATAAACCAGGATGGGGGATATATATACCAGGATGGGGGATATACAGTACAGACCAAAAGTTTGGACACACCTTCTCATTTAAAGATTTTTCTGTATTTTCATGACTATGAAATTTGTACATTCACACTGAAGGCATCAAAACTATGAATTAACACATGTGGAATTATATATTTAACAAAAAAGTGTGAAACAGCTGAAAATATGTCTTATATTCTAGGTTCTTCAAAGTAGCCACCTTTTGCTTTGATGACTGCTTTGCACACTCTTGGCATTCTCTTGATGAGCTTCAAGAGGTAGTCACCGGAAATGGTTTTCACTTCACAGGTGTGCCCTGTCAGGTTTAATAAGTGGGATTTCTTGCCTTATAAATGGGGTTGGGACCATCAGTTGTGTTGTGCAGAAGTCTGGTGAATACACAGCTGATAGTCCTACTGAATAGACTGTTAGAATTTGTATTATGGCAAGAAAAAAGCAGCTAAGTAAAGAAAAACGAGTGGCCATCATTACTTTAAGAAATGAAGGTCAGTCAGTCCGAAAAATTGGGCAAACTTTGAAAGTGTCCCCAAGGGCAGTTGCAAAAACCATCAAGCGCTACAAAGAAACTGGCTCACATGAGGACCGCCACAGGAAAGGAAGACCAAGAGTCACCTCTGCTTCTGAGGATAAGTTTATCCGAGTCACCAGCCTCAGAAATCGCAGGTTAACAGCAGCTCAGATTAGAGACCAGGTCAATGCCACACAGAGTTCTAGCAGCAGACACATCTCTACAACAACTGTTAAGAGGAGACTTTGTGCAGCAGGCCTTCATGGTAAAATAGCTGCTAGGAAACCACTGCTAAGGACAGGCAACAAGCAGAAGAGACTTGTTTGGGCTAAAGAACACAAGGAATGGACATTAGACCAGTGGAAATCTGTGCTTTGGTCTGATGAGTCCAAATTTGAGATCTTTGGTTCCAACCACCGTGTCTTTGTGCGACGCAGAAAAGGTGAACGGATGGACTCTACATGCCTGGTTCCCCCCGTGAAGCATGGAGGAGGAGGTGTGATGGTGTGGGGGGGCTTTGCTGGTGACACTTTTGGGGATTTATTCAAAATTGAAGGCATACTGAACCAGCATGGCTACCACAGCATCTTGCAGCGGCATGCTATTCCATCCGGTTTGCATTTAGTTGGACCATCATTTATTTTTCAACAGGACAATGACCCCAAACACACCTCCAGGCTGTGTAAGGGCTATTTGACCAAGAAGGAGAGTGATGGGGTGCTACGCCAGATGACCTGGCCTCCACAGTCACCAGACCTGAACCCAATCGAGATGGTTTGGGGTGAGCTGGACCGCAGAGTAAAGGCAAAAGGGCCAACAAGTGCTAAGCATCTCTGGGAACTCCTTCAAGATTGTTGGAAAACCATTTCCGGTGACTACCTCTTGAAGCTCATCAAGAGAATGCCATGAGTGTGCAAAGCAGTCATCAAAGCAAAAGGTGGCTACTGTGAAGATCCTAGAATATAAGACATATTTTCAGTTGTTTCACACTTTTTTGTTAAGTATATAATTCCACATGTGTTAATTCATAGTTTTGATGCCTTCAGTGTGAATGTACAATTTTCATAGTCAAGAAAATACAGAAAAATCTTTAAATGAGAAGGTGTGTCCAAACTTTTGGTCTGTACTGTAGGTATAAATATAGGAAGAGTAGAAAACTAGCTCTATATACTAATCTGGTCATATGGGCTATGGTGGGTAGGGAGCAGCTACATTAAGGACGGGGTCAAAATAAATTATATTGCTATGCAGCTTGCATTCCTTCATATGCACACTTGGTTCCTCCCTAAATTTACCTGACAGACATCATATATGTGAGCATTATAAAATGTAATCCTTCCATATATTATATGATTGCCTATTACCCATAATACCTATGCACTATATAGCTTTTTAGCCCTTTTAATACTTGCATCAGTTTTCTTACTTTGGAGAAAATGGACAAACTAATCATCTTTAATTAAATGCAAAATGCATGTCCCCAGTCTTCACAGGTTCATATCTGACAATTTAAGTCTTGATTAGTTATTCGGTTCATTCAGTATTTATTTTATTTATTATCACTTTTATCAGATTTTCATTTGACGCACAAAATATTTTTTATAAAAAAGTAAAATAACAGCAAAGGAAAATCCACCCACCAACAAACTGTGTAGATATCATTTTCTACCACAAGAGGGAGCTCTATGACCATAAAATAAAAGTGAAAGGAGAAGATAGAAAAAAAAAAATAACGCAAAGTATAATCCTATACTGGATGAAAACCATAAACTCTAGAATTTTATTAGTAATATATTTATTGCTGATGACTAGAGTAAAAAATATTGATATTTCTATATACACACATACACTGGAAGATGAAACATGTTGAGTTTTTCCACTTTATGATGTGGTCTGGGAGGTGAAGGGGAGCAGGCATTGGGTACCTTGTGCAATAAACGTTGGGCAGTCTGGATATTGCTACATACGCAGTTAATTCACACATGCAGGTTTATACTGTTATATGGACCAGGTGATATCTGACTGATGGAGAAATCAGGCACCGCTGATCATCCGAAAATTTATGGTGCATGCTGTAATCCAACATGTCAATCCCTCTTTCCTCTGACATCAGACGTCAATGATTTGCTGTACAAATCCCATACTCATTAGAGAAATATCTAGCATGTATGGTCATTGTGTATTCCGTTTTTTTTCTTCTTCTGGTTCCAGTGGCCATTTTTATTTAGTGCAGACTTTTATGACTATTAACACGTGAAGTCATTATCCTCCTCTATTCCTCCTTGGTCAGACCTCATCTGGAATACTGTGTCCAGTTCTGGGCACCACAGCTTAAAAAAGACATGAAGAAACTGGAGCAAGTGCAGAGAAGAGCAACCAGGATGGTGAGAGGACTGTAAACTATGTCCTACGAGGAACGGTTAGAGGATCTGGGAATGTTTAGCTTGTAAAAAAGAAGGCCGAGAGGAGACTTAATAGCTGTCTACAAATATCTGAAGGGCTGTCACATTGTAGAGGGATCATCCTTATTCTCATTTGCACATGGAAACACGAGAAGCAATGGGATGAAACTAAATGGGAGAAGATACAGATTAGATATTAGGAACAACTTTTTGACATTGAGGATGATCAATGAGTGGAACAGGCTGCCACGAGAGGTGGTGAGTTCTCCTTCAATGGATGTCTTCACACAGAGGCTGGACAGACATCTGTCTGAGATGGTTTAGTGAATCCTGCATTGAGTGGGGAGTTGGACACGATGACCCTGGAGGTCCCTTCCAACTAGCATTCTAGGATTCTAGGGGGCCTTTGCTTACAGAGTGGCCTAAATACACTCCAAAGAGGATCCTGTGAGCTCCGCCCATGAGAATCAAGCGAGCTCTGCCCATGAGAATCGAGCGAGCTCTGCCCATGAGAATCGAGCGAGCTCCGCCCATGAGAATCAAGCGAGCTCTGCCCATGAGAATCGAGCGAGCTCTGCCCATGAGAATCGAGCGAGCTCTGCCCATGAGAATCAAGCAAGCTCTGCGCATGAGAATCGAGCGAGCTCTGCCCATGAGAATCGAGCGAGCTCCGCCCATGAGAATCGAGCAAGCTCTGCCCATGAGAATCGAGCGAGCACTGCCCATGAGAATCGAGCGAGCTCTGCCCATGAGAATCGAGCGAGCTCCTCCCATAAGAATCGAGCGAGCTCCGCCCATGAGAATCGAGCGAGCTTCTCCCATGAGGATCAAGTGAGCTCTGCCCATGAGAATCGAGCGAGCTCTGCCCATGAGAATCGAGCGAGCTCTGCCCATGAGAATCGAGCGAGCTCTGCCCATGAGAATCAAGCAAGCTCTGCGCATGAGAATCGAGCGAGCTCTGCCCATGAGAATCAAGCAAGCTCTGCGCATGAGAATCGAGCGAGCTCTGCCCATGAGAATCGAGCGAGCTCCGTCCATGAGAATTAAGCGAGCTCTGCCCATGAGAATCGAGCGAGCACTGCCCATGAGAATCGAGCGAGCTCTGCCCATGAGAATCGAGCGAGCTCCTCCCATAAGAATCGAGCGAGCTCCGCCCATGAGAATCGAGCGAGCTTCTCCCATGAGGATCAAGTGAGCTCCGCCCATGAGAATCGAGCGAGCTCCTCCCATGAGGATCAAGTGAGCTCCGCCCATGAGAATCAAGCGAGCTCTGCGCATGAGAATCGAGCGAGCTCTGCCCATGAGAATCGAGCGAGCTCTGCCCATGAGAATCGAGCGAGCTCCTCCCATAAGAATCGAGCGTGCTCCGCCCATGAGAATCGAGCGAGCTCCACCCATGAGGATCAAGTGAGCTCCGCCACCTGTTAAAGACCATAAAAGTTAGGCATATCTCATCCTAAAAAAATAATGCTCAGGAGAGTATTGGAAATAAAATAAGAAAAAAAAATTGCCCACTTTTGACCTGGTGAAGTCATTTTTTAATACTAATTTCCTTGTCACATACGGGGACCAGTTTCATAGGCTGCCTATTGGAATGTGAGGGGGAAGTTGGGGGGGGGATTCACACAGACAAGAGGAGAATATAGAAACTGTATGCAGATGTTGCCCGTGGTCGGATTAGAACCAGGACCAGTGGTGGACACCGCGAGAAGAGAGAACAGTTTGTGGGCCCCTCTTTGTGTCTGTGACTTAAGCTGCTTATGTCCAGGTGAAAGTGGCCACCGCTTACCGCTTGTGGCCCTGTTGCACCAATGATATGTCCTCCCCTGCCCAGGACCATATTCTGCAAGTCAATCATGTGTCTGCAACGTGCAGAAGAATCCGTAGTGTGAATGTGGGCTACAGACTGTGGGATACTTTGGCAGACAGATCAGGGGTAGTTTGGGATGGATTATCCATATATAGGTCATATATATATAAATTAGTATTGAAGTAGTAGCCGCAGCCCAAGCCCAATGTGACACAATAAAGCAGCGTACATATGTATACGGCGTATGGATCAGCAGGCGCAGCCTTTCCTTACAATATCATTTTATGTTAATTGAATGCCACTGTTAATCTAATGGAGTTTAGATTTATGATACTTTCTACACAATGTCATATTCCAATCAATAGATTTTCCAACATTCGGATGGACAGACGAGAAAATGTGCTTAATCTCGACATTTCCAGGCTATCAGCTGTCAATAATTCCTCATTTGAATCCTTCATATAGGCAGATTAATGCTGGGGAGGTTATTTCATTAATCACCAAAATTAAGTTTTGGGCGGAAGAAAGGGAAAGGTCGCGTGCATCTTAAAGAGCGCGGCTACGAAATGTCCACCCTGCATTGCCGCAGTGCTAAATTAAATAATGCCTAATTGAATGTGTGTTTTAAATAGCCCCTGCTTACATAGACACATAGACAAGGGTGCACGCTCCCATATACCTAGACTGGGGGTCCTGATAAGGATCCATTGTACAGTCAAGGCATCCAAGAGACCCCTCCTCTCTCTGAACTAACATTAAAATCAATGAAAAAAAATGACATGTAAAAGGTATAATATGTTATTTATTGCTAAACCGACCTTCATTTACAACTGTGCAAAGAAAAAAAAAAGCTAATTATGGCTCCACATGTTCAGCATTACAGAACTGCTGTGACATCAGTGGTCCTGCTACTAAGTATCTCATCAGAATATGCGCAATGTTAGTAAATGACAGTCACTTACACGGTCACTGCTGCCTCAACAAACTTTGCATAAATCAATAGTACAAAGGAGTATTAGAAACTTTGTAATATATCTTATCAGGGGAATATGCTTCTTTCTCCACTTATGAGCCACTTCTCTTCCTTCTGCCTCCTGAATTCATTATTCACTATGAAAAACAGGTGGTCAAAGTAAGAGACTACCGGCTCACTAAAAAGGTTAGATTACAGCTGTCTTCTAAAGGAGAAGGAAGGAGGCAAAGACAAATAAATCCTTGCTGCAGCTTTGTAGTAAGTGTTTATCTCACCGCTGAGCTGGATTTACATCTACACTGCTCAGTACCTCTGTATAATGTCCTCCATGCTTCTATTTATGAACTTGTGCTACAGAGAGACAGAAGAGCTAGATCTTTTTTTCTTTGTGTACTTGGTGTAAGAGACACCATATCAGCTATTCTTCACCCAGGAAAGGAGAAAACGAGGGTAGTTTCCGGCACAACCAACTGGATAAAAACTGTAAGTTTATTGAATCAAGTTAAAAGTCCATAAAATGGAGTTTTAACTTGATTCAATAAACTTATAGTTTTTAGCCAGTTGGTTGTGCCAGAAACTACCCTCGTTTTTTCCTCTCTCAACTGAATCACCAGCAGGTACGGCACCCACTGGTTTCTAATTACACCAATGGATCCATCTATACTACAAGCGTGAACAGCTCCAACCATCCCCCTCTCCCCTAACTCCTTTCCTATTCTTCACCCACTAGCTCAGAGAAAAGGAAAAAATAGAGATTCAGTGGGGAAAAACTAGTGAAAAAGTAATACAGAAGGCCAGAAATAGTGTTATTTCCCACTTAGAAACACAAGGCCACATATTCTGAGAGTTCACCTGAAACAATTGGTATGCTTTAAATGGATTTTTTGGGTTTTGGAAAATGCAACTTGTTTTAACCCCTTCGCAACCCTGGGATTTTCCGTTTTTGCATTTTCGTTTTTTGCTCCCCTTGTTCCCAGAGCCATAGCGTTTTTTATTTTTTGTTCAATATGGCCATGTGAGGGCTTATTTTTTGCGGGACGAGTTGTACTTTTCAACGCCATTACTGGTTTTACCATATTGTGTACGGGAAAATGGGAAAAAAATTCCAAGTGCGGTGAAATTGCAAAAAAAAGTGCAATACAACAGATGTTTTTTTTTTTTTTTTTTTTTTTTACCACGTTCACTGAATGCTATAACTGACCTGCCGTTATTATTCTCCAGGTCATTACGAGTTCGTAGACACCAAACATGTATAGGTTCTTTTTTATTTAAGTGGTGAAAAAAAATTCCAAAGTTTGGTAAAAAAAAAAAAATGGAGCCATTTTCCAAGACCCGTAGCGTCTCCATTTTTCGGGATCTGGGGCCAGGTGAGGGCTTATGTTTTGCGCACCGAGCTGAAGTTTTTATTGATACCATTTTGGGGTAGATCCGATGTTTTGATCGCCCGTTATTGCATTTTATTGCAATGTTGCGGCGACCAAAAAACGTAATTCTGGCATTTAGAATTTTTTTCTCGTTACGCCGTTTACCGATCGGATTAATTTTTTTTTATATTGATAGATCGGGCGATTCTGAACGTGGCGATACCAAATAGGTGTATGTGGTTTTTTTTTTTTATTATTTTATTTTGAATGGGGCGAAAGGGGGGTGATTTAATTTTTTATATGTTTTAATTTTTTGAAATATTTTTAAAACATTTTTTTTTCACTTTTTGCCTGCTTCTATAGTCTCCATAGGAGACTAGAAGCAGCACTTGTCTGATCGCCTCTGCTACATAGAGCTGATCAGCAGATCACCTGTATGTAGCGGAAATGGTCCTGTGCTATGAGCGCCGACCACTAGGTGGCGCTCATAGCGACCAGCTCATGACAACTACTGGACTCTGCTGCAGACCCAGGGTTGTCATGCCCACCCATCGGTGACCCGCGATCACGTGACGGGGTCACCGATGGGCGGGGTAAGTGACGCGCTTTCGGCGCGGCGCTGTTAAATGCCACTGTCACAGATTGACAGTGGCATTTAACATGTTAACAGCCGCGGGGGGATCGCGATTCCACACGCGGCTGTTGCGGACACATGTCAGCTGTAAGAATCGGCTGACATGTGCCCGGTTCAGTGCGGCTCACCGCCGGAGCCCTTTCTGAACCGTGGGGTTACAGCCTGGTGCGTACTAATACGGCACAGGCTAGAAAATAAAAAAAATGTACGTTCCTCTGTTATAGTCTGCAGCTCCGATGTCACGCAGCCAGGAACTGAGCTCAGCGGCTCTGCTCAAGTTGATGGCCTTAGCCACCGAGTGTGCAATTGTCTCATCTTTCCTCTTGTCAGAGGGACCTAAAAAAGTCTGTACAGTCCTCAAAAGCAGTATACTGTACAGTGGATAACATTACCTGTAAGCTAACTGCATGTACTGAAATGGTGGTCATCTAGGGAAGAAGGTGGAAAACATCATACCCTGCAGAACTCACCAACGGTACATCCATCCAGAAGTAGGACACACATTGCACAGTACCTCCTTTAATCATTTTTCCCACTTTTCAGTTACATGCAAATGTGACATTATCCTCAATCACAAATTTATATAATAATGGACAATGGTAAATTGTTAAATGAATAAGATGCTGACTTTGTCTGTACATAGTGATTCAAGTATATTGTGCCAAGCACTGCTCATATAAGAGGGTGGTGGCCCACCGGAGGATTCTCCTGTTCTCCCGACGGCCAGTCCTAGCCTGTCTGTATTTCTCAGCATTGAAGACACCATTAATCCTAACCCAATCCACAACTCCATTTGCTTAAATGCAGCCCAAAATTTTGCAGGATCTTTCGCTATGTTTCACTGCTGTCTGCAGATCCTCATTATTGCACGGCTCTCAAGGCCCTTCGTGAACAAACTTCCTTTTGTTAAAGTTAAATATTTCACATTTTGATTTCTCGGTCCAGAGCACCTGATGCCTTCTTTTCTAACTCCCAATTCTTATGTTATTGTGCACAGTTGGCTTTGTTTCCATGTCGAGGGTCTGACTTTTTGGCCACAAACATCCATGTAAAATCCAAGTAAAAATAAACTATTAGCACTTTTATTTTTGGAAGCATTCTTATTTTGCAGCATTTTTTTTCCACATCTACCTAAAACTTTCAAACTTTTATACAGTACTGCAAAACTATTTTTTTCCTAGGCTCATTAGCCACCCTGTGGAAGGAAAGAAAACTATGTCCAAAGCGAAGGTTGCTACTAGAGTTGTTCGGATGGATTTGCAGGACTCCGGTCTATCGGCCATGTCGTTACTCTGTGACCGCTGGTCGAATCTCTTACCCTCCGGGATCCCCGATGCGGTTTTTGAGTAGCTGTGTGTATCACGCTGCAATGATGACGTTGCTCCGGTTCAGTTAATCAAGAGCCGTGGATCCCAGAAGGTGAGAGGTTTGCAAACCTCCCATCCGGCATTCAGGGACTACCGACCTGGCGTATGGACGGGAGCCCCGTAAATCAATCCGCCCAAATCTATTAGTTGCCCTATAGGTCAAAGTCTGACCCTTTAACAAACTTTACAACATGACCAGGGACATTTGCAAGGCCTGACACCCATCTACCCCTAAACAGCTGCATGTAGATGGGCGTCTGGCTGGGTAATATCCCTACTTAAGTTACAGGGCTCATTATAGGGTCAGACATTGACTTAGAGGTTAGCAGCCTCCAGTAGGTGGCAGTAGTGATTTAGTTTTCTTTCCTTCTAGACTAGAGATAATTTGCACGTTTTTCCCATGGAGCATTGCCAATTAGGCTCCATAATGGGCTAGTCTCCATGAGGAGAGCCATCCCCCCAAATCCTATATTCTTTACCTTTACGAGTCCAGACAACCTGAGCATTGCAGACAGATGAAAGCTGAGGGTATAATATCAGCGATCCCATCAATGTGCTGACGGGCTGATTTGCTTATGACATGCTGTATATTTAGTTGGTTGCCGTTGACCATACTTTGTGGTCAGCAGTCCTGATTACAGACAAAGGTCGATACATTTGCATACATTAAGTGTGAACTTATTAATCAAATTTCAGGATGCTAGATCAGATTTTACTAGCATCGTTCATACCGGGATATTAATTTGACTCAGCTTTTAGTCTATACAGCAAGCAAACAGCTCAGTGTGGGAGAGAAGGAGGCCTTAAAGTGATACTGCAGGAGATTACAGCCATAGTAATACTTACTGAGAATCCCTATAGGTTTTATTTTAATTGCTCTATATATTTTTGTTTTTCCCATTTGTTACCGGGTACTGCCAGACTCCCAATTCATTATGGATTGTGAATATAATGCCAGAATCACAATGAAGACTGACACACAAGCAGCCACTCCAATGACTGTCATTAGTGAATGTGACCCACCATAAGGGATGAGCGGACCGGTGGAAGTTTGGGTTCTGGTACCCGACCCAAATTTTATTCCAAAGTTTGGCTTGGCTACCAGAACTGTACCCGAACTTGAACCAGATCCCGAACCCCATTGAAAACAATGGAGACCTGAGCTTTGGGTCTCGGTAAGAAAGAAATAAAAAATGTCTCCCTCACCCTCTCCCTCACCCTCTCCATCTCACTCTCCATCTCACTCTCCATCTCACTCTCCATCTCACTCTACATCTCACTCTACATCTCACTCTACATCTCACTCTCCATCTCACTCTACATCTCACTCTACTTCTCACTCTACATCTCACTCTACATCTCACTCTCCCTCTCACTCTCCATCTCACTCTACATCTCACTCTACATCTCACTCTCCCTCTCACTCTCCATCTCACTCTCCATCTCACTCTACATCTCACTCTACATCTCACTCTACATCTCACTCTACATCTCACTCTCCCTCTCACTCTCCATCTCACTCTACATCTCACTCTACATCTCACTCTACATCTCACTCTCCCTCTCACTCTCCATCTCACTCTCCCTCACCCTCTCCATCTCACTCTCTCCATCTCACTCTCCATCTCACTCTACATCTCACTCTCCATCTCACTCTCTCCATCTCACTCTCCATCTCACTCTCCATCTCACTCTCCCTCTCCATCTCCCTCTCCATCTCACTCTCCATCTCACTCTCCATCTCACTCTCCCTCTCACTCTCCCTCTCACTCTCCCTCACCCTCTCCATCTCACTCTCTCCATCTCACTCTCCATCTCACTCTCCATCTCACTCTCCCTCTCACTCTCCCTCACCCTCTCCATCTCACTCTCTCCATCTCACTCTCCCTCTCACTCTCCATCTCACTCTCCATCTCACTCTCCCTCTCCATCTCCCTCTCCATCTCACTCTCCCTCACCCTCTCCATCTCACTCTCCATCTCACTCTCCATCTCACTCTCAATCTCACTCTCCCTCACCCTCTCCATCTCACTCTCTCCATCTCACTCTCCATCTCACTCTCCATCTCACTCTCCCTCTCCCTCACCCTCTCCATCTCACTCTCTCCATCTCACTCACCCTCTCCCTCTCCATCTCACTCTCCCTCACCCTCTCCATCTCACTCTCCATCTCACTCTCCATCTCACTCTCCCTCTCCATCTCACTCTCCCTCACCCTCTCCATCTCACTCTCCATCTCACTCTCCCTCTCCCTCTCCATCTCACTCTCCCTCACCCTCTCCATCTCACTCTCTCCATCTCACTCTCCATCTCACTCTCCCTCACCCTCTCCCTCTCCATCTCACTCTCCCTCACCCTCTCCATCTCACTCTCCCTCACCCTCTCCCTCTCCATCTCACTCTCCCTCACCCTCTCCATCTCCCTCTCCATCTCACTCTCCATCTCACTCTCCCTCACCCTCTCCCTCTCCATCTCACTCTCCCTCACCCTCTCCATCTCACTCTCCATCTCACTCACCCTCTCACTCTCACTCTCCATCTCACTCACCCTCACCGTCTTTCCGGAACTCAGAACATTGCAATGGACTTCCGGGAAAAGTCTGTGTTCGATGTTTAGCACCAGTACGAATGCCAAACTTTTAAGTTCAGGTTCGCTCATCTCTAGCCACCATCCTTGGCCGTGCTAAGAATATTAAACCTTCAAGCAAAAAGTTGTCCAAATCGGTAGCAAAGTTGGAGCTATTTTAGGGCTAATTATGTGTGAGGGTCTTCCAGGTATAGCACAGATCCCGGGGTCTTAGCAAACCCAGATCAGTGTACAAGTGACTTTTCTGACAAAGTAAGATGATGTTTTTCTACTCTAACTCTTACAATCGAACCCAGTTACAGGGAAAAAATGAAAAAAAAAAAAAAAATGAATGTCCCTTCGAGGTGTTTTTTTTCACCCCATGAGAGAAATATTATGTAACAAATGTTTTCATATTTTAAATGTAAGAATAAAATAAAAATAAGCACTTAATCCCAAAAAATGTACGGTAGTATAAAATATATAATATTGTACGTTCATCACATAAAGACTAGTCACTATTCATATGAGGTATCTACCTGACCAGAATAACTTCAAAAATTCATTCATATGGTTAGTTTGTGTGTAAGATTAAAAGCATAAAATATAAATAAGAAACAATCGAAAAAAAATATGTTTTTTTTTTTTTTTTTTATTCGGGTCACAAAACATAAGCTGAAAAATAAAACAAAAAAAAGCTACGACTATCTACAGAAAACCTTTCTCCTTGGGCGTTGTAAAATAACAAACTGTTCTTTACTTACCCTCTTGGGTCCAGCTCAATGCTCCAGTCTGTGTTGTTGGGCCGCAGTGGTGATCGATAGCGCTGCAGCCAATCAGTGATCTCAGTGGCTCTGTCAGTGTAGAAGGCACAAGCCACCGAGGCTCAGTGAAAGCTGCAGCATTGTTGCCATTACGTCACCGTTGCAGTCAAACGACGCGGACAAGTAGAGAAACAGAGCTGGACCCCAGAGTTGAAGATGAGCAATGCTTGTTGTTTTCTTATTAACTGAGCCTATAGAGAAAAGTTTTTGAAAGGGAACAAAAAATCTAGCAAGGGAAACAGGGACTGACGCAAGTAATGTCATTACAAAGCAAATTCCGCAATAGTAGAGTGAAATAGTACCTGCGAAATGATGTGATCTAAGGCTATGTTCACCAGTTACAACACAGTTAATCAGAATTCATACTCAAATTGTGATAAAATCCGCTAACATTCCGCATCTAGAACATAAAATTGCATTTTTGCAACTCCTTCCATACGCCAAGAAAAATTTTTTGGGGAAAAATTATCCACAAGAATGATGAGCATGTGTATTATTTTTTGCAAATTCCTCATTGCAAAGCCTCTCATGAACCCTACTGAACGATAGTGGACACATCAACGGCATATCCAATGCAGAAATATGTGTCGGTCTCTGATTTCTTCATGCATCCTCCTGTAAATAATGGATTTCATAAAGGCAAATCTGAGATATTTCAAGTTAGCCTAAAGCCCCTGAAACACCTTGGATAGCTGTCGTCTGAACTATCGGCCGGTATCTATCTCTCCAGACTCTTCCATACACAGGTGCGCTCATTCTTGTGCTCTCTACTAGACATCTCTGACGCTGGCATATCTCAGAGTGGGCAGAAGGATTTGCAGTCTAAAATTGGACATGCCGGATCCTTCACTTCCTCGACAGGAGGGAGCCCTCACACACATTAGACCATGGACAAAACCCACAGATGTTGGCGCTTTTAGCTTACTTTAGTCAAATATCCATAGGGTCCTGAAGAGAACTGTAGTTGTGCAGCAGATGGAGATCAGATGTAATTGATAACCAGAGGATGTGAGAGCAGCCACAGCTCTCACTTCCTCAGGATGTCTTGATGTTTCCTAAGGAAAGGAGAATGAAGCCAGCACTGATTGGCCGCAGGGATTGTATGACACAATAATGTCACGCGAGTCCCTGGAGAGCCAGTGTCGACACCGACGGAATGGCACCGGAAGGGAGTATAAATGTTATTATTTTACTTAGGGGAAACAGGGATTCATAAGGGGTTGCCTGGAGAAGTGGACAAGCCCTTTAAAGGGATACAGAACATGCTCCATTCTGCCACCCGGCATTGAAAAAAACAGTAACAATCCATCTTAAAAACTGTGTGAAACACAAGAAATAAAATTTTTTACTTGCTGTAAAAGCTGTTTCTCGTTCATTGGGGGACGCAGAACCATGGGATGCTCTGCTACCACCTGGAGGCTGACACTAATATTGCATTTAAATAAAATTGGCTCCTCCCCAGCAGACTTTACCTCGCCTGCTGGAGCCAGGCTTCCTTGGTTTTGTGAAAAAGCAGTAGGAGGAAAAAAAGAATTAAGGCAAGAAGAAACATAACTGTACAACCAACCGGGCAACCAAGGGAGGGAACCGTGTCCCCCAATAAAGACTACAAAAAACAGATTTTACGGTAAGTAAAAAAATCAATTTTTCTCGTTCAACTTATGGGACATCCTAAAGCTGTTCCTAGGGTGGGATAGTGTTAAATATCATACAGTTACCACCTAGTCTTCTGTCGTAACTCAGCTTGCAGCATCTTCTTACCAAGACTTGGATCTGAGGAAGCCTGACTCTAGAAGGCGAGGTATAGTCTGCTGGGGAGGAGCCAATTTTATTTAAATGCAATAATAGTGTCAGCCTCCAGGTGGCAGCAGACAATGCCATGGTTCTGTGTCCCCCAATAAGAAAAACGAGAAATATCCCTTAAAAATCCTTTAAAAATCTACTAAAAAAATTATAGAACATAGCAAAAAAGGACAACCAGTTCCTGGCCAAACAGTTATAGGAGCGTTATTTGCTCCATACAACCAAGTTCCCATGTGCTTCAATAGCCCATCACCATCATCATTTAATTAGCGCCCGTCTAAGACACAATGGTTACAACCAAGCCCCATTAAAAAACAGGCCAGCTAATTGTTTATCAGATGAGTTCAGCCGCCTTATCAATATCTTTATTCCGGCGGCTGCGACTCAGTAAGCGTTTTCCCATAGATGCACTTAATAAATGAAGATCGTAGGGAAATGCGATTAAAAATCATTGTAACCCGATTATTTACGTTGTCTCCAATCCGCTGCCGTGTTTGCGCTCACATTTCCAACTCGTTTATAAAATGTGATATAGGATATCTATGCCTCTTTGTAATTTTGTTCCAATTTAGAGGCTGAGCAAATATTAATATTTTCCTCAATAAAGAAGCCTTAGAGGATTCGAATGTGTCTCCTCTGAACGTGGCTTTTATGAGAAAGCTTTAAATATGATTTTTAATAAATTTTTGGAGAACTTTATTACATTTCCGGAGGTAATTAGGGAATATATCCCGCAAAGTTTATTCTAAAAACAATGTTTTCAGAAATCCGTTTTGTTTAAAATTAAGAGAAGAATAAAAAAAATATATATATTTTGTTGTGCTTGAAAAAATAAAAATAAATAACTCTCGGAACTAGAAATGAAATGTTTTCTCTGTTTTCAGGACGCTTCAAGTATATTCTCCTCTTCTTTTGTGTTACCTTCTAATAAATGAATATCATAAAATGCTCTAGTGGTCATGGCCATTTCAACAACATTTCTATAAATCAATAATAGAGATGAATATAAGAACCTTTATCAGATATCTCATCAGACAAATCAACTTCTTTCTCCACTTTTGAGCCACTTCTGCTCTTCCCCCTTCCTCCTGAACTCATCAATCACACTGAAAAACTGCTAAAATCCAGTCTGGTCAAGAGAACACTCATTGTCAGCTCACTGAGGGATCAGATTACAGCTGACTTTTGAAGTCTATGGAGGAGGAGCAGAGTGAGAAAGAATGGCAGAAAGACCATTTCATTTGAGCCACTTCTGCTCTTCCCCCTTCCTCCTGAACTCATCAATCACACTGAAAAAATACTAAAATCCAGTCTGGTCAAGAGAACACTCATTGTAAGCTCACTGAGGGATCAGATTACAGCTGACTTTTAAAGTCTATGGAGGAGGAGCCGAGTGAGAAAGAATGGCAGAAAGACCAATTGTGATGCTGCTTTTTTGTGTGTGTTCTATATCACCCCCAGAGCTGGATTCACTGCTACAATGCTCAGTATTGCTGTGTAATATCCACCCTGCGGCTGCTACTTCTAAAACATGTACTCCATAGAGATTGGAGAACAGGGATTCTTCATGTCTGTTCATGTTGTGAATGGGAGACATTATAGCAGCTACTATCCACCTACTAGCTCAGAGACCAATAGAAATGAGAGAAATCTGCTTCTTTCTCCACTTATGAGCCACTTCTTTTCTTCCCCCTTCCTCCTGAACTCATGATTCACTCTGAAAAACTGCTAAAATTCTGTCTGGTCAAGACAAGACTCATTGCCAGCTCACTGAGGGATCAGATTACAGCTGACTTTTGAAGTCTATGGAGGGGGAGCAGAGTGAGAGAGAATGGCAGAGAGGCCGATTGTGATGCTGCTTTTGTCTGTGTTGTATATCACCCCCCAGAGCTGGATTCACTGCTACAGTGCTCAGTATTGCTGTATAATGTCCAGTGGTGGGGGCAGGGTTACACAGAGCAGTTGACGAGAAGGCACCAGACTCAACATCCTGTAATGATCATCTCCTGCTGATAAAACACTGATTTTATTGAAACAGTAATACACAGCCTAACAAGTGACACATCGCTGGAATCAGGGTCTCTGTCCATATATCATGCTGCTCTCAGATTACTTAACAAAACCTGCTGACAGATTCCCTTTAACAATGCAATGATCTCAATAATAAAACATTATGCACTAAAGACCCTCTAATGGAAACTACAGTGTTCCACTATGTTTATTAGGGTGATCTGGAGCTTTGTATCAGAATAAATGACCTCGATCCCTAAAAAATATTAAAAATATAATAAGCACAGAACAGTGGGCTTAAAAGGAACTGGTCAAGTAAAAGAAAAAGCTATTAGCCCGAAGATTTGGGGTTAATCTTCAGGTTACTAGCGTTCTTAAGCTGCCCGGTGACCACATCGAGAGCCCCACTGCATTAGAGCCGGCTGTCAGTCAGTGCCGGAAGCGCCATTACAGACGCCGCTCACTATGCACTGAGCTGTGATTAAAGCTGAGCCGGCCCACCCCTAGGACTGAAAGCCCGAGTCTACCAGGAGGAATAAACTTCATTTCCTCCTGGCAGCGGGGCTCTCCTAGTCCAGGAACTGGGCCGCTTCAGAGTGCTATTAACCTGCAGATTAACCCCATATCTGCAGGTGAATAGTGTGTTTTTACATGATAGTGTTCCTTTAAACATGACATAGAGGCCATAGCCATTCCTATGAGACACCTCATCCCCTACATTCATACAAAAAACACACCAGTAAATAGAAGTTCTTAGCTGAGAATACTGAGTGACAAGAAGTAAGGATTAATACAAAGCGCCAAGGCCAGTGTACAGTACATGATGGACGGGGCCACCCGCTGGAGAGACGGAGAACAGCACTTTCATTTAGGCTAGCCCCTCACATGGTTCTTCTACTTTACATCCGACAATCCAGCTCGTACATGGTCATGATATTGCACGGCGACAAGACCCAGACTCACAGAGTTTCTCAAAAGGTGCTGAAGGAAGGCTATTGGAAAATGAGGAGACCTTCCAGTGCATGGATAGATAGATAGATGATAGATAGATAGATAGATAGATAGAGAGATGATAGATAGATAGATAGATAGATAGATAGATATAGATAGATAGATAATAGATAGATAATAGATAGATAATAGATAGATAATAGATAATAGATAATAGATAGATAGAGGGATAGATAATAGATAGGTAGATAGATAGATAATAGATAGATAGATGATAGATAATAGATAGATAGATGATAGATAGATAGATAGATAGAGAGATGATAGATAGATAGATAATAGATAGATAATAGATAGATAGATGATAGATAGATAGATAGATAATAGATAGATAGATAGATGATAGATAGATAGATAGATAGATAATAGATAGATAGATAGATGATAGATAGATAATAGATAGATAGATAATAGATAGATAGATAATAGATAGATAGATAGATAGATAATAGATAGATAGATGATAGATAGATAATAGATAGATAGATAATAGATAGATGATAGATAATAGATAGATAGATAGATAGATAATAGATAGATAATAGATAATAGATATATAGATAATAGATATATAGATAATAGATAATAGATAGATAATAGATAGATAATAGATAGATACAGTAGATAGATAGATAGATAGATAGATGATAGATAGATAGATAGATAATAGATAGATAGAGGGATAGATAATAGATAGGTAGATAGATAGATAATAGATAGATAGATAGATGATAGATAGATAGATAGATAATAGATAGATAGATAGATGATAGATAGATAATAGATAGATAGATAATAGATAGATAGATAATAGATAGATAGATAGATAGATAATAGATAGATAGATAATAGATAGATAGATAATAGATAGATGATAGATAATAGATAATAGATAGATAGATAATAGATATATAGATAATAGATAATAGATAGATAATAGATAGATAGATAATAGATAGATACAGTAGATAGATAGATAGATAGATAGATAGATAGACAATAGATAGATAGATAGATAGATAGCAGCACACCAAAAAGTGCAAAATAGTTTGGTTTTATTAGCTGGAAAATAGTTCACACTATGAACTGAATCATCATCCTCACATGGGCTAATATAACCTAACTATTTGTGCACTTTATCTTTTTTGGTATGCTGCCTGTATGTATTTTTTATATTTGGAAGGTTTTGTCACTGCCTGGGAGGCTTGGCACTGAGATAACCTTTTTTTTTTGGTGCTGCTTCAACTTTTTTTTCCAAATGGATGGATAGATAATTTTAAAAATTTTTATTTTTTATCCAAGATAAAAAAAAAACCTTGAAATATTTAGACAGATATGAGGGATAGATATATATGAGTGAACGAGAGATGAGATAAATAGATATGGGACAGATAAAAAGATGTGATACATAGATAGATACATAGATAATAGATAGATGATAGATAATAGATATTAGATAGATCGATAATAGATAGATAATAGATAGATAGATAATAGATAGATAGAAGATAGATAATAGATAGATACTAGATAGATAGATAATAGATAGATAATAGATAGATAGATAATAGACAGATAATAGATAGATAATAGATAGATAATTATAGATAGATAGGTAGATAGGGATAGATGATAGATAGAATTTTTCTTTCTGTCCAAACATATTGTGAAAGTTGATATTTTGCAGAAGTGATAAAGCGTACCACTAGGTGCTTAAGAGATAGAAATGGCCACATAAAAATTAGGATTTATATTTACATCTGCATTTGAAATGTGAAATTAGCCCCTGGACTGCCACACAAAGCCATATCAAGTAACGTGTAATTAGGATTAATATCCGGCCGCGGTCGTCTCCGTTGGTCCTTTATATTGAGCCTCCCAAGTCTCCTTAACAAACAGACCATTAACTGGGCCCATTACCAGGGTTAAGAATAGACCGAGCGTCTATGAGCTTTTAATGTCATCGTTGTGTGTTCATTGCATCTCCGTCTGTGCGCTGATACATCTTCCAATATCTCACTAATTTTGTCAACTTCATCCTGTATCCATGGCTACTTTCTTTATCCTTTATAATTAGATTATTGTAAGAGTGATTTTATTTTATTTTCGGAGCCATGATAAGCGTGTTTATGATGCGACTGAGGCTTAGTTGAAATGCGCCAACAGTTCCTAGTCAGGCAGATGGTGACCCCTGATTGAACTTGCCCTCTCATTCAATTATTCAGCTGCACTCCATTTTTCTCATCCTCGCTCAGCTGCCATTCCTCCATTCAAACTCTAGATGGCGCCGAAGACCAATTTTTTTTTTCTTCAAATATCAAATTCAAATAAATGCAAGCTTCAAAAAATAAATAAATAAAAACACAAAAAAAAATCTCTGTACGACCCCATTGCATATGTTGATGAGACGTAGAATTCTCCAACTTTGAACAATGGTCGAGTTTAATATCGAATGATGTGAAAAATGACCATTTTGACAATATTATACATGAATTGGTAAACAGCTTTTAAGTAATTTACATCTCAATGAGCCTTTTTATAGATTTTGTGTCTGATATTTGTGTTTATGATTATTTAAATCTTTCATTTTTTTTTTAGATCACTACCTAGAGAGAGAATATTGAAATTAATGTGATTTTTCATTGTAGGAAAATTCTGAATCTGTTACTATGAAATACGATAAAGTATATTTATTACTTGGGATTGAATTCATTTAAACTTTGTGTTTTTTTTTTTTTTCATACCATTTGCTAATGTAATAAAAAAAAATCGTGAGGAATATAAAAAAAATTGCATTTTTTTTTATTATACTATTTTTTTCAAAAAAAAAATTTCATAAATCTGAAATTCTTAAAATTATTTTTACGTAAGTTTTAAATTAAATATATCTAAAAAGACATATTATGTATCAGATGTAATCAATTTATTTATAGATAGGGGAAATAAGAATTTACTTTGACATGTAACCCATGAAGGAAGAAGGGACATGAAATATAACTTTACAAAATAGTGGAATCGAGTAAAAAGAAAGATGAAACATTATTTTAATGACAGAAAATGTATAAACAATTGTAGAAGAATTTGATAATTGTAAAAATATAATAACAACAATAATAATAATAATACAGGTTTTTAAAATGCCAATATTTTTCTTTCCGATACTTGCAATTTATAAATGTTGATTACAGTTTTCCATTTCCAAATTATTTTTATTAAGTTCTATCTAAAACAAAAAAAAGCAAAATAATAATACAAAAATATATTATATATATCATTTATATATAAAAAAAAAAAATACTAGTAAAAAATGAAATAATTAAAAATTATATATTATTTTATTAAAAATAAATAAGAAATAATAATAAAATACAAGATTATAGATATAAATCATATTTGGTTTCATCATTCAGGTTCACAAATTGAGCTTAAATATATATATATATATATATATGTATATATATATATATAAAAATCAGTGTTTCAGTATTACAGAATTTTGATTTGACACAGAGTTATAGTGAAAAGATCTGAAGTATCAAAAGTAACAAAAAAGAGAGACATGGCAAAAATAAACTCATTTTCTTATCTTCCCGGATTATAGTAAAGTTAACAACCGCAGGACATGTTGTGGAAGGCATCAGCAGAAACTCTATTAGATGTGAGAAAGGGAATAGGGATAACAGGGATGTTACAAATTGTTGGCTACATCAGAGAGAACGCTCCACAGCAGCACAGAGTATTTCAGGAGCGGAGAGTACTTCGGTACATATGTGCAAAATTATTAGAAAGTAGTGTTTTTTCATGATTTTCTATACATCCAAATGAAAGCCTGAAAAAATGCAACAGAAAATACATTACATTAAAAGCACGAAAAATGTGCGTAATGTACCCAGCGGTTTAACTGTGGAAAAAAAAAACCTGCAAAAACGCCCTGTGTGAACATATCCGTAGAAGGGGGAAGATTGCTATTTTTTGGGACGCAACATGCAATATACACAAGCCAAATAAATTCTTACAATTTGCAACAATTTGTCTAAAATAAGAAAGAAATACTGTAGTATCAGACAACACTGTTTGTTTTTTTAGCAATGGAGACTGATGCGACTACTTGTAAGTCTGCGGCATTTCCATCCATGTGCACAATTATCAGGCAAGTGAGTATTTTAACCAGATCATCATTTTTATGCAGATTTTCCACCTCCGAGCTGTATAAACGCCAATGCTTAATGGATGAAGCAGATTAGGTGATGTCTGTAGGTGTTCAGAGACAAAGCCGAGGTGAGGAGGTCGAGCTCGACCACTACTGACTAAGACACAGAAGTGGAAACGTCAAAACTGGGCAAAGAAATATCTCAAAACAGGTTTATCAAAAGTGTTATGGACTGATGAGGTGAGAGTGACTCTTGACGAACCAGAAAGGTGGGCCTGAGGCTGGTCTATTAACCTCTTAGATTGACTGCTAGCCCTGGAGTGGTTCAATAATAAAGTTAATAATCAAAAATAAGAATTGCCTAATAATTGTGCACACAGTGGACAATAGTTTCACAACTGGGAGCAATGTCATCTTAGGAAGAATATTTAGATAAAGAGTCAGGCTTGGAACTTCTTTAGCAATTATTAAATGAGTAAAGATGTGTCCTTCCTTAATTTGTCTATAGCCATGACCATCCTGAAAAGTTTGGTCTGATATGTTAAATATGATAAAATGTATACCTGGATACCATATACAACGGGTGAAATAAGTATTAAACACGCCACCAATTTTCTAAGTAAATCTATTTCTAAAGATGCTATTGACATAAAATTCTCACAAATGTCTGTAACAACCCATCCAATAGACACAGGCAAAGAAATAATCCGTAGATGTCCATAAAGTAAGATGTGTAATAATCAGAAATGACACAGGGAAAAAGTATTTAACACGCTTACTAAAATATATTTAATACTTCGTACAAAAGCCTTTGGTGATGACAGCTTCAAGATGCCTCCTGTATGGAGAAACTAGTCGCAGGCATTGCTCAGGTGTAAATTTGGCCCACTCTTCCACACAAACGCTCTTCACATCCTGAAGGTATAACGGGAATAGTGGTGGAACCTGGAGCCTGGAGGGGCGTGACTAGGTGAACACCTGACACTTTGCTAGAGCCCCTGATGGTGGGGTTTAGTCTTTGGTCCAGGTAGATGCCAGGTGCTACTCCAGGACAGACCTCAGACACATAGCAGCTGACCCCCAAAGGGGCAGGTAGATGGACCAGCCAAGAACGGATGGACTTTGACAAGTACAGGCAGATACAGCACGAATACTGGAAGACAAGGCAGGAGTAGTCAGGTACGGATGGTATACAGACTGGCACGGCAGGTACATCTGCTATACAGACTGGCACGGCAGGTGCAGGCAGAAACAACTGCTGTACAGACTGGCACGGCAGGTACATCTGCTATACAGACTGGCACGGCAGGTGCAGGCAGGTACGGCTGGTATACAGACTGGCAAGGCAGGTACGGATGGTATATAGACTGGCACGGCAGGTGCAGGTAGGAACAACTGCTGTATAGACTGGCACGGCAGGTGCAGGCGGGTAAGGCTTGTATACAGACTGGCACGTCAGGTATGGCTGGTATACAGACTGGAACGACATGTGACGGAAGGTACAGCTGGTATACAAACTGGCACGGCAGGTGCAGACAGGTATGCTGGAAGGCACAAGCAGGAACAGGCAGATGTGAGCAAGAGAAAGCGGGTACTGTAGGTACTGGCAGGTACTAGAGGGAACTAGCAGATACTGGCAGGTACTCACGGACAGGGGACCTGAGAACTAGCAAGCGTACAGACTAATTAACTAAACACATTGTTCAGGCACCTCCCAACAGGTGGAGTGCCTTATTTAATAAGTGTCTCCCAGCCATTGGCTGGGGACACTTTAGGATGGGGCGCATAGTCCCTTTAAAAAACCGGGAGTGTGTGCTCTAAGCTCAGTGCCCAGGGATCTTTGAACCATGTGCAGACTTCAGGCAGCAGCAGGAGGAGGAGGAGGAGGAAGTGCAGGACGGGGCGCGCAGTGTGAGTTGGTGTCCCTGCCAGGAAAGGAGGGAATGGGAAGCGTGAAGGGACGTCGACGCTACAGAAGACCCGGGGGTTCCTTTTATGATCTCTGAGCTTTAGTTCCTTCCATACATTTTCTCTTGGATTCAGGTCCGGCGATTGTCTGGGACATTCTAACAGCTTTATATTTTTTCTGTGAAACCAATTGATAGTTTCCTTGGATGTGTTTGTTGGGGTCATTGTCTTGCGGAAATGTTCACCCTCATTTCATCTTCATCATCCTGGTAGATGGCAGCAGATTTTTTTAAGAATGTCTCTGTACATTTGTCCATTCATCCTTCTTTCAACTATATGAAGTTTGCCAGTGTCTTATGCTGAAAAACAGGCCCACACCACAATGTTCCCACCTCCACACTTCACTGTTGGTATGGTGTTTTGGGGGTGCTATGCAGTGCCTTTTGGCCTCCAAGCATGGTGTGTATTAATGCATCCAAAGAGTCAAATTTTGTTCTCATCTGACCGTCCTATATTGTTCCACAATTTTACAGACTTGTCTAAATGTTGTTGAGCAAGCTTTATATGTGCTTAAACTTGCATTTTGCTCAGCAATGGAGTTTTGCATGGTGAGGTTGCGTGGTGAGCGTGCATACAGGCCATGGAGGTTGCATGGTGAGAGTGCATACAGGCCATGCAAGTTGTGTGATGAGGGGGCATACTGGCCATGGAGGTTGAGTGCATTACTCATTGTTTTCTTTGAAACAATTGTACCTGCTGATTCCAGGTCTTTCTGTAGTTCTCCACAGGTCATCCTTGTCTCATGGACAACTCTTCTGATAATTCTCTTCACTCCTCTGTCTGAAATCTTGCTGGGAGCACCTGGTCATGGCCGGTTTATGGTGAAATTATGTTCTCTCCACTTCAGGATTATGGCCCCAACAGCGCTCACTGGAACCTCAAGTAGTTTAGAAATTCTTCTGTAACCAATGTCATCAGCATATTTTGGAGCAATAAGGTTGCGAAGGTCTTGAGACAGCTCACTGCTTCTACTCATCATGAGATGATTCCTGTGTGGCACCTTGGTAATGAGACACCTTTTTATATGCCATCAGTTGAATCAGCTGATATTATTTTTCAGTTAGTGGCAGAATTGCCTCTAACTACTGATAGATTTCAGTTGGTATCAGGACTTTCCATGACTTCTTGCACCTCTCTTGCTTGTTCAATACTGTACTTTTTTCCTGCGTCACTTCTTCTTATTATTATACATTTACTGATATCTATGGTTTGATTTCTTTGCTTATGTGGGTTGAATGGCTTGTTACCGACATCTGGTGAGAATTTCATGTCAATAGCACCTTTAGAAATAGATTTACTTAAAACATTGGTGACATGTTCAATACTTATTTCACTTGAGATATATTAGATTTATAACCCTTTGGTATTTTCAAACTATAAAATCTGTTTCTACCTGGAAACAGTCAATAAGTAAGGTAGCTTTTTCTGAATGGTTTCACCATAACTTTATATCTTGAAGCTATGGGTACGCAGTGCTTGCTTACATGTTACAAACACAAATCCAAGGGTCACTTTGCAAAAAAGGCAAGTAATGTGAATGCAACCAAGACAGGACAGCTGCAGGAATAATTGCAATCTAGTGAATATTTGGCTGCAGATTGCAAATAGCAAGCGACATTTCCAACATAGAGTTCAATATAAGTTGTGTGCAACTCATGAGAATCATGTCAGGGGTTGCATTTTCTAAGGTCTACGGCGTCAAAAATCCTAAATCAAAGGAAAGTTGCAGACACATCACACAACATTAGGCCAGGGTTACACAACGACACCACGTGTCATGCGACATTGAGTCTGGTGTCGCATTCGGATCTAATGATTTTCAATGTAACCTACTGTGACTGCGATACAGAGTCGCAAATGTTTCCAAATGTGTTTGTTTTTTTGTTGCTGGTTTCTAGGTGCACGCAACTCATTTGTTATAGACTTCAATACAAGACGAATGCAGCTGTAACGTGCATGCAGCGTGCCTGTGATTAAGATTTTTTTTTGCAGCAACCATAAAAGTCTAAAATAGTCTCACAACAGCAAGTCACAGATAACTTACAAAAATGTTTCTAGACACATGACTTTTCTAAAAATTACTAGGGGGCAGTATTATAGTAGTTATATTCTTGTATATAGGAGGCAGCATTATAGTAGTTATATTCTTGTACACAGTGGCAGTATTATAGTAGTTATATTCTTGTATATAGGAGGCAGCATTATAGTAGTTATATTCTTGTACATAGGGGGCAGTATTATAGTAGTTATATTCTTGTACATAGGAGCAGTATTATAGTAGTTATATTCTTGTATATAGGAGGCAGCATTATAGTAGTTATATTCTTGTACATAGGGGACGGTATTATAGTAGATATATTCTTGTACATAGGGGGCAGTATTATAGCAGTTATATTCTTATACATAGGAGCAGTATTATAGTAGTTATATTCTTGTATATGGGGGTAGTATTATAGTAGTTATATTCTTGTACATAGGAGCAGTATTATAGTAGTTATATTCTTGTATATAGGAGCAGTATTATAGTAGTTATATTCTTGTACATAGGAGCAGTATTATAGTAGTTATATTCTTGTACATAGGAGCAGTATTATAGTAGTTATATTCTTGTACATAGGAGCAGTAATATAGTTGTTATATTCTTGTACATAGGGGGCAGTATTATAGTAGTTATCTTCTTGTACATGGGGGGCAGTATTATAGTAGTTATATTCTTGTACATAGGTGCAGTATTATAGTAGTTATATTCTTGTATATAGGAGGCAGCATTATAGTAGTTATATTCTTGTACATAGTGGCAGTATTATAGTAGTTATCTTCTTGTACATAGGAGCAGTATTATAGTAGTTATATTCTTATACATAGGAGCAGTATTATAGTAGTTATATTCTTGTATATGGGGGTAGTATTATAGTAGTTATATGCTTGTACATAGTGGCAGTATTATAGTAGTTATATTCTTGTATATAGGAGGCAGCATTATAGTAGTTATATTCTTGTACATAGGGGACGGTATTATAGTAGTTATATTCTTGTACATAGGGGGCAGTATTATAGCAGTTATATTCTCATACATAGGAGCAGTATTATAGTAGTTATATTCTTGTATATGGGGGTAGTATTATAGTAGTTATATTCTTGTATATGGGGGTAGTATTATAGTAGTTATATTCTTGTATATAGGAGCAGTATTATAGTAGTTATATTCTTGTATATAGGAGCAGTATTATAGTAGTTATATTCTTGTACATAGGAGCAGTATTATAGTAGTTATATTCTTGTACATAGGAGCAGTATTATAGTAGTTATATTCTTGTACATAGGAGCAGTATTATAGTTGTTATATTCTTGTACATAGGGGGCAGTATTATAGTAGTTATCTTCTTGTACATGGGGGGCAGTATTATAGTAGTTATATTCTTGTACATAGGTGCAGTATTATAGTAGTTATATTCTTGTATATAGGAGGCAGCATTATAGTAGTTATATTCTTGTACATAGTGGCAGTATTATAGTAGTTATCTTCTTGTACATAGGAGCAGTATTATAGTAGTTATATTCTTGTACAAAGGAGCAGTATTATAGTAGTTATATTCTTGTACATAGGAGCAGTATTATAGTTGTTATATTATTGTACATAGGGGGCAGTATTATAGTAGTTATCTTCTTGTACATGGTGGGCAGTATTATAGTAGTTATATTCTTGCACATAGGGGCAGTATTATAGTAGTTATATTCTTGTACATAGGGGCAGTATTATAGTAGTTATATTCTTGTATATAGGAGGCAGCATTATAGTAGTTATATTCTTGTACATAGTGGCAGTATTATAGTAGTTATCTTCTTGTACATAGGAGCAGTATTATAGTAGTTATATTCTTGTACATAGGAGCAGTATTATAGTAGTTATATTCTTGTACATAGGAGCAGTATTATAGTTGTTATATTATTGTACATAGGGGGCAGTATTATAGTAGTTATCTTCTTGTACATGGGGGGCAGTATTATAGTAGTTATATTCTTGTACATAGGGGCAGTATTGTAGTAGTTATATTCTTGTACATGGGGGGCAGTATTATAGTAGTTATATTCTTGTACATAGGAGCAGTATTATAGTAGTTATATTCTTGTACATAGGGAGCAGTATTATAATAGTTATATTCTTGTATATAGGAGCAGTATTGTAGTAGTTATATTCTTGTACATAGGGGGCAGTATTATAGTAGTTGTATTCTTGTACATATGAGCAGTATTATAGTAGTTATATTCTTGTACATAGGGGCAGTATTATAGTAGTTATATTCCTGTACATAGGAGCAGTATTATAGTAGTTATATTCTTGTACATAGGGGGCAGTATTATAGTAGTTATATTCTTGTACATAGGGGCAGTATTATAGTAGTTATATTCTTGTACATAGGGGGCAGTATTATAGTAGCTATATTCTTGTACATAGGGGCAGTATTATAGTAGTTATATTCTTGTACATAGGGGGCAGTATTATAGTAGTTATATTCTTGTACACAGGAGCAGTATTATAGTAGTTATATTCTTGTACATAGGGGGCAGTATTATAGTAGTTATATTCTTGTACATAGGGGCAGTATTATAGTAGTTATATTCTTGTACATAGGGTCAGTATTATAGTAGTTATATTCTTGTACATAGGAGCAGTATTATAGTAGTTATATTCTTGTACATAGGAGCAGTATTATAGTAGTTATATTCTTGTACATAGGAGCAGTATTATAGTTGTTATATTATTGTACATAGGGGGCAGTATTATAGTAGTTATCTTCTTGTACATGGGGGGCAGTATTATAGTAGTTATATTCTTGTACATAGGGGCAGTATTGTAGTAGTTATATTCTTGTACATGGGGGGCAGTATTATAGTAGTTATATTCTTGTACATAGGAGCAGTATTATAGTAGTTATATTCTTGTACATAGGGAGCAGTATTATAATAGTTATATTCTTGTATATAGGAGCAGTATTGTAGTAGTTATATTCTTGTACATAGGGGGCAGTATTATAGTAGTTGTATTCTTGTACATATGAGCAGTATTATAGTAGTTATATTCTTGTACATAGGGGCAGTATTATAGTAGTTATATTCCTGTACATAGGAGCAGTATTATAGTAGTTATATTCTTGTACATAGGGGGCAGTATTATAGTAGTTATATTCTTGTACATAGGGGCAGTATTATAGTAGTTATATTCTTGTACATAGGGGGCAGTATTATAGTAGCTATATTCTTGTACATAGGGGCAGTATTATAGTAGTTATATTCTTGTACATAGGGGGCAGTATTATAGTAGTTATATTCTTGTACACAGGAGCAGTATTATAGTAGTTATATTCTTGTACATAGGGGGCAGTATTATAGTAGTTATATTCTTGTACATAGGGGCAGTATTATAGTAGTTATATTCTTGTACATAGGGTCATTATTATAGTAGTTATATTCTTGTACATAGGGCCAGTATTATAGTAGTTATATTCTTGTACATAGGGAGCAGTATTATAGTAGTTATATTCTTGTACATAGGGGCAGTATTATAGTAGTTATATTCTTGTACATAGGGGCAGTATTATAGTAGTTATATTCTTGTACATAGGGGTCAGTATTATAGTAGTTATATTCTTGTACACAGGAACAGTATTATAGTAGTTATATTCTTGTACATAAGAGCAGTATTATAGTAGTTATCTTCTTGTACATGGGGGCAGTATTATAGTAATTATATTCTTGTACATAGGGGCAGTATTATAGCAGTTATATTCTTGTATATAGGGGGCAGTATTATAGTAGTTATATTCTTGTACATATGGAGCAGTATTATAGTAGTGATATTCTTGTACATAGGGGGCAGTATTATAGTAGTTATATTCTTGTACATAGGAGCAGTATTATAGTTGTTATATTCTTGTACATAGGGGGCAGTATTATAGTAGTTATCTTCTTGTACATGGGGGGCAGTATTATAGTAGTTATATTCTTGTACATAGGGGCAGTATTATAGTAGCTATATTCTTGTACATAGGGGCAGTATTATAGTAATTATATTCCTGCACATAGGAGCAGTATTATAGTAGTTATATTCTTGTACATAGGGAGCAGTATTATAATAGTTATATTCTTGTATATAGGAGCAGTATTATAGTAGTTATATTCTTGTACATAGGGGCAGTATTATAGTAGTTTTATTCTTGTACATAGGGGGCAGTATTATAGTAGTTATATTCTTGTACATAGGGGGCAGTATTATAGTAGTTATATTCTTGTACATAGGGGGCAGTATTATAGTAGTTATATTCTTGTACACAGGAGCAGTATTATAGTAGTTATATTCTTGTACATAGGGGGCAGTATTATAGTAGTTATATTCTTGTACATAGGGGCAGTATTATAGTAGTTATATTCTTGTACATAGGGAGCAGTATTATAGTAGTTATATTCTTGTACATAGGGGCAGTATTATAGTAGTTATATTCTTGTACATAGGGGCAGTATTATAGTAGTTATATTCTTGTACATAGGGGGCAGTATTATAGTAGTTATATTCTTGAACATAGGAGCAGTATTATAGTAGTTATATTCTTGTATATAGGAGCAGTATTATAGTAGTTATATTCTTGTACATAAGAGCAGTATTATAGTAGTTATCTTCTTGTACATGGGGGGCAGTATTATAGTAATTATATTCTTGTACATAGCAGTATTATAGTAGTTATATTCTTGTACATGGGGGGCAGTATTATAGCAGTTATATTCTTGTATATAGGGGGCAGTATTATAGTAGTTATATTCTTGTACAGAGAGAGCAGTATTATAGTAGTTATATTCTTTTACATAGGGGGGCAGTATTATAGTAGTTATAGTCTTGTACATAGGGGGCAGTATTATAGTAGTTATATACTTGTACATAGGAACAGTATTATAGTAGTTATATTCTTGTACATAGGGGGCAGTATTATAGTAGTTATATTCCTGTACATAGGGGCAGTATTATAGTAGTTATATTCTTGCACATAGGGAGCAGTATTATAGTAGTTATATTCTTCTACATAGGAGCAGTATTATAGTAGTTATATTCTTGTATATAGGGGCAGTATTATAGTAGTTATATTCTTGTACATAGGAGCAGTATTATAGTAGTTATATTCCTGTACATAGAGGACAGTATTATAGTAGTTATATTCTTGTACATAGGAGCAGTATTATAGTAGTTATATTCTTGTACATAGGGGGCAGTATTATAGTAGTTATAGTCTTATATATAGGGGCAGTATTATAGTAGTTATAGTCTTATATATAGGGGCAGTATTATAGTAGTTATATTCTTGTACATCGGGGCAGTATTATAGAAGTTATATTCTTGTACATAGGGAGCAGTATTATAGTAGTTATGTTCTTGTACATAGGGGGCAGTATTATAGTAGTTATATTCTTGCACATAGGGACAGTATTATAGTAGTTATATTCTTGTACATAGGGGCAGTATTATAGTAGCTATATTCTTGTACATAGGAGCAGTATTATAGTGGTTATATTCATGTACATAGGGGCAGTATTATAGTAGTTGTATTCTTGTACATAGGGGGCAGTATTATAGTAGTTGTATTCTTGTACATAGGGGGCAGTATTATAGTAGTTATATTCTTGTACAAAGGGGCAGTATTATAGTAGTTATATTCTTGTACATAGGGAGCAGTATTATAGTAGTTATATTCTTGTACATAGGGGCAGTATTATAGTAGTTATATTCTTGTATATAGGGGGCAGTATTATAGTAGCTATTTTCTTGTACATAGGGGGCAGTATTATAGTAGTTATATTCTTGTACATAGGGGCAGTATTATAGTAGTTATATTCTTGTAAATAGGGGCAGTATTATAGTGGTTATATTCTTGTACATAGGGGCAGTATTATAGCAGTTATGTTCTTGTACATAGCGGCAGTATTATAGTAGTTGTATTCTTGTACATAGGGGGCAGTATTATAGTGATTGTATTCTTGTACATAGGGGGCAGTATTATAGTAGTTATATTCTTATACATAGGGTCAGTATTATTCTAGTGATATTCTTGTACATAGGGTCAGTATTATTCTAGTTATATTCTTGTACATAGGGTCAGTATTATTCTAGTTATATTCTTGTACATAGGGTCAGTATTATAGTGGTTATATTCTTGTACATAGGAGTATTATTATAGTGGTTATATTCTTGTACGTAGGGTCAGTATTATTCTAGTTATATTCTTGTACATAGGAGCAGTATTATAGTAGTTATATTCTTGTACATAGGGGGCAGTATTATAGTAGTTATATTCTCGTACATAGGGGGGCAGTATTATAGTAATTATATTCTTGTACATAGGGGCAGTATTATAGTAGTTATATTCTTGTACATAGGGGCAGTATTATAGTAGTTATATTCTTGTACATAGGGGCAGTATTATAGTGGTTATATTCTTGTACATAGGAGCAGTATTATAGTGGTTATATTCTTGTACATAGGGTCAGTATTATAGTAGTTATATTCTTGTACATAGGGTCAGTATTATAGTGGTTATATTCTTGTACATAGGAGCAGTATTATAGTGGCTATATTCTTGTACATAGGGTCAGTATTATAGTAGTTATATTCTTGTACATAGGGTCAGTATTATAGTGGTTATATTCTTGTACATAGGAGCAGTATTATAGTGGTTATATTCTTGTACATCGGATCAGTATTATTCTAGTTATATTCTTGTACATAGGGTCAGTATTATTCTAGTTATATTCTTGTACATAGGGTCAGTATTATAGTGGTTATATTCTTGTACATAGGAGCAGTATTATAGTGGTTATATTCTTGTACATAGGGTCAGTATTATTCTAGTTATATTCTTGTACATAGGAGCAGTATTATAGTAGTTATATTCTTGTACATAGGGTCAGTATTATTCTAGTGATATTCTTGTACATAGGGGCAGTATTATAGTAGTTATATTCTTGTACATAGGGTCAGTATTATAGTGGTTATATTCTTGTACATAGGAGCAGTATTATAGTGGTTATATTCTTGTACATAGGGTCAGTATTATTCTAGTTATATTGTTGTACATAGGAGCAGTATTATAGTGGTTATATTCTTGTACATAGGGTCAGTATTATTCTAGTTATATTCTTGTACATAGGAGCAGTATTATAGTAGTTATATTCTTGTACATAGGGGGCAGTATTAGAGTAGTTATATTCTTGTATATAGGAGTAGTATTATAGTAGTTATATTCTTGTACATAGGAGCAGTATTATAGTAGTTATATTCTTGTACATAGGGGCAGTATTATAGTAGTTATATTCTTGTACATAGGGGCAGTATTATAGTAGTTATATTCTTGTACATAGGAGCAGTATTATAGTAGTTATATTCTTGTACATAGGGGCAGTATTATAGTAGTTATATTCTTGTACATTGGAGCAGTATTAAAGTAGTTATATTCTTGTACTTTGGAGCAGTATTAGAGTAGTTATATTCTTGTACATAGGAGCAGTATTATAGTAGTTATATTCTTGTATATAGGAGCAGTATTATAGTAGTTATATTCTTGTACATAGGGGGCAGTATTATAGTAGTTATATTCTTGTACATAGCAGTATTATAGTAGTTATATTCTTGTACATAGGGGCAGTATTATAGTAGTTATATTCTTGTACATATGGGCAGTATTATAGTAGTTATATTCTTTTACATTGGAGCAGTATTAGAGTAGTTATATTCTTGTACATTGGAGCAGTATTATAGTAGTTATATTCTTGTACATAGGAGCAGTATTATAGTAGTTATATTTTTGTACATAGGAGCAGTATTATAGTAGTAATATTCTTGTACATAGGAGCAGTATTATAGTAGTGATATTCTTGTACATAGGAGCAGTATTATAGTAGTTATATTCTTGTACATAGGAGCAGTATTATAGTAGTGATATTCTTGTACATAGGGGCAGTATTATTCTAGTTATATTCTTGTACATAGGAGCAGTATTATAGTAGTTATATTCTTGTACATAGGAGCAGTATTATAGTAGTTATATTCTTGTACATAGGAGCAGTATTATAGTAGTTATATTCCTGTACATAGGGGCAGTATTATAGTAGTGATATTCTTGTACATAGGGGCAGTATTATTCTAGTTATATTCTTGTACATAGGAGCAGTATTATAGTAGTTATATTCTTGTACATAGGACTAGTATTGCAGTAGTTACATTCTTTTACATAAGAGATAGTACTATAGTAGTCATGCTTTGAAAACAGTTCCCACGTTTCCATTGTTGCATAGCCCAGCAGCCCCACCCTGACGCATGATAGTAGTGAGATCTACAATTAGAGAAAGGAGTGTTAGCTAACGTTACTGTTATAGACCTATTTACTGTATCATTGATGATAATATCAGCTGTGACTAGAATTGCTCTTTAACTTGTAAATTATCGTCAACATGACTGAGGCCACCGAGGCCATGGAGCGCAGTGATGAGCTCTGGTCCCTGCCATGCTGATCAGTTCAGCTGCTGCAATCTCTATATAGTTGTGTTCAGCAGTTTGTTAATCCCCAGTTGTCTCCCATACCTAGTGGAACAACATCAATCAACCAATGTAACCAGTAAAACGCAGAGGGGTTTACACTGCACACACCCCCATAAGTAAGTGATAACTGTGTAAACCTGCTCTGGTAATGAGTGGTGGGATCTGGGTCTAGAAATTACGGTTCGGTAAAACACAGGAAGAAGTTTTTAACACTTTCCTCTTTCTATTAAAAATATTAATCCTCTACTTTTAGATGTAGTGTGTTCAGTACTGTTGTCCAATGTAGGATATCAAATCACTGGTCACAGGGACTTCTTGGGAATACTCCGTATATTATATGGTATCCAATGGAGCAAGATTCACACTTTCTTCGTTTTTTTTCCATGAAAAAAATCTCCATCATGGTTCATAGAGATAGGCATGGATCCCAAATACAGCTGTGTGGACAGGGACTTACAGACTGGATGAAATGTACAGTAAATACCATAGATCATGACTCCTTCCTATCTGGTAAAAAGAAGAAAAAAATGCAAATGGTCCGTTCAAGCTTTGACCTCTGTGCTACGATCTACTCAGGAATTCTACTTTTTTTTTAAGAGGCATGGCCAGACATATCATTGTTGAGTTGTGAAAGATGAAAATATCTTACTTATACATAAAACAGACGGCTAGAAGTATCTCCTGTACAACTATTTTTGCCACCATTGCAACAGAAATGAAAGGATCAGTTTACTGATACATTACCCCTTCTTAGTGCATCATAAAATATTTTTAAGTGGATACAAATAACTCAACAAGGCGAAGAGGAAGACCAGCAACGCGATGGCTTGATACTATCAAGATAACGGAGGAGAAGACCCTGGTGGACCCATCTAGGCTAGTATAAGATCCATGTCATGATTCCACCACTCGCTGTGTCCTATGTCCGCTGTGAGTGACAGATTAGGTCGCCCTGTGGATAGCAGGGCGTCGGGCTGTCAGTGTTGAGTTTGGGTTTCCTCCAGGTGTCCTCCTTTCGAGGTAATTGCCAGGCTATTTAACTGGCTGGCAATGTTAGATCATTGAAAGTTGTAGCTTCAGCTCAGTGGTGTGCTTACTCTGTGCTCTGTATTTCGATACTCTGATCTTTTTTTTTGCTGGACCCTGGTTTTGCCTTCCGACTACCCATTTAATAGCCCCTTTTCCCTTTGATATATTCTGAGCTTAGTTACCAGACCCCGAACTTTGCCTCTGACTATCCGTTTGTCTCACCACTCTGTCTGTGATGTACCTTCCTGGCTTTTGACCTTGGACCTCTTGACGGCTCTGCCTCATGGTCAGTTTGTGAGTAGTGACAAGCGTCACAATCACTCTACAGATTGTTCATTCATTAAGTCGAGATCGAAGCCGTGAAAAAAAACTAACTGAAAAACCGGCCATAGTTAGTCACTAATATAATGTAGATAGTAATATACTGCAGGATGCATTAGACCCTCATGATAAGAGGCGGAGGGAGCACAAGTGCAAAATACTGATGAGCAACCACTCACACCACTATCCTCCATGAGGAAGTTGGATGATTAGTATTAGAAATGCGCACAGATAAGGCTTGTACAATGTGTCAATCACTGGATGGCCGATGCAACAGTTGTCTGCTGCATCCTGCAAAATATTAGTATCGTGACCAGGTGGAAGTATGGTCTTTTTACTGTGAGAGTTTGGAATTTGATGTAATTTTCAGTGAATTGGATCCTAATAACCATTGCATTTATTGGTAGCAAAGGATCCAACTACAATTTCCTGTGCCTATAATGTGCACAACATTTTTTATTACTATTTTTTATTACTCCTCTTGTTTGGTCAATATCACATTATTATTTGACATTTCACAAAATGTTGATCCCTCCCAGCATCCCAGAGCACTTGATAATTCTCCTGAGCACTCAACTAAGCTCCTTGAGTCCAACGCTTCCAAAACTTTTTTTTCTGTAGATGCATATAGAGGAGGAATTGAGGTATATGGTCTTGTAGTGGCATGATTATGGGGTCCATGTCCTATCCTCTCTGCATCCTTCACAGAAAAATCTCCCTCTCTGTCCTCCCCCACTGGAAATTTCACTGATACCCCAACAGGCCAGTCTGACCCTACTTGTAACAGGGGCATGATTATGGGGTCCATTTACTATCCTCCCTGCATCGTTCCCAGAAAAAAAGTGATATAGACTGTTAGTATATAAATAATCATTTAGTAAAATATTTGGATCATTTTGCTTCAAGTCAGACTATGCAAAACTAATAAGCTGTGTAAGGCCTAATGCCGGACTCTTGGCGTTATTCTCATGTCTTCACCTCCTTTTTCCTTGAAGGGGTTATCCAGGAGTATTTATGTTTTTTTTTTCTATGGGCCCAAGAACTAACAGGCAAGTAGTTGCTAACTACCTGCCTGTTCTGCTCCGATCTCAGCCGGTACCTGCCTCTTGTGCTCCGATCTGTGCTGGTACCTGCCTCTTGTGCGCCGATTTCTGCCAGTACCTGCCTCTTGTGCTCCGATCTCAGCCGGTATCTGCCTCTTGTGCTCCGATCTCTGCTGGTACCTGCCTCTTGTGCGCCGATTTCTGCCGGTACCTGCCTCTTGTGCGCCGATTTCTGCCGGTACCTGCCTCTTGTGCTCAGATCTCTGCCGGTACCTGCCTCTTGTGCTCCAATCTCTGCCGGTACCTGCCTCTTGTGCTCCGATCTCTGCCGATACCTGCCTCTTGTGCTCCGATCTCTGCCGGTACCTGCCTCTTGTGCTCCGATCTCTGCCGGTACCTGCCTCATGTGCTTTGATCTCTGCCGGTACCTGCCTCTTGTGCTCCGATCTCTGCCGATACCTGCCTCTTGTGCTCCCATCTCAGCCGGTATCTGCCTCTTGTGCTCCGATCTCTGCTGGTACCTGCCTCTTGTGCGCCGATTTCTGCCGGTACCTGCCTCTTGTGCTCAGATCTCTGCCGGTACCTGCCTCTTGTGCTCCGATCTCTGCCGGTACCTGCCTCTTGTGCTCCGATCTCAGCCGGTACCTGCCTCTTGTGCTCCGATGTCTGTCGGTACCTGCCTCTTGTGCTCCGATATCTGCCAATACCTGCCTCTTGTGCTCCGATCTCTGCTGGTACCTGCCTCTTGTGCTCCGATCTCTGCCGATACCTGCCTCTTGTGCTCCGATCACTGTCGGTACCTGCCTCTTGTGCTCCGATCTCTGCCGTTACCTGCCTCTTGTGCTCCGATCTCTGCCGATACCTGCCTCTTGTGCTCCGATCACTGTCGGTACCTGCCTCATGTGCTTTGATCTCTGCCGGTACCTGCCTCTTGTGCTCCGATCTCAGCCGGTATCTGCCTCTTGTGCTCCGATCTCAGCTGGTATCTGCCTCTTGTGCTCCGATCTCTGCCAGTACCTGCCTCATGTGCTTTGATCTCTGCCGGTACCTGCCTCTTGTGCTCCGATCTCTGCCGATACCTGCCTCTTGTGCTCCAATCTCTGTCGGTACCTGCCTCATGTGCTTTGATCTCTGCTGGTACCTGCCTCATGTGCTTTGATCTCTGCTGGTACCTGCCTCTTGTGCTCCGATCTCAGCCGGTATCTGCCTCTTGTGGTCCGATCTCTGCTGGTACCTGCCTCTTGTGCACCGATTTCTGCCGGTACCTGCCTCTTGTGCTCCGATCTCTGCCGGTACCTGCCTCTTGTGCTCCGATCTCTGTCGGTACCTGCCTCTTGTGCTTTGATCTCTGCCGGTACCTGCCTCATGTGCTTTGATCTCTGCCGGTACCTGCCTCTTGTGCTCCGATCTCAGCCGGTACCTGCCTCTTGTGCTCCGATCTCTGACGGTACCTGCCTCTTGTGCTCAGATCTCTGCCGGTACCTGCCTCTTGTGCTCAGATCTCTGCTGGAACCTGCCTCTTATGCTCTGATCTCCACCAGCAGAGAGTTGTGTCAGGCTACTCCTGCCAACAATTTAGCGGCTTCTTTTGACATCACGTTGACAGAGTAGCGACTTCTCATCTGCTCTGCTCTGTTGATGGAGCATAACTGCGGGGAGCCGGCTGTCAACATGACATCGACAGTCGCTCCCGTCGACAGAGCAGCCCAAAGAAGAGGAGCTGCTCTGTTGACATAGAAATTGGCAGAAATGGTCAGTGACCTGTCTGAGCCGGAGCTTGGTTGAACGGGTAATTTGTCTAATCAGATCCCAAATTTGGGCATCTATTCACTCATATATATCAGTGACTTGAGAGTCACGTTCACATCAATGTGAATGGCAACGTTTCTCCCAATCACAACTATGACATTTACCTCGTCTCCCCGTAAGGTCTGCATTTTCCTCTGGTTTCGTCATCTCTCCTCCTTTGTAAGGGTTAAACATTTGGCGCTCGTGGTCTCTGAAGAGTAATGAAAATTCCGTGGGCGCCGAGAAAATAGTATTATTGTTCAAGACAGAAAATATCCCATTTATAAAGTTTCCTGTGGTCTTAAGAAAAAAATAAAAAATAAAGAAGTAGCCTGCGAAATGTGGACTGGTTTTACCCCCAGATTTCATCCTTACAGGCGAATCATTAAACAGGCTGAGTCACTTCCGAACTTCTAATTCCTGCTTGTGGAAAGAAGAATAGGCTCCAAAATGAGGTAATTCAAAGAGTAGATTTATCTTGGCAACTTTCCTTTTTCCTAGAGGTGGCAGCAGAAGAAAAAATAAAAAAAAAAGAATCCCCCCTCTTGTTTCAAAAAAATACAATCCAAACACCCCCCCACCCCCTCTCCCTGAAGATTAAGAATTTTATTGCAAAACAGATGGACCTATTTTGTAATTTTACAGTATTCTCATCCCCACCCCTCCCTTTTCCATACTTGTCTGCGATCAAGAAAGCAAATGTATACGACTGGCAAATAAAATTGTAAAAAAAAATTAGATAAATTCCGGCTGGCACAATTCTGCCTCTTACGGGGGGTCAGGACTGAGCGACTGGGCTGCGCCAATCCTATTATTTATTTTTTCCTCCCCTCTTTAGTCCTTACTGAGATAATTGAGGATCATAATGGTAGAAAAGGGCTGCAGTCATCACTCGCCTGGCTGTCAGGTATCAGTACTCATCTGTATGTCATCCGTCACCATTGAACCAATCTGTCATCTTTTCCAGCCCCCAGCGCCTGCTCCCTCTCCTTGTGTTCATTATCTCCAGCTCAGACCAATCCCCCCCCCCCTTTTCGCCTCCCCCCCCAGCCCTGTAAATGCATCTTTGTGAGACTCCTAGTCTTCTGATTATGAATCGATGATCGTGTGGTGTAAGAGAGATAGATGGTTTTTGCTTCCATCTTGTCTACTCTAATTGTAAAGTATTACTTACATTAGACTGTGCCTTTTGATTAATGGAACTTATTTGAAGTGGCCTCTCTCCACCCTCCCCACCCGTCCAAAGTCCTCCACTGACTTTTGAGAATTGAGTGATTTCACTTAAAGCAGACAAATAGGCCCTTCAGCTTTGAGGTAGGTAAACTATAATCCCACAAATGGCACAATGTACACAGGGCACAGCCGAGGGGTTTTCAGAAAGTTTTTTCTTTTTTTTTTTTTAAATATACGTTATATATTACATTTATATATTTTATGCTCTTTTTAATCACAAAGTCCAGAAGAAAATACTTATCAATGGATGGAAGACTGGATGAAATATAAGATGGATTCGGAGTATTTTATTATTAAAATATTACTCAAAAGTCTAAAAAAAAAAAAAAAAAGCCCAAGAAACAGGCAAAAATTAGAAGTATTGTTACTCCCCTCTCCTGGAACTAGCGCCAAGCACTCCATCTTCCCTAGAGACCCCTCGGCTGTCTACACAATGGGTTGACATGGCAATCTGATGTTATCACTCACACAAGCCATGTATTGCTTCTCAGTCGGCGAGATGCCACCTGAAAACTTAGGTAGTTGTGGTTAGCCACAACTCCGCTCTAACTATTCTGTGCCTCCCGACATACCCCGCATACATTGTACTGCTCTGCCACATTGTCACTCTGGCTCCTGACATACTCAGCTCTGCTATGTACTCTTTACTCTATAAATCTTGACATTCCTAGTTCTCCTACATCGCTGGGCTCTGCTAAATTGTTACTCTGAGGTTCTTGACATACCAAGCTCTGCTAAATCGCTGGGCTCTACTACCTTGACCCAAAGGGAGCAAATCTATGGTGGCATTGTACCAGCCTGTGGTTACAAATCCATCTTTAAGTTATTGCAAAAGGAAGCACTGCTTTTCTTTCTTAATTTTTGCAGTCAGTCTTCTGCTTTTATGCTAGCAATACAGTGGTGGACACAGAGAGAAAATGGCTCCTGTGCAAGAAAAGTATATGGGCCCTTTGTAGTCCAACAGTTCTGTCTGACAGAAGCTCCTTCATGTTTTGGAGGCAGTAGTGGCCCCCTTACCTTTTGGGCCCCTGTGCGGTTGTACAGCTTGCACCAATGATATGCAAACTTTGCATCTGAATCTGTGTTTGCGTCAATTGTTTTTTTGTGGTTCTGTTCAATGAAGGATTTTTCTGATGAAAGGATTAATCCAGTATTAAATCATTTTATATATATATATATATATATATATATATATATATATATAACAAAAAATAATTTTTATAGGCATAATTAATTAAAAATATTTTCCGGTGCGTAGATATTGCTCAAGCATTCTTGTTACGGAGCTCCCTGGTGCTCTGCTGGTGTCCAGTGCTGGGGGTCCTGTATGATCAATAGCTCGGACCGATCACCAGAACCCTCTTGTAGTTTGATTTCTGTTGTTGTGCAGTCTAGCTTATAAGAATCAGCACATAACAAGTGACTTCTCACTAGCGCTGAAAGAATTATCAATATTAAGATTCGGTATTATATTATAATATGCCGACCAACTTTCATGAGCAAACAAAAGTTACAACCCAATCCAATGTATTCAGCGGCAGTTTTTTTTTGCTTTTCTTTAACTTTAAGCCTAGTCTTCAACTATGCCCACTCCCACTTAGTCTAGTGCCACTGTGGAGGCTGCTCCTTATGCCTTTATCTCTTGCCCAGTGCTCTTCATGCCTTCTCTTCCAACAAAAGGCTCTCCATTCCACCTTTTCACAGACTACTTTTGCATGACCTCCCTCTCTCACACATACAGTTCCCACTACCCTCCTCATACAAATTGCTGCTTATAGTCCCCTTTCTCACACAGACTGCTCCCCATGGGCCCTTTCTAGCACAGACTGCTTACCATGACCCCCTTTCTCACACAGACTGCTCCCCATGGCCCCCTTTCTCACAAAGATTGCTCCCCATGGCCCCTTTCTCACACAGACTTCTCCCCATGGCCCCCTTTCTCACACAGACTTCTCCCCATGGCCCCCTTTCTCACACAGACTGCTCCCCATTGCCCTGTTTCTCACACATACTGCTCCCCATGACCCCCTTTCTCACACATACTGCTACCCATGGCCCCGTTTTCACACAGATTGCTCCCCATTGCCCCCTCTCACACAGACTGCTCCCCATGGCCCCCTTTCTCACACAGACTGCTCTTCATGCCCCCCTCTCTCACACAGACTGCTCCCCATGGCCTCCCTCTCACACAGACTGCTCCCCTTGGCAACCCTTTCTCACAGACTGCTCCTCATGGTCCGCTTTCTCATGCAGACTGCTCCCCATTTCCTCCTTTCTCACCCAGACTGCTCCTCATGGCCTCTTTTCTCACACAGACTGCTCCTCATGGTCCCCTTTCTCACACAGACTGCTCCCCATAGCCTCCCTCTCTCACAGACTGCTTCTCATGGTCCCCTTTCTCACACAGACAGTTCCACATTTCCTCCTTTATCACACAGACTGCTGTCCATACCACCCTTTCTCATACAGACGGCTACCCATGGCCCCCTTCTTATATAGACTGCTACCCATGGCCCCCTTTCTCACACATACTGCTACCCATGACCCCGTTTTCACACAGACTGCTCCCCATTGCCCCCTCTCACACAGACTGCTCCCCATGGCCCCCTTTCTCACACAGACTGCTCTTCATGGCCCCCTCTCTCACACAGACTGCTCCCCATGGCCCCCCTCTCACACAGACTGCTCCCCATGGCCCTCTTTCTCACACAGACTGCTCCCCATGGCCCTCTTTCTCACAGAGACTGCTACCCATGGCCCCCTTTCTCACACACACTGCTCCTCATGGCCCCCTTTCTCACACAGACTACTCCCCATGACCCCCTTTCTCACACAGACTGCTCTCCATGACCCCCTTTCTCACACATACTGCTCCCCATGAACCCCTTTCTCACACAGACTGCTCCCCATGGCCCCCTTTTTCATACAGACGGCTACCCATGGCCCTCTTTCTCACACATACTGCTACCCATGGCCCCGTTAACACACAGACTGCTCCCCATTGCCCCCTCTCACACAGACTGCTCCCCATGGCCCCCTTCTCTCAAACACTGCTCCTCGTGGTCCCCTTTCTCACACAGACTGCTCCCCATGACCCCCTTTCTCACACAGACTGATCCCCATGACCCCCTTTCTCACACAGACTGCTCTCAATGACCCCCTTTCTCACACAGACTGATCCCCATGACCCCCTTTCTCACACAGACTGCTCTCAATGACCCCCTTTCTCACACAGACTGCTCCCCATGGCCCCCTTCTCTCAAACACTGCTCCTCGTGGTCCCCTTTCTCACACAGACTGCTCTCCATGGCCCCCTTTCTCACACAGACTGCTCTCCATGGCCCCCTCTCTCACACAGACTGCTCCCCATGGCCCCCTCTCTCACACAGACTGCTCTCCATGGCCCCCTCTCTCACACAGACTGCTCTCCATGGCCCCCTCTCTCACACAGACTGCTCTCCATGGCCCCCTCTCTCACACAGACTGCTCTCCATGGCCCCCTCTCTCACACAGACTGCTCCCCATGGCCCCCTCTCTCACACAGACTGCTCTCCATGGCCCCCTCTCTCACACAGACTGCTCCCCATGGCCCCCTCTCTCACACAGACTGCTCCCCATGGCCCCCTCTCTCACACAGATGGCTACCCATTGCCTCATTTCTCACACAGACTGCTTTCCTCTTGGCCATGGCCTAGTCAGCATCAAACATTTCCAGTCCCTGACTATCAGTCCCAAAAAACAGTGGTGGCTGTTTTTATGGAAAACGCGTGACACATGGCAACAGTCCTAGGAACATACGTAGGAGGCAGGGGGAAGGGGAATAGTTGGAAGCTAATCACATTGGAAATGTGTATCGGTCAATTGTAGTGAAAAATTCAGTGCGGGTGCCGTACCTGCTGTAGATTGCAGCTTGGAAGACTTGAAACAAAGGTAATTCTCAGCACAACCATCTTAATAAAATCCAATCTTTTATTGTAGACATAGTTAAAACATATTTAAAAGAGAAAGACTTGAAATGACTTGACGCATTTCTGGCGCGTTGCAGCGCCCTTAGTCATAGGAAGACCTTAGTCATACTTCCCCTCTCTTTATGATCTACTATCTAATGAAGGTATACGGCCAGTTTTACCCTTGAGCTGAGAGCAAAAAAAAGATTCAGGGAGGCTAAACTACAACTGTCTATCTCTTACTGCCACATTGGAAAAATTTTTTTTTTTTACTTGGAGGACTTCTTTAAGCTTTGCAGCCTTTAATGCATGAGGTTTAGCATTGGTGTCTCAAGACATTCATCATTTATATGACACAAGAGTATAAGTGAACTTTATTAAGAAATGTGTCGCGTTGAAGCGGTTTACCAAAGCATCGGCTGTTGATGAAGTCCTTTCAATTCAACATGGAGAGGAAGACGGTGGAACCCTTTATTAGGAATAATCACCGTCACTGTTCAGTGTGAATTCAAGGACATGCATTACTTCCGATGGTTTAGCAAAAGGTAAATTAATTGTAGGCAGCATCGCAGCCCGGTCACCAACAGATCAAAGAATGCACATTATGAGCAATATATTATCTCCCTATATTGACGTGCCCTGCAAAGAGATCTCTCCAGATTTTATTTTATTTCTCCAGTAGTTTCTCCAAGTCATTGGTAAAATATTATTTTTAGCTGTTTCTCGATAATCTGGATGACAACCATAATGGCTACTATTTGAACTCAAAAAGGCCTAGCTTTGTAGAGCCAAATTTCTTGTACTCTGTAAGAAAGGTGGACTGTAATCTCACGTTCCTACCCCTGAAGCCACCAATCGCGCTATGTATATAGTCTCATGCGTTTTATACATATTGTGTCATATGAAATGTGAAATATGTCCTGTGGTTTTCGTGTGTATTGTGATATAGATGTCATATGCATATAGTATACAGGATAAGACTACATAGGGTAAGATATAGATTAATGTTTAGGACATAAGATAGAGTGTGATAGGCATTGTAAGTGTAATATGCTTAATATAAGATAGTAACTGTAGTTAGGTGATGACCATGGGATAAGATACAGTCAATGTTCGGGACTAGCCCATAATGGGAGGGGAAAACGCCAGTAAAAAGAGACTGCTTCCTGGTAAGAATCAGATAGGAAAGTACAGTAACCATGGTCAACTTCAAGTGCAGTGGGCTGCTAGTGCCAGCGAGAAGCTATTGTTCAGGCAGCAAGAGACCTTATTGGAATCCCTTGCGGACACTCTTGCAATGTCCGGAGCTCAAGGCTCGAAACAGGTACTGCGGAGAGTGCCTTATCTTCTGGCGTACAGAGGAAGATGAACGTGGAACCGCATGAAGGGATGGTAACGGATCCCGGGTGTACTGTGGGACTAGACGGGAAATCCCTGGGGCTGACAGAACCAGTAAACGTAGGGATAGTCCAGGAGGAACACATAGTAATGCTGAAGATGTGCTGTATTAAGGAAATAAGAAGTTTTGTGCCCGATACTACGTTTACATTCTGATGAACTTTAACTATCTAGTAAACTTTTCTTGGTTAAAATGAACCGGGTGTCCTTTGAGTTGTGTGCGGTGGCTCAAGAAGATGGAGGCCTGGAGATGGCGGAGGCCTGCGGCCTACATGTGAGTGTGAGACAGGTGGTCTCACACTCAGGTGGGGGACATCTGACAACACATTGGGGCTAAGACACAATTTGCCTGTAAAGTGACAGGGCGTTATGGAGCAACAGCTTTTCCACGGCTACCGTCCTTGGTCACTTTACACTCAAAGTATTGGAAAACTAAGTGACAACTTCTGTGATGATGTCCATATTGGTTGTCATCACCCAGCTCAACTCAGTTGTAGATAATGTTTATTTATAGGGGCTGTACCTTTTCAAAATACAGAAAAAAAGGGAGTTTAAAAGAAAACTAAAAAACACATTTTTGTCCCTGTGTCAGTTCCATTCACTTGAATACAAATGAGTTGCAATTCTTCACACGGCCCATAGACAAGAGTGACACTTTTTGTAGGAAAAAGAAACCATGTGCGACCCCTTGAAATAACTCGAAAAGTCGTAGACCCCAAGATAATGGCTCATACAGACAGTGGTCAGTGAGATGTGTGACGCCTCTTCTCGGAAGCCCTCTGTTTACCCTGGGAGATGGGGGACTCGGAGTCGGGTCCTGTGATGGAGAGATGGGGTGCAGCCGTGGCCCGGACCCGCTCCGTGCCCAGGGCCGTCACATTAAAAAGGATGGTATGGGCTTATCCGGGTTGAGTGGCTGGTTACGACTACGCCACCTGTGGCACCTGGTGAGAAGCCACCAGCGCCACTGCAGTCCGCTGAGGCATGGTGGTATGGCGGCCGTCGTTGTTACTACTCCCCACAGGCGGAGCAAGGCCTCAGGGCAGAGAGGCAGGATGACGGGGATAGTAGTCTAAGAGGTCTGTTGCTGCGTAGTGCAGTGTAGTGCAGAATAAAGAGACCGGAGGCCATAGGGGTGAACTTCCAAGGCTTTACTCACGATAGAGATGGCAGTAGGAAGGCGACTCCCTGCTCCTCGCGGAGTTCTGCGGTCACCAGCGACGAAGGAGGTCCGACAACCTCCGAGTAATTCCAGTGTTAGATCAGGACCCTGCAGCAGAGTGTTCCTAGACTTCAGACCAAGTCCTTTCCTGTCTGTGTGTGTGTAAATAGGCTGGGTCTCCCTCTGAACTCCTCTCAGAAAAAGGGCACGGGTGGCAGCGCCATTCCTTCCGATACCCGATGGGATCCTCAGGGCCTACCCGGGCTTCCCTGACCAGGACGTAGAGTAGCAAGATCAGGTGTCGGGGGTCGGTACCCCTTTTTGCAGCCGGAATCCCTCTGACTAGCTCAGCATAGAGAGGACAGGTGGCGTACACCGCTCCGTCTGCATCCTCCCTGGGATCCATTTGCTATGGAGCCACACTCTTAAGCTCCGGGCCTTCTTGGTCCTGGTCCTTGACCGGGTCGAGACATTCCTTGTCTACAACCTACCCCTCGTCCCAAGGCCAGGGCACGAGGGCTGTGACTCCATCCACTGCAGGTCCACACAGGATCCACGTTCAGTGATGAAGATCACAATAAAAATGACAGCCAAAAGACAAGGAGCCAAGATGGCAATGTATTAAATATGAAATATTAAGTGTAACTTTAATGTGAGTCCTCCACCCTTACCCACTAAATGGTTCCCCTATCTATTGGTTCCCCAGTCTCCCTGTAACCAGGAGGGCAGCACCTAGTGCCTATTAGCCCCCTCTGGTGGGAGAAGTGTGGTGTTGGATGTGAAGTAAGGGTCCTGACCATCGCACTGTTCTTACCTCAGAGGAGGAACACTACACCCTATTAAAGAGGTGCAGCATCCCTGTGGCGGTCGAACTCTCTGGGGCGCCACAGATGCATCTAGGTTTTCAAAACTCAGGGCTAAGATTAAATTTTCTTCCCTAGCGTCCATAAATAAACCGGCCAGAACAAAGTGACTTGTTGCCACCTCCCCTGGCACCCGGCACTCCATCAGATCATGAGATATGCCTGCTATAGTAGTATACTGTCTGTAATGGGTTTTTAGATAGACAGACAGCAAGTGGACATCTTGAAAAGTTGTGGACCTTCTCAATATACTCTAAGTTTTTCTTACATCAAAGCAAACATGTATTTCTACATTTTCTTTCTTGCTGGATTTCTGGAGCCTGAAATGTAGTTTTACATTCTGGAAGCTTTGAACTTAATATTTCAAGGATAATGTAAAACTGGAAAGAGATCTCGGCCATCATGTAAGACATGATTTGGTGAGCATTAGCTTGAATTGATGAAAACCATAACTATGTTGTTGGCAGTAGAAGGTATCAGTCGCTTCCAGGAATTCTCAAACCTTAGAAAGTTCTGTGGTAAGGTGCTGGTAGCCAACTGGCTCGGGAAATACCCCAGATACGGGATATTAACCACTACAATTTCTTTAGTTTTCCGTTTTAAAAAGGTTTTCATCCTAAAGTGACTTTTACGATGTTATGTTAAATTAAACGCCGCTCAGTCTTGGCATTTATTTCATTAGGAAAGAATGTAGATGCATAGACTCGGGGTTTTGGTTTTTCCTGCGTATCCTTTTTAATGATGTGCCATCAAGACTGTATTTACTGTAGAGGCCAATGGGGGACTAATTAATAGGTTTTTGGATGCCACAGGGCACATGTGGCGTCTACCCAATATACCTATTACATCTGCTTGTGTGTCAGTGACTGCAGTACAGCACATTGGAAAAATGTGTCTACAGTAGGACTTAATATACAGTAAAATCCCTTAAATCTGAGATCCAGGAGGCCTGATAATTCAGCAGAAATCTGTAACAGCATGTTAAATTTCACAAGAGCAAAATCCTGGGCGGAAGAGAACCATTTAAAGAGGACATATGCTGGATACATTCCTAATTTCGGCAGGACTAGGCCACCATGTAATGTGTAAGGTGTCGTTCTTCCCTCGCCATCTAGAGAAGTCGGAAGTATCGGGCAGCTGGATTTCAGCATGGCCACTCTTTTGTTTTCAGTTACGATAGACCACTTCCTAGAGGCATCTTGTAGTGGTTTATTCTCCTCTTCCTATCAGGAACACATGTACTCTCAACCAAATTAGCAAGAATATGCATGAAGGCTTCCGGTGGAACAGCTAGAGGATAACTGAGCAGTCGAAGAAACGGTCAAAGGAAAAACCTCTCATCTAATTCTTAGGCTTAGTTTGATCCATGGCACTTCCTCATAAGGGTGAACGGTAGAACGAATATAGATAGTCCAGCCAATACAGATAAAAACTTCTTTGCGGTTTTAGTTTGTAGCGTCTTTACTGATTGAGCAGTTGGCCATTAGTTATCTAATACATAGGGTCACCTTGAGAAGTTTCCTTGGATTAATCCTGCCTGTACACGTGAGATATTTATCATTAGATCATTGGTAGGTCACGCTTATTTTAGAAATATCGGCAAATAATCTTGTGTGTGACCATGACGCACCCCCTGGGCCGTGGTGTACTCGGTAGCCAGCCCATCGGTGCTGGGGGATGTTACGGTGGCAGTGACCCGGTCCATGACCCAGGGCGGTCAATTTAAGGGAAAGTAAAAGGGGAATAAAGTTTTTGGAAATAATGTTCGTGACGCCACCTGTGGTATGCGGCTATTTGGGGCCGCCACTGCGGTGCAGATCCACTGAAGCTGATGGTGACGCAGCAGAGTTGGTTCAGCTCTCCACAGGTAGAGCTAAGCTCCAGGGCAGGAAATGATAAATTGGATGAGGTAGATATTTGTTGGTGCTGTGTAGTGCAGGGCTGGTGATGGTGCAGCAATTGTTCAAGGACACAGTGGGGTGCAGTCTTCAGATTTTACTCACAGTTGTTAAATTCCTCAGGTTACACTTTCCGGATTATAACCGCCCACGTCGTCCTGTGTCCTCTGGGGTAGTGATCCAGCAAACTCTCAAGTATTTCAGGAGCACTTAAATGGGACCCCATTCTATGTACCTTTCCTGGTCGTCTCACTGCACTGGCTCTCGCCCTCCTGCCCTGCGCCTCACAATCAGTGTCCCAAGCCAGTGGCCCCAGGTCTTGTCGGGCGACTTGCAATCCCCTGAACCCTATGTGGCCACCTTTTCAGCGATGTAATTGTGAGTTTTGGCTGCAACACCTTGCAAATGCTGCAGCCTCCGATTGTCTAGCTGAGCCTGGTTGTTCTCCACTAGTTTAGGGGCCGGTCCCCTCTCTGCGGCCTGATCCCTCCACGTCAGCGTGGATTCGGGCGCACGGGTGGCCTCTGCACTCACCGTGCCCCTGGGATCCCCTCTGTTCCTCCTGGAGCCCTTCTCACTGCTCCTCTCTTTCTCCTGGGCCTCTCTCACTGGGCCCTGCTCCTGTCTCCACTCCTCCTGAGCAGAGCTCCTCCTGAGCTCCTGCTCTGAACTCTCCCTCTGACTGAACTCTCTCTAGAACCTTCCACCCTCTCTTTTATACTTCTACCCTCTGTGCTCCACTGAACTTCTTCCTCCACCCACCTCCTCTACCTAGTTCCACCCTCCAGCTAGGGACCAGGGACTGTGCTCTCCCTTAGGAGCAATCTCGCCCTTCCCTACTGAAGTGGAGTGTATTGAATGTGGGTGTGTGGGTAGTATTCCCTCCTTACCTGAGAGTGGGGTACCATACCTCTGGGTGAGATGCACTACCTCTGTGGCGACTGAACCCGCAGGGGCGCCACAACTACAAAAAGACTGTATAGATAGTCATTACATTTCACCAAATTTAGCTGGCATCGTCACAGTATGGTAATAGTGTAGCACTCTACGCTACTCTCATACTCCAGCCTTTCCAAATAATTTTGATTGGTCATCGTGTTACGATATCTCTATAGCATGTCAGTTGGAGGTTGCCACATTTATAGATCTGCTAATGATCTGCAGCTAAATATGTCATGTCTATGGCCAGTTTTAGGCTAATGTGTTCTATGTGCATTAATAGAGGAGGTTGCTTTTGGCAGGGTTTCTTTTGACATATGCTTTATGGGATGTAAATACCGGTATTACTTTGCGGCTGTGTCCAACGGACCCCGTAGAGAGTTACATAGTCTATGAAGTCTGTACCATTTGACATCTTCTGAATTGACTGTGGTCAAAAGGGAAAGACTTTGTAGTGTTGAATAAATGTCTATATAGGAGATAGTTCTTTGGAAGGGCAACCCGTAATGGTTAGACCTACCTGTAATATCTGTCAAGCTGCTCAACATTCCCTTTCAATCTCAAATAAAGCTATATGCAGAATACAGAGAATGTTATCCATATATAGAATACGTTAAGGAAGTGAACAAAGAGGGCCAAACTTCCCTCGTCTGATGTGCAATTGGGTCTAACAAGCAGCCAGAAAAGGGTAGAATTCACTTCTACACCGGCAATTTTGTGCCGGGCTTCCCGGGTGCCTTTGCTGCTTACCCCGGCACAGAATTGAATACTGCCTTGGTCCTTCTGCCACATAGGACTGAACTGGATGCCGGACCAGGATAGTTTGTGTAACACTCGAGTAGTGATGACGAGATGACTGGACTGAAGGCCACACATACACACATGGCGCAAGCCATCACGCTAGCGCACACGCTTGACGGCCGAGGTACTCTTCACCGGCTCCCACTAAAGGGAGAGGGACTTTTGCAGAGCTTTTCCCAGGTGCCCATATCAGGGTGGCTGGTGGCTGAGCACACTGGCCACAGTTGGGTCAAACACTCCAATGAACTATACCAGGAAGGCAGAGATGAACCTAACAAATTTGGTAGTTCAGGGAGCAAAAACGGGAACGCAGAAACCAGAGGACACTAAACACCAGAGCCAAACCAAAGAAACACTCACCAAAGAGTTACTATCCGTACCACTAAAGTGAAACTGAATAATCAGAGGTGAAATAGAGCATATGGCGGGTTTAAATATCCCTATCATGGATCACCTGACACCACTGAGGCAACACCCAATCTCCACCCTCTGCCCAGAGAGACAGAGGAAGGGGGAAAGGAGGGCAGAGAGAAATAAACCTCCCACCTCATACCAGAACCAGGAGACATAGCGTCCCATTTTTCCTGGCAACAGCTGATGCTGCGAAACCCGGCGTTCCGGGACCTCTTAATAGCCTAAGTGCTGGGAGTTATGGTGTCCCACCTCCCAACTAGACCACGCTATGAGGCAGGTCCCTTGGAATGGAATACACTGGCACTCGGGGCCCCGCATGGGCCCTGTCCCTCCGAAGGCAACACCCCACCATTCGCAGCCAGAGAGTGGCAAGAGGCCATCCGCCAGGGAGTCGGAGTATGCCCGGAAACACGAAGGGCATGCTTGCGCTGCCTGACAGTTTGTTTATCTCTATTATCCATGTACAGTCATGTAAATTGCATAGGTAAGAGAATAAATGATTGGTTGCGTTTTAATGTCTGGGACCCTTCTATACCTGAAAATGTGTGTGTATCACTCATTATGGTTATTAGTGGAGGGTTAGCTGGACATACAAAATCTGTATATATTGAGAATAATGACCCACCATATTTCCGCAATAGACATTTTCTCCCACCTCGATAAAGCGTTACTATGCATGTGAGCACAGTTCACCATCAATAAATTGGGTGTAGACCCCTTTATCCTGATTTATGACATGTTTAAGTTACATACCAGAAAAGTTTCAGACGAAAACGCCGATAACATCCATGATGACATTTTCCTTATTTTGTTTGATCTTCTCCAGACGCATCCAATAATTATCACACTGCTAAATGTATGTAAAATCCACCTCCTGTTACATTTTTTTATATCAAAAGCTCAAAATGTTGCTTTTTTCCCCTTGTCCTTCCCACATACTTAATTTACAGCTCAACTTTAATGCAGAATTGGCGCAATATCCATTAAACATAGGCACAAAACACCTAAACCTTGAGGAAAGGAAGAGAAGAAGATTAGTACTTAATTGTCATATGCCAAGGCAAAATTGATCATTTTGTCTTTCTACCCAGCTTATTCTTCTCTTTCCCATTAGGTCTGTGACATCACGTGATTAAAAACTAACTAGCTGAATACTTCTAAGCTCTATGTAGAAACAGGAGGTCAATTTTCCCTGTAAGAGTCATAAGTCACTTCAAAAGTCAATGGTAGGGGAGGAGCAGCTGGATCAGCAGTTAAAGAGGGGAATGATAAATGCAGGGACAAAGGACTTCCCATTTCTACATAGAGTACAGAAAAGAAGAATTATCTGGGTAGAAAGGCAAAATGAGCAATTGTAAGTACACAGTGCTGCATAATATGATGATTGCAATATATTAAGAGGATAAAAACTTTGATGGGAGGAGGAGTGCTTCTTTAAGAACATATTTGTGTCATCTATACCTGAAGAGAGATTGCTTTAGAACAGCATTGGATGTCCTCTATGAACTACACAAAAAAATTGCCTCCAAACAAATTGTTCCTTTATGGGTTTATTCGAGATCATTTTCTTCTTTTATCCATTTTTTTTTCTAAGCTTTTACAAAAACAAAATGAAATTCGCCCGGGCATCGCTCGGCACGTCTCCACAAACGTGCTGATTCCACTCCTGCAGACAGCTATTTCTGTCGGACATATGGTGGAAACATGTATATAGTGAACCTGTCATGGTATTTTAACAAATGGATTATTGTCATTTGACATTTTGTCTTCCGTCTGCTCGATGCCCTTTTCTCCGCGCAAGAAAGATGTTTCAAAGCCCAATACTTCATAGACCCATAGTCTATTTTTACTTGCTTAAAAGGTTTAGACCTGAACTGAAGATTATAAGAGGCTTTTGGAACTGTACAAGAGAAAAGAAAAAGACATCGAAAGTGTTTTGTACATTGAGTAGGTTCCCTCTAAGTGTCGCAAACAAATAACAGCGTTTTGTTGAGGTTCACGCGGCTGTCTATCAGTTTGATATCCAGCTTCTTTCAACAGGAGTCTTCTATAACCACAGATAAAATGCTGAACACTACTCAATGCAATTTCATTTTTTTTTTAATCCAATAAACTGGAAAACATTCTAATCAATTAAACATTGACGTTAATCGTGTATTTGTTAACCAATTTTCAAGACTGCAACATTTAGCACCAAGATGCTGTGGGGAGAAAAGACACAGTAAATCCTTCTCCGGAACCTTGATGTATCTTCCTCTAAAGTTTACCATAGACATAAAGTGGAAAGCAGTTGAGAGCTGTGGGTTATGGTCCATAGTATGACAAACATACATGACCATGAATATGATAAGTCACCACTGTGGTTGTGCTGGTTCAACATCTGACCGTGGCCCGGCCACAAACAAGACCAACTACTGGTGGAAAATCCCAAAATGGCAAATCGTGTTGCCTGTATTTTGGCATCAGGAAAGAACCTGATTAATTATTGATCATCAATTAGAAATAGTTAGAATTGGTGGTCTTGCCTTCCAAGCTACCAAAAATCTCAAAACACTTACAGTTCGCATCAGGATTACAATTGTCTAAGAAAAATGGCAACTTCAACTCTTCAACTTCAATTTGGCCAAGAGTGGATTTATACAGAAGGAGTTTTCTATCTTTGGCATGCCTACTAGACAAACTATAAAAGTGTCATCTGTAATCGCTGGGACCTCATTGATCCAGTGCTCAAAGGGAGACTTTTCTAATTTGCAGTGCATCTAGCTATGCATGCACAACTCACCAGTTGTATTGTTTCACTTTTTGACAGACCTACATTCCGACGTAGTAATGGGACCCAACTATAGCATGGTACAGAAGACGACAAGCCTATCTGAAGATGGTCATTTTCTTGTAGCACCGTTTATGAAGGAGTAGCAACCTTTAATCCAGTGCACGGCCACAGTAATACTCATTGCTTAAGCTTTAAATCTGCATCCAACACATTTCGAACTATTACTAGTGATGAGGGAGCATACTCTCAAGTACCCCGGATTCTCGGGTCCCTTCTCTGCATGTTTGGTGCTCTTTAGAGCGCCAATCAACATGCAGGGATTGCATGCCACTCACTGTAATGCCGCAGCCATGTTGGTTGTACCATTATAGTGATTGGCTGGCCGCAGAACGTCATCAGGTCTATATCAGACCTGGCGCCGCTGTGCTCGTCAGTCTACTCCGCAATCAGACAGTGTAGGGAGAGCTGCTGCTGAGCTAGGGAGAGATTTGGTTGTGTATTAGGTAGTGTAGGGCGAAAACAAGTACATTACACATATCCATCTCAACAAACAGTCCTTCTGAGGACTAATCCATCTGCAGAGATATCAGGCAGGCAGTGTATATAGGCAGGCAGGCAGTGTATATAGCAGACAGCAGTGTATATAGCACAAGAGGCTCAATTCCAGTTCTGCCTTCTGCTGCTGTTAGATATTTCTAGACAAAGGCCCAGGTCTCAGGGACCAGGAATAATTTTTTTTGGATCTTAATTCTCATTATTTGCTTAAAAAGCAATCCAGAGAATACTGTTTTTCTGCGCCATTTGCTTGTTGGTACTGCAGAATCCAGCCAGGTCCTTTCCATATTACAGCGCTAAAAATCCAGCTATTTAAAACTGTTGTTTCTCCGTCACACGGATCACATATAATTGCACAGAAAATGCTGCCATTTTTGGCCTCCATTCAAATTTTTTTTCAGTGTGTCAGCAAAGATTTTGGCATCGGTTTGCTGTTCAAAATAGTTACCCACAGGCCAGGTATTTAAAACTGGTTTGTCTGTCACACAGATCACATATACGTTTTCTGAAAATTCTGCCATTTCTGGCCTCCATTCTAATTTTTTTTCAGTGTATCAGCAAAGTTTTTGGCACCGGTTTGCTGCTCAAAATAGTTATCTACAGGCCAGGTATTTAAAACTGTGGTTTGTCCGTCACACCGATCACATATAACTTCACTCCAAATTCAGCCATTTGTAGTGAGAGTGGAAGATATTGTCCTCCATTTAAAATGGGCAAGGTGCGTAGCAAGGGACGTGGAACTGGTGATGGTGATGGTGCATGCCGAGGCCGTGGGCAAGCTGAAATTGTGCCACAACAAACACCCACATCTTCTCGCCCGACCATCCTGTCCCAATTCCTAGGGGACCGCAGCACACTACTATTGAACCCAGAGCAGTGTCAAAAGGTTGTTGGTTGGATAGCGGATAATGCTTCCAGTCATTTAGCCACCACCCTGTCTTCCACACGGTCAAGTCTCAGTAGCCGTGAGTCTGGACCGCATATTCCTCACCTTGATCCTCCTTCCTCCCACCATGCCGAGTGCCCGGAGACAACTGATCCCACACTTGGACACTCTGAAGAGCTGTTCACTTTTCCATTCTTGAATTTGGGCCTCTCGCCCGGTCCACTTGAAGCGGGGCAAGAGGAGATTGCATGTAACGATGCCCAAATATTTGAGCAGCCGCGGTCACATGAAGGCGACTGTGGGAAAGTGTCACAAGAGGTGGACGATGATGAGACACAATTGCCAGAAAGTTAGGAGTAGGACCAGGGTGCGGAAGTGGAAGACGAGGTGGTGGATGATATAGTAACTGACCCAACCTGGCTGGAGGACATGCAGAGCGAGGACAGCAGCACAGACGAGGAGGGAGGAAGAGCAGCCCAACAGACAGGAAGAAGCAGTGTGGTGGCCGCAGACAGAAGGCAGGCAACCGTTCACCGTAACACCAATACGAAGGAAGTTGCCAGTACAACTATTAGGTCTTCCTGAGTCTGGTTGTTTTTTAAAGACTCTGCCGATAACCTCAAAAAGGCCATTTGCACCACCTGCCAGGCCAGCATCAGCAGGGGTGGCAAAACTAGCAGCCTGACCACCACCAGCATGATCAGGCACATGGCAGCAAAGCACCCGACTTTGTGGGCCGCACCCCAGGGTCCAGGAACAGTGTCAGCGGGTGGCACCATTGCTTCTTCTGCTGTTGTGCATGCAAGCCAATCCCCTGTCCATGGTGCATGCGAAGATGCCTCCTGCCCTGCACCTGTCATTGCACACTCAAGTAGCAGCTTCAGGAAGCACGTCCTAGTCCGAGCGCAGCGTTCAGTTGTCCATACCCCAGTCCTTGGAACGCAAGCAAAAATACGCAGCCAACGCCCCACAGGCCACACTACTAAATTCCCACATTTCACGACTGTTTGCACTCGAAATGTTGCCTTTTAGGCTCATGGAGACGGAAGCATTCCGCAACCTGATGGCAGTGGACGTCCCTCGGTACTCGGTCCCCAGCCGCCACTATTTCTCCCAGTGTGCCGTCCCTGCATTACACAAGCACATGTCCCAAAACATTAGCCGTGCCCTCAACAACGCAGTTACCGGGAAAGTCAACCAAACCACAGACACATGGACCAGTGCATGTGGGCAGGGACGGTACATCTCGCTGACGGCACACTGGGTTAATATAGTGGAAGCTGGGACCCAGTCGGACTTTGGGACGGAACACATCCTCCCGACGCCAAGGATTGCGGGCCCTAGGTTAATCAGGGTTGCCCCCACAGTCTACAGCTCCTGCACCTCATCCTCCTCAGCCTCCTCCTCCTCTTCAGGCTCCATCTCCGAAATGACCACATCTGTCACAATCTGGAAGCACTGCCTTGGCCAAGCAGCAACAGGCTGTGCTGAAGCTAATATGCTTAGATGACAAACTGCACAATGCTGAAGAGTTGTGCACAGTTCTGAAAGAGCAGGCAAATCTGTGGCTCACACCACTGAACCTACAGCCAGGCATGGTCGTGTGTGACAAGTACCGGAACCTGGTGGCAACTCTAAGGCGATGCGAGCTCCCACACGTACCATGCCTGGCCCATGTGCTTAACCTCGTGGTTCAGCAGTTTCTCAAATCCTACCCGGAGCTGCCAGATCTGCTTGTTAAAGTAAGCTGCCAGCGTGCCCATTTTGGAAAGTCACCTACAGCTTCCGCCGCCCTTGCCTTGTTTCAGCTGCATTTGCAGCTTCCAGCTCACTGACTGGTGTGTAATGTCCCCACGCATTGGAACTCTACACTGCAGATGTTGGGAAGGATTTGTGAGCAGAAGAGGGAAGTTGTTGAGTACCAGCATCAACAAGGCCATCGGTATTCAGTTCAGACTCCACACATAAGACCTCAGGAGTGGACATGGATGTCAGACATATGTACCATCCTCAAAAACTTTGAGGACTCCACCAAGATGGTTAGCGGCGATGATGCCATAATTAGCGTCACCTTCCCGCATTCCTGTCTTCTGAAATTCTCTCTGCTCACAATCAAAGACGAAGCATTGCAGGCGGAGCATGATGAGATGAAGCAAGGAATCATACAGGGTGATTACACACAGCCCAGCCTCATCTCATCCCAACGTGGATTGGGTGACAAAGAGGAAGAGGAGGAGGAAGAACAAGAGATAGTTTCATGCGCTATAGACGGTACTACCTGCACAACTGTCATACAGTCTGTTCAGCGTGGATGGCCAGAGGACAGAGAGGAGGAGGAGGAGAGCTTGGTCAGTCATCCTCTTGGTGAGGACACGGAAGTCTTGCCTGTTAGCAGTCTGGCACGCATGGCTGAGTTTATGTTATGCTGCCTTTCCCATGACACTCGGGTTCTCAAAATTTTGGGTGACAGTCATTACTGGTTGGTGACACTTCTAGACCCACGCTACAAGGAGAACTTTACATCTCTTATTCCTGAGGCGGACAGGTCTACAAAAATGGGGCAGTACCAGAAGTCCCTTGTTGCGGAACTATTAAAAAAATGCCCATCTGAAAACGCTGGCAGCAGAGGTCACAGTTCGTTGGACAACCAAGGAGTACAGGCGAGAGAGACACAACTTCAATCCAGCAGAGGCAGGGGAACACGGTCAAAGTTCTGGGAGGATTTTCTCAGTCCCTCGCATCGCACAAACCCTGAGGCGTGGGGTACTCTCAAAAGGAGTTCAAAGTCTGAGAAGATGCTGAGGGAGTATCTTGCTGACCGTACCAATGTCCTCCGTGATACCTATGTGCCTTATAACTATTGGTTATCCAAGCTGGATACGTGGAATGAACTGGCTCTATACGCCTTGGAGATCCTGGTCTGCCCTGCCGCTAGCGTTTTATCAGAGCGGGTTTTTAGTGCCGCTGGTGGATTTATAACTGATAAGCGCATCCGCCTGTCAACTGAAAATGCTGATAGGCTGACTCTTATAAAAATGAACAAGGGTTGGATTGGGCCAGACTTCTCAACACCACTGAATGATAGCAGCGTAACATAAACTCAAATCCAGTGTCTTTTTTTGGGAGGTGCATGGAAATACACACCCACACATGGGTATACACTTCCTGATTTTGTCTATTTGCTCTTGTCCTCCTCCTTCTCCTCATCCTCCACCACCATATCACCAGGGTGACCGTGGTCCATGATGAACACCCACATAATCTTTTTAAAAGGGTGTTTATGATGCCCGTAAAAATTTTTTTTATACAGTATGTTCATGTTCATTCAGGGGTAAATGTTTGTCAGCCCATACACTTACTGCATGAGCATTACAAGTATAGGAGACCCGCTCCTTTCTAATGGGAACATTTTTTTTATGAGGCCCTCCTCCACATCTCTTCCAAGGGGCATTGGAGTGCCTCCCAATTTTTGGCAGCCCTTGCATTCACTGCATAAGCCAACACGATATGAGACCCACTTCCTAATAATGGGGACATTTTTTCATGTGGCCGTCTATGTCTCTTCCAAGGGGCATTGGAGTGCCTCCCAATTTTTGGCAGCCCTTGCATTCACTGCATAAGCCAACACGATATGAGACCCACTTCCTAATAATGGGAACATTTTTTCATTAGGCCCTCTACGTCTCTTCCAAGGGGCATTGGAGTGCCTCCCAATTTTTGGCAGCCCTTGCATTCACTGCATAGGCCAACACTATATGAGACCCACTTCCTAATAATGGGGACATTTTTTCATGTGGCCGTCTATGTCTCTTCCAAGGGGCATTGGAGTGCCTCCCAATTTTTGGCAACCCTTGCATTCACTGCATAGGCAAACACAATGGGAGACCAACGTCCTAATAATGGGAACATTGTTTTCATGAGGCCCTCTGACCTCCACGTGTCTTCCAAGGGGCATTGGAGTGCCTCCAAATTTTTGGCAACCCTTGCATTCACTGCATAGGCAAACACAATGGGAGACCTACTTCCTAATCATGGGAACATTGTTTTCAGAGACCCTCCTCTAAGTCTCTTCAAAGGGGTATTGGGGTGCATCTAAATTTTGGGCAGCCCTGCCACTCACTGCATACGCAATAACAGTATAGGAGACCCACTCTTTAGTAATGGGAACAATAAAACATAGCCGGCTGATGGCTGTCTAAGAATAGTGAGGGCCGACTGCTGGCCATTTAAGAATAGTAAAGGCTGCTTGATGGCCCTATAAAAATAGGCTTTGTGATTTTCAGAGTCCCTCCTTCATAAATGAAACACGATGTGTCTGATGATATCTCACACACCACTTGGCCAGATAAGGTTGTAAAATGTTAAAATGACATTTCCTGGTGAATGCATTTGTCACGGTTGAAAGCAATATAAAAGTGCAAAAACGCATCAAAAACGCTACGTGTGAACATAGCCCAAGGTGTGGAGGAGAATTTTTGTTTTTGGTTATTTTTTTTGCTTTATATACAAGTCATTATCCCGGAAAGGATGTCCCTTAACATATTTCCCAGGAAAATCCATTTTGGTTTCATTTTTGTATGTTTTATTGCGAGTCCATAAAAGTGGCGTAATACTCTGACAACGTTGTTGACAGAAGTGACCTGGGAGTCAGAAATGCTTCCAGGAGTCTTCCCCGTGCTGTTCCCATGTCATTTGAGCACTGTTCCTATCGATTTGGGCAATTTTTAGGCCCTCTGCAGACCGCCGGGGGGAGCCGCCTGAAAAATGCTCGAGTTTCCCATAGACTTACATTGGGCTCATTGCTCGATTCGAGCACCCGAGTATTCCAATGTGCTCGACCCGAGCATGGAGCACCCAAGCATTTTAGTGCTCGCCCATCAGTAACTATTACATGTCCTTATTCATGGAACCATGTAATTGTTTGAAATGCGTTTGTATGGATTTGTTGTTTTATTGAAATGTAAAATAAAGCTGAAGCATCGAGAACGATCGTGGTCGTGTGTTGGATTAAAAGTTGGTACTTTGAATATGAGAATTGGCGTGCTACAAAATGGAGGCCGTGCACCTGCTAAAAAGGAAAGGATAACTGCAAGTATTGGTGAGCCCATATGACGTGATTAGAATAAAACTTACCTTTTTCCTAGGCTTAGAGAACTATTAAGAGGGCAAATACAAGTGAATGGTAGAACCTAGACTGTCTTTAACAGGTCATCTGAATGTAGAAAGGACTAAAAACACAATGGTAGTCCCCATAGGATACAAATTTTTCATAACACATTAGTTGGGTCTAGGTGAGAGGAGCATGAAGTAGAAATTTTAACACCAAAAGGGACAAATCCCTGGGTCATGCTCCTTTCCTAAGTCCCTATGTAACGTGACGCGGGTTGGTAGCCATGGGCGAGGTACTCGTCTCTTGCACCCCGGCATGTTACATTAAAGCGGAGGTCCGCGCTGGGTGTTTGAACCTGTGCTGTGAGGGCGCTACGTCTATGCAGGCTGCTTGAAGCAGATGACCCTGGTTTGCCAGGACTAGGCGTTGGGCAGTTCAATGAGGGAGACCACCAGATAAAAATAAACTTTTTACTCAACTATAACAGGGAAGGGATTATATACAGGATAGCACGCACATATCTTGATGAATGTTTCTTTCAACACACGGAGCATTTTCCCCACACAAATTCCTTCCTCTTTTCTCTCTCATCCTCTGTTTTCACTATTTGTCTTTACTCTCTTTACTTATTCCCACTTCTTCACCACAACCCAGCTCAACACTACAGTTCAGCTTAGCAAGAGTCCTTTACTCAACCCGTGGTTCCGCATCTTCTTTCCCCTTAGGGGATCTATGGTGTGAATATGGCCGGTACTGATCTTCTCTAATGCTCTTGAACTCCCGCCCAGGGCACTCTATTCATCTCATGTACTCAGTCTTGTCTAGGCCGTTACTTTTAGGAGTTATAATCTCTGGGCCTTACTGCTGCTAGGGGTCCTCTCCTAGGACCAGCCTTTGGAAAATCACTCTCTCTCAGTCACTTCTGCTCCAGATCTCGCTGTCTCTTCCTTTTGGTCTCCTCTCACTTAGGGACACCCAAGAATGTGGCACTGCTCACATTGCACCTTAGGTCCTTTCTCTACGCACTCCAAGCCTCATCTGACTTCTTGACAGGAAGCTGTCACTTTCCCTTCAGTCTATCCCCTCCCACTCTGGGCTACTCCCAAACATTAACTCTCGCTATTCCTACTGTCAGGCAATTTTCATTATCAACATTACTAATGTCTTTAACGCACATCACAATTCACATTATACACTACAACAATTTACATATTCTTTAAGGGGGAACGTGGGCAATATGTCCATTTCCTTACACCTACCTTATTCAAAAGCAGTATCAGTTTTTCCTGAAGTGTTCCTTTAAGTATGAAAAATACACATAGAAGAATAAACCACACACAACAGGTATTTACGGCCTTTGGCAAAACGTACGTAAAAATAAAGCTTCTCTCTTTTTTTTTCAGGCTGTGTTTTCTAAATCTCTGCCTTAGAATATGTGGGTGTAAAATTTCATATCCCAAAATAAATTCTGATTGCTTTTAAAACATAGCGAACAATCGTAGATATATACTCTTCTTTTTTTTTACTGTAAGTGAAATTGGGTCTAAGCGCCTGTTAAGTGAGCCTCGGTTACTACTACTATGTTGAAATTTCTTTTTATCGTTTTCCATCCTGCCTGCAGTTTTATTTGTCTATTTACGGCTTACATTGGAAAGAATAATCCGGAAACCAAAAAAAAAAAAAAAAAAATGGCTGTAAATGTGAAACAGCGTTTTCACCTTTGGCGACTGTGATTACAGGTTACAGTGGGAGGTGAAGATTCTCCGTTAAGGTTCTCAGGTGGGAAGTCAATTCTACCCTAACTGCGCACTAAATCGAGCTCGTAAAAAAATAAAAAAATAAAAATTACAAAAATAAAGAGCCCTGCACTCTTACGCTGTCATTGAGAAACACCCATCAAGTTAAGAGATTTGTAAAACATAAAGGGACATAAAAAAAAAATAAAAAAAAAAAGGTTCTTGTTCTGAAACTGCGGCTCTATTTAAGGGGCACGATAATTTGGTCGGGCTGCCTGCTAAGTAATTTGTAAGCATTGAGAACACGCAGATTATTGTCTACGGACAGATGGCGCATCACTGTTTATTCCCTGTTCCTTCTGTGAATTTTCAGATGTAGGCCGATGTGCTTTTCTGGAAATCTTTCTTTTCTCTCGCTCCTGAAAAGAAAAAAAAAATGGTTATGCGAAACAGGCATTGGAGCACAGAGAAGAGCGTCCAGGAAAGCAGGATCTTAGGCCAGATGTGACCATAGGCAAATAAAGAGGACTCTTAAGTACCGGAGAAGGGGGGAGGAAGCCGGTTAGGAGTATTCAGGGCCCTGTTTGTTTGGAAGCAACAAATAAGAGAAGAGTCTTCATACCACTCAGTGATTGCATCAGAGTTGTAAAAGTTCAATTTCCGAGATGACAATATTGTAATGTAACGGGGCACGGGCGGTAGCCGTGGGCGAGGTACTCGTCGCTTGTGCCCCGGCATGTTATATGAAGGTGGTGGTCCTGGCTGGGTGCGTGGACTTCTGCTGTGAGGACGCTATGCCAGTCAGGCCGCATGTTACTGGTTTGCCAGCACCCCCCGTGTTGAACAAATCAATGAGGGAGACCACCATTCAAAATTAAACTTTTTACTGAACAGGAACTTGGTGGGGAATATGTACAACAGAAAGCAGGTACACAGTCTTATGAACGTTTCCTTTACAACTCGGAGTATTTTCCATACAGATTCCTTCCTCTTTACCCTCTTGTCCTCTATTTTCACCATACCTCTTTACTCTCTTTGTTTGTCCTCTGTATTCACGGTGCCACACTACTTTGCCACAACCAAGCTCAACACTACAGTCCTGCTTAGCCAGAGTCCTTTACTCGACCCATGGCTCTGCATCTTCTCTCCCCTTAAGAGAGCGATGGTGCCGGTCCTTATTTTCTCTAGTGTTCTGTAATTCCCGCTCAGGTCACTATACATCTCACATACTCCATCCTGTCTAGGCCCGTTACCTCTTGGAGTTATAAACTCCTCTCTGCTAGGCGCCCTCTCCCAGGACCCATCTCCAGAAAAATCATTTTGTCCCTTAGTCCCTTCGGATCACGCTATCCCTTTTCTCTCGGTCTCCTCTCACTTAGAGACTCTCTAACAGGAAATTGTCACTTTCCTTTCAACTTTTTCCACCCTCACTCTGGGCTAGTCCCAAACATTAACTCTCACTAGCCCTACTGTCAATCTACACACATCATCAATATTACTAACATCTTTAACGCACATCACAATTCACATTATACATTACATTTCACATTACATCACATAAAACTATTTAGTTTTTTGGGATTTTATTTTCTTTAAACATCAAGACAAAACTGGGAACATTTTAGGAAAAAAATGTAAAAGATCTCAATTATTTGTCAATCAACCAATGAGTCCTTGTATCTATTAAAAGATAGAAATTCACATATTACTTCTACTTCGCTTTGGTAAATCTCAAAAAGATGCCCAACACTAAATTTGATACTAACTACTACACCAACAACTAAAGGTATAAGATGAACCTCCTGGGCCCCAGTGCAAGATCAGTAACCTGCCACCTGCCACATATCATTTATAATATAATATTAGACTTTGGGCAACTTTAGACTCTGAACTCACTATAATTACAGAGTTAATTCCATCGTTTAAAGAAAAGGGGAATATGGTGAACTGGCATTAGTCATACCGCAATGAATGGATAAATAATAAATGCAATAATTTGTATAATACAAAATTAGTCTTTATTCAAAACAGATAGATATACAATTACTAACCATTTAAAAACATGAAAAAATTCCCTTATGGAGAAAAATAAGGACGTTACTTTGTTTTAATACAATATCCATTTAGAGGGTACCCTTCGAATTGTAAATGTCATAAACGTGGTACACATAAATTTTAAGTATGCTGTATAGACCATAATATAATTAAATCCATTAAATATCTGGATATCCCCAACCAAAAAAATATAAATATACCGTATATGTCTATTCAGGGGTCAAGTTAGAATCACTGGGGAGCAATGAGGGCAAAAATGCCCAAAAGAAAAAAAATACAATCTGTGAGGCAGTGAAGGGAATTATATGCGAGGGACGATATATATCCCCCAGAAAGCGCATAGAAGCATATTATACCCGCTGGAGTGCATTGCTATCACAGACATAGTTGTGATTGAGTTGCAGAATTAAAGCAAGTTTGAACTTGGGCAAGCTATTTGATCAAGGGAGATTTATTCTTGGAGTGGACTACAGGATGGCAGTGGGGCGGTCCACTCCCTCCAGCCCGGGTCTTGCAAGTGGCTCATGTCCACAGTTTTGATTTAAAAACCTGCAGCAAAGGTTTGGGTGTGTCAGTTTTGTGTTTGCAAGCTGCATAGCTGGAGGCTCTGCAATACTGGCCTGTGTGACATGAACACAGAGCCAAGAAGGCAAAGATTCTGACACACCTCAGAGCGACACAGCGGCGTAGTCGCCCACGGCAATGAGTTTGGAAACGGACTGTTCTTTGTGGACCCGGCTGCGAACCGGAGGATACCGTTTGGCCTTAATTTGTGAGTTTTGGAATTAATGTATCATTTAAGTTGAACTGTACTTGGGTCACTGCCTCATTACCGCACAGTGTGAACACTGCCGCATTACAATACTTAAACATATACACACCTCAAATGTACATCTCCAAATAAGCTCAGATAGAAGGGATATCGAACCCTACGCGTTACGCCGCCACTGTGGCTTCCACGGGGGTAATGTGCCAGACATATGTGAATGCTATAAGTAGACGTGAAACAGGTGTGTTGAACTAATCAAGAATGGCTTAACCCTGTAGACCCCATCCACGCTGATGTATTGTATCCACAGAGCAACAGGGATCAACCACAAGTGTCTCTAAATGACTTTGCGATAACTCCGCTGTATGCTGAATCCAGGAAGCAGGACCACACGCTTCAATGCAGCGTGCAGTCCAGCCTGGAAAGCAAGACCGGAAATGACGTCCGCCAATGCAACGCGTGACTGAAAGTGATGCATGCAAATGTAAGTGGAAAACAGTGTGCGTCTCAAGATGGAGTGAACCGCCGGAAATGGAGATCCAGCCTGTATGCGGTCCAGCCTGGAACGCAGGGCCGGAAATGACATCCGCCAGTGCATCACGTGACCGGAAGTGACGTGTGCAAGGGCAGGAGGGAACCAGCTGGGAAGGCAGGCGCCGGTGAGTCACTCTACCTTCCCGGCGACTGCGCACAAGTTTCCTGCTCTACAAGGCTACACAGACGGCAGCGATTACTGCACCTTCCGTACACGGTGGATTGCGCAGGCGCGGGATCCGGCCGGGAACTACATGTCACAGGGCCCAGTGACGTGTAGGGGAGGGGGGGGGGATATGGAAATTAAGTTAATAGCCGGGGATTTCTTCGCGTCCTCCAGACGCGAAGCTTTTCAAAACTAATTTAATAAAAACGTATTTCAAAGCAAGCAAACCTCTAATATGGGACATACAGGTAAGTATAGATTCACATTTCTATCACCTGTATGCCCATATTAGAGGTCTGATAGGTCCCAGGGGGGTGACAGATTCCCTTTAAGCTCTTTCCTACAATTTGGAATAGTGCTAATCCATCTTCTCCCTTTTCCATCCCTTCTAGGAGAAAAGAGTGGCATGATTTTCAGGCTCATTTCCCTGTAACATAATTATGAATGTTGCACTGATTTTTTGGATGATGAGCTTTACATAGGCTCCTCATAGGGTCGTTAAGTTGTTAACCAATGATTGGTCTAACCTTAGTCTATTTATTTAATATCACACCAGTAGTCAATAGGGTATATCCCAACCCCAAAATAGTTTAATAATCGAGGGACTAAATGTGCGCACAGAAAAATTCCTCATAGACTTTCTACCAAACCCATTTTGGAGGAGAGTAATCAATGGAGTGTTTCAGCCCCTTCAAAATTGACACCCCTACCTATGACATGCCAAGTGAAAATGTAGTTAGGACAACGCACAGTGTCTACAGTACAGTGCAACATATTAGGCTGTCATGGAAAAATGCTGCAAAGTAAGAATGCTTTAAAATAGAAGTGTTAATAGTTTATTTTTTTTTTATCAATAAACACAATGCAAAGTGAATGAACAAAAGAGAAATCTAAATCCCTTCAGCATTTGGTGTCCATTTGTCGCCTTCATCACTTCTTCTAGGTGCTTGTCACTTGAACAGTTTTTGAAGGAGCTCAGCAAGAGGTTGTTCCAAACATTTTGGAGAACTGACCCCAGATCTTCTGCGTATGAGGCTTGTGCAGATCCTTCATGTGATCCAAGACAGACTGGATGATATGAGATCAGGGCTCTGTGAGGCCAAATCATCACTTCCAGGACTCCTCGTTCTTCATGACATTGGCTGGATGTTTGGGGTTGTTGTCCGGCTGCATGAGAAATTTAGAGCCAATTGGACGCTTCCTTGATAATTCATTATAGTCAAGTATCCACCTGTATTTCTCAGTATTGAGGATACCATTAGTCCTGACCAAATCCCCAACTCAATTTGCTGAAAAGAAGCCCCAAACTTGCAGGACCCTCTACCATGCTGCATTATTCACTGCACCCTCATCATTGTGCCGTTCTCCGGCCCTTCAGCAACAAGCTGCCTTCTGTTATAGCCAAGTATTTCACATTTTGACTCATAAGTCCAGAGCATGTTTCTGCACCCCAGTTTCTGTTTTCATGCATAACTGAGTAATTTGGTCTTGTTTCCATTTTGAAGGTCTTGTTTTTCAGCTGCAATTCTTTCACGAAGACCACTTCTGGACAGACTTCTCCGAACAATAGATGGAGATGGATGTATCTAGGTCTCACTGGTGGCTGCCAGTTCTGAGCTGATGTCACATTTGGAGACCTTCTGATTTTGAGGGAGGAAGCATGATGTGACTTTCATCAGCTGCACTAAGATTCCTTGGCCAACCACTTTGTCTACGTTCCTTCCTGTTGCCCATTTCTTGGGCCTTCTTCAGTAGAGAATGAAAAGCATATCATGAAACCCATGTTGCTTTAAAATCTTTGCCTGGGAGAGACCTTGCTGATGCAGTATAGCTACCTTATGTCTTGTTGCTGTGAGTAGTCTTGCCAGTGTGTATGACCTGTGATATGAAACTATCTTCAACTACCTCACCCTTGTAGCAGTTTGGCTAGTTCCTCCCCCAGTTTCAAGCCTCCTCCACAGCTGTTTCTGTCTCCTTTGATGACTGTATTTCAATCCACACCTGAAAATGATGATCATTATCAGTTGTTTGGTATACTTGGTTACTCGTACACCTGATTATAACCCTACAAAATCCATGACTTTGCTCAAGTGTTCAGAAGGAAAAGGTTGATCACATCAAATATTGATTAGAATTATCTTTTGTTCATTGCTTTTATTTTTATCAATTAACAAAATGCAAAGTATTAAACACTTCCATTTTTTAAAGCATTTTTACTTTGCAGCACTTTTTCTACATCTACCTAGAAATTTTGCACAGTACCATAGATTTTATATATATACACATATTATATACATATACACACACATACACATATATACTACACACACATTATATATATTATTCATATACACACATAGGTGCTTCTCACAAAATTAGAATGTCAGCAAAAAGTTAATTTATTTCAGTTCTTCAATACAAAAAGTAAAACTCATATTATATAGAGTCATTACAGACAGAGGGATCTATTATATAGAGTCATTACACACAGAGGGATCTATTATATAGAGTCATTACACACAGAGGGATCTATTATATAGAGTCATTACACACAGAGTGATCTATTATATAGAGTCATTACACACAGAGGGATCTATTATATAGCGTCATTACACGCAGAGGGATCTATTATATAGAGTCATTACACACAGAGGGATCTATTATATAGAGTCATTACACACAGAGGGATCTATTATATAGAGTCATTACACACAGAGGGATCTATTATATAGAGTCATTACACACAGAGGGATCTATTATATAGAGTCATTACACACAGAGGGATCTATTATATAGAGTCATTACACACAGAGGGATCTATTATATAGAGTCATTACACACAGAGGGATCTATTATATAGAGTCATTACACGCAGAGGGATCTATTATATAGAGTCATTACACACAGAGGGATCTATTTCAAGTGTTTATTTCTGTTGATGTTGATGATTATGGCTTACAGCCAATGAAAACACAAAAGTCATTATCTCAGTAAATTAGAATACTTTATAACCACAGCTTGAAAAATGTTTTAAAATCTGAGATGTTGGCCTTCTGAAATGTATGTTCAGTAAATGCCCTCAATACTTGGTCTGGGCTCCTCCTTTTGCATCAATTACTGCATCAATGCGGCAATGTGGCATGGAGGGATCAGCCTGTGGCATGGAGGGATCAGCCTGTGGCATGGAGGGATCAGCCTGTGGCATGGAGGGATCAGCCTGTGGCCCTGCTGAGGTGTTATGGAAGCCCAGGTGGCTTTGATAGCAGCCTTCAGCTTGTCTGCATTGTTGGCTCTGGTGTCTCTCATCTTCCTCTTGAGAATGACTCGTGTGTGTGTATGTAATAAAATATATATATATATATATATATATATATATATATATATATACACATATTTCTCTAATCAATACTGTACATTAGGAGACAGCAGTGTGATATTTATTGTGGTGGTTTATATGCCATTAGTTAGTTCACATTTTATGAATGTCTCAGAGGAGAGAGTGGAAACTTCTCTCGTGCTGCGGTCATGGGGCTGCTTTAATTTGGGAAACTTATGAAAAATGCATAAATCTTCACATGTTGAGCTTTAAAAGGGCAAGCTGGGTCACCTTAACTTTCCGCCATTATCTGCTGCATAGATGTCACCAGCATTATTGCACCCGCTGGCCAAGTGTTTATGTTACAGGATAATTGTCAGGGCGCTCTGCCTGTCTCAGTGTGGACACCGGAGGTTCGGTGTATTCATTGTCTTGTGGGCAGAATTCTATTTTAACTAGAAGACACGATGGAAAGATCAATAACGTGCAGGTTATATAAATATAGCTGGGGATATTTTATCGTGGGGAAAGGCTGTATATATAGACTTACAACATTTTTTTTTTTTTGCTTTGTTTGTTTGGCTATAGACCTGAACTTTTTGCCATAATTCTTCACTTTCTGTCTGCTCTGTGCTTTAAAAGTGGGTGGGGTTTTAATAGTAGGCGGGTGTTCTGTGCTTTAAAAGTGAGTGGGGCTAGAATGAACCTCTGACCAATCAGGTATTTGGAACTTTTCAAAACAGCAGCAGAAGAGTGTGATGATCTTGTGGGCGGCAGTGACCTGTCCTCTTTTGTGATGAAGCTAGTGAGGACAGCGCTGCATGTAACAGGAACAGTATCATATTTGGGTTAAGATTGAAAGTTTCCTAGTGGCAAGAGCACAGTCCCTAGCTGCTCAGGGTGTTTCAGGAGAAGAATGTGCTGTTCTTGTTGGAGACATTGACCTGTGGACACAATGGGAACCTGAAGTACCGCATTTACTATAATGGGTCCTCTCTGGTCTCCATCATGACACCAGGCACCACGCCAGACAAAAAAAAGTGCACCATTTTGAACTATTAAGTCAGTATTTTAAATTATTTTCCATAAGTCTGTGATTTATGGAGGGATAGTCCTTTGTGAGCTACATTAAATTAACTGCCATCATAGATTTTCTTTATCATCCTAAATTTTACAGACTTAAGACTCCCCTAGAGTAGGTAGTTCTCCAGGTGCACGCCTCTTAATAAATTTAGTGCATCTTTGGGCTGTCCATGTGGCTCAAAATAAAATCATGAGCTGACGTAGATTTGAGCCACAATGTCCACCAGTTTTCTGGCAGAGATTATAGTAACTATCACATGGCACTAGCCATGCCCCCTTTACTGCACCCCACACGCTTTTTTGAAAAAGTTACAAACCTGGAGCAAAACGGGAAAGAAAAAAGGAAAAAAAAAAAAGAAAAAATCGGAAAATTAACTGCAAATTCTACTTGCAACAAATTCATAATTTTTTGAATTGTCTTGTGTAAAGGAGGTGATAAATTCCCCCTTTGACTTTAAATGGAGGAGACTAGACTCCCATTGAACCAACTTTGACCAAATGTAGTACATGCTGCTATTTCTTTCTACATGGACTAATGGTTTCTATGAAAAATTCAACACATTGATTAACCCATTAAATTTATTGGACCAGTATTCATTCCGAGTACTGTCTATTCTAGATTGAATACTTGGATGGCCCATGTGGCTATGCCCTTATCTGACATAGTCAAATAATTTAGGCCTCATCTTATCTAGTACATTTAGCATTAAGGAAGTTGTCCACTACTTGGAGAACTCCTTCTCATACCCCATGCTTAGCCTCGTAAAATAAAAAAAAGCTTATACTCGCTTCCTATGCCGGCGCCATTCCAGCGGTGTCGGCAATTGCAGTCCCGGGACTCCCGTGAGGTTATTTTGACACATGAGCCAGGCGCCCAATTAACGCTGGCATCACTGTCCCCTTCTTCGGAAAAATTGAACATGAAGAGGAAGTTAGAGATCAGGTGCACCTCGGACTTCCTCTTCATGTTCAGTTCTACAGAAGGTGGGACCATTAACGCCGGCGCTGATTGGGCGCCTGACTCACTTGTCACAAGAACCACACGGGAGAACCGGGACAGCGAGTGCCGACACTGCTGGAATGGTGCCGGCACAGGAGGTGAGTATAGGCTTTTGTATTTTATCGAAGCCAAACCAGATCAAGAAGGGGTTGTCCTAGTAGTGGACAACCCTTTTAATGGAACCGTAGGAAACATTATCTTTATGTATCATTCAATGTAGCATTGCCTATTGTATGACCAATGTCAGACTGGGTTGGCGAAGGACCACCATTAACATTGATTCTTGGGGCTAACTGTTCAGCTACATGCAAAAAAAACCTGAATTTATTTTGGCTTCTAATTATATGAATTTGGCTAGCTTGTTTAATGAATGATTAGATTACACATTTTTCTGCAAATTGTAAATCAAGTGTAGTAGAATTACTCATTAGTACTGCTTCACAGGGGCGGCCTACCGGAGGATTCTCCTGTCCTCCTGTGGGCCAGTCCAAGCCTGTGTATGACCATCTAGATAACGCCTGTATAGGGTCCTATCACATCTCCCATGGGTATTCCTATTAATATCACATGCCCTGCAGGACCCAGATCTAGAAAGAGTTAAAAGCCTGTCTGCTTTGCAGCCGGTGAGTAAGATTGACCATAACTCTAGTCTTTTCTTTTTTTTCTTTATGTTTTTTTTTTTTCTTCATTCTGAAGATAGAATTACTGTTTGTAAGCATCTGAAAGTCATTAGTGGCTCTGCAGCCTGTCAGGTGCCGGCTCAAAAAAAAAACTGCTGAAACCGGCCGGGCTCCTATGCCGAGTGTTGGGAATTTGTCATGTGCTGATGAGCAGTTATAATAAAATATGAGCGAATCAGGAGCATTCTGCAAATTAATCAAATTTTTTTTTCTCTCCCTCCTTTCCCCTTGTCTATGGGAGAGTGGCTTTGTGTGCAGACGGAGGTGAAGCAGTTTTGCTCACAGATGGTAGCTCTGGCATCAGATGGAATTTATATAAGTGTAATTTTGATCTTCTGCCAAAGCTGCGTTGAACACACCAGGGATATGGTGCGAGGCAGTCATGTGGTTTTGCTGAGGTTTGTTGTGAAGCTTTAAGGGGGAAATCTCCAATTTTCCTATATGCCTTTATTGTTTTAGCCTGAAGGGACAGTAATTTTAACGTTATTCCGCCATAGGCGAAATTCAACACGTCTCGCTATTTTTTCTTCTTGTGTGTGTGATTTTTTTATAAGTTGTTATGAATAATGCTTCACAGCTGCGAAGAGCGCGGTCATGGAGCCGAGTACAAGCCTCTCCTTCCTCTTACTCCCAGTGCACAGATTACAGGAGGAAAGGTTACCTAGGCTAATGCATTAACATCCTAATATGTCGTGGGGTCGCGCACTTAGGAAGTCATTGCCTCTGATCATTTATGTTAACCATTTAGGAATCAACCTCCGGCCACCCAAAGGGCAGAAATGTAGAATGTTCATAAAAGGCTTAAAAAGGGCATTGTATCAAGTAATAGGAATTATGGAGACGCTGACACATTCTGATAGGCAGGAATTAATTGGCTACATTTATTGAGTGGGAAATGTAAAAGGAAAAGGCAGGTTGAACTCACCAAAATGCCAAACGTTCCGTTTTAAATTTTTGTGGGTCCCGTCTCAACATCTGACCAGCGGTATATATTACAATGAAGAATAGGAGGGAAAAGGGAAAATTCAGTTATAAGATAAAATCTCTTTATTGTTGGTCCATTAACATGTTACTACTTTTATCTCCAACGCGCTTCGGGCGTTAACTACGTTACCGTTTTCACAGTAGATAGGAGCAGTATTATAGAAGATATATTCTTGTACATAGGGGGCAGTATTATAGTAATTACATTATTGTACATAGGGGCAGTATTATAGCATTTATATTCTTGTACACAGGAGCAGTATTATAGAAGATATATTCTTGTACATAGGAGCAGTATTATAGTAGTTATATTCTTGTACATAGGAGCAGTATTATAGTAGTTATATTCTTGTACATAGGGAGCAGTATTATAGTAGTTATATTCTTATACATAGGAGCAGTATTATAGTAGTTATATTCTTATATATAGGAGCAGTATTATAGTAGTTATATTCTTGTACATAGGAGCAGTATTATAGTAGTTATATTCTTGTACATAGGAGCAGTATTATAGTAGTTATATTCTTGTACATAGGGAGCAGTATTATAGTAGTTATATTCTTGTACATAGGGGGCAGTATTATAGTAATTACATTATTGTACATAGGGGCAGTATTATAGCATTTATATTCTTGTACACAGGAGCAGTATTATAGAAGATATATTCTTGTACATAGGAGCAGTATTATAGTAGTTATATTCTTGTACATAGGAGCAGTATTATAGTAGTTATATTCTTGTACATAGGGAGCAGTATTATAGTAGTTATATTCTTGTACATAGGAGCAGTATTATAGTAGTTATATTCTTATACATAGGAGCAGTATTATAGTCGTTATATTCTTATACATAGGAGCAGTATTATAGTAGTTATATTCTTATATATAGGAGCAGTATTATAGTAGTTATATTCTTGTACATAGGGAGCAGTATTATAGTAGTTATATTCTTGTACATAGGAGCAGTATTATAGTAGTTATATTCTTATACATAGGAGCAGTATTATAGTAGTTATATTCTTATACATAGGAGCAGTATTATAGGAGTTATATTCTTATACATAGGAGCAGTATTATAGTAGTTATATTCTTGTACACAGGAGCAGTATTATAGTAGTTATATTCTTGTACATAGGGGGCAGTATTATAGTAGTTACATTCTTGTACATAGGGGGCAGTATTATAGTACTTACATTCTTGTACATAGGGGGCAGTATTATAGTAGTTATATTCTTGTACATAGGAGCAGTATTATAGTAGTTATATTCTTTACATATGAGCAGTAGTATAGTAGTTATATTCTTGTACATAGGAGCAGTATTATAGTTATATTGTTGCATATAGTGACAGTATTATAGTTATATTCTTGTACATAGGGGGCAGTATTCTAGTAGTTATATTCGTGTACATACATAGGGGCAGTATTCTAGTAGTTATATTCGTGTACATAGGGGGCAGTATTCTAGTAGTTATATTCATGTACATAGGGGGCAGTATTCTAGTAGTTATATTCTTGTACATAGGGGCAGTATTATAGTAGTTATATTCTTGTACATAGTGGTAGTACACTGCTCAAAAAAATAAAGGGAACATTTAAACAACAGAATATAACTCCAAGTAATTAAAACTTCTGTGAAATCAAACTGTCCACTTAGGAAGCAACACTGATTGACAATCAATTTCACATGCTGTTGTGCAAATGGAATAGACAATAGATGGAAATTATTGGCAATTATCAAGAGACCCTCAATAAAGGAGTGGTTCTGCAGGTGGGGACCACAGATCACATCTCAGTACCAATGCTTTCTGGCTGATGTTTTGGTCACTTTTGAATGTTGGATGCGCTTTCACACTCGTGGTAGCATGAGACGGACTCTACAACCCACAGAAGTTGCTCAGGTAGTGCAGCTCATCCAGGATGGCACATCAATGCGAGCTGTGGCAAGAAGGTTTGCTGTCTGTCAGCGTAGTGTCCAGAGGCTGGAGGTGCTACCAGGAGACAGGCCAGTACACGAGGAGACGTGGAGGGGGCCGTAGGAGAGCAACAACCCAGCAGCAGGACCGCTACCTCCGCCTTTGTGCAAGGAGGAACAGGAGGAGCACTGCCAGAGCCCTGCAAAATGACCTCCAGCAGGCCACAAATGTGCATGTGTCTGCACAAACGGTTAGAAACCGACTCCATGAGGGTGGTATGAGGGCCCGACGTCCACAGATGGGGGTTGCGCTCACAGCCCAACACCGTGCAGGACGCTTGGCATTTGCCACAGAACACCAGGATTGGCAAAGTCGCCACAGGCGCCCTGTACTCTTCACAGATGAAAGCAGGCTCACACTGAGCACATGTGGCAGACGTGACAGAGTCTGGAGACGCCGTGGAGAGTGATCTGCTGCCTGCAACATCCTTCAGCATGACCGGTTTGGCTGTGGGTCAGTAATGGTGTGGGGTGGCATTTCTTTGGAGGACCGCACAGCCCTTCATGTGCTCGCCAGAGGTAGCCTGACTGCCATTAGGTACCGAGATGAGATCCTCAGACCCCTTGTGAGACCATATGCTGGTGCGGTTGGCCCTGGGTTCCTCCTAATGCAGGACAATGCCAGACCTCATGTGGTTGGAGTGTGTCAGCAGTTCCTGCAAGATGAAGGCATTGAAGCTATGGACTGGCCCGCCCGTTCCCCGGACCTGAATCCGATTGAGCACATCTGGGACATCATGTCTCGCTCCCTCCACCAACGTTACGTTGCACCACAGACTGTCCAGGAGTTGGCGGATGCTTTAGTCCAGGTCTGGGAGGAGATCCCACAGGAGACCATCCGCAACCTCATCAGGAGTATGCCCAGGCATTGTAGGGAGGTCATAAAGGCACGTGGAGGCCACACACAATACTGAGCCTCATTTTGAGTTGTTTTAAGGACATTACATCAAAGTTGGATCAGCCTGTAGTGTGCTTTTCCACTTTAATTTTGGGGGTGACTCCAAATCCAGGCCTCCATTGGTTAATAAATTGGATTTCCATTGATGATTTTTGTGTGATTTTGTTGTCAGCACATTCAACTTTGTACAGAACAAAGTATTCAATGAGAAGATTTCATTCATTCAGATCTAGGATGTGTTTTTTGAGTGTTCCCTTTATTTTTTTGAGCAGTGTATTTAGTAGTTATATTCTTGTACATAGGGGGCAGTATTATAGTTATATTCTTGTACATAGGGGGCAGTATTCTAGTAGTTATATTCGTGTACATAAGAGGCAGTATTCTAGTAGTTATATTCGTGTACATAGGGGGCAGTATTCTAGTAGTTATATTCGTGTACATAGGGAGCAGTATTATAGTAGTTATATTCTTGTACATAGGGGCAGTATTATAGTAGTTATATTCTTGTACATAAGAGCAGTATTATAGTAGTTATATTCTTGTACATAGGGGGCAGTATTCTAGTAGTTCTATTCGTGTACATAGGGGGCAGTATTCTAGTAGTTCTATTCGTGTACATAGGGGGCAGTATTCTAGTAGTTCTATTCGTGTACATAGGGGGCAGTATTCTAGTAGTTATATTCGTGTACATAGGGGGCAGTATTCTAGTAGTTATACTCGTGTACATAGGGGGCAGTATTCTAGTAGTTCTATTCGTGTACATAGGGGGCAGTATTCTAGTAGTTATATTCGTGTACATAGGGGGCAGTATTATAGTAGTTATATTCTTGTACAATGGGGCAGTATTCTAGTAGTTATATACCTGTACAAAGGGGCAGTATTATATTAGTTATATTCTTGTACATAGGAGCAGTATTATAGTAATCGTTTTCTTGCACATAGGGGTCAGTATTATACTAGTTATATTTTTGTACATAGGGGGCAGTATTATACTAGTTATATTTTTGTACATAGGAACAGTATTATAGTAGTTATATTCTTGTACACAGGGGCAGTATTATATTAGTTATATTCTTGTACATAGGAGCAGTATTATAGTAGTTATATTCTTGTACATAGGGGCAATATTATAGTAGTTATATTCTTGTACATAGGGGGGCAGTATTATAGTAATTATATTCTTGTACATAGGGGTCAGTATTATACTAGTTATATTTTTGTACATAAGTATCTTAACCATTACTATTATTTCTGTACTTTGCAATTATGATTCAATACTGTGTATGGAATGTTAGGACATTTCTCTGCTATTGTACTTTTCTACACAAAAATAAGTGGATTTACAGGGACCCCGATGAGAGCTAGCACCATGTTTGAAAAGCTATTTTTCTTGTACTTCAAATGAAAAAACACATCCACACAAGAAGCTTGTAGATAGTATAGCAAAGTATTTCAAAGTGGGGATGCCATTTATCATGACTTAAGTATGAGAGTGTTTATATAAGGCATTAGTAAGAGCGTACTACATATACAATCTGTACATACTTTTCATTCCTATGTAGAGTCATTATAAAAACGTTTTTCTTAACCAGTTAAGAATAAAAGTCACATTACATCTTTTTGTAAATGTTACAGTGTATAAAATCACACCGTGTACTGTGTTGTCAGACACATTATATAGCTACATTGTGTCTCTGTTCACATGTCCAGTTTTAAAACAACTGGATCCATTACAAACGGAGCAAAAACAGATTGTCATGGGTTTATTGTAGCAGAGAGACACCAGAAGACTGCGGCATTTGATTTCCCTTACTCCTGCACTGATTAGAAGCACTTCTCCTTCATATTAATGGTGCAGGTTTCTGCTTGCAGTGCAGGGCTTAAACTGTTCAGTTGAGAGCTGCTAGAGCTTTCCAGTTGATGGTTTCAGCTGTTCAGTGTGGGCCACTCCCCTCTCCCATATATACTCCCCTCTGGCTATCAGGGATGCCAGTGTTAGTTTTTATACTGCCTGGTGTGGCATTGGAGGTGTTTGTTGAGGAGGCGTTTGGAATGTTGATCTTAAGACTGTTGAGTGGTGATTTGACTGTGTGCATATCCTCATCCTCTCCTATTTTGTTGTTCCTTCCTTTTACTTCCCGGTGTTCCACTCTGTTGTCTGTGAGTGCATATTTGTGTGATTGGTATTTTCATTTATCTCTGTACTTCTACATTTGTTTGTCTGGTTGGTGTATTCTTATATACAACTACTCCCCACTTCCCTGGGTGGGGAATTGGACAGATAAGGGCTGATTCAGGAGCTCAACAAGGTACAAGGGCCCCTGCATCTTCACCATTAGAAGTAATCAGGGGAGCAGGGATAGTTAGGGCGTGCCTAGCTTTAGGGATAGGGAAGGAAACCCTAACCCTGGGTTATCAAACTACGATCAGTAGACACAGAAGCACAATTTGGCTTCCATTTTGCATATGTTTCTGCTCCCAGTCCTTAAACAATGGTTGCCGTGGGCAACGGCCGCGCCGGGCCGCTCAGAGCCTGACGGGTGCTGAGCCTTCCCAGGTGTAGGTTCAGCCACACTCAATCCTGCTGAGCTTCCCTGCTAAGCCCCTAGCAGTTTCCAATACAGAACAACACTAATCCTTAATGCAGGGTTTTTAAAGGACCTGTGGAAAGAGCCACTGGAAAACCCGGGTTGAAGCGAAAAGGCCGCCCCACTGCCTTCCTGTAGCCTCCCCCAAGAAATGAAGGCCCTGCCGGGTTTTTACTTAACCTGCCTTAGCCAGATAGCCTGACCAGGTCACTGCTCACCTTCATTCCTGCATTGCAGCCGCAGGTGAGTTCGTGACTGCAATGCACTCCAATGGATTTAATAGGTCTCTGTACACATTCTGGGGGATATATAACGTCCCTTGTATACGATCCCGGTCACTGCCTCACACCATGAAGAAGTGCAAGTGTGGTTCATAAATTAGCCAAAAAGCTGCCCCCTTTGCAGCCAGGAAAATGCACCTTTTGAGGCAGAATTCTCTCCTCATGGATGGTGCACCCCAGGTCCTCATGCTCTATGATCTATCACAGAAAATGCAAAAACTTATGTTTCCAGTTTCTATAATAGTCCTGCATCTAGACACCTTAATTAAAACTACTTATTTATGGAATTAATATGTGCGCCACTGCAGTGTTAGGACGAGAGCGTGCAGCAGGATCGCTGGCGACCGGGATGACGTCTGCTGCAGAATTTAAGACCCTGAACTTTTCCCTACTATACTTTTAAATCGAGCGTCCGAGCAATATGTCAGAATGATCTGCTCGGTCAATGTGGAAATATGCATCATCGTCAAGCGCTTTATATTTCATGCAGGCGTCTGTTCAGTTAAAATCACATATAAAAAGGAGGAGGGACTAAAGGCCGTTAAAAGCTTTTATGATATTTGCCATTTTATTTGCCATTAAAAATGCATTACCTATTAGCCTAAAAAAAAAAAAAAAAGTTAGATTAGGAATCAAATGAGACGATTGCACATAAGAGACAGTTTGAGAAGCTTCGCTCCGAGCGAATTAATTAACCCCTTTAGCAGAAAGCCCTGCAACAGCATTAACCCCTTCAACGATGTCACCCAGTTCCAAGCCTCTGCAATAAAAGTGTTTTAGATCTCATTAAAGTCGCGGTTAAACGTGTTACTTTTTATATCCCCCCGTATTTATTGCGTGCAGGCACACCATGGGGTTAGTAATTACAGAGGAAATATACTTACAGAAACGATAGGTTTAATTATTTTTTTAAAACTTAATGTTTCCTGTCTATATTTTTTCATATGCAGATTTTGCAATTTTGTGGCGTTTATCACCAAAATCACAGAATTAAAGAGCTGCTATGGTTTATGACTGCGGCACGTTAAAGGCGTAGAGAGAGTTGTAGGTTTCATATAACTGTTCATATAAGGTTTCATTTATGAAGAGGGGAAAAAGTTAAAGAGGAAAGATTTTTATTCCTTTCGGTACTTTTACTTATACAAAATGAGCCTGGATTTCTGCTGAAACTTTTGGGTTTGCACATTGACGCTGCCTATGATGGTGCAGAGATTTCTATCAGATGTGAATTAGCATGATACTACCAGTCTGTCTAACAAATCTCAGGGTTGGTTTGGAGCAGTAGAAAACTGGACCTTCTGTTGGATTCACACTTCCGTCATTCATAAACTACAAAACCCAGATGGGCCAAGAGTCTGTAAACCCAAGCTCACAGACAACAAAACCCCAACAGGCCAAGGGTCTGCTTACCAAAACTCACAGACTACAAAGCCCTAATATGCCAAGGGTCGGCCAAACCAAACTAACAGACTGCAAAGCCCCGACAGGCCAAGCGTCTGCTTACCCAAATTCATAGACTACAAAGTCCTGACAGGCGAAGGGTCTGCTAACCCAAACTCACAGACTACAAAGTCCCGACAGGCGAAGGGTCTGCTAACCCAAACTCACAGACTACAAAGCCCCGACAGGCGAAGGGTCTGCTAACCCAAAATCACAGACTACAAAGCCCAGAAGGGCCAAGGGTCTGCAAACCCAAACTCACAGACTGCAAAGCCACGACAGACCAAGGGTCAGCTAACCCAAATGCACAGACTACAAAGCCCCAACAGGCTAAGGATCTGCCAACCCAAACTCACAGACTACAAAGCCACGACAGGCGAAGGGTCTGCTAACCCAAACTCACAGACTACAAAGCCCCGACAGGCGAAGGGTCTGCTAACCCAAACTCACAGACTACAAAGCCCCGACAGGCGAAGGGTCTGCTAACCCAAACTCACAGACTACAAAGCCCAGAAGGGCCAAGGGTCTGCAAACCCAAACTCACAGACTGCAAAGCCACGACAGACCAAGGGTCAGCTAACCCAAATGCACAGACTACAAAGCCCCAACAGGCTAAGGATCTGCCAACCCAAACTCACAGACTACAAAGCCACGACAGGCGAAGGGTCTGCTAACCCAAACTCACAGACTACAAAGCCCCGACAGGCGAAGGGTCTGCTAACCCAAACTCACAGACTACAAAGCCCCGACAGGCGAAGGGTCTGCTAACCCAAACTCACAGACTACAAAGCCCAGAAGGGCCAAGGGTCTGCAAACCCAAACTCACAGACTGCAAAGCCACGACAGACCAAGGGTCAGCTAACCCAAATGCACAGACTACAAAGCCCCAACAGGCTAAGGATCTGCCAACCCAAACTCACAGACTACAAAGCCACGACAGGCGAAGGGTCTGCTAACCCAAACTCACAGACTACAAAGCCCCAACAGGCAAGGGTCTGCTAACCCAAACTCACGGACTATAAAGCCCCAACAGGCTAAGGATCTGCCAACCCAAACTCACAGACTACAAAGCCACGACGGGCCAAGGGTCTGCTTACCCAAACTCACAGACTACAAAGCCCCAATAGGCAATGGTCTGCTAACCCAAACTCACGAACTATAAAGCCCCAACAGGCTAAGGATCTGTCAACCCAAACTCACAGACTACAAAGCCCTTCTAGGCCAAGGTTTTGCTAACCCAAACTCACAGACAACAAAGTCCCGACAGGCCTTAGGGTCTGCTAACCCAAACTCAGAGACTACAAAGCCGAAACAGTGTCCACAAGTTAGAAGTCCACTCTCTGCGACAATAAAGCCTCTATAATGCTCGGCACGCTACAGAAGCACATTTTGGTAGTACAGTATAGCCCCTATCAAAAGCACGTCACCTCATAGATCGTGCTCAGTATTCATTTTCTGTGCCATCATCAATGGTGTAACTTTAAACTCATGGGCCCCAGTGCAAATTATTCAACTGGGCCCCCAACTATCACAGGTCTTTAAAAATATTAGACTTCTTGTATGGTCCAAAGGGACCTTTTAGGCCCCCATAGGCTCCAGGACCATGGGTGCGACTGCAACCCCTGCAAGTACTATAGTTACGCCCTTGGCCATCAAATTCTGCAGCGCTTTCCAGACATCATCATCGTTGTCCCATTGGGGCTCACAATCTAAATTTCCTATCAATATGTCTTTGGAGTTTGGGAGGAAAGCGGTGTACTCTGGGAGAGCATACAAACTCCTTGCAGATGTTGTCCTTGGTGGGATTTGAACCCAGGACCTGCACTGCCAATAAACCGTAATAACCACTGAGCCACCGTGCTGCCCTATAGATTCCTAACCAGGTGAAGGCAACACTGAGGCTTAAGTCCCAGATCCTGAGGGTATAAAACAAGTATAATTTCAAGTTAAAGTGTTTGTATGGCAATAGAAAAATAATATCTGCTTTTTTTTTTCCAAAAACAGTGGTACTCTTAGCCATTGTTTGTGTCTGGTGCTGCAACTCATCTCCATTCACATTAAAGGATGCAGAAAAATAAAGCCACAAATTTAGGATCCAATCTACAAATAATGATAGCGTTTGAAAGAAACCATTACTTCTCAGCATCATCCTCCCTATTCTTCATGAATCATTTTCCCTCCGCTGTTGAAAGCGACAGGCAGGACAAATCACAATTATTGAATCCTCGGTGGTAAAGAGGTTAAACCGTCTTATCATCGTCACCCTACTAAAAGACAACGTACATCGAAGTAAATAATGAAACAAAGTAGATCCTGCCGTATTCCCAGATAATAGTAGCCTGCGCCCATTTGTTTTGGTTTATGTGACGGTGGTGAAATGAATGGATTAGACTGGAGCATTGGCATGCCTCATTGCGGCCGTTTGCGAACATCTGTCATCTTCTCAGCCATTCATTCTAGATGATGCGACGGGAAAGCAAAAAAAGCAAAAAAAAAAAGCCTGACACCTTTCAATTTAGAGAATATCTTGGCGGGTGGAGAAAGAAAGAGCGAGAGGCAAGGAGAGAATGGAAGAACGTTCTTTTATGACTTAATATAAAATACGTCCTGTGAAACATCATAAACTCGAAGTGCCACAGAGGAGTACAGCTGTCCGCAAACCGGCGAGGATGGAACCAATTTGTATCTTGTGTGACCGAGCCACCGGGAATCTGACACTTTACTGCCGATACACCCAACCTCTTCAGTGCCTGCAGAAATGTTATCTATACGTCCTACAAGACTGAAGAATGACTAGCAAATCTTCTCTATAGTCAAATGAACAAAAAAAAAATTAGAAATAGGCAACCTAAAAATCCAAAGGTCACACTAAAAATGCGCAACTGTGCTGTACTTAGCATGGGCTTGTAGAAGATTACAAAAACATGGCTGCTTACTTCAAGAAACAGAGCCATACCCGTCCATTGGTTGCTTCTGGTATTGCAGGTCCGACGAAGAAGAACAGTAATGGAAAGAAGAGGGTTAACTGCGCTGCTGCTGATGACCAATAGAAGAATCCAGGAGACCGAAAAATTTCCTATGCAGTTCACTATCAACGCGTTTCAAAGTCATCCAACTTCTTCATCTGAAAAACCTCAAGTACCTATCAACTTTTCCTGATGAATTAGTCAAATGACTTCAAAATGCGTTGTTCATAAACTGCATAGAAAATTCTTTGGTCTCCTGGATTCTTCTATTGGTCAGCAGCAGCAGCACAGTTAACCCACTTCTTTCCATTACTGTTCTTTGTCTGATTTTCATCATGGGCTTGCAGCAGTTGACATTGCTGAGCTACTACAGTCATTGTGTTTCACACAACCTCATCAGGTGAGCACCTTCTCGCACACTGTTATCTTCCATCACCAGGTTTCTCCAGCCTTCTTCACTTTGGTATTGCAGGTCGACTCCCTTGTACTTATGGGGCTAAACTTCAATAGTACATTGGTGTCATGGCCCGACCCCTCATAATTATCTTAGAGTGATCGGTAGAAAGATGTAGTGCTGTTTCGGAAACAAACCAGCCATGTTCATATGGTCTTTCAAAAGGGGTTTCCTAACTGGATCTCAAAATGAAGCCCCCTCAACAATTAGTCATTAATATATGGATAAGTTCCATTTCGAAATTGAAGTAGATATTTAGTATTAGACGTCATTTAGATTACCGTAACACAGGTGCATTTTAACATCCACAACTCATGGCTTGGTTGAGAGTCTAGTTTAGATCTCTATGATACAGTTAGTTTAAGTCATACCCCCCCCCCCAAACCCTTTGGACTGGGACTTGCGTTGGTAAGATGGGTGAAATAAAATGTATTTTGTTACAGCTATCTAAATTAGGCCTTACAACCCCACAATTCAAATAATGGATGACCCTAAAACAGAGCCTTGTCACGTCCACTGTAGCTAGCTCACAAAGGGAGCTTCCCGAGAAGAGGATCTCAACTCTACAACCCTGAAAGGGCACGTGCAAAGCGGTTGTCCTCATGTTTTTTTTTCCCCCCATGTAATCTGGCTGTTCCCATAACATTAGTAGAGAGTAATACAGCCGAACATTCGGCCTGATTTCTCTGCTACTCCCTTTCTTAGCAATTGTCGGCCATTTTGAACAATGTATTGGAGCTCCAAGTACCCAAAAGCTGGGGTCAAACCTTTCAAAAATATTTACTATATCCTATAGATACTTTTTTACTGTCTACAAATCTTCATATCCCTGTTGTCCTTCAGTGTGTTTACCTTTGGAAATAATTTTCACAAACTCCGATGGTTGAATTACGGTTACGGTCCTTCATATTGGACTTACACAACCATCAGAAGTAGCCAGCTGCACTATGGACATACCACAGAGTTAGATTCATGTCTTAAGGTTTTACATTAGAATGTATTACACTTGACATTATCCAAGGATGCCTGACTAATAGGATTATATAGAAAATCCTGACATTATCTATTCTACTGATCCCAGACATAGAGGAGCTCGAAATGTTAACCTTCCATAAAAGAGATTTTATTTTACTTCTTCCAAATTCCCTTGTCAGGGGGTTGCCTTATTTACATTGTTTAATCATTAATATAAGTAATTATTTGCAGCCGCGAGCCTGCCCTGTGTGCTCCAGTCTGTAATCTCTCTTTAATAGGTACGGAGGAATAGTTATTATGATCTGTACTGACTCCATCCGCCGTCAGTCCGAAATTTCCTATATGTTACATCATTACAGACTTGGAATCATCAGGAATAATTTGGCAATAAAACAAATGGACCGTGCGTGAATTACTGGGAGAGTCTCTATAGTCGGAGGTGGCTGAGAGCCCTGAGGTTAAGTTGCAATGATCACTGGGTGGGGGAGGGGGCGTTAGCAAAGAAAACAGACCTATTAGGAGGATTTTTTTTTTTTGGCGTGAAGAGTAAATTTGTAAGGTTTCAACATTATTTATGATGAGGCTAAAATATTAGATTTGAAAAAAATATGCATTATTCTTGTAAAATCCAGCTACTTACTAAAGAAAGATTAAGCAAAATGCCAAATTTTAAAGTGACTTTCAGGGTAAAGTGAGACATTAGGCCTGATTTATCAAACAGTTTTTGCCAGAATTCTGGCATAAAACTGCTTGAACAGTCTCAAAATTTGAGTTGGGTAAAAATTGAGACTTTTGCCATTTGTAAGCCAGTCCTGCCAGATCCACCTACTTTTAGGGAAGTGGGCTGATTTCTGGTGGGATAGGGTGCAGCCAAGCGTGCCTGACATTCATTAGAATTTACACCACAAAGTGGCATTAATTATACCAGTCTTAATGAAAGGCTCCAGGTTCCTAAGCAATACGGTGCAATACCACCCCCTTAAGTAGTGACATTGGATTGAAGATCTCTGTTAAAATTTACAAGTTATATACTTGTATGGCTGTATTAGATCTGTAGGAATGTACCTTTAAACTGACCCTCCACCCTGTCACTGAGAAGGGACTATACATTTGCCTTGTATAGTCACACTGTCCGATGCTCTCAGTTTGCCTCACACAGCCTCTTCTGTTGAGATTATCTACTGTAGGGACATGGGAAGAGCAATAGTAGGTCAGAAATTGCCTTCTCTACCTTTTGTGTCATGGTTTAGAATTGCCCATTCATTCCCCATACCATTACAGTGGCCATTTAAGATTGGAAAAAGCAATCTCAGCATAGGAGGTTTCGGAAGCCAAACGGAGTGTCACGTAGTGACTAGGGACTGTGAGCACCTACCCAATCCCTTGAACTAGGGGCATCCTAGTCAGGGCCAGCGTCAGCACCCGGCGCACCCGGGCAAGTGCCGGGGGCCTGAGCAGTTGGGGGGGCCCACTTGCAGTCAGGCACCCCTCCAGGCTATGGGCGGAGGAGAGCGGTGCCAGTGCCCGCCCTTCTCCCCCGCTTGCTCAGGGCCCCGGCAGCCGGATACTTACCTCTCCCTGTGCCTCTGCAGATCCGCTGTCTTCCTGCTCTGCGCTCCCTGTGACGTTTCAGGTCAGAGAATGCGGTGACGTCTTTCAACCGCGCCCTCCCCGGAGCCATCACAGGCAGCGCAGAGCGGGAAGACGCCGGCAACGCTGGAGTCCGGACCTGAGCAGGGCAGCAGGTGAGGAGGAGTGAGGTGAGTATTTGATTTTTTTTTTTTTTTAATGTATGGAGGCATGGGGCATAATATGGGGGGGGGTGACATCCTGCATGGGGCATTATATGGGGGGGGTGACATCCTGCATGGGGCATTATAAAAAGAGGGGGTGACATCCTGCATGGGGCATTATAAAGAGAGGGGGGTGATATCCTGCATGGAGCATTATAAAGAGAGGGGGTGACATCCTGCATGGGGCATTATAAAGAGAGGGGGTGATATCCTGCATGGGGCATTATAAAGAGAGGGGGTGACATCCTGCATGGGTCATTATAAAGAGAGGGGGTGATATCCTGCATGGGGCATTATAAAGAGAGGGGGGTGAGATCCTGCATGGGGCATTATAAAGAAAGGGGGGTGATATCCTGCATTGGGCATTATAAAGAGAGGGGGTGACATCCTGCATGGGGCATTATAAAGAGAGGGGGTGACATCCTGCATGGGGCATTATAAAGAGAGGGGGGTGATATCCTGCATGGGGCATTATAAAGAGAGGGGGTGACATCCTGCATGGGGCATTATAAAGAGGGGGGGTGACATCCTGCATGGTGCATTATATGGGGGGGGGAGGGACATCCTACATGGGGCATTATATGGGGGGGGAAGGGACATCCTGCACAGGGCATTATGTGAAGGGAACAGCCTGCATGGAGCATTATATGGGGGCCAGTATCCTGTATGGAGCATTATAAGGGGACCAGTATCCTGTATGGAGCATTATATGGGGGCCAGCATCCTGTACGGAGCATTTTATGGGGGCCAGTATTCTGTATGGAGCGTTATATGGGGGCCAGTATTCTGTATGGAGCGTTATATTAGGACCAGTATTCTGTATGGAGCATTTTATGGGGGCCAGTATTCTGTATGGAGCATTTTATGGGGGCCTGTATGCTGTGTGGAGCGATTCGCTGGTTTCTGAGCTATTGTAGAATTTACAATAGATATCACTCATGTAATGTAAGAAGTGAAATCTTCGGCATTGTAATATATATATATATATATATATATATTTCTCTTCGGTATATGTGCATCATGAATTGTGGTATGTGTTAAAGGGGCCCACTGAGACTCTTTCGCCCGGGGCCCAGAAAAACCTGGAGACAGCCCTGATCCTAGTCTATCCCGGTTCCCTGGATTACTCATGAAGGTGGAGACGCTGAGGTCACGTGCCTTGCTATGCTCCTAAATTAACCCTCACTAGTAGTTCATACAAAACAATGACGTGCAAGAACATAATGTGAACATATAAAGTTTATTATAATCCAAAGTTAAAAGTTCACAGATAGATGAAAATATATTGCCGCAGATACAAAAGCAGTGGGCAAAAAAACTAAGTACTCAGGGCTACACTCCAACATATAGTATTAAATGGTAATAGAAAGTCACTCAAATAGGACACAGATAAATCCAACACATGATATGGAATAATATATAAGAAGTTGCTAGAATGGGACATATATAAATATGAACATGTGTAACATGTATCATAGCCAGATTAGTGGTAAATAAACCATAGGACAGGCTCAAATGAGCCACTAAAGTGCACAGTGCATGGCTAAATACAAAAAGAATTGAGTCACCATTGAGCAGCAAGCTTAAATATAAGAGCAAGACTTACATGTGTATATAGCAGGAATGTATGCCTGGGTACTGTCACCCCTACGCGCGTTTCGGCGCTGTGCCTTCTTCTGGGGGTAGTGACATACTAGAAATCGGTATTGTTTATATAGGGCCATTAACCAATCAATGGATGGGATGCAGAAATAGGAGTAATATCTAACCAATCACTGGTAGCGATGCATCCAGTAAGGCAACGCATATCCGTGTGTTAGCTCCGCCCCTCCGGAAGTTTGCATTGTTGTCACTGACAACGCAGCGTTGAATACACATCCCGCGTCACGTGATGGCAGGGAGTACAACACCCACCCTCGCACATCACGTGACCGCGAGTGTAAGCACCGCCCCGTGTATAGTACATCCCCAAAATAGGAGGGCCGGAGATGTCACAGTGACACACGTAACTGGAAGGAGCGGAACCCGCCCCCGACACCACGTGACCACTGACCAAACACCGCCTCCAAAATCACACAGTGGTGTATTAACGTCACATTCTCAAATGAATAGTAGTGTGACGATTATGATATAATAGAGAGGGGATGATATATAATAGCAATATGATGGTTGAACATAGAACGGGCAGTACAAAGGTAATTAGTATATAAGATGCACGTTAATGATATCCACACTTAGTATATAAGCTGTATGTAGCAATGCATATATAACAAGACAATAAATACAAAAAGAATACATAATGCATGAAGGACATCAGAGTGTAATATTTCGATGGTCGTCATACAATACTAAGCGTCAAGGTAGTCCTCATATATAATTCTTCATGAATTGGGAGGAGGGAAAAGAGGGGATCCGGTCCAAATAAATATACACATGGCTAAGAAGAGAAACAAATATATGTGAGACAAAAAGAATTAAAACAATTAAAAACAAATTAAAAATACCGAAACGGAGAACAGACGGTCGGAGAGAGATGGCGATCACAGGAATGGTGAAAAATTCAGAGACTCATTGAGTCCCTGGGGGTGTAATGTTTGTAATGACCAGATCCATCTGGATTCCTTTTGTGCAAGGACACGACCAGTGCCACCACCACGTAATGTACTGTATACATGGGCGATGCCCCTGACTCGAAAACCAGTTGGATCACAGGCGTGATACTTCTTAAAGTGCCTAGGAATAGTCTTTAATAATTCAATATTCTCCTCAGTTGCGGCCGCCATGATATCACGTACGTGCTCCCTGACTCTAATCTTAAGCATTCTGGTGGTAAGACCAATATAGATCAAAGAGCAGGGGCACGTAGCGTGATAGATGACGTCAGATGTTGTACAAGTGATGGAATGTAGAATGGTAAATTCCTTCCCATGGGATGAGACAAACTTCTTGGCGCTAGCGATGTTTGGACATGAGATACATGAGCCACACGGAGTGCACCCCCATGTTCGTTTTCTATCAATTGATCCAGTATCTCCAATTGTCCTCTGGATATTTGGGGTAAGATAACTCCTAACTAACTGATCTCGAAGGCTCGACGAGCCGTAACTGATGGATAATTAGGTAAATATTGCCGCAACGTCGGATCTGCAAGCAAAATGAGCCAGTGTTTCTTCAGTATATCGTACATCCTATGCCACTGAGAGTGATACTGTGTCACCATCCTAACCCAATTTTCTTGTTTATGGTTTACATTGGGATACATAAGATTCTCACGATTACTATTCCTGGCTTGATTGTATGCATGCTTAATAACCCTTACTAGTGTTGAGCGAGTATGTTCTATTAACCCTTTTGCCGAGTATGCTCGAGCCGAGCTCCGAGTATTTATAGCTGCTCGGTGATATGGTTGAATCGCTCCCGCGTGCATGATTTGCAACTGTTTGACAGCTTTATTACATGTGAGGAATGTCTATTTCTTACACATTCCTCACATGTAATAAAGCTGTCAAACAGTTGCAAATCATGCACACGGGAGCAATTTAACCTAATCACCGAGCAGCTATAAATACTCAGAGCTCGGCCTGAGCATACTCGGACAGAACATACTCGCTCAACCCTAACCCTTACCTGTTCCTTCCCCCACTCAGGGATGTGTGTGGAGGAAGTGTAAAGGAAAAAACTAACCAGACAAACAAGGGAAGACAGACAGGGATAAATGAAAACTCCAATCATACAAAATACACTCACCAAACAACAGTGGAACACAGGGAAGGTATAGGTAGGTGAAACCAAATAGGAGAGGATGAGGATGAATTCACAAACAAACTCCATGCCACAATCTCTCCAAATGCCAGCTCCAAACACGAACTTCACCTCCAGACACTGAACACAATTTTTATTATAGTATTACCATCCAAAATGATGATGCTAAACTATAAAATTCTCTTTATTGAAAAGTGTGATGAGTGGATGGGGCGGGGTTAACAAACACCAATAACTGGGTATTAACATATTCCTCCAGTGTAGGCCAAACCCTCTAGGAGCTTGGTTAAAAGTTCACATACTCTTTAAAAATTGTATAAAGTGCTGTAATATTCCCTCTATACATTAATGCATTTTATGAAATATTGGCCTTTTAATTCAATTTCTCATTGTAAGAAAGAAACGCCATCACGTAGACAGCCTTTTTACATGCTGATAACATGCCGACTTCAACATGAGAGCTTGCATAAATCATATTATTTAAGCCAATACAAACCTAATTAGCGCCGTGTAAATGGTTGTCACCATAGCCGTGTTTTCAAAACACACAAAGCTGGAGAACGGTATTGGCGCCATGAATGGTGTCATATCTAGGCTATAATGTGTCTGATACATCTTGACACGATGTCTGACAGATCAACATTTCTCAAGGTAATTAACTTTAAAAACTTTCAATTAACAAGACAGCTGTTAGGAAAACCTCAGCTTTGGAATATCTAAAAAAAAAAAAAAAAAAAAAATGTTGGCTATCTTGTGTTATATATTATGTAAAATTATTAAAATTAAATATTTGGGATTGTTTGGTTACGAATTATTTGGTAAAAATTTGTTTTTATGTATAAAAAATGTATTTATACTGAAATTAAAGAGTTGTCCCCTTTATTAAAAGTTTTCACCTATCAAAAGATTCGGTGATGACTTACAGGGCTCTGAAGTGTCCTCTCGAGCTCTATTCATTCTTTAAGAGACTGCCAGAGAAAGCGCTCAGAAGTTGCGGTGGAGCACAAGTCTGGTCATCGCTACGGTCGAGTAAGGCATTTTAGAGCCCTGTTCTCGGGATCACAAAGGTTGGACCTTTATAATCCACAAGAAACTACCTACTCTTTGATTAGGTGATGACTTTCAGTGATGGGAATAACCCTTTAAATAGAGACTACTATGGCAGGCTTATATCAGGTTATTGGTTTAACGCTGGTGGGTGTGGACCTACTGCGTCAAGGGCCGGGCTTACCTTGGAGGAGCGTAACTAAGTAACTACCAGGTAATCACTAGAACCTCTGATGGTGAGGATAGGCTTTGCCGCCGGTAGTCACCAGGTCTACAGCAGCTGACTGGAGGGTCAGAGACGCAGGTATGAGGTACAGAGGGGCGAGACAGAAAAAAAAGTCAGACGGTCCGAGGTCAGGGCAGGCAGCACAGGATTAGTAAACATATCCAAGGTCAGGGACAGAGAGGTAAGACAGGATGGGTAAACAAGCCGGGTCGTTAACTGGAAGCAGAATACAAGGGAATGCATAAACGGGTGCCATCAGGATAGGAACCAACGTTAGGGTGGGGAATGTTAGGAGGAGCTGTCTAATAAAGACTCTGCTAGCATGGTATAGGCAGGGAAAGTTAATCTCTGCAGGACACAGCAGAGTTATATTCCTGCAGAGACCAGATACGCTTCCCTAAGGCTAAACGAATGCCAAATGCAGAAGCGGCAGTGCTGCAAGAAGCAGACTCAGCAAGACAGCCTGACACTGGGAGAAACTGCACAGGGGCGTTGAGAAGGCCTACGAGTTACCACCATGACAATTGGTCTTCATTTCATGAATATGCCAGGAAAACCTCTGTTTCCACAGGGTCTCATTACACCCAAAGAGGTCAAAAAGTGTCCCATTGACCAGTCCACAAAAAAAAATAAAGTAGGGAATACAGTTACAGTATAATGGGCACTAAACCTATGTTAATGTCACCCACAGTGCGCTAAAAGTGTCAATGATCGGCAGCATTACACTTTGATGCCGTAACTCGTTGCACAATTTTCCTTAAGGAATGCTACATCTGTTACTGTAGTAAGCTGCATAATTCTGTACTATGATATCCAATGAAAAAATAATGTATACCCCACAAAAGCCTTTTTTTTAACATGGAAGCCAGTAGATGATAGATGACACTGTATAGCACTCAGAGGTATATGTCAAGTGTATACATCAATCTGAACCATGAACGAGAGCTAAACAGGGCCTCATATACGTACAAAGATCATACGGCTGGAGAAAATGTCACATGTAACTCAATGGAAGTCTAACAGAAATGTATGTGTAGGCCAAGACTCTCAGGGCAGCAGTTGGTCTTACAGATCGGCTATGTGTTCTGGCTTATATAGGAAAATATATTTGCAGAAGCTGGAAAACCTCTTTAAAATCTAGGAAGACCTAAAGCAGTCAGAATAGATGATGTGTATTCTAAAGACCAACCCCACTATCCACCATCCCATCCTGTGCACCAGTCCCGAAGATCAACACTCCAAGATCACAATTTTAACTCTGCCTTTATAGCAAAGTAAGGGCTCTTGCATATGTCTGTATTTTCAGTCCGAGTGCGATCTGACAAAACATCGGATCGCACTTGGACCAATGTTATTGTATGGGGTCGTGCACATGTCAGATTTTTTTCCAATCCGAGGAAAGAAATCGCTGCATGTCTGAGTTTTATTCTGATCACACTTGGTAATGCAAGTCAATGAGTCCGTGGAAAACATTGAACTGCACTTGGATGACATCTGAGTGCAGTCCGATTTCCTGACAGAATGGAGAAGATAGAGAATTTTTTTTCTCCATCTTCTCCTCATCTGCAAGAATCGGATCAGAGGGTCATTTGCATAATCGACCTGATTTTCTCAGATGGATGAGAGAATACCCGATCGTCTGCACCTAGCCTTAGACTGCCTGGAATACTTTCTGCTTTGGCTTGAAGTTGAGATTATGAATTAGTAGTTTAAGTTGTCTGATTATATTGTTTTATCAGAAAAAGCTTTGTCATTACAGCCATAGGCGGATTATAATGAGGGCAATCCGGGCTACCTCCCGGGGCCTCGGGCCTCCAGGGAGCCCGGGGCTCCGGGGTGTCTATGGCCAGTTTGCCTCATTATATGTGCGGCGCTGCGGCACATACTGGAAGTCAGTGGTGGGGGGCCCCCAACCGCTCCCCCAGCAGCGGCGCACGGACGCTGCTTCTTCTCCGGCCGGGCCAGCACTGCAGCAGTTAACTTCCCTGTGCTGGCCCGGCCTCGTCACTGCTAGGAGACACAGCCCTGTGCGCGGCCGTGTCTCCTAGCTGTGACGTCACGCAGTACGCACCCGGCCTGCAGTGCTGCACCGGAGAGGAGCAGCAGGAGGACTGGAGCGGAGCCGGGGGATGGTGAGTCTGTGTGTCTATGTGTGTGTCTGTATGTGTGAGAGTGTGTATGTGTGAGAGTGTGTGTGTGTGTGAGAGAGAGTGTGTGTGTGAGAGAGAGAGTGTGTGTGTAAGAGAGAGTGTGAGTGTGTGTATGTGTGAGTGAGTGTGTGTGTGTGTGTGTGTGCAGGCAGATATCATTGTGTGATGTCTGTTTATATGTATTTTTGAGTTTCAAATGTGTTTATGCGTGTATGTATATATCTGTATATGTTTGTGTGTGCGTGACTGCGTGCGGCCTCCCGCTGTCTCTGGGGGGGGGGGCACCGTGCGGCCTCCTGCTGTGTATAGATGGCGCCGTGTGCACTCCCGCTGTGTATAGATGGCTACGTGCGGCCTCCCGCTGTGTATAGATGGCGCCGTGCGGCCTCCCGCTGTGTGTAGATGGCTACGTGTGGCCTCCTGCTGTGCATAGATGGCTACGTGCGGCCTCCTGCTGTGTGTAGATGGCTGCGTGCGGCCTCCTGCTGTGTGTAGATGGCTGCGTGCGGCCTCCTGCTGTGTATAGATGGCTACGTGCGGCCTCCTGCTGTGTATAGATGGCTACATGTGGCCTCCCACTGTGTATAGATGGCTACGTGTGCTCAATATTGAGTCATACAATTAATGTAAGGCTATGTGCCCACGATGCAGAAATGCTCCGGATTTTTTTTGAGTGTTTCTGCATCTCCATGGCAGAAAAAACGCATGCGGATTTTACATGCGTTTTTCCTGCTAGGGACATGCGTATGTGAAGCGTTCTTCACGTGCATTTCTGCATGCGGGTTGACAAGCGCTTTTAGCATCACTTGGAAAGTGCTTGACAACTTGGTCACACTATATAAATCCATGCAACAGGCATATATAGTGTGACCGTAAGAATGGTAAAAAATAAAAAAATAAAAATATAATTACCTTCTGATGGCCTGCCAACGTCAGCGGTCGCGTGACCCGTCACATGACTAAATGACGTCACGGCAGGTCCTTTTCAGACCATCGTGAGCTGCCGGCAAGCCAGGACGCATCGGATAAAGACACCTGGGGCCATCAGAAGGTAAGTATAATATTTTTTTTTTATTTTATTTTTTTTTTACAGGTTCTTTGGTACCCGGGTCTGGATGAGAGTCTCCTCTTCTCTAGACCCGGGTACCATCCGCACATTGAAACGCATGGATTCTGCAAGTACAGATGCAGTGATGCGGATTACATGCGTCCCAATGCAAGTCAATGGCGGCGAAAACGCCGCGATTCCGCAAAATAATTGGTAGTGCTGGGTTTTTTTCCACAATGATAATCCGCAGCGGAAATTTCCGCAGCATGTGCACAGCACATGCGGATTATCATTGGGGAACATGGCAGACCTTCTACCAAGCGTTTTTTAATCGTTTCTGCAGAGGAATTGCTTAAAAAACGCATAGTGGGCACACAGCCTAAAAAAAATTATTATAATTAATATTGTGCCAAATTAATTTCACGTGAACTATCACATGATCTATCACAGGGGATCATGTGACATGTGATACATCAGGTGTGTGTGTGTGTGTGTGGGGGGGGGGTGCGCGCCTTCTAAACTGCCCGGGGCCCTTGCTACTCTTAATCCACCCCTGATTACAGCTGTAGCTAATATGGCACCGTAGTCATAAAGCTCCTTCTCAGGCTTGGCAGATTGTTTTGCACAATGTGGTTACCAGGAGAATACATTTTTAAGCGCTGCATATCTTTCAGTAAACCAAAAAAATTGGTTTGAAGTCGGCCGAAAGTTAATTCTTCCAGCCTGCGTATTTTCTCAATGGGACAGAGTAATAAAAAATTGCCTGATTCAGAAGTAAAAGATTGGGCATATTGAAATCCAACATGCACGATCTTCTTTGATCTGGAAACTGCTGTTGGGGAGAGTTGAGACACCCCCATACACATTAGATGGTTGTCAGCTCCCACTAAAATTATCAGGTTTGGCTGACAAAAATGTTGGTCTTGGTACCCCAAAAGGCCAACTCAGCTCTCCTCAGCATCCTCCACCACCACCCGGTGCATCCTGTAGATATCTGTTAGCTTGTGCAGACCGCACATAGCGCTGGAGTCTAGAGTGCAACACTTGCAGGCGAGCACCCTACTCCACCTCTTCTTAGGTGATTTGTGCGGACTCACTTTTCTATATCAGTGTCATGCTAGGTATATGGAAACGACCCAGCGTATGATGAGGGGAAAATGAGGGGAAGCCCAGCAACTAGGGAAAGGGAGAGTGGAGACTCCTAGACGAGATCTTACAACATCCTGGCTCCCCTATCGTCACTAAATAAGCTCCTTACCTATTGCCGAGCAGGATACCTTAATCCCTATCTGACCCTAGAGCTAGGCCCTAGGTAGGGAGGGGAGGGGTGAGCACTAGTCAGTCCCCACTGCAACTAAAGACAAACAAGGTAAACAGACAAGGGGATGCACTTATCTTTGAGAAGACACCAGAGCGATCACGACAATGATCACAAAGGAACTCCAAGAAGAAACTAGCCGACTACTAGAATTCTAGGCCTGAACAGAGGAATATACTTCTATCACCAGCGATTCTCTGGAGAGACTGGGTGTTATTTAAAGGTCCAGCAAGGGTGTGTTAATTAGCAGCAGAAAGTGGAGCTCACTGCTGGGTCCTAGAGAGGGAAGGATGGTGAAAGGATCAAGAAGGTGTCTGCAATGCCAAGCGCAAAGACCTTCTACAGCCGGATCCAGAATGACTGTCTGTCACACACGACACACCCGTGACAATCAGGTCTTCAGTATTCCAGGCCTTTATCCCCTCACAGTTGCAGCCACTTTAACCGTGATCATTACTCTCCTGCTAATGAGAACTAATCTGAAATAAATAATAAAATACAATCCAACAAGCTCCCCCTAGTGGTGGTTGCAGGAAATGAGAATGTAAGCACTTAATTCTTCAGGCCATTTATCACAGGCTCCTGAATGTCAATGATCAGCAGACAAACAATTGCTCATTCATCACCAGATACAATTTTACGCCCGCTAAATACAGCAAAACCTCATTGACACGTATTTAGTATCTACTGCCTTTACCAATGTCCATTGTGGTCATCTTGATGTGACATGGACATCATTCCAGGGTAACAATCACAAAGATTTCGGCCAACTTGCTGCATTATCGCATGATATGTAGCCAACAAGAGCTGGCATATTTCCTTCCTTAGAATCATATCTGTACAGCCCAGTAGAAATGCCTGACATTTTAATAATGTATGTCTTGATGTCTTTAGCATTTTACTGGACCTTGAGGCTTATTCGAGAAAATCTCTTGTGTCTTATTAAAAATCAGTGCAAAGTTTCGTTTCCTATTCCTCATTTAAGAAACTGAAGATGCCTTTGTAATTAGCAATGTGCCCCATTTTCTAAATAGGGCTGTCAGGTGAAATTGTTTTGGATAAGGCTCACTCGGGGGACTCTTTCAGAAAATGTTCCTCATCTGTATTCATGTCATTATCAGACATTTGCTTATGTTCTAGATCTTACGTGATTGCTAATGATACAGGAAAGACTCTCCGGATGAAGCATTTTATTGTAGGGTTTCCCTTCTAACTTGTGTCTAACTTGTAGCAAGTTGCCCCAAACCCACAACACAGGGTGCAATAAGTTGGGCACATCTTCAGAGTGGCCGGACTAAGTTTTCATTTTTGCTGTGGATTCTTTATTCATTTGAACAGGAATTAAGTAACATACTGACCAAATACTGAAGCCTAAAGCCACGTTCACACGTTCAGTGTTTCACTTAATTCCTGTTCAAATGAGCAGATGTTCAAAAACAGTAATGAGCAGTGTAACTGTGAATCCTGCTCTTAAACACTTAATAAAAAGTAGCAGCACCATCTGTGTGTCTGTGCCTCCACCCCTCCCCTCTCAGACAGACTACAGACTACAATAGGCAGCTGTAGTCTGATCCCTCAGTGAACTGGCAGTCCATCTTGTTTTGAATAAGATGGATTTAGCTTGAGGCCACGTTCACACGTTCAGTATTTGGTCAGTATTTCACATCAGTATTAGTAAGCCAAAACTAGGAGTGGATGAAAAATGCATAAGTGGTGATGTGTTTCTATTATCATTTTCCTCCTATTGTTCCACTCCTGATTTTGGCTTACAAATACTGATGTAAAATACTGACCAAATACTGAACATGTAGTGTAAGAGTAACATCTGCATGGATTTTATATGCTCTCTTGTGTTTGCATGCATTTCATCCAAATACTGCAGTTTCCTTTCCATTATTTTATCATGGAAATATACTTCTTTCTCCACTTATGAAACACTTTTCTACTCCTTTGCCTCCTAAATTCATAATTCTCTATTTAAGGTCACATTCAAACGTTCAGTATTTGGTCAGTATTTTACATCAGTATTTGTAAGCCAAAACCAGGAGTGGAACAATCAGAGGAAAAGTATCATAGAAACACGTCACCACTTCTGCATTTTTTCTCTACTCCTGGTATTGGCTAACAAATACTAATGTAAAATACTGACCAAATACTGAATGTGTGAACGTGTCCTCAAACTAAATCCATCTTGTTCAAAACAAGATGGACAGCCAGTTCACTGAGAGATCAGACTACAGCTGCCAATTGAAGTCTGTGGAGAGGGGAGGGTGGAGGCACAGATACACTTCTGCTTTTTATTAAGTGTTTAAGAGCTGCATTCACAGTTACACTGCTCATTACTGCTTTTGAACATCTGCTATATAGAGACTGGCAAGGAAGAATCCCTCATGTCTTGTGTCAGTGTATGGGAAAGATATAGCTGTATCTGTGTGACTGACGCCCTATCCAAGCTTCATCTGCATGCATTTTTTAATACTAGGCAACCACCCCCCCTCCATGAATTGGTAGATTTGTGAGTGGGTGCTAGATCAGAATTTTGCACCCGTACTGCCCCCGCCTTTATCATGGGGATCTCCTGCATCCAGCTAGTGCATTGGTAATCTGACCTGGAATTGGTAAGGCTGTTTTTTTTCTGTTAGTCTGCACCCACTAGCTGGGAGACAACTGAAAGTTAGAAATAAAGCCTGTATGGGAGGCTATAATGGCCAGAAACAGTGTTATTCCTCATGTACCCACTCAACATGTCACCTGAAACAACAGGTACGATGTACATCTCTACATATTGATTATACTTTAATTTAACATTCATTTTGTTTCTTCCCACAGGTCAACGGCCTTTTCAGTGCAGATACTGCCCATACAGTGCCTCTCAAAAGGGAAATCTGAAGACCCACGTTCTATGTGTCCATCGAATGCCTTTCGACAACAGTCAATACCCAGACCGAAGGTTCAAGCGCTCCAGGGTTGACCCAACGGAGACTGTTGGGAATTCTGAAGAACTAGTATCTCCCAAACCTGGGAGTTCTACGCAACTTCCAGCAGAAGGCAGTAACCCTCAGGATTAACCTGTGGGATCAAGTCAATCTGTATATTGCAATATGACTTTTGTTGGTCCGTTATTCATAGTGGGATGGGAAAGCAGGAGACTTTGAATGTCACAACCTACAAACCCGCTTCCCTCGCCTTTTACGAAATGGCTGCGGGACTGTTACCTAGCTACAAAAAACTTCCAAACCATGTAATTTGGAATATATATATATATATATATATATATATATATATATATATATATATATCTCTCCAGAGGACCGGTGTGGCATCATAAGACTTTTTGAGTAATGTTTGTCCAATGCAAAAATGCTTTTATCAGAAAAATGATACTGTCTAAATGATTCAACGCTGCCTTGAAGAAGAGAGAAAGAGAGACAAGGGAGGGGCACTGTGTTTTCATCGTCGAAAACACCTTTATAATATGACACCAGCTTCTGTCATTATCCGAGCATAGTAATGAGATGAGTTGGTAGATTGCCATGGTGCCAGTCTGACTGGAGCTGTCATTACAGGGAAGAAATCAATCGAAGTGGTGTTACAACCGCACTGTAAGAGAAATCTAAGACAGCCCACAAGTTGAGGTCACGACTGACCTACAGTATATTGGAAAGGAAAAAAAAAAAACATAATACAATATTCCATTTTCTGTCTCTCTTCAGATTCAGCCAAACAAACAATTCTGAAGATTCGCACAATCCGCAGTAGAGAACCACACGCGGTCTAATCCACTGGCCTTTTCTAGCACTTTGCCTTCATTTTTTTTTTTTTTTTTTAATCTAAAAACTTTTTATTTTATATCTTTACAATTAAGTTGAAATACTAGAGAAATATTTTACTTTTGTTTTCTTTTATTTACTTTCGGAAAGAGTCAAAACTGGCTTAGACATAATTTCAAACTATGTAAAAAAAAGTTTTAGTCTCTAGCGGAACGTTGTGATCCACTGTCCTTTATTCAGCACTTTGCATTCATTTTTTTTTTTTTATCTAAAAACTTTTTATTTTATATCTTTACAATTAAGTTGAAATACTAGAGAAATATTTTACTTTTGTTTTCTTTTTTTTTACTTTCGGAAAGAGTCAAAACTGGTTTAGACTTAATCCTAAACTATGTAAAAAAAAGTTTTAGTCTCTAGCGGAACGTTGTGATCCACTGTCCTTTTTTCAGCACTTTGCATTCATTTTTTTTTTACCTAAAAACTTTTTATTTTATATCTTTACAATTAAGTTGAAATACTAGAGAAATATTTAATTTTCTTTTCTTTTATTTACTTTCGGAAAGAGTCAAAACTGGTTTAGACATAATCCTAAACTATGTAAAAAAAAAGTTTTCGTCTCTAGCGGAACGTTGGGAATTGTTCAAAAATAGTTTCTATTTTTGCAAATTTTAGTTATTTTTTTTTCTCATTGTTTGTCTTTATTTTTTCATTCTTCCGTTACAATTATTCGAGTTTCTTATTGTTGCGTTTTAATTAAAAAGGATTCAGTCGCAGCTCTTCAGATTTTAATTACGCTCTTTGGTAAGACAAACAAAACTGGTGCTTTGTATTAAAACTGTTAGAACTACTGCAGGAATGTCTTGAAAATAATAATAAAGAGATGACTCGGTAGAACAGAGTTTTCTCGAGAAGGCTGAGAGCAGGGTGTTCATCCCAACAGCCTTAAAAAAAAAAAAAAAGCGGAAACAAAAAAAACTTTTAACTCTGCCTAAAGCAGTTTTGGAAAAGTACTGAACTGCAATCAATGTAAATAGAATTCTGTATGCTCTGCTCTGAGACTGGAAACATATCTCAGGAGATTGAAGAGTACAATTTACATATACTGCCTGAAAGAAAAGACACCCTAGTGAATTTTTTTTTTTCCAGGGAGGTCATAATGTAATGGACTCGCTTCACATAGAGCAAGCTGCTTACTCGGTTTCCTTTTTTTTTAATTTCCACTATAGTTCTCACTGCCTTACTTATATATCGAGTCGTGAAAAAAAAAAAATGCAGAAATCCTAAAAAAAAAAAAGGATTAAAATAAATTGAAAGTTTTTTTTTTTTTATTGTAGTAAGCTTTAGGATTTTAAGTGCACTACTGTGTTTGGTGACGATGTCAGTCGCTTGCTTTGTGTGTTTGCGCCGCTGCCTTCAATATATTAGCAGAAAAAGAAAAAAAAAATGAAACAAAATGTTAAAAAAAACAAAAAAAAAACAACATTCCATTTCTTGCACTTTTTTATCTACTTCAGTATTTTTTGTGTCCTTTGAGAATTTTCAGATAAAGACAGGCAATAATTTTGTTTGAGACACTGGATACATCCCCTGTTACTTGTGACATGCGTGTATGTTGAGCCCATAGTCCAGTGCTACCGCCCCCCCCGTGTAATCATTCTTGCCGTCCCCACATTCTGGTTCGACAGAGACTTTCTTCTTTTTTTTTTTTTTTCCAGAAGATCATTTGTAAATTGTAGTCCTGGCAAGTGACAGCGGCAGTGATACATTGTCAGTTTCTGAACATTATTATGCTCTTCATATATAAACATGTCATGTTTTTTTCCCTCTGTAATGCCTGTTGTCTGTAGTTCTGGTCATAATAATATTGTCTACATTTCCTACGCAGAGAAATGAACATTTTTTTTTTCCATCTTGGAGAATATCGGAGAATGATAGAGTAGAGGCATCTGTTGCTATGCTTGTAACGAGTAGAGGACTTTGTATTTAACTTTTATTCTTGGTCATTATTTATTAAGAGATACATCAGTTGACATAACTTTATTCTGGTACAAAAAGTATTACATTGTTTTTTTTTTTGTTTTTGTTTTTTTTTTCAGCAATGACTGTTTTATTTTCTCTTATTAGAATAAAATGTCTTTGAAGCAGTACAGTTTATTCTGTGGTTTACGCAATAAAACCTCTACCTCTGAAGACCAAACTAAAACAACAGTTTTATTACTTACTGACCGTTCCGAGCAGAACTTTTTATTTGTTGTTTTACCGTTGTTTCGAAATTTCTGCCATTAAAAAGGGGCTACTAGAAAATCAAATATCGTTTTTTAAATGGCATTTACTAAAGAAAAATTGGGACATCACGATAGGGGTGTCTAAGGCTCTGTTCACATGTCTAGTTGTCATCTATTTGTAATGGATCCAGTATTGAAAAAAAACTGGATCTACTAAAAACGGAGCAAATACGGATGCAAAATAGAAACCAAAAGTTTCTGTTTTGCAATGGATCCATTTTAAAAGGACACTTTGGTTTACATTTTGCATCCATTTTTATAAATTTAATCAATTTTCCATTGACTTTAATGTTTGAAAATAAATGATCCAGTTGCTACCCATTTTTTGGGGGTTAGACAAAAAAAAAGTTGTGCAGACTATGAAGAGTTTTTTGCCAAAATTCCGGCGTAGAACACTTTTGAAATGTCTCGAAATGTTTGCGCAGCTTGAAGGTGGGCAAAAATATTTTCAACTTTTGCCGTTTTTTATACCACTATAGCCACCCTTTATGTCATATCCGCAGGAAGCATGCTCAGTTGTTTTTTTTTTAGGGCTCCCATAGAAATAAATGCAGAAAAGTGACTCCCTCGTCATTCATTTTTTGCTTGGGTACAAGGACCGCCATCTCCCTTACTAGGCTGAACAAAAGTCCCTGCATCTTGCTGGATTAAAGTGTTGGTCTCAGAGATGGGACCGACATTTATAAAGAATATTCCGTGTATTCCATGAATGTCTAAGGAGGAAATGCTCCTTAAACGGGTTGTCCATATTTGGGGATATTATATTTTCTTACTTAAATGCATGTATTTTGGGATAAAAATAATTTTTGAAATTGAGAATTTTTGCACCATTTGCCTGTTATAGTCTTAGTCTTTGTGGGTTGCACCGTCTATTGCTTGCTGCAGAATGAGTAAACAGAAAATCTGTCAGTGAGTTCGCTATGAAGGTCTGACGGGGAGTTTGTAACTTTTTTTCATGTCTTTTTTCAGCTCCTTCAGTTGATTTATGATCACATTTCAAGTTTTATGTGGTCTGTGAAGGGTAAGAAAGAGCCTGTAAAAGACAAATGGTGCAAGACATGCATTTAATTAAGAAAATTATCTCCAAAGGTGGACAAACCCTTTAGTACCATATCCAGGGCCAGTTTGCTGCACAAGAGTTGTATTCAATGTGTGATATTATCTTAAAAGGGAACCTACAGGCAGCATGAATCAGACATTGACTTATTTTCCCTATTGCAAATAGAAGTCTCCACCCATCTCTAAATGATTGACAAGTCCCTCACAGAGTGTGTATAGGTGAATACCTATGGGGACCCACCCCAGTTACTTGTGTTCTGGACCCCTTTTTTACAGTAGGTTTTCTTTGAAATGCTGCAATGCTTCAGAATGAGCCATACGTATTTGCAATAAGGGAGCCTGTCTCCAATTCATGCTGCCTGAACCATGACAGGTTCCCTTTAAATATGTTGTCTAGGATCAGATAAACAGAACCGCTTTCTTCCAAAAACAGCGATTCACCTGAGTCAGGGTAGCTGAGGAGTTTGAGATCAAAAGCCAGTAGGGTGCATCATAAACAGATGGAAGAGACAAAAGCGTAGTCAGGTCACGGTCCGAGGTCAAAATACCAGGAGGATAGTGGATCAGAGCAAAGAGGTTAAACAGACCGATGGTCAGAACAAGGTCCAAGTTCAGGCAGCAATAGATCAATGAGCAAAATACAAGGCACAGAGTAAAACCACAAAGAGCTGAATCTACGGCTGACAGCTATCTGGGACTGCCTGCTCAGTTAAACAGCTGAGCAATTATGGAAACTCAGAGCACCTGACGAAAGCTCAGCACCTCCCGGTATCAGATTGGATGGCCGAGCTGTCAATGAAAACACAGACATCTCAGCATGCCCCTGCACCAGACTGATCCGCTGAGCTGTCAATCACTGCACAGACATCTCAGCACACCCCTGTACCAGACTGATCCGCTGAGCTGTCAATCACTGCACAGACATCTCAGCACGCCCCTGCACCAGACTGATCCGCTGAGCTGTCAATCACTGCACAGACAGCTCAGCACACCCCTGTACCAGACTGATCCGCTGAGCTGTCAATCACTGCACAGACATCTCAGCACACCCCTGTACCAGACTGATCCGCTGAGCTGTCAATCACTACACAGACATCTCAGCACGCCCCTGCACCAGACTGATCCGCTGAGCTGTCAATCACTGCACAGAGAGCTCAGCACACCCCTGCACCAGACTGAACCACTGAGCTGTCAATCACTGCACAGAGAGCTCAGCACACCCCTGTACCAGACTGATCCGCTGAGCTGTCAATCACTGCACAGGCAGCTCAGCACTGCATGTTGAATCGTTACATCACCTTTCATGGGGGAAATTCAAAAGTCAAATAAAAACCCTGAAAAATAGTCCAGACCTGAAGAAATAGTAAAATAATTATGGTTCTAAATGATATTACGATTTATGAAAGGAAGAACAGCACTCCTATTATCTGAGGTGCACGGATAGGGTCCCAATCCTTATAACAACAACAACTTAATGGAATCCGGCACTCATTTAAAGATTTTTATTGCAATTAAAAAATAGTGTATAGAATATTTTTGATGTTTCAGTCTCTGTGACCTTCTGTAGAATCATTTCATATATGCACATATATAACGAGACAAGATTCCGGCTTATCAGAATTCAAAGAACAGCCCCTATATTCCTAGGTTCAGGGGGTAATGTTATGTTAGGAGTAGTTTCACAATGGCGGCATGTGTCACAAGTAAGGCAATCGAAGCCTATGTACCCCCTATGGACCCAGGTATGGGTTAAGTGTGAAGGGAAATATGTCCTATATCGCCGCGTCCATTTGTCTACATTTTGCTCTGTCAGTTGTTTCATTTTCAACCAAAACTGGAAAGCCAGACATATTCAAAATAGCTATATTTTATAAGACTAAATTTTTTTTGGGGGGGACCGAAAAACCAATACATAATCCTATAACTACCACCAAAACAAGATGAAGTGCAAAAAATATTAATCAAAATAAATCCAAACTTTATAGATAAACAATTAATTTATACAAATACAGAAGTAAAAAAACTTTAAAAGAACCCCATAAAACTCAGATAAAATAAAATAACGGGCAATGCGGTCAAGATAATAACTAGCATAAAGGTATAATGGAAACCAATCAGTATATGAAAATAATGGTATACAAAGGACAACATCTGCAAGGAGTTTGTAAGGTGTTTGTGTGGGTTTCCTCCGGGTTCTCCGGTTTCCTTCCAAACTCTAAAGACATACTAATAGAGAATGTAGATTGCGAGCCCCGATGGGGACAGCGCTGATATTGTATGTGAAGCGTTGTGGAATTAATAGAGCTATATAAGTGAGTAAAATAAATAAATATCAAAATTATATTTTCTGTATTTACTGATTGGTTTTTATTGTACCTTAATGTTATTTATTATCTTGACCGCATTGCCCGTTTTTCTTTTGTTTGGGTTTTATGGGGTTCTTTTAACGTTTTTTTTTTCTTCTGTATTTGCATAAAATAATAATCAATAAAGTTTGGATATATTTTTAGATTTTTTTTTGTACTTTCTCTTACTTATTTTGGTGGTAGTTCTATTTTTTCAGAATTTACCTTAAAATACAATTAGACAAATGGAGTTGGGATGGATCCACTCACATTCACTTTTTTCTTGGTGTTGGCCATCATTCATATCGGCACAAAAACTTAAGTCTTTTACTGTCAGATCTAACAAAAAAAATATAAAAAGGCCTTACCTGTTTGGCCCAGACAGGTAAGACAGCACCCACCGTGTGCGAATTTCCCTAGTTCCCTTAGTTCTTCTAAGACTTTATGCCTCTATTCTTCATAAAGGGTATTGTTCTAACACTTGACTAAATGGACGCAAAGTTGCAAGTTAGTGGGACAATTGCAAAAGTTGCAACACTCGTTATAATGTCTGGAAGAACTCAAAGCAAACTTTAATCCTGTATGTCCTATATTTTTGTATAGTCATACCCGACTATATCAGTTTCTTTTTTTTGTACCACGTTACATGGATTGTGTTGGATTTTTGCCACAATTTTTGCCTTTGCAGTGGGAGATCCGACTTCCATTCAATCCACCGAGTCTTGGCTGTTGGCCAATGTCGAGCGGCTGCTGTGTAAACACTAGTGAAATTGCTCGGTATTTCATTATTTCCTAAGCTCTCGCACAAGCAGGAAACGCCAGAATAGTCATAATATTCAGAAATATCCAAGGGGATGGTAAAAAATAGAAAAAGAAAAGCGGCAGCAGAGGGAAGGATTTTTACAAGCCGTGCTGCTATTTACCTGTTGGTGTTGCTAGACGTGCACCTTCTAAAGGCGGAGGAAATGTAAATGACCCAGACTGAACTGTTTTCTGTTAATACAGGCACACGGAACAAGACACGTTTAATGGCCTCTCTTTTTTATTATACTATGCTGAATAATTAAGTTTGAGGCAAAGTGTCATATGGATTTATCTTTTAATTAAAAAAAGCATGGTTCACGCATATTTGAGTGCTAGTCCAAATAAAGGCAATATCGAAATTTATGCTTGTTTATCTAGGTGTTAATTACCTAGAGATTGTTCTGGATTATTCTTTTTATAAAGTGTCATAGGCTCGTGTCACTGATAATAAAGTTTAACAGTGGAACCTTATCAATTTGCTAAGTATAGTTCAAGTGTGACCAACCGAATGAAAAAGATCTTCTCATAATGGTATGGAGCCGACTCGCTCTGTGCAAGGAAACACGGCGGCGCTGAAAAAGCAATCTTTCTCAGATTGTTAGCCATAAGTAAATGTATACTGCATTATATTTCATGCTGCACGGTCTACATACACAGTGTTATTTACACAGTAGAAGCTGCTGGGGTAAAGGCATTCACTGGATTTTGCAGGGCTCTATGTATGTGACAAAGGTCCAAAAATAGGCAAAAAAGAAGTACCCCATAAGACTATGCTGTATCCATCTGCCTTAAAGTGGTTATCCCATCTAGACTGTTTATCGCATATCAATGGGATATGTCATCAAAGTCTGATAGATTGAGGCACCATCATCTCCCATGTCAATATTGATGGAGTGGTGACTGCACATGGATGACTCCCTCCATTCATTTATATAACGAGCGCTTTCCTATCGATATGCAGCTATGGTGCCACTTAGTCACACGGGGTAAAATAATGGCATGACCATACTTGCCAAAACTCCCAGGAAAAAGGGGACTTCCGGAGGAGTTAGGAAACCTCCCAGGTACCATCTAAACCACCTAGAAACGCCCCCGCAACAAGCTTTACCCAAAGACTGTGCCTAATGCCAAGATACTCCATCATCGGACAGAGCTACGGTTTGACACGGGGCCAGAAATTGAGGCCATTGGAGCAGTGGAAATGTGTTCTTCTGCTTTGGATGCTTCAGACAACTTTTTTCAGAGACAGTCAACTTAAAAAGTATGGTCATGACCAAGACACTGTCAAAATTCCTAGCAATCTTGCCTACAATATCAAAAAAATTCAAGGTTGCATTGTAGTACTGTGGTGTTTTTGTGGTTGGCCAGAAAAGAAGAGGCAAAAGAAATTGGTACATCACCAACTGGGGTTGCAAAAGTAACATGGTTCCCCATAGGTTATCACCTTTTCGTATTAAGTGATATCCAATATGTAAATTTAGAGAAAAGTATTTTATATAGAATTGGTTCCATGCACAAGTACGAGATCTTCCAACAGGAATACAATGCAAAGTCAAACTCAAAACATACAAAGTGATGTGATGTGCTGGACCACCTTGAAGTTCCAACTTCACCATGACATAATGGTTACAGAACTCTGGTTAAATATATTAAGTATTAAATAGTAGCTAGGGTGGAGACAAGGCTGATGGCTTTCAAGACATGTATTGGGTGTATGGTGCCAACAAGCTACTTTGTCTTGGGAAGACACAAGCAAAACAATCTGCAACAAATTAAATACATTCCGAATTTCCTGTAAAATTTGGATTTGATTGGCACAAATCCAGAAATCCCAAAATTTTGTGGATTTGGTATGTACAAATCTAGCAACATGATGACAAGCCAGCAGTCACTTTACTGGATTAGTTTGAGAGCTAGAAAGGTGTTACAGTAAAATTATTAAAACATAAAAAAAACACATACTCATCTGTCCTCAGCCATCACTTGACTTCTTACGCTGCCTCCAGTGAAGCTCTCCTATCCTCTACATGTTCTGATATGCATCACCCCCTACGTGAGCACTGGAAGAACCCAACATCCGAATGGAGGATGGGGGAAGAGGCGGTCTTAGGACTCAGGTGATGGTCTAGCAGAGGTGGGTATAGTATGGGTCTTAATGTAATGGTAAAAAAAGGTACAATCCCTAAAACCATCTCTTGAGATGGGACGCTTCACCCTCATATTGAGCATAAAAACATGGCTTCTTCATAAATTGTAAATGAAAATAGAGCGAACACTCTATTTTGACCTGTTTTGTTCTACGACCCCTCCAATGTGAACAGGTAATTGAAGTAGGTTATCTGATAGAGAGCAGGTAGAAATAGGCTTATTCTTACCTGTGTAAATAAGTCTTCCTTTTTTCAAAGAACTACAAGTAGATGGGACGATGCCAAATATCAGATATGAATATAGTTTTTTTTTGTGACCGGTGTAGGTTACTATAGATATGGGAGACATATTGTCGGCATCGTGGCACGAGGACGAACATGATGCATTTATTTGCATAGCTCGACTATCAGCCAGATGAATAACGCTGTATATGCCATGTCTCATATCTATAGAAAGCTAAAATCTTGATAGGAAATATAGCATTAATATCTCCCACCTGGGACCTCCGGGGGGGGGGGGGCAGATATCCTTAACATTAGGGATTTCAGAATCTTTGGGAACCTGAGCCGCGTGTCATTTACTGGCCCCCATCTGAGGTCACCAAGGAGAGTTACTCTTACCTGGTAAAAACAGATTCTGACTTAGACCCATTGTTCAGTAATGGGAGATACAGCTCGTTGTAGGGCTGCACCATTTCCTAATCGGAGTGTTCCCTTCCGCAAAATCTATGCCATTCCAATGACAACAGGTCTAGTAATTTTCTTTCGTTTATCCTTTTTATTTTTATGTGACTATATAGACTGTATTGTCTTGTCCCATTTGTAATATATTTTCAGTATTTTTATAAACACTGCCTAATTGTTGGATTAAATATCTAAAAATGAATAGCTTTGTTACTCTATAAACCGCACCCTATTACCAGTAACAGGTGTCCAATCGGTTTGTATAAACGATTGGCTAGTTTTTCTGTGATTATTGAGGAGCTTGGCAGTGACAGTACCAAAGTATATATACATGTGGATATGTGTTGGAATTGGATGTCTATATGTTATACGTTCACTGGGAAGGGCAAAATAACCTGCCTAGCAGCAAAAGCAGCTGTTGCCTTTTCCATCAATCATCAATCAATTGTGTGTTTGTCATGACGATTCTCGGCAAGTGGAGTGCTGTTCTTGACAGTATGTTTTATTTTACACCTTTTTGGCCCTCCGTTTATTGAGCTTTATGGTCTGGAGAAACCTCAGAGCATAGGAAATGTCTCTTCACTGGAATTGGGGCACTTTGGATTCGGACTGAATTTACTCAAGTGACTTTGCCCAAAAGGAATTTTGTGAGATTCAACTATCTCTACTCTTGGATTTTTGAATACAAACCTAAAATAATGATCTAAATCTTCATGTCATGCAGAGTGAGGGAAGAACCAAGTGCACAATGACGGGAAGCGGGAGAGGAGGCCTAAGCACTAGGGAAAGGGGTAGTGGAAACCCCTAGGCAGATCTGACAATCACCCTGACTACCCCATCATCCCTAAATAGGTTCCGCACCTATCGCCGAGCAGGAAACTTAATCCCTGACTGCCCCTAGTGATAGGCCCTAGGTAGGGAGGGGACGGGGTGAGCACTAGTCAGTCCCCACTGCAACTAAAGACAAAAACCTAAACAGACAAGGGAACTCACTTAACTTTAGAAGACACTAGAGAGATCTCGTCAGCTATCCTCCAAGGGAACTCCAAGAAGAAACTAGTCGACTACTAGTACTTCAGGCCTGGACAGAGGAAAATAGAGCTATCACCGGCGACTCTCTGTGGAGAATGAGGATATTTAAACATCCAGCAAGGGTGTGTCAGTTAGCAGCAGAGGGTGAAGGTAACAGCTAGGTCCTAGGGAGAGAAGGATGTCACTACATTGCAGAGAAGGAAAGATCAAGAATGTGCCTGCAGAGCCAAGCGCAATGACCTTCTACAGCTGGATCCAGAACGACTGTCTGTCACATCTGACACACCTGCAACACTTCACCCCAGGAGTAGAGGAGTCTAGCGATTGCTATGGGCAAGCAATAAACAGGGAATTATTCAGCTTCACTGTCCATAGGAAATAATGGAATTCCCAAATTATACCACGACGACAGCGCTGTGCACCATATTGTGGTTCCCAAAATGGTTGTCACCCTCCTACCTTCACAATAACAATATGACACAGATATGCATTAATTATTTCTCTTTTTGGGACCTCAATAATGGACTGGTTTGAGGTGCAATTACATAAAAAGGAAGCATTTCCCTTTAATCTCTTAATGTCAATCAATTGCTAAAATAGAAACATATTTTAGTGCCGTCACATTTATGGCCGAGAGGTAAACTTTAACAGTATAAAAGAAGTTTGAGGAGTTAATAGTTATAACCGGCTTCAGCTTTTATCAAAATAATCACTTTTTTTGGTAATTACACATTCTATTGAGTCACTTTTTTTGATTGGCTTGTTACCAGTTTTATTCTCATCATTTCGTTCTGATAAATTTTTTAGCATGGGAATTAAAAAAGAAATCTCCTACTTTAAAATTTATGGCTGGAGTATAAAAATGATGACTTGGCTATACATTTTGTTTAATGAGTAATATATGCATATAATAGGCATTGTAGTGTAACCATGCATAGAAAAAAAGAAAAAACTTAAGAGATTCGGGCTGAAGAGGTTTTGATAAAATTTTTTTAATTATCTCATTCATTGCTGTGTATTTACTACTAGGATCCGGGCAAGAAAAATGAACTACAAGAAGCAGATCTAATGCCCTGAGGTGTAAGTCTATAAAGGGTATATTTCAAGATAACGACTCAACATCCATGATACATGCAGCACATACAGTATGCTACAAGACCCACAGTATGGGGGACACTTTCTTACAAGTGGGTTCCACCATTTCCACTATAATGTCACGCAAGGTGAGGGAAGGAAGAAGTGTACAATGACGGGAAGAGGGGGAAGGGAGCCCAACAACTAGGGAAAGGGGGAGTGGAGACCCCTAGGCAGATCAAATATCACTCAACCCACCCTATTGTCCCTACTGTATATAGGTTCCACACCTATCGTCAAGCAGAAAGCCTAATCCCTGAATGTCCCTAGAGCTTGGCCCTAGGTAGGGAAGGGACGGGGTGAACACTAGTCAGGCCCCACTGTAACTAAAGACGACAAGGTAAAGAAACAAAGGGGATACACTTAGCTTGAGCAGACACCAGAGAGATAACACCAACTGTCCTCCAAGGGAAGTCCAAGAAGAAACTAGCCGACTACTAATACTCCAGGCACGGACAGAGAAACATAGAACTATCACCGGCGACTCTCTGGAGACTCAGAGTTTCTAACTACCAAGCAAGGGTGTGTAAATTAGCAGCAGAAAGTGGAGGTCGCTGCTGGGTCCTAAAGGAAGAAGGATATCACTACACTACAGAGATGAGAGGATCAAGAAGGCGTCTGCAATGCCAAGGGCAGTGACCTTCTACAGCCGGATCCAGAACGACTGTCTGTCACACTTGATGACATATACCCATTGCTAGCAGATGCAAAAACCAAGGAATCCAACCTCTATAGACAAACATGAGTACAACAGATTGCACTGAAGACCCGTGACTTGGGGTCTGTCATATGATGCCACCTTTCAAATCAGTTCCCTATATTGTTTACTGGCTGCAAAACCAGTACAAAATTGACTAATTTGGAAAATAATGGGAATATGTCATAAGAAAATGACCTATAAGTTTGTTTAATGTAGTAATTTTTTTTTATGTCAAACTATATTAAAAAAATAAATAGAAATCTTGCAATTTTTCACACTCACCGATTCAACTTTTTTTCAGACTCTAACTTCCTGTTGTTTCAGAAAATTCACATGTACATTAGCTGCAATGATCGGAACCAGACCTTATCTTTTGTATTGAAGCATTTAATGAGCGTGTGCAAAGGTTATTGTGCAGGAGGGGGAGGAGGGGAGTTTTGACCTCGCCTATTATGATTGATGGCTCCTGTGTTATAGAGGTGTTATGAATCATTGTAATCCTGCCTCTGATGATAAGGAGACTGCTGAAAACTGTTCTGGAAAGGGCAATCCCTTTAATTACTGGCCTGGGGCGTATTAGTACGCCCCAGGCCATCACCCCCGGTTCAGTGAGGGCTCCGGCGGTGAGCCTGCACTGAACCGAGCACATGTCAGCTGATTCTTACCCGCAGCTGTTAACATGTTAAATGCCGCTGTCAATCTCTGCTGATCACCTCTATGTAGCAGAGGCGATCGGACAGTTGCTGCTTCTAGTCTCCTATGGAGACTATTGAATCATGCAAAAAGTTTTAAAAAAATGTTTTTAAAAAAATATAAAAGTTTAAATCACCCCCCTTTCGCCCCATTCAAAATAAAATAATAAAAAATAAACCCCAGATACACATATTTGGTATCGCTGCATTCAGAATCGCCCGATCTATCAATATAAAAAAAAGAATTAATCTGATCGGTAAAAAAATTCCAAACGCCAGAATTACATTTTTTTGGTCGCCGCAACATTACAATAAAATGCAATAACGGGCGATCAAAACATCGTATCTACCCCAAAATGTTATCAATAAAAACGTCAGCTCGGTGCGCAAAAAATAAGCCCTCACCCGGCCCCAGATCCTGAAAAATGGAGACGCTACAGGTCTCGGAAAATGGCGCCTTTTTTTTAGCAAACTTTGGATTTTTTTTTCACCACTTAAGTAAAAAAGAACTTGCACATGTTTGGTGTCTACGAACTCGTAATGACCTGGAGAATAATAATGGCAGGTCAGTTTTAGCATCCAGTGAACGTGGAAAGAAAAAAAAAAATAACTGTGGAATTGCATTTTTTTTGCAATTTCACCGCACTTGGAATTTTTTTCCCGTTTTCCAGTACATGATATGGTAAAACTAGTAATGGCGTTTAAAAGTACAACTCGTCCCGCAAAAAATAATCCCTCACATGGCCATATTGACCAAAAAATAAAAACGCTATGGCTTCTGGGAACAAGGGAAGCAAAAAAAATTAAAATGCAAAAACGGAAAATCCCAAGGTCGCGAAGGGGTAAGTGTTTTCTCATTACAACCACTGCTAAGATCTCCTGCAAACTGTATTTTTGGGAAGGGAAAAAAATAGTAATCAGCTCACCTTCCAGTGAGAACAATTCGATGTGAAAAAGGTAGACCTTGTTTGGTCAGGGTGTGGTGCAGGGAGCGTAGAAACACAGCAGGCTTGGTATCCAGGTCAGAAATAGTGCATGTTATTGGCGTTTTTACCCCTCACTGAAATCAGTGAGAAAAAAAGCAGCGTTTTCAGCACAAAATCCACATTAAAATGCGCATTTTAAAATGGAATTGAGTTTTTGTTTGTCCTCCAGGAAAAAAAAACACTCTTGCACATGGATTTTGCCACTGATTTGGTTGAAAAATTAATCTTGTACTGTCATGAAAGTTAGCCGCCATCTTAGGTATGATACGTCATACCTGAAGATATTCCCTATTGTCATTTCTAAAAATCCCTCACACAGCTCCTACCATGTCACATTTCTCCAGCCCCTGGTAAACAGAGCAATTCGCCCCCCACCTCTGGAGATCAGTCTCCAGGAACTTCTTTGATATGGTAAATAGATGGACCAGCTCTGTTGTGTATGGGGTAATTAACACCTTGATGTCACTTGAAACCCGAAGCAAACCATTTGTGCAAGCCTGCAAACCTCTCCATTGTCCAAAGAAACCATGTGCTTTCTTTGTGGAAAATGGCCACCAAAAGCTACAGACATATTATCAATTCATAACCACATGATACAAGTTAGGGAACCCAAATAAAATGTATCATGTGGGGAAGGTGCCCGCGGACACAATCATGGGACTTATAAATCCACGAGGGCCCTGGAAAGCTACATATTTAGAAGAACCATATACAAGGTCCCAGGGGAGGCATGTTTAGAGTCAATGGCTTCCCCAGAAGAGTAGGATCACGACGAGACCTCTGGTGATACGATGAGATCACCCCAAGGAAAGTTATGGGTACTTTTCCCAAATGGAGCCAAAACTGGCATTGGTAGGGAGGGGCGGGGCTTAGTAAACTGACATCACCAAGAGTGGGCGTGACAGGACTTTAGTATAGCCGACAGCCAGAAACCCCCTCAGTTTTGACCCAGGAGATGATGTGACAAACTCCTAACGTCGGGTCCAGGTCTCTGAGTGGGAGGAGCACCTTTGCCATGTGCTACAGAGGCTTGGACGACTGCAACTAAGCTTGAACCTGTGGGATCGCAAATCCTCCCTTGCACCACAAGAACGGTAACTGATTTATCGTTGTTATTCCTGTGTTTTGTAATTCGAATTGTTATATCTCTTATTCTGGCCAAATACCGTTGTATAGTTAATTGTATAGCCTTGTAATCTAGTGTATTCTTATAATCGATTAAATCATAAATTAATCGTGGGCTGTATCCTTTACTCTGCATATACGAATCCATTGGTCCGGAAACGCTTGGCTGAAACGCTACTGGGTTGGTTCCTGACCCGATACAAGTCTATTAACGGACCGGGCTTGTATCAAATGAGAACTGGTGGCAGCATACCATCTGGGGGATTTGAAGAAGGCTGGCAGTGACGGTCGGAGGTGTGGATATATATTACTGGCGCAGCCAGGGAAATATATATATACCGCCCTCACTGCAGAGAGCCTCAAATACCCAGAGGTCTACAGGACGGCCTCTCTGGCAACCACTCACTCTAGGTGCAGTACCTTGACTGACCTGAGAGGCAAGGGGGCGCAAGAGAGTTGTGCCTGTATTGTGGCGTCACGGATTGGTGACGTGTAAGGGACAACACACCACTGTGTTTTCCCCCGCTGGTAGCAGCTTCCTGGCACTACTTACTCTAGGTGCAGTACCTTGACTCACCTGAGAGGTAAGGGGGTGCCAGAGAGCTGCACCCACCAGCCGGCATTTCATCACATTGGTGGCAGAGCGGTGGGATTGCAGAGTATAGTGTACGTGGGATCCCTACTCACAGACACTAAAGACTGCCAGTGGTAATTTTCACTGCTGGAGTCTTAAGGTCAGCCCAACAATTTACGGTCAGAGTAAAATTATAACAAGGTGTGTGCAAACTCAGGGTTGCAGCGGTGTCAGTGACCCAAGGTTACCAAGATGGCGGAAGGCACCAGGAACAAGTTGAAGGAGAAGACCAATGCTTTGGTCGGTGAGCAGGCAGGGGAGGACAATGTTACTCATGGCGGGGAGGAGCTCAGCTCGGGCACCTCAGGGAGCCAGTCCCCAGTACTCGGTCCCGCAGTGGACTGCCCACCACCTGCCCACCACAGCCTGTCCAGCATGGATGCCCTCCAGCAGGCGGCCCTGGCCAGTCAGCGGTCTGGGGACACCGCCACTTTTCGGCTCCTCATGGAGGAACGCCGGCGAATAGAAGAGGCGGAGCGTGCAGAACGAGCTGCGGAGCGTGCAGAACGAGATGCGGAGCGCAAGCATCAACTGGACCTGGCTTAGCGTGGATTCCTTCCAGAACCTCCAGCACAGCAGGAGGCGAAGACCTGTAAAGTCTGAGCCGAGGACTTCCCCCTGCTTGAGAAAGATGGAGACCTGGACTCCTTTCTGTTGGCATTCAAAATGACCTGCCTTCAACACCATCTGGCCCGGGATCAGTGGGCAAGATACCTGACCCCCCGTTTGAGGGGTAAGTCCCTGGATGCCTTGGGGGACTTACCTGCCGGGGAGGTACAGGACTACGACAGCATCAAGCGGGCCCTGATCCTGCAGTACAACCTCACTCCGGAGTCGTACCGCCAGAAGTTCCGGAGCCTGCTGCGTGGCCCCAAGGACACCTGGACCGATCATATGCGGGCGCTGTTGAGAGCCGCAGAGCACTGGACCTCGGGTCTAGCGTTTACTACCCGCCAGGAGGTCCAGGAACTATTAGTCACGGAGCAGTTCTTGTGGAACTGCCCAGAGGACCTCCGACAGTTCCTCCGTGACCGAAAACCAACGGGGGCTTCTGCTACAGCCGCCCTGGCAGATGAGTATGCCAATAACAGGGCGCCTGAGCCGAAGAAGTCTGCCAGCAGCACCTGGAGAGGCTGTAAGCCCAATCCTGCCCCTGTTTCCCCAGCCCCCAGAACACAAGGAGTGTATCCCCCTGTTGCCCTCTCCAGGCAAGGAACAGACGTAAGACGTTGTTATCATTGCAACAAGCCAGGACACTTTAGGGCCGAGTGTCCCCAGCGCCAAAAGGCCCCATCCCAGTCCCAGAGAGCGCCCAATGTTCTGTGTGTGGGAGGGGGTGGTGGTAGGTCCCTGGACAATATCCAACCCATCACCATAGGCCGTTCTGCGGTCATGGGACTGCGGGACATTGGCGCTGAACGAACCCTGGTACGGCCTGAGGTGGTGTCCCCTCAAGACTTTGTACCGGGAAAGACCCTTTCTCCGGGATTGGAGGCGTGGAGCCGGCACTTCCCGTTGCCATGGTATTGGGGTGCCGGGAGGGGGATGCGGGAGGTGGGAGTAACACCAAATATTCCCGCAAACGTTTTATTAGGGACCGACTTGGGGCGACTAGTGTCGCAGTATGTACCCACTGAACCCCCAAGTTCGGCTCCCCCAGAATGTCTTGATTTATCTGCTTCTAACGCCAATAATGTTGTATGGAGTGTGTCTCCTGCGGATGAGGAGGGAGTGGAACCTGAGAGTAACACACACATGGACACAACACAAACAGGGTTGTTAATGAGAGCGGGTGAGGAAGGTGAGGATGCCTCCAGAGGTGCTCAGCCAGCGCACAGGGACCTCTTGCTCTCCGGTGAGGGAGGAGGGGGGCAGGATCCTGTAGAGGGAGGCTCAGGGATGGAGAGGAAGGTTGCTACCAGCAGTGTAGGGCTTCCAGGAGAATCCAGGCCGCTGAGTCTAGTGCCTCTGCAGGGGGGGGAGCGAGCCATGGGGGGTGGGGGTGTCCCAGGAGAGGAACCGCCGGGTAAGACCCCAGAGCAGGAGTTCCCCACGTCCGGGATGTCGACAGGCCTAGGAAGCCTGCCCGATCTGGCGGCTTGGTCAGAAACTGACGGGAAGCGGGCACTACCCACGGTCACAGCGGTCATAGCCGCTGTCACCAGGAGTGGGAGCGCCGGAGCCCAAGGAGCCTCGCAAAGGTCCGAAGGCTTCCCCATTTCTGACCAAGTGGCAGCTGGGTCAGACAGCGGCCAGGAGACATGTCCGGAGGTGCTGACGGAAGATGTGGCAATTTCTTCGATTCTTGCCCCATCGAGTCAGGAGTTTCGGGCTGCGTTGGAAGCCGACGACAGCCTGAAAGCGCTCAAGAAGCGGGCGGCACAGCCTCCCCAGGACTCAGACGGCGAGCATGTGGTCTGGGACCAGGGACGGCTGTACCGGATGACGGTCCAGCAGGGTTCACCGGAGGCGTGGCCCAGGGACCGACAGTTAGTGGTACCCTATCCGTTCAGGGCGGAATTGTTGCGGCTCGCACACAAGATTCCGATGGCCGGACACCTGGGGATCGCTAATACCAAGGCCAGGATAGCTCAGTATTTCTACTGGCCTGGGATAGGAGCCGAGGCGACGGCCTACTGCAAGTCGTGTGTCACCTGTCAGAGGGTGGGGAAGTCGGGGCGGCGCTCCAAAGCCCCACTGATACCTCTGCCAATCATTGGAGAGCCTTTCTCGAGGGTGGCTGTGGATCTCGTGGGACCCCTGCCCACTGGCCCCCGCGGGAAACGCTTTATACTGACTGTAGTAGACTACGCCACCGGGTACCCGGAAGCGGTAGTTTTGTCGTCCACTAAGGCTGACAAAGTGGCAACCGCCTTATTGGAGATTTTCTCCAGAGTAGGATTTCCCCAGGAAATGCTCACCGATCAGGGGACCCAGTTCATGTCGGAGCTGATGGAGTCCCTATGTAAGCAAATACAGGTGCAACACCTGGTGACCAGCCCGTATCACCCACAGACTAATGGCCTGTGTGAGCTGTTCAATGGCACCTTGAAACAGATGCTTAAGATGTTCGCCGACTCCTACGGGAGCGACTGGGAACGTCTTCTCCCGCACCTGCTATTTGCTTACCGGGAGGCTCCGCAGGCCTCAACGGGGTTCTCCCCCTTTGAGCTCCTGAACGGGCGACGTGTACGGGGACCCCTGCCTCTGGAGAAGGAAGCATGGGAAGGGGATTTAGCCACCTCGGAGGTGTCGGTCATCGAGTATGTCGCGCGCCACCGGGACAGGATGATGGCCTTGGCAAAGCTGGTGCAGGACAATATGGCCCAGGCCGACCAGAAGCAGTGGTACGACCAGAATGCTTGTGAGTGGACCTACCAGGTGGGTCAAAAAGTGTGGGTACTGGTCCCCCTACCACAGAACAAGCTTCAGGCTGCCTGGGAAGGTCCATACCTCGTGCACCAGAAACTCAATGCCGTCACCTATCTGGTCACCCTGGACCATGCCCGTGGAAGGAGGAAGGCCTTCCACGTGAACATGATGAAGGCTCATCATGAGCGGGAAGCGTATGCCCACCCAGTGTGCCACCTTCCCAAGGAGGGAAAGGTAGAAACCCTCCTGGATCAGCTCGCCAAAGCCAAGGCGGGGGGATCCATCGAGGATGTGAGGGTTGGCCACCAGCTCACGGAGGACCAATGGTCCCAGCTGGAGGCCACCCTGCACTCCTTCCGGGAGCTGTTCAGCAGCCTGCCCGGAAGAACTGAGATGGCTGTCCACGACGTGGTCACCGGCGATCACCCCCCGATCCGGCGTTCAGCATATCGGGTCTCTTTCGAGGTGCAGGAAAACCTGTGCCAAAAGATTGACGAGATGCTGAAGCTGGGGGTGATCCAGGCATCCAACAGCGCGTGGGCCTCACCTGTAGTCCTCGTTCCTAAAAAGGACAGAACTACGCGGTTCTGCGTGGACTACCGGGGGCTCAACGCGGTGACGGTCCCAATGCGTTTCCCATACCACGCATCGATGACCTGCTCGATCGTATGGCCGGGGCCAAGTACCTGACCATCATGGATCTGAGCCGGGGATACTGTCAGATTCCCCTGACCCCCGCGGCAAGGGAACGCTCTGCCTTTTTCACCCCTTTTGGACTATATGAGTCCACGGTGATGCCATTCGGCATGAGGAATGCCCCTGCCACGTTTCAGCGGATGGTCAATACGCTGCTTGAGGGACTTGGAGGGTACGCGGCTGCGTACTTGGACGATATTGCAGTCTTCAGTCCCACCTGGGAGGGTCACCTAGAGCACCTGCAGCAGGTGCTCGGTCGGATCCACCGGGCAGGCTTGACCATCAAGCCGGAAAAGTGCCAGCTGGGCATGAGTGAGGTCCTCTACCTGGGTCACCGGGTAGGCAGGGGTGTTCTGAAGCCAGAACCTGGAAAAGTGGATGCCATCGCATCCTGGCCCACCCCTAGGACCAAAAAGCAGGTGCTGTCCTTCTTGGGGACTGCCGGGTACTACAGGAGGTTCGTTCCACACTATAGCACCTTGGCCAAGCCCCTGATGGACCTCACCAAGAAGAAGCTGCCTGTCACAGTTGACTGGACTGTCGCCTGCGAGACAGCCTTCAGGGCACTCAAGACTGCCCTAAGTAGCTCCCCTGTACTTCAAGCTGCCGACTTCGACCGGCCGTTTGTGGTACAGACCGACGCCAGTGACTTTGGCCTCGGTGCTGTGCTAAGTCAGGTCAACACGACAGGCCAGGAACATCCTGTCTTGTACCTGAGCAGGAAGCTACTGCCATGGGAGGTGGCCTACTCCACGGTGGAAAAGGAATGCCTGGCAATTGTATGGGCCCTGCAGCGTCTGCAGCCCTACTTGTACGGGAGCCATTTCACCGTGGAGACGGACCACAACCCCCTCAGCTGGTTACACACGGTCTCTGGGTCGAATGGAAGGTTGCTACGCTGGAGCCTCGCTCTCCAGCAGTATCACTTCTCCATTCACGACAGAAGAGGCCGTGACCACGGTAACGCTGACGGGTTATCCCAGCAAGGGGAGGGTGCAGAAGGACGCATGGGAGAACACAGGAATGTGTTACCCCCTCGCGCCATCTTATAGGGGAAGGTGTCATGAAAGTTAGCTGCCATCTTAGGTATGATACGTCATACCTGAAGATATTCCCTATTGTCATTTCTAAAAATCCCTCACACAGCTCCTACCATGTCACATTTCTCCAGCCCCTGGTAAACAGAGCAATTCGCCCCCCACCTCTGGAGATCAGTCTCCAGGAACTTCTTTGATATGGTAAATAGATGGGCCAGCTCTGTTGTGTACGGGGTAATTAACACCTTGATGTCACTTGAAACCCGAAGCAAACCATTTGTGCAAGCCTGCAAACCTCTGCATTGTCCAAAGAAACCATGTGCTTTCTTTGTGGAAAATGGCCGCTAAAAGCTACAGACATACTATCAATTCATAACCACACGATACAAGTTAGGGAACCCAAATAAAATGTGTCATGTGAGGAAGGTTCCCGCGGACACAATCATGGGACTTATAAATCCATGAGGGCCCTGGAAAGCTAGATATTTAGAAGAACCATATTTCAGGGGAGGCATGTTTAGAGTCAATGGCTTCCCCAGAAGAGTAGGATCACGACGAGACCTCTGGTGATACGATGAGATCACCCCAGGGAAAGTTATGGGTACTTTTCCCAAATGGAGCCAAAACTGGCATTGGTAGGGGGGGGGGGATCTTAGTAAACTGACATCACCAAGAGTGGGCTTGACAGGACTTTAGTATAGCCGACAGCCAGAAACCCCCTCAGTTTTGACCCAGGAGATGATGTGAACAACTCCTAACGTCGGGTCCAGGTCTCTGAGTGGGAGGAGCACCTTTGCCATGTGCTACTGAGGCTTGGACGACTGCAACTAAGCTTGAATCTGTGGGATCGCAAATCCTCCCTTGCACCACAAGAACGATAACTGATTTATCATTGTTATTCCTGTGTTTTGTAATTCGAATTGTTATATCTCTTATTCTGGCCAAATACCGTTGTATAGTTAATTGTATAGCCTTGTAATCTAGTGTATTCTTATAATCGATTAAATCATAAATTAATCGTGGGCTGTATCCTTTACTCTGCATATACGAATCCATTGGTCCGGAAACGCTTGGCTGAAACGCTACTGGGTTGGTTCCTGACCCGATACAAGTCTATTAACGGACCGGGCTTGTATCAAACGAGAGCTGGTGGCAGCATACCATGTGGGGGATTTGAGGAAGGCTGGCAGTGATGGTCGGAGGTGTGCATATATATTACTGGTGCAGCCAGGGAAATATATATATACCGCCCTCACTGCAGAGGGCCTCAAATACCCAGAGGTCTACAGGACGGCCTCTCTGGCAACCACTCACTCTAGGTGCAGTACCTTGACTGACCTGAGAGTCAAGGGGGCGCCAGAGAGTTGTGCCTGTATCGTGGCATCACGGATTGGTGACATGTAAAGGGACAACACACCACCGTGTTTTCCCCCGCTGGTAGCAGCTTCCTGGCACTACTTACTCTAGGTGCAGTACCTTGACTCACCTGAGAGGTAAGGGGCGCCAGAGAGCTGCACCCACCGGCCGGCATTTCATCACATGTACATTACGAAGTCTGGAACAAATTCTGCATAAAGAATTGACATGCTGCGCATTTTAAGACCTGTACCCCAGATCAATTCATAAATATATAAGAAAGTCTATTCTGCTTGGTCCCTTGGTACTGACTCTTTTGGTATGAGTGGTTCCTCCTTATCAGCATTCTGCCAGCACTACAGGTGCTTGAACCTTCTTAACCTCACTTCCCAGCATGCATTGTGCTGCTATTATCAAGCGATTTCCCTTCCTCTGTCTTGATAGACAGGAGAGCAGGGAAGAAAGACAAAAACAGTCAACACCACTTCCTATAGAGAGACAAAGACCGTCCTCCTGTTCCTTAAGTCCCTTTCAGGGTCTCTATAATAAACTTTATTTTTATATAGTGCTGTCATATTCCACAGCACTTTACATACATAATCATCGCTAACCCTGTTAGGGCTCACAATCTAAATTCCCTATCAGTATGTCTTTGGAGTGTGGGAGGAAACCAGAGAACCAGAGAAAACCCATGCAAACACAGGGAGAACATACAAACTCCTTGCAGATGTTGTCCTTGGTGGGATATGAACCCAGGACCCCAGCGCTGCAAGGCTGCCATGCTAACCATTGAGCCACCGTGCTGCCCATACCAAGCCACTGTGCTGCCCAGGATTACACCTGACAAGGCGGTGAAAAACAAGTTATACAGAAGGGAGACACCTAGTAGCCGGAACTTTTAAGGGATTTTTTTGAGCATTAAAACATCATTTTTAAATGATTTGCAAATTGTCTGGATGTAGAAGTCTGAAAGTATTGGGACTGATTATTCTGTATCATCCAACATACACCACCACTCAATAATATTTTCATAGCGAAGAAAACTTTTGAAGCATCAGTCCGGAAATCACTTTCCTCCAGACGTTCTGAGATGTCGGGCAGTTCATGGATGGTGACAGCCGTGTGATGGCTCTGCTGGTCAGTGATACATGCCATAATCAATTATCAAGCGCAGTTCACAAAGGTCAGAACATTTTCTGCAGCGTTTAGCCGAGTGTAGAATGTAGGTGCCAGTCCGAGATGTGTGATAATTTCCACAGAGACGCAGGTAGGAGCATCCTCAGATTGCCGCTGCTATCCCTCAATCACAGAACATGAAGGTGAATCCTGACATAAGCCGAGCTGGAGGCTCATCGGGGGTCACTAGTGTGGCCCCCGCTGTGTCCCCATGGTAGATGTTAGGTATATTATTCACAGCTATATATATATACACACTACTGAATATACAGCTGTGACAAACAGATATAGATTTTATATATCTCTATCCCCATCTGCTAACCCTAACACTCAAGACTTCTCCCCCAAAATCATAACTCTGCTCCATCACATGCAACCCTGTCCTCACTAACATCATCACGAGAGAACAGACCACTAATCCCATCATTCTTGCATTTTATTGCAATGTTGCGGCGACCAAAAAACCTTACCTATACGTCGTAGTTCATGAAGGGATTACCTAGTCAGATTAATATGGAGGTGTATTAGAGTATATAGTAAAATCACAGTACCACCTGGACAAAAAACTGAAGTCTGCAACTATAAAGGTGAATTTACATGCTGTGGATCTTGTTGCAGAAAGTACTGCAACTGTCCCATTCTTTGGAGAAAAAAAAATGAATGCAGCAACATCTGCAGCCTCGAAATTTTACTGGTAGGACTTGTGCACACAACCGTAAAAAATGGAACAGTCCTATCCCACTTTTTGACAGATAGTACTCGTTCCCATGTTATTGTGGTGCCCCTGAGGGTTCAGTCGCCACAGGGGTACTGCACCTCATAACGAGGTGTGGTATCTCCTCTCCCAGGTAAGGATGGAGTACCTCACAGGACCCCAACCACACACTCAACACTACACCACTCCAGCGGGGGAACCAAAGTTAGGGGGAACCACGTAGTGAGTGAGTGTGGAGGAAGCACTTTACTTAAGCACTTAATTAGAATCATATATAACCAGGTCTTTGGTCGTGGGTCTTTGGGACGGCAGGTCAGCACAAGGCTGCAGTCGCCTCAGGGTCCACGGTTCCCGGTCTCAGGCCTCGAGACGGGGGATTGGGGCAGAGTTATAATGGCTCTGTCCCTGGTCAGAGTCCAACCAAGAAGGCCCAGGAGGGGAGCAGAGGAGTTAGGCTCCACAGGCGGAAGGATCTCAGGGGGTGCAGACGGAGCGGAGTCGCCACCTGCATACCTTATTCTGGCCCAGCCAGAGAGACCCTGCTGCAAGAGGGGGTACCAGCCCCCGATTATCTGACTTTGCACTTCACGTCTCTGTTGGTAAAGTCCGGAGGCTTATGTGGATCCCAGGGGGATACGGACGGAGCGGAGTCGCCACTGTGGCGCCTTGCTGTGCATTGGTGCCACAGATCCCAGAGGGGTGCATGGACGGATTCCTCCACAAGAGGCCCTCATAGCATTCACACACCTCCACCTTCAACCTCAGACCACCAGAGGGAGCCCGCTAGGGATATAAAAAAAGGGAAGGTGGAGCTAGGCAGGCAGTCTGAAGTCTGGAGTCCACAGAGAGTGAAGTCTGTGAGAAAGTCAGCCTGCTGCAGCCAGAGAGGTTGGCGGTCCAGCCCAGACTCAGTGAGCTCAGTTAGTGAGCCTAAGGCGTGCCGACGCCGAAAGAGCGGTGAAGAGTAGCGAGGCCTACTGCCAGTGTGAAGCCTAGTGAGGGCCCCGAGTGTGGCCGAAGGCAAGTGGAGTAAGCGAGTTACATAGGGGGCAGAGGAGCCTAGCCAGCTCACCCCAAGACCATATACCAGACACCGGGTCCGCATCTGCAGGGATCTCTATGCCCAGCAGAAACAACCGGAACCCCTGGCAAACTATATGTCCCAGGAACACCAAAAGCTGACTGTCATACCAGGGTCAGGAGTCACGGAGGCCCAAGAGACCAGGGAGTGTGATCTCCATCAGAAGGCCCTACCACCAGGTCAGCCGGTGCAAGACAGAGACCAAGTTAGGCCTAGCTCCAGGCAGGTCATAAACTGATCAGGAAAAGGCAAGAAACAGGAGGCCCCACACCCGCTCACTGGGGAGAGTCCTGATATGCACCATTCACCCTACAGTGCCCTGGATCGTGCCTGAAACACCACCTGTAAAGGTACTGAAGTGAACTCCGGTGTGCATGCCTATTCTTCTACCCTTCCTCTGACCCGGCTGGGTCCCCTCTGTCCTGCATCTCTTCTCCTACGCTGCCCTGGGGCCCCGCTCCACCTGTGGGGAGCCGCATCAACTAAGCTGCCTGAACACCGGCCTCAGAGTAGTCGTCCCCATCCCGTGGGCGCGTCACCACCTGTATGCCCTAATCTGAGTTTATCCAGAGGGACCCGGGCTTACGCCACGTTCTCACCACAAGTCACCAAAAAGGGCACCCAGTCGGTCCGGGAACTATACGTTACCCACAAGGGACATCGTAGTACCCGTACGGGACTCAGTGGGGGACACAAGGCGGGAGAAGTTCAACAAGAGAGGAACACTTTAGAGTGGGGGGTCCTGTCAAGCGTTCCTGAACTACCTGGAGTGTACTGAACCCCACCCTGGCGGCCGCAGCTCGCCGTGTGACAGCAGAGAGAAGCTCTGAGCTGAGAAAGCACCACCGTGAGTAAAGACTTGGATGACTTCAATTATTGCCTCTGTCTGTTCTTTCCTACGCGGCTCTGCACCCGCCATCGATCTATTACAAACCCTCTCTACGCTGCCTTGAGGCCTGCTCCACCTGTGGGGAGCCGAACCATCTATAGCTGCCCTGACACCTGCCTCGGAGGACTGTTGCAGCGCTGGTGACCTTCACCAGACACCACAGGTGGCGTCACGAACATTCCCCTTTCCCATATAAATTTTCCCCTTTACCTTCTTTTAAGAGCGACCCCAGGGTACGGGCCCGGGAGCCGACCACCGCGACATCCCCCAAAACTAACAGCAAGGCCCGGGGGCCGAGTCGTTCCCATCCCCTGGGCGAGTCATTATTCTATGGGTTTTGGCACATGTCTAATTTTTTCCTTGGACCAAGTCGGTCTGAGGAAAAAAAAAATCACAGCATCCCAGTGATTAGAATAATCTAAATGATTTTTTGGATGCGAGAAAATCGGTCATGTGACCCTACCTTTAGGTTACGGCTACACAGCGATTATTGGCCACATTACAGATAACGTGGCAAAAGATCCCTTTATGACGCTCCTACATTACAGTGTTAGGCTATGTTCACATGTTGCGTTTTTGCAGCGTTTTTTTATGCAAATTTTTAGCTGAATTTTACAGTACCAGCAAAGTCTATGAGATTTCAGAAATCTCATATCACACACCTTGTTTTTTTTTCCTTGATTGTTTTGTCAAAGAGCTGCGTTTTTGTAAAATGCAGCATGTCACTCCTTTCAGCATTTTTGCATCGTTTTTCACCCATAGAAAGCAATAGGTAATGCAAAAATGCATGCATCAGGTTTTGCTGTGTATTTGGAGCCAAAACCTGCTGAAGTTGAATTAGGATATTTTTTTCTGCACTAAACTTTATCAGCATGAACAAGAGACAATAAACACCGAAAAAAATGCCTAAAAAAATGCGTCAAAAAGCGCTGCAAAACCTGCTTTTTTGACATTTCTTCTTTAATGCTGAGAGAGCAGGTTTTGCCTGCAGAGAAAAAAACGCTGCAAAAATGCAACATGTGAACATAGCCTAATGCTGGTGAATGGAGGGAGTCACATTGAATGTACAGCAACAACAAAAGTTGCAGAAACAAAAAATGAAAAAAGAAAAAAAAATCAAATCGCTGATGATTTTCATGTCAAATTTTTGGTTCATGAATTTGGTGCAAATTTTTTTAAAAAAACAATGTCTTTAATCCCTGGTAAGCATACTGGATATCATTACTGCTCCATGTAGTTTCTTCTCCCTACCTTTTTAGACTATTGTCTTGATTTCTCCTGCGCATCTGTGCCCTTATTATTCTTGATGGGACATTGAGCCCCCATGTGTGTCTTTTACTTGCTACCCATGCTTTTGTAAAATATTTAAGGCTACTGGGGCATAGTGCAATAACGGGAGACTATGACTATACTTGTTTGTGTTAGGGTATCTTCTTAGACCTTCCTAGAGTTAGTATAATTTAATTTGTCCTTACAACTACCCATATTCAGGACCATAAATTGCTATATGTTTCCTGTTGTGCTTCCACCATGTGTATTGTCTTCACTAATCTTTTTAACATTTACTCAATAAAATGATTTTTTTATGTTTTATACCAGATGTCTGTCTAGTCCTCCTATTTTTCTAAGCTTTATTGCCAGTTTATGGTTGTTCTAGGGGGGATGTGCTGCCCAAATTTTGACAGCGAACAACCCCCTTTATGAATATTGTGTTGGCATATACAACAGATTAGGACTTATTATAAGTGAAAGGAGGACTTTATACTAACCAGACAGCAGATGGCGATAGTGTGTAAAGTTATATGCTTGCTGTAATGAGGGGAGGAAAGCTCTCAATTGTTGGTTGTTTTATACTTCCTGTTGTTTTTTCTTTCTTTCCTGAATGTGTTATGTCAGCAGCACACGGACTGTGTGACACTGAATTGTATCTCATGTTTAACCAGTATGAAGTAAATACTGTTTACTCAAGATATCTTGCTGGTTGAAGCTCTCGTAAGCACAGTGGTGACTGTAAGAAGATGCACTCTGCGACATATTGTTCTTTGTGGCCATGTTTTGGTGTTTGATGAATCTGGGGATTTGTGTTTGCCATGTGTGAATGAGATTCTATATGATCGGAGACCGTACACATTTATAGGGTTTTCACATAACGTGTGCATAGAGCTAAAGGGAATGTCACTAGTTTCTCTTTAAAGCCAATAGGGCGCAATATTCCTGAAGGTTTGCACTGTATTATACGATGGACGGAGCACTTACTTCATTACAGGAGGAGCAGACGCCTCATCTTCAACAACACAAGCAAACTGCAAAAACTTCCCCACATTTTGCAAGCAGCTGCTTGTCCCTGAGTATCCGGGCCAGACAGGAGCCGCAGAGGCCGGATCAGTAATGGCCACAAGCCCTGGACTAGGACATGGCGGTATCCTGTATAGAAAACATTTGCGTATTGTCTGTAAAATTGTACCTAGAACCGTGCAGAACTCTTATGCAAGCGGAACTACAAGTCTCAGCATGCCCCATGCTTGCACCCTAGGGTAATATCGTGAAGTCTATATTATATACGTGTCGTTTTTTTTATAGTATTTTCTAAGTTCGGTGACGCTTTTGTTTTTTTTATTTATTTATTTTTTATTTTTAAGCCCAGATTTTCATTTTTGCATTTTTTTTTCCCCCTCTTTTTATTCTTTCATCCCCATAGAGGGCTTGTTGTTGTTTTTATTTGCGAGATGTGTTGTAGTTTGTGATGACACTTTTCACTTTACAATATAATATACTGAAAAACTAGGGGAAAAAAGTCCAAACGAAAAAAAAACACAATTCCGCCATTGTTTTATTTTTTGGGGGGGTTTCCTTTCAACGACGCTCACTATGCGGTAGCATTGAACTGGTAACGTGATCCTCCAGGTCGGTGCAATTACGACAATACTAAATTTGTGACGCTTATGGTTTATTTTTTTATTATTTTAGTGGTTAAAAAAAGTCTGAAAATTGTAAAAGAAAAAAAAAAAAAATAATAATAATAACAAAAAAAAAAAAAAAAATATATAAAAAAATAAATAAAAAAATAAATATATATATATATATATATATATATATATATATATAAATATATATTTTGACTTGTGTCGCCATTTTCCTATGGCCGTGATGCTGTTATTTTTCTTTCCATGGAGCCGTGTGAGAGCTTGTTTTTTGCACGGGGAGCTGACAATCTTATTGATATCATTTATGGGCCAAATATGATGTTTTTATTGTCTTTTATTGGATTTTTAGGGTAGAGGAACGGTGACTGAAAAAACAGCATTTTTTTTTTTACCTCACGGGTTTAGTAATTTTATAATTTGATAGACCAGACATTAATGGACACGGCATAACCAAATATGTATATATATTTTTTTCAACTTGTATAGGAAAAAAATGGGTGTAATTAAAATGTTTATGTATCTTTCTTTAATATATTTTTACTCTTCACTTTTTATTTTTTAATAATTGATGCAACTGCAAATTAAGGTATATAGTGAAAAAAAAAATATAGTCTGCTGTATACATTAACACTGACGACTAGGGGTGACCCATGCTTGTGGTCAGGCATCCATTTAACGTATATAGCTGTAGCAGCCGCCATCTTGAGTAGTCTGCTGTATGTTGAGGTAAAACTACAAGTCCCAGCCTGGCAAGTAATGAAATTATAGCTATACTTGACTGGTTGTTATGGGCATCTTCTTTGGTCTTAGGCTCCCTCAGAGAAGAAGGTTCTTGAGGCTGTCCATAGCAACCAATCACAGCACTGCTTTTATTTTTCCACAGCTCTAAATGAAATGAAATCTATTCTTTGATTGGTTGCTGTGGCTGGCAAATCTCCTGTATATAAATAGTGCATAGCAACCAATCAGAATTCATCTTTTTTTCTTTTCTACCAGGCAGAAGAATAAGAGCTAGAATCTGATTGGTTGTTATTGGTAATTCTTCCCCTTTTGAAGCTTGATGAATCCCCTGTCAGGCTCGGGCTTTCAATTCTGAGGTAAATTGAAGAGAACGTTACATCAAAACTCAATGACCTGAGGTTAAAAAAAAATATTATTAAGATTATATTGATATAATATTGAGGTAATTTTTTTTTTTAATTTTTGCTAATTACAGACAATATTGCTGAAACGTGAACTTGTGGAATCCAAAGAGGACGTGACAGAAAATTAATGCAAGCCATATGGTAGGTATTACACTATAAAATCTAAATTATAAACATTTTCCTCATAATTATCTTCAGTATGACTCAAATTAATTTTTTTTTTTTTTTAAAAAAGTTAAAAAAAAAAAGCCTAAAAAAATGTGGATTTGTGATGGCACATTCACACTGAGCTTTTTAAAGTGTTTTTTTTTTTATGTGGATTCATTAAAAAAAAAAAAACACAATAAAATTAGTAAAAATGCCTCAAAAAAAAAGTGTGGTTTTGTAATGGTTTGTTCACATGAAGCTTTTTGACTTGATTTTTTGCTGTGGATTCATAAAGAAAATACTTCAAATTCACTTCCAACAAGCTTTTTATTAATTTGACTAAGAAAACGCGTCCATAGTGCTTTGCGTCTTGAAGATGTTGTATAAAAAAGCGTCATATCAGTTCTTTTGAGTGTTTTTTGCACATAAATCACCACGAAACACACATTTTTTTGCAGTGATTTTATTTATATTTTTTTTTTCTGTGAATTTTTTTGTGCAAAAGGCACAAATGATAATTAAAAAGCATAAGAAAAAAACAACCGTACGCGTCAAAAACAGCACCAGAAAAGGAGCTCGTTCATACAAAACCACGTCAAAATTCAGGAATACGATTCATCAGTAACTTTTTTTTTTTGCCATTTTCTCATTAGCTCATTACTCTTAAACTTTATTTTGTTTTCGACTGTTTTTTTTTTTTTTTTTTTATTCTCGCCGTTGTGGGCGAGATTTGGAGTTTTCGGTTGATTTCAATTGCAACTTTTGAAAAAGTCAGAAAACTTTAGTGCAAATAGTAATTTTATGTCTCGAATTCATCATTTGTGTTTTTTTTTTTTCCCCAAGTCCCTTTTTCTTATTTGTCTTGTGGTATGTGTTGTTTTAACACCAAATTCTTCAAAATGGCGTGTGAGCAAAGTCTTTAATTTTTATCTTCAAAATTCTTTTTTTTTTTTTAGCGCAAAAAGTGGGAAAAGATACCTGAAGAAGGCTGTGTACAACATGTTGTGATTTTAAATACATTTTTATTTTATTTTTTTTCTGGTATTTTTTTGGTAATTTGATTACATATTCTATTTTTGGGCTCGCCCTTCACCTGGTATCTTCTTCACCCTCCAAAAAAAAACTGGCAAAGTCTAAAAAAAAAAATAATTAAAAAAATTACGATTATTTTTGATTTTGCGTAAAATTCATGATCCATGAACGTCATTTTGAAGAATGACACCTGATGAAGGCTTGTCAGCCGAAATGTGTTGTGTTTTTAACCCCTTTATGACTTTGGACGTATGAGTACGTCCAAGGTCGTATCCCTGCACTCCATGCGGGCTCTGGCAATGAGCCTGCATGTTTTCAGCCCCATGACATCTGATCTGTACAGCTGTCATGTGCCCCTAACAGCCACGGGTGGAATCGTGATCCTCCCAGGGCTGTTAACTAGTTAAACGCCGCGGTCAATTTCTGACACCAGCATTTAACTTGCGCTTACAGGAACAGCGTCATAAGGCCAGTGTTGGCATATACAACAGATTAGGACTTATTATAAGTGAAAGGAGGACTTTATACTAACCAGACAGCAGATGGCGATAGTGTGTAAAGTTATATGCTTGCTGTATGGTGGGATGAAAGCTCTCAATTGTTGGTTGTTTTTACTTCCTGTTTTTTCTTTCCTGAATGTGTTATGTCAGCAGCACACGGACTGTGTGACACTCAATTGTATCTGAATTGTATCTCATGTTTAACCAGTATGAAGTAAATACTATTTACTCAAGATATCTTGCTGATTGAAGCTCTCGTAAGTACAGTGGTGACTGTAAGAAGATGCACTCTGCGACAGCCAGCGCATTGGCGTCCGTGTCACATGACCGCGGGTCACCAATGGGTTGGCATGATAACCCAGGGTTTGCAGGAGATCCATGCAGTTGTCATTGCCAGGATGCTATGAGCGCCGCCCAGAGGTCAGCGCTCATAGCAAGTGAGCACATTTCTGCTACACACAGCAGGGCTCAAGCCCTGCTATGTGTAGCACAAGCGATCGGATCATCGCTGCTTATAGTCTCCCATGGAGACTATTGAAGCCAGTGTAAACTAAAAAAAACAAACTGCTTTTAAAAATATTTAAAAAATATGAAAGTTCAAATCACACCCCCCCCCTTTCACCCCATTCAAAATAAAACAATAAAAAAAAATCCAATATACACATATTTGGTATCGCCGCTTTCAGAATTGCCTGATCTATCAATATCTAAAATGAATTAATCTGATCGGTAAATGGCATAATGATAAAAAAAATCAAACGGCCAGAATTACGTTTTTTTCGTCGCCGCAACATTGCTATAAAATGCAATAACAGGAGATCAAAAGATCGTACCTACCCCAAAATGGTATCAAGAAAAACGTCAGCTCAGTGTGCAAAAAATAAGCTCTCACCTGCCCCAGATCCCAAAATATGGAGACACTACGGGTCTTGGAAAATGTGTTGTTGTTTTTTTTTTCAAACTTTGGATTTTTTTCACCAGTTAAATAAAAGAGAACCTACACATATTTGGTATCTGCAAACTTGTAATGACCTGGAGAATCTTAATAGCAGGTCTGTTTTACCATATAGTAAATGTGGTAAAAAAAAAAAAATTGTGAAATTGCGTTTTTTTTTGCAATTTCACTGCACTTGGAATTTTTTTCCCCATTTTCCCGTACACGATATGGTAAAATCAATGGTGTCGTTCAAAAGTACAACTAGTCCCGCAAAAAACAGCCCTCACACGGCCATATTGACAGAAAAATAAAAAAGTTATGGCTCTGGGAAGAAAGAGAGCAAAAACGAAAAGGGAAAAACCAAAGGTGGTGAAGGGGTTAATTGTGTTCGTTTTTAATAAAAATATTTTTTGGGAACTAGTCAAGCCACCTTTTTTTCCATTCTTTATTCCTGTATTATTTGGAGTCCCTATCCTCTCGGTGGAAGTGCCTACTCCTGGTTTTACATTTTTTCGTATTTTGAAGAATTTGGCTCAAGAAACCTTAACAAATACTACAAGACAGATAAAGAAAAGTGACCTTAAAATAAAAAAAATAAATGATGAATCTGGGCCCATATGTTTTTTTTAGAAGTGTTCTTAAGGGTATGTTCAAAGTTTTTTAACTATAAAAAAAGAAACCCTCTTCTGGGCTACTTATTGACAATGGAGGATGGTGATTGTGATGTCATTCCATATGACCTTAATCACATGTTATCTGTAGAGATGTCAACATTAGGAGGTCAGGTGACCTGCCATTACTCTGAGATAGCGTGATCAGTAAGGATCAGTGGGTCTTGATAGTGCTGGTGAAAATATATATAATATGTATGTGTGTATTTATATAGCGCCATTGATTTCATGGTGCTGTACATAAGGAGGGGTTACATACCAAATACAGATATCACTTACAGTAAACAAACTAACAATGACAAACTGGGACAGAGGGAAGAGGACCCTGCCCTTGCAGGCTTACATTCTACAGGAATGGGAAAGGAGACAGTAGGTTGAATGGATATATATATATTTATATATACACATACACGTGGTCCAAATTGTTGGTACCCCTCGTTTCATGAAAGAAAAACCCACAATGGTCACAGAAATAACTTGAATCTGACTAAAGTAATAATAAATTAAAAATCTATGAAAATGAACAAATGAACGTCAGTGTAATGCAGCGGCTTGCTGCATTGCTAGAATGTCCAGGGGGTGTGCTCTAGCTGACCATTTACCTCCCCCTCAGGTGACTGATCACGTGACTGTAACATCACCACAGGTCCTGTGTGCACAAAAGGATATATAAACCCTGGTAGTTTTGAAACAGGGAGAGAAAGAGTGGTCTGGTGAGGCCTAGAAAGAGAGGCCTGGTGAAGCATGGAAGGCAGAGGCTGGATCCCCCTGTGTTTTGAGATACCAGTAGCCTTTGAAGGTACGTGGCCCGGAGGCCCCATCTGGGAAGCCTTAAAGCCACAGCTGTGGCAGAACCGAGCTGACTGAAGCAGCTACGACCCGGCAAAGGTAAAAACGCTGCTTGATGTAGACATTAATATTGTTACCTTGCTGAAGGCTGTATCTGGAGCCAAGTGGGCATGTCTGTCACTAGAAAGGCTCTGGGATATTATATGTAACATGTCAGCGAGCCACTGAGATGGACCATGTTATGAGCGGTTTATGAGATGTAATAAACTACTGTACTGTGAATTACCAGAAAAACGTTGCATGTGTGTTTTGATTGATCCAATGAAGCGAGTGCCCCAGCGTGATGAATAGCGCTGCCTTACAGTCAGTTATTGATTTTCAACCCTGCTTCCACAGAATTTAAAAAAAATTAAACTCATGAAATAAGCCTGGACAGAAATGATGGTACCCCTGAAAATAAGACCATCTCCAAGCAGTTTGATGTTCCTGTGACTATTGTTGCACATATTATTCAGAAATTTAAGATCCATGGGACTGTAGCCAACCTCCCTGGACTTCTAAAAAACTTCTAAAGAGATTAAAGGTGAACTTCAAGCTCAAGGAACATCAGTGTCAGATCGCACCATCCGTCGTTGTTTGATCCAAAGTGGACTTCATGGGAGACGACCAAGGAGAACACCATTGTTGAAAAAAAATCATACAAAAGCCAGACTGGAATTTGCCAAAAACATGTTGACAAGCCACAAAGCTTCTGGAAGAATGTCCTATGGACAGATGAGACAAAAATGGACGTTTTTGGCAAGACACATCAGCTCTATGTTCACAGACGGAAAAATGAAGCATATCAAGAAAAGAACACTGTCCCTACTGTGAAACATGGAGGAGGCTCTCTTATGTTCTGGGGCTGCTTTGCTGCATCTGGCACAGGGTGTCTTGAATCTGTGCAGGGTACAATGAAATCTCAAGACTATCAAGAGATTCTAGAGAGAAATGTGCTGCCCAGTGTCAGAAAGCTTGGTCTCAGTCGCAGGTCATGGGTCTTACAGCAGGATAATGACCCAAAACACACAGCTAAAAACACCCAAGAATGGCTAAGAGGAAAACATTGGACTATTCTGAAGTGGCCTTCTATGAGCCCTGATCTAAATCCTATTGAGCATCTTTGGAAAGAGCCGAAACAGTCTGGAAAAGGCAATCTTCACACACGAGACAACTGGAGCAGTTTGCTCATGAGGAGTCTCCAAAATACCTGTCGAGAGGTGCAGAAGTCTCTGACAGTTACAGGAATTGTGTGATTGCCTTAAAATGTTGTTCAACAAAATATTAAGTTAAGAGTACCATCATTTCTGTCCAGGCCGATTTCATGAGTTTAATTTTTTTTTAAAAATCTGTGGAAGCAGGGTTGAAAAGCAATGACTGACTTTCATTTGTTCATTTTCATAGATTTTTTATTTATTATTACATAATTTTGTCAGATTGAAGTTATTTCTGTGACCATTATGGGTTTTTCTTTCATTAAACGAGGGGTACCAACAAATTTGACATGTATATTTGTACATACTGTATATCTACAATTGTGGCAGAGTTTAATTTAAGATTTCATATAGCGAGTGTCATGCTAAAGTTGCACTTTTAAAAACTTCGAAAACTTAATGACAAAAAGCATTAAAACATACTGTGTACAAATTTTTCACATTTTGTCCTCCATGATATAATTTCTGCAGTACTGATAATTTCCACCAGGTGGAAATAATTGAGGACTGTCTTGGCAGAATGGTTTGTTTTCTTGCATCTTTTTTTAGTCCTAGGGAAAGCAGATTGGACTACCACATGTGAAAAAAGATGTTTTATGCATGATATGTAGTTCTTTTGAGTAAAAAAGGAGGAACTGCAACCGCCTGGTTAAAGAGAAAAAAAAAAAGTGTATTTTTTGAGATGTTTAGGGGCTACTGGTGAGTCCTTCACTGATCCGGAGAACAAAGAGACATCAACACTACCATAAATGCATTGCACTTCTTCCATTAGTAAAAGTTAATTTGCCATTGAGTCCCACAATGTTGTTGTGAACTTATTGGCATGGAGAAAGAAAAAAGGAGGGGACTGGTCAAGCTATTTTAGGAATGGTGACATTATCAGGGCAGAATCCATTAGGTGTAAGAAGCCCTTTTTTTATAGGGGCAGACAACAGGAAAAAGCAACTGCCGCTCTGGATCTGGGCAATAGTAGAGTGGCGTAAATTACATTGCACATAAATCGATCTGCTCAATTGAAATTGCATTGTAAAACTACAGGTGGCCATATAACGTTCCCCAAGCCCATGCAAATACGCAGTACTGGACTGGGGTGCCAAGTGCCCACCAGTAAAATTGACTCTGGTGGCCCACTGTTCAGCTACATGCAAATATCACATTACCGTCATTCACAAATTTGCCTATTTTTCTAGATAATAATAAATGGGGTAGTTTGTTAAATGAATGTTGAGATAATGCCCTTATCTGAACATAGTAAACATGTATTGTGCCAACTACTTCTCATATAGGTGGAGTGGAGAGCCCATTCTTGCATGGCGGCCCACCGGAGGATTCTCCTGTGGGCCAGTCCAAGCCTGCAATACAGCTTGACTTATTTTCAATATTAAAAAGGGAATAAACCACTGTTGGATACCCCTATTCCCTCTATTCTTATGACCATTTCTGCCAACATCTCAGTTGCTAAAATAGTGTAAAGCTTTACTCCCCTGGACTGCCCAAAACTGGGAAGTAATATTCATTTTTGGACAGGTTTCACGTAAAACATGCCTCTTTCTGCACCTGGAGGTGTCCAAATTTACCAAAATTGTTTACAAATATTAGGGATATGTGACGCCCTACTGTGTATGGAGCCACAGATCCTGGAGGGGTGCATTTCAGGTTTTCTGCACAAGAGGCCCTCAGAGCATACACCCACCTCCACCCTACGTCAGACCACCAGAGGGAGCCCGGATAGGGATATAAATACGGAGGGTGGAGCTAGGCAGAGAGAGTCTGTTAGTAAGTTCTCCTCAGGAAGGAGTGGAGACAGAACAGTCAGGAGTCCACAGCCAGTTCCTACAGAGTGAGACACAGAGAAACAGGTCAGTCTGCAGTGGAGCTCAGTCAGACTCAAGCAGCTCGAGTTAAGTGAGCTAGGAGCGTTGCTGACGCTCAGAGAGCAGCAGAAGAGGCAGCCAGCTAACTGCCAGTGTGTATAGCCTAGTGAGGGCCCAAGTAGACCGAAGGCTAGAGGAGTGAGTAGCATTGGGGGCAGAGGAGCTTTACCACCTCACCCCAGAAACCATATACCGGACACCGGGTCCGATTCTACAGGGCTTCTTTACACCCAGCAGAAGACAACCAGAACCCCTGGCGAACTACATGTCCCAGGAATACCAAACGCTAACTGTTATACCAGGGTCAGGAGTTACCGAGGCCTCATATACCAGGGAGTGTGTACTCCAACAGAAGGCCCTACCACAGGATCATCCGGTGCAGAACAGAGACTAAGTTAGGCCTAGCTCCAGGCAGGCCAGAGACTAACACTAAGCGGCGAAGAAACAGGAGGCCCTACACCTGCTCACTGGGGAGAGTCCTGCAGTGCACCCCTCACCCTACAGTGCTCCGGACGGTACCTGCATTTCCACCAGTAAAAGGTACAGAAGCAAACCGTGTGTGTGTGTCCCCTGTCCTTCCTTGGACCCGGCTGGGTCACCGCCATATCGTGCACCTCGTCAAACATCACTGCCCTGAGGCCTACCTCCACCTGTGGGGAGCTACACCATCAAAGCTGCCATAACACCGGCCTCAGTGGACTGCCGCACTGCTGGTGATCCTCACCAGACACCACAGGTGGCGTCGCGAACTTTGACATTTTATTTTCCCCTTTTTTAAGAGAGACCCCAGGGTAAGGGCCCGGGAGTCGACCACCGCGACATCCCCCAAGACCAGGCATTAAGGCCCGGGCGCCGAGTAGTTCCCATCCCCTGGGCGGCACATCTCTCTAACTGGCGTCACGCACAGGATATTGCGTGCCCGTTGCCACCGGGTACTGTGCGCCTTAAGAAACTGTAAAACTCACAGTGGTGAATCTTTTCCCGCCATTTTCTGGAGTTTCCCGCCACTGGCCGCCATCTTTCCGGTCGCCGCGCGGGAAGAAGAGGGGCGTAACCGCTGGAAGCGCGCGAAGTCCAGGACACGCCCCACGCACTGACGCAGTGTCAGGTCCTGGCAGGAAGCCCCAGCAAACGCTCTGACGTGGAACGTAAACGACGCAAGGTCCTACCAGAAGACAGTCACCTGCGGAGAGGCGGCCTACAGAAGGAAGGTAGGCCACGGTTCACTAGGGGGGCGCCAAGATGTTGCAGCAACAATCCGATGTCGCGGCCCAGGCTGACAGCCCCGATGATGCACCCGCGGCCGCCGCCACGCAAGACGTAGCAGCCGCTCCATCACCAGGGCCTGTAGCCCCTATCGTACCATTGACTTTACCATACATGCCTGGAGCAAAGTGGCTCCCCCAGTACAGCGGCAAGCCAGACACCCTGTCTGGATTCAAGCGCAAAATATGCAGCATCCTGGACATGTATTCTATGACGGGCAAACAAAGAGCTGCAGTTGTTGTGGGACAATTGACTGGTGCTGCGGAGAGAGAAGTAGAGACTTGGTCGGCCGCAGACCAGGAATCAGTGTCCGCAATTTTCGAAAAGTTACAGACTGCCTTTGAGGACCGCACTGAAGCAGACCTCCAGATGAGGTTCTACCAATGCTCTCAGAAACCGGAAGACAGCGTTCGAGACTATGCCTGCCGTTTACAAGGGGCCCTGCGAGCTCTAAAACAGGTTAGTCCAATTAGCATAACTAATGAGAGTAAAATGCTAAAAGAACAATTTGTCCGGGGGCTGAGGTCCCCAGCGGAGAACAGGACTGTGCGTTGGTGGTCCTTGGATCATCCAGATGCTACCTTCGACACCCTTAAGGATATGGCTATAAAGGGACTGCAACCCCTGGAGACGGCAGATACTGCAATCCAGCGTTACCAGGGTGGGGCCACTCCAACGCCAGCAGCACCCACCTTTTCCCCGTTGGCTGCTGAAGCCAAAGTGCAGGCAGTGCCCCCTACTGAGCTGGACTGTCTGCGCTCAGAAGTGCGCCAGCTGACCAAAAACCTGGCCACTGTAATGAGTGCCCTGCAACTACGGACGGAGCCAGAGACGGAGGGAAAGATCCTGCTAGCCGACTGCCCTGAGGATGTCCCCTGGATGAACCAGAGGAGAAGGAGGACGTCGCCACCCCGGAGGAGGACAACACTGCCCCCAGGGAGGACCAACTACCAGCGCCATCCTCACCAAGAGTTCGTCTGCCACCGCTGCCAGAAGGCAGGTCACACAGTCCACCAGTGTCCTTTAAACAAGCAAACCCTGGGTCCGAGGGCCAGCACCCAGGAATAGACTCAGCAGGCCCCTCAGACTGGTACCGCAGGTTCGTCGGAGGAAGACCTTTCCTATCCATCATACTGGACGGCATTGCGATACCTGCCCTGCTGGACACCGGATCCCAGGTAACAATCATACCTGATATCCTCTATAGTAAATACTGGTCCATGGACAGTCTCCAACCCCCAAACCCAGACTTTTCAGTATATGCCTCTAATGGCCTCCCTCTTGACCTACTTGGGGTTAAGAATGTAGCAGTAAAAATGGGGAGAGTGGAGTTAAAGGACCAGGGACTCATTGTAGTGAAGACTGTCAATGAGGAAAATGGACTGAATGTGGTACTAGGCACTAACATTGTTGGTAACTGTTTGGAGGAGGTTGTGTTTTTACTCCAACAGCTGGCTGACGTTGCCAGACCAGGGCAGAAGAGAGCGATCCAGAAGGAGATCCGAGCCCTGATGTACCAGCAGCAAGTGAAGCTGACCGGTGGTGAGATTGGTAGCGTGCGGGTAACAGACCCGATACCCATTGTGATTCCCCCAATGAGCGAAATGCTTATCTGGTGTAGAGCAGCAATAGGTCTTAAAGGACAGAGCTACCAGGTGGTAGTAGAACCCCTTAGCTCAGAGCATAGACCTACACTCTTAACTGCCAGAGGGGTAGTAGATGTACGCAATGGGAGGGCGCCCGTCAGTCTTCTCAACTATGGGGAAGACGAGGTCAGACTACCATGTTATGCCACTGTTGCCAAACTGTACACTGTAAATAATAACTCTATTCACACGGCGGAGTCCTTAACCTCCCCAGACCAAGTGGAGGATAATGACCCTACAACACAGGTGGAGAATTGGTGTCAACAGCTCCACGTTGGGACAGACACCACTCCTGCCCACCAGAAACAGGGAGTACACTGGGTGGTTCAGGAATATGCGCAGGTATTCAGCAAACACCCACTTGACTTTGGGAGGATTAAGGGGGTACAACATCACATCCCCACAGGCAACCATCCCCCCATCAAGGAACTGTACAGGCCTATACCTCCAGCACACTACCAGAAAGCCAAGGAGATGTTGCATGACATGAAGAAGGCAGGGGTAGTAAGGGATAGTTGTAGTCCCTGGGCAGCTCCCTTAGTTCTAGTCAGGAAAAAGGATGGAAGCATGAGAATGTGTGTAGATTACAGACAAGTAAATCGCATTACACATAAAGATGCATACCCTTTACCCCGTATTGAGGAATCCCTGGCTGCCTTGAAGTCTGCAAATTACTTTTCCACCCTTGACCTCACTAGTGGGTACTGGCAAGTAGCTGTGGCTGAGGAGGATCGGGAGAAGACGGCCTTCACCACCCCGATGGGACTCTGCGAGTTCAACAGTATGCCGTTTGATGGAGTGCTGCCTGGGACACCGCAACTTCGAGACTGTGTTACTATACCTGGATGACGTGATTGTGTACTCCAAAACGTATGAGGACCACTTGAAGTACCTGGCGGAGGTATTTGAGTCACTGTCCCAGTATGGGACGAAGCTGAAGCCCTCAAAGTGCCACCAGCTCAAGAAAAAGGTACAGTACCTGGGGCACATTGTTAGTCCAGAAGGAGTAGCACCAGACCCGGAGAAGGTTACTGCCATCCAGAAATGGCCGGAGCCGAAGAACCTCAAGGAGGTGCGTCAGTTCCTGGGACTAGTAGGATACTACTGGAGGTTTGTAAAAGATTACACGAAGAAAGCAGTGCCTCTGCAAGACCTCCTGGTAGGACAGCCCCCCAAGGCCAGAAATCCCCCATTCCACTGGGGTAAAGAACAGGCTGAATCATTTCAAGAACTGAAGGAGATCCTGACAGGTGATGAGATCCTAGCCTACCCTGACTACAGCCAACCGTTCCTGCTGTATACTGATGCCAGCAATGAAGGATTGGGAGCTGTCCTAAGTCAGAAGCAGAATGGCCAGGAGAAAGTCATTGCGTATGCAAGCAGGAAGCTCCGCCCGACTGAGAGGAACCCAGAGAACTATAGCAGCTTTAAGTTAGAGTTCCTGGCCTTGGTCTGGACTATCACAGAAAGGTTCAAGCACTACCTAGCCTCCAGCAAGTTCACTGCCTACACTGACAATAACCCCTTAATTCATCTTGAAACAGCCAAGCTGGGAGCCATGGAACAATGATGGATGGCTCGGCTGTCAAACTACCAGTTCACAATTAAGTACCGGGCGGGCCGCAAGAACGCCAACGCCGATGCCCTGTCCAAGATGCCTCACCAGTCAGACACAGAAGAAGAAGTAGATGACCTGGAGGAGATTGAGCTACCTGCCTTTCATCGGAATGGGATGATCCACGAGCAACGAGCCTCCAGGAAGGCAGCGTGGTAAGACGTTAAACCCTTTGCCTCACCACAGCTGGAAGGAGACCCAGGACAGTGACCCGGTTGTCAGCCGTATCAAGGAGCTGATAACCCAAGAAGGTTCCTCCCTGGAGAAGGATGCGTCTCTCCAAGCAAAGCAGCTGTGGAATGAGAGAAGCCGGCTGTTTATCTACCGTGAGAAGCTGTGCCGAAGGTACAGTACAGACCAAAAGTTTGGACACACCTTCTCATTTAAAGATTTTTCTGTATTTTCATGACTTTGAAAATTGTACATTCATTCTGAAGGCATCAAAACTATGAATTAACACATGTGGAATTATATACTTAACAAAAAAGTGTGAAACAACTGAAAATATGTCTTATATTCTAGGTTCTTCAAAGTAGCCACCTTTTGCTTTGATGACTGCTTTGCACACTCTCGGCATTCTCTTGATAAGCTTCAAGAGGTAGTCACCGGAAATGGTCTTCCAACAATCTTGAAGGAGTTCCCAGAGATGCTTAGCACTTGTTGGCCCTTTTGCCTTCACTCTGCGGTCCAGCTCACCCCAAACCATTTCGATTGGGTTCAGATCTGGTGACTGTGGAGGCCAGGTCATCTGACGTAGCACCCCATCACTCCCCTTCTTGGTCAGATAGCCCTTACACAACCTGGAGGTGTGTTTGGGGTCATTGTCCTGTTGAAAAATAAATGGTCCAACTAAACACAAACTGGATGGAATAGCATGCCGCTGCAAGATGCTGTGGTAGCCATGCTGGTTCAGTATGCCTTCAATTTTTAATAAATCCCCAACAGTGTCACCAGCAAAGCACCCCCACACCATCACACCTCCTCCTCCATGCTTCACGGTGGGAACCAGGCATGTAGAGTCCATCCGTTCACCTTTTCTGCGTCACACAAAGACACGGTGGTTGGAACCAAAGATCTCAAATTTGGACTCATCAGACCAAAGCACAGATTTCCACTGGTCTAATGTCCATTCCTTGTGTTCTTTAGCCCAAACAAGTCTCTTCTGCTTGTTGCCTGTCCTTAGCAGTGGTTTCCTAGCAGCTATTTTACCATGAAGGCCTGCGGCACAAAGTCTCCTCTTAACAGTTGTTGTAGAGATATGTCTGCTGCTAGAACTCTGTGTGGCATTGACCTGGTCTCTAATCTGAGCTGCTGTTAACCTGCGATTTCTGAGGCTGGTGACTCAGATAAACTTATCCTCAGAAGCAGAGGTGACTCTTGGTCTTCCTCTCCTGGGGTGGTCCTCATGTGAGCCAGTTTCTTTGTAGTGCTTGATGGTTTTTGCAACTGCACTTGGGGACACTTTTTAAGTTTGCCCAATTTTTCGGACTGACTGACCTTCATTTCTTAACCCCTTAAGCCCCGAGGGTGGTTTGCACGTTAATGACCAGGCCAATTTTTACAATTCTGACCACTGTCACTTTATGAGGTAATTACTCTGGAACGCTTCAACGGATCCCCCTGATTCTGAGATTGTTTTTTCGTGACATATTGTACTTCATGATTGTGGTAAAATTTCTTCGATATCACTTGCGTTTATTTGTGAAAAAAACGGAAATTTGGCGAAAATTTTGAAAATTTTGCAATTTTCAAAATTTGAATTTTTATGCCCTTAAATCAGAGAGATATGTCACACAAAAGAGTTAATAAATAACATTTCCAACATGTCTACTTTACATCAGCACAATTTTGGAACCAAAATTTTTTTTTGTTAGGGAGCTATAAGGGTTAAAAGTTGACCAGCGATTTCTCATTTTTCCAACAAAATTTACAAAACCATTTTTTTAGGGACCACATCACATTTGAAGTCACTTTGAGAGGTCTTTATGACATAAAATACCCAAAAGTGACACCATTCTAAAAACTGCACCCCTCAAGGTGCTCAAAACCACATTCAAGAACTTTATTAACCCTTCAGGTGCTTCACAGGAATTTTTTGAATGTGGAAGAAAAAAATGAACATTTAACTTTTTTCACAAAAATGTTACTTTAGACCCAATTTTTTTTTATTTTCACAGAGGTAACAAGAAAAAATGGACCCCAAAATTTGTTGTGCAATTTCCCCTGGGCACGCAGATACCCAATATGTGGGGAAAAAACACTGTTTGGGCGCACGGCAGGGCTCGGAAGGGAAGGAGCGCCATTTGACTTTTTGATTGTAAAATTTGCTTGAATAATTAGCGGACGCCATGTTGTGTTTGGAGAGCCCCTGTGTGCCAAAACATTGGAGCTCCCCCACAAGTGACCCCATTTTGGAAACTAGACCCCCCAAGGCACCTATCTAGATGCAAAGTAAGCACTTGGAACCCCCAGGTGCTTCACAAATTGATTCGTAAAAATGAAAAAGTGAAAAAAAAAAAACTTTTTCATTTTTATGAATCAATTTGTGAAGCACCTGGGCGTTCCAAGTGCTCACTATGCATCTAGATAGGTGCCTTGGGGGGTCTAGTTTCCAAAATGGGGTCACTTGTGGGGGAGCTCCAATGTTTGTGCACGCAGTAGCTCTCCAAACGCAACATGGCGTCCGCTAACAATTTGAGCCGATTTTCCATTCAATTTGCTAGCGGACACCATGTCGCGTTTGGAGAGCCCCTGTGTGCCCAAACAGTGGAGCTCCCCCACAAGTGACCCCATTTTGGAAACTATATCCCTCAAGGATTTTATTAAGGTGTATAGTGAACATTTTGAACCCAGAGGTACGACACAGAATTTGTTTACATTAGGTCATCATATTGAATAAGTTGTCATTAGTCTTGAGCGCAAGTGCTCACTACTTGAGTTTGCATCGGGTACTCAGGTATGCACCATGTACAGCGTGTGCTCGAGTGACATGCTCGAGTCCCTGCTCCGCATGTTTCACGGTTATTAGACACCCAAAAAAAACCATGCGGGGATCGCTCGTGCATGGCAAGCAATCCCCGTAAAGTTTTTTTGGCCGTGAAGCATATGGGGCAGAGACTCGAGCATGTCACTCAAATACCCACGATACTCAATGCATACCAGAGCACCCGATGCAAACTCAAGTAGCGAGCACTTGCGCTCAACACTAGTCGCCATCTCGTCATCTTTTTTCTTACTTTTGAAAAAAATCCCAACCCCATCACAACCCTAACCACAACCCTAACCCCAACCCCAGCCCTAACCGTAGCACAACCCTAACCGTAGCACAACCCTAACCCTAGCAGAACCCTAACCCTAGCACAACCCTAACCCTAGCACAACCCTAACCCTAGCACAAACCTAACCCCAAACCCAGCCCTAACCCTAGCCCAATCCTAACCCAAGAGTTTATTTTTGACACCGTTCCTCGTGCGGTATAAGTGATTAGACGACTTTATTCTTCGGTTCGGTGTGATTACAGCAATACCAGAATCATATGGGGTTTTTATGACTGACAGTTGTCACACACAAAAAGACGCATTTTTTGTAAAATCTAGTTTTTGCATCGCCATATTTTGAGAGCTATAATTTTTCCAGATTTTGACAGACAGTCATGTGATGGCTCGTTTTTTGCGGGATGAGTTGACGTTGTTATTGGTGCCATTTTCAGGCACGTGACATTTTTTGATTGCTTTCTATTCCGATTTTTGGGAGGCAGAATAAACAAAAACCAACAATTCAGGAATTGTTTTTTTTTTTTTATTCTGTTCCACGTGTGGTAAAAGTGATAAGGCAGCTTTATTCTTCGGGTCAGTATGTTTACAGCGGTACCACATTCATATCGTTTTTCTATGTTTTGCACTTTTACATAATAAAAGCAATTTTATAGAAAAAAAAATTTTTTAGCATAGCTTTATTCTGAGAGCTATAACTTTTTTATTTTTCGGCTGATGGAGCTGTATGTCAGCTTGTTTTTTGCGGGACGAGATGACGTTTTCAGCGGTACCATTTTTATTTACATTTGTCTTTTTGATCGCGTGTTATTCCATTTTTTATTTGGCAGTATGGTGATAAAGCATTGTTTTTTGCTTCGTTTTTTTTTTTTTTTTTTTTTTTTTACCGTGTTCACTGAAGGGGTTAACTAGTGGGACAGTTTTATAGGTCAGGTTGTTCCGGACGCGGCGATACCAAATATGTGTACTTTTATTGTTTTTTTTTTTTTTTTTTTATAATAATATTTATTGATGGGTACATTATATTTTTATTTTTGGTGGATTATTTTATTTATTTATTTTTTATATTTTTGCAATTTTTTATTTTTATTTTTTTCACTTACTGACAGTTTTTATACTTTATTACTTTGTCCCACTATGGAACTTTCACTTTTTTTTCTCTGATCGCCTGCATGGCACAGGAATGCAGCACCATCCCTGTGTCATACAGGCTATCAGCGCTGCACAGTGAGAAGATTGTTTGGAGATGCACTGCGCATGTCCAAACAATCTTCCTGCTGTCTGGTGACCCGGATGTTGTCATGACGACATCGGGTCGTCATGGCAACACCCGGGAAGCCTTTGCAGACAGCGCTGGAGGCCGGAAGAGGAGGTGAGTATCTGCGATCACCTCCCCTTGCCCCCGCAATGCTGCGATCGGCTGCGATCGACTTCGATCGCAGCATCGCAGGGGTTAATGTGCTGGGAGCGGTGCAGGACCGCTCCCTGCACATAGTACCGGGTGTCAGCTGTGACAATCAGCTGACACCCGGCGGCGATCGCGCCCGCACAGCCTGTGTGCACGCGCGATCGCGATGACGTACTAATACGGGTCTGGCTCTTAAGTCCCAGGGCACAGACGCGTATTAGTACGTCAGATGTTATTATGGGGTTAAAGTAATGATGGCCACTCATTTTTATTTACTTAGCTGCTTTTTTTTGCCATAATACAAATTCTAATAGTATATTTAGTAGGACTATCAGCTGTGTATCCACCTGACTTCTGCACAATACAACTGATGGACCCAACCCCATTTATAAGGCAAGTAATCCCACTTATTAAACCTGACAGGGCACACCTGTGAAGTGAAAACCATTTCCGGTGACTACCTCTTGAAGCTCATCAAGAGAATGCCAAGAGTGTGCGAAGCAGTCAAAGCAAAAGGTGGCTACTTGGAAGAACCTAGAATATAGACATATTTTCAGTTGTTTCACACTTTTTTGTTAAGTATATAATTCCACATGTGTTAATTCATAGTTTTGATGCCTTCACTGTGAATGTACAATTTTCATAGACATGAAAATACAGAAAAATCTTTAAATGAGGAGTGTCCAATCTTTTGGTCTGTACTGTACGTCAATCCAAAAACCCATGAGATGGTATGGCAGATAGTGGTCCCCAAGACGGACATCCAGATGGTGTTGGAGGCCTACCATGACCAGGCGGGGCACTTTGGCTGGAAAAAGCTTGAAACCCTGCTGAAGTGTCGATTCTACTGGGTAGGAATGCGCAGCTCCATTGAGAGGTGGTGCAGAGACTGTAGACACTGTAGCCTAAGAAGAAAAGACTACAGCAGCCAGAAGGCGCCCCTGCAACCCATCAAGATGACTCGACCCCTGGAGATCGTGGCCCTGGACCATGTCAAGCTGTCGCCCAGCAGGTCAGGATACTCCTATGCCCTGACCATAGTGGATCACTACTCCAGGTTCCTGGTGGTCGCCCCTGTCAAAGACCTGACAGCAGAGACAGCAGTGAAGACGTTCCAAGCGTACTTCTGCAGACCCCATGGATACCCTGAGTAGGTACTGACTGACCAAGGCCCGGCCTTTGAGGCTGAATTGTTCAAGGAGTTCTGCCATCTGTACGGGTGTAAAAAGATAAGGACTACACCATACCACCCCCAAACTAACGGTCTCTGTGAAAAGATGAATAACATCATCATCGATCTACTGAAGACCATACCATTAGAAGAGAGAAACCAGTGGCCAGACATACTACCTGACCTAGTGGATCTGTACAATCACATACCAGTAAGTTCCACCAATTGCACTCCGGCATATCTCATGCGGGCAAGACCAGGAAAGTTGCCCATGGACCTGGAGCTTGGTGTTGTAGAACCAGAGGCAGACGTGACCACTGAAGACTGGGACATGACCAGACAGGAGCAGTACAGAAGAGTACAAGCCTGTGTCGAAGACAGTCTCACTCGGGTGAGGGATAAACAAGAAGCACAATACAACAGAAATGCACCATCAGAACCCTTCACACCAGGAGAAGTGGTATTGAAAAGGAAGCAGGGGAACCACAAGCTTGATGACCAGTGGGAGAGAGAACCCTACACGGTGTTGAATTCAAGGTTTGACAACAGGAAGACGTGTCTGATCAGCAAAGATGGAGGAAGAACAACTGCAACAGTATCTAGGGACCACCTGAAGTTGTGTCCAGATCTGCTAAAACCCCAAGAAGAAGTGCCTCTCATTTTCCCGGAGGAACCTGATGAAGCAGTAATACATACTGATTTAGGAGACTTCCTGGCAGATTGGCCTCAAATCGGAGGAGCAGTCATAATCCCAGTACTCCAATTCTTCCAACAGCCAGAAGACCCTCCACAGCAAGTTGAACCTGTAACTGCTGCAGAAGAGCCTAGTGCCACAGAAGAGCCTGCTCAGGAAGGATCCCCGGCAGAAGCAGAGCAAGAAGGCCCAGCCAATGGTGAACTTGCCAGCCCAGTAGCGAGGTTAAGGCAGTTTTTCAATACCATCGCTAGTAGAACTAACAGGGTAACTGAGAGAAACACTGACACTACACAGACCACCGCACTAAACAGATCTACACGTAGCATGAAAGGTCAACTCCCTCTCAGGTACACTAAGTAAAATAGTTAAATCTCGACAGATGTAGATAGTTACCCCTGAGGTATTGTATTGTATAATACTGTATATTATTGCACTATCCTGCGTATGTATTGCTATGTATTTATTGCCTTTACATGCCTTTAACTTATATTTTGCCCCTCTAATGGACAATCCAAGTGAAACAGACACTTTACTTATTTGCTTCCCATTACCTGCTTGGGTATCTAAGAACTCTGTGGCTGGGGACTATGTGCAGCCCAAAGACTTTATTCGTACATATTTGCACTCCCTGAGTGCCCCTTTGAGCAACCTCTCCGGAAGAGACTTGGACTTTCTGGTTGCTCATCGCCTACTGTTCATTGAACTATATATGTATATTTATCCATGTTCTGGTTATGCAACGTTCAAGTGTCCTAACCTCCCATAAAGGGAAGCTTGTTATTGTTGTTGTTACAAAATGTGCTTCAGCCCAGGAGTGCTGAGTTCAACTAGGGGGGAATGTGACGCCCTGCTGTGCATGGAGCCACAGATCCTGGAGGGGTGCATTTCAGGTTTTCTCCACAAGAGGCCCTCAGAGCATGCACACACCTCCACCCTACCTCAGACCACCAGAGGGAGCCCGGATAGGGATATAAATACGGAGGGTGGAGCTAGGCAGAGAGAGTCTGTTAGTAAGTTCTCCTCAGGAAGGAGTGGAGACAGAACAGTCTGGAGTCCACAGCCAGTTTCTGCAGAGTGAGACCCAGAGAAACAGGTCAGTCTGCAGTGGAGCTCAGTCAGACTCAAGCAGCTCGAGTTAAGTGAGCTAGGAGCATTGCTGACGCTCAGAGAGCAGCAGAAGAGGCAGCCAGCTAACTGCCATGTGTATAGCCTAGTGAGGGCCCAAGTAGACCGAAGGCTAGAGGAGTGAGTAGCATTCGGGGCAGAGGAGCTTTACCAGCTCACCCCAGAAACCATATACTGGACACCGGGTGCGAGTCTACAGGGCTTCTTTACACCCAGCAGAAGACAACCAGAACCCCTGGCAAACTACATGTCCCAGGAATACCAAATGCTGACTGTTATACCAGGGTCAGGAGTTACCAAGGCCCCATATACCAGGGAGTGTGTACTCCAACAGAAGGCCCTACCACAGCATCAGCCGGTGCAGAACAGAGACTAAGTTAGGCCTAGCTCCAGGCAGGCCAGAGACTAACGCTAAGCGGCGAAGAAACAGGAGGCCCTACACCTGCTCACTGGGGAGAGTCCTGCAGTGCACCCCTCACCCTACAGTGCTCCGGACGGTAGCTGCATTTCCACCAGTAAAAGGTACAGAAGCAAACCGTGTGTGTGTGTCCCCTGTCCTTCCTTGGACCCGGCTGGGTCACCGCCATATCGTGCACCTCGTCAAACATCACTGCCCTGAGGCCTAGCTCCACCTGTGGGGAGCTACACCATCAAAGCTGCTGTAACACCGGCCTCAGTGGACTGCCGCAGCGCTGGTGATCCTCACCAGACACCACAAGTGGCGTCACGAACTTTGACATTTTATTTTCCCCTTTTTTAAGAGAGACCCCAGGGTACGGGCCCGGGAGCCGACCACCGTGACATCCGCCAAGACCAGGCATTAAGGCCCGGGCGCCGAGTAGTCCCCATCCCCTGGGCGCCACAGATACCTCTGATAGCTGCTTATCTCCTGTGAGAAGAAGGGTGCAGGCATGTTGAAATTTAACATACTCAATCATTTCTCTCAAGGGTGTTGTCGGGAGACCCCATGTACATGAGATTGCAACATTGCTTTCTGCATTGTAGAATCATTGTCTATATTGATTTTTGCTCCTCTCTTGTTTTTTCTTTTCTTTTTTTTCTTATGGTAAATTTGCTATTATATATTTTTTTCACAATTTTAGGAACCATGTTACACAGCCGAACGCTTAACATAAAGCAAATCATTATTTTAAAAAGAATAAATAGCATTTCTTGCTTGATGTACATAAGACTAATGAGCCCGTGTTCTGCATCTGAGACGCCAGATAACTAGACATGGTATTTTTGTGCTGGTATCTGGTGATGTATTAATTAATGAAATCTGAAGTCGTTTTCTCTACTTGGGTCTGCATTTGAATGGACATTTACATTCGGTTTCATTTTTATATCCAATTATTTTTTTTTGTTTCCGACTCATGCATAGCTGTAGAGCTAGCACAACTCAGAGGCGTAAATATAGAGGAATACCTAAAACAGTGTTCTCAAAATACAAATTTGACAATGGGATCATTACCCCGAAGTCAAATGCTCGAAGCGTGACGAGTACAACACATCATGCACCCCGTGTCTACTGCTATATGTTTCTATTTTATTTAAAAGTGTTTTATACAAGAGCAAAAACTTGGCAACAGAACCGCTTTCCGAACAATATACTCTGACTTTAAAAATGGATTTTCAACCACGAAAAGTGGAAGCTTTGCATCCTCTGTGTCAGTCGTCTAAAGAACAATTCAAATGGATACTGTCACACAAGGTGTGGGAAAGACTTAGTGCAACAAAAAAGTAGGAAGGAAAGGGAGCCCAGATTCTAGGGAAAGGGGGGGGGGAGTGGAGACCTCCTAGGTTGATCTAACGTCACCCTATCTCCCCTAACGTCCCTGCATTGGCTCTTCACCAATCGCCGCAAGCATGCCTCCCCCCGTCTTTCCCTGGCGTATGACTAAGGCTAAGGAAGGGAGGAGATGAGCACTAGTCGGTCTCCACTAAACAGTATTGACAACAGGGATGGACAAACAGGGGGACATTGCTTAGCTTTAGACAAATACGCACACGTCCTCAACCTCCAGAGAGAACGAAGTACTGATCTTGCTAAGGTAGCAATGAATATCGCCGGCACCTCCCTCGGAAACACAGCAGGTATTTATACACCCAGGCAGGGTGTTAATTAGCCAGAGGGAGGTAGCTGCTGGGTCCTAGAGACAGCCTCCTAATAAGATGTCTGTAATGCCAAACTCAGAGATCTCCTGCAACCAACTACAGGGCGACTGTCTGTCACCTGTGACGCACCTGTGACAGATACATTTATATAAATTAAATATGAAATACACAACCTTTGCAATCAGAAGCCAAATTCCCTTGGTTCCAGAATTATAAATTGCTATCCTTTTTTGTGACTCCCTGTTTTTTAGTGTTTTCCACACCATGTTTACTCTTTGAGGTCCATTCACATGCTCCGTATACAATGAGGATTTATATGAAGATTCTGCTCCTAAGGGTACGCTCCCAAGGGACATTTTTGCTGCAGATATCCCACAGCCGCGGTCCCTTAGTAATATGCAGCAGGTCTAAAAACAAAAATAGGGTGGCACTACCTATTTAATAATGGGGGTACTGCTACCAAACACATTGTAGAACCGCATTATTAAACGATATAAACGAGCAATGTGTATAAACTAGAGCACACACCAAAATATGAAGGACAAAATGCATAACTTTGTTACAAAATATTAATATATATTTATCCTGAGGGAGCTGGTGTGCTCACCAGCAATACACGTGGGGCTTCTTTTCCCCCTACTCATCCTCTGCGGCATCTCAAAGTATTTACCTTTCTCTTCTTTCTTGTATATATCTTCTGCGTTATATGATATCATTATAAATAACTTTCTTTTTATTATATCATATTCACTGATATGATTCTGCTTTGCTTTGTCCATCAGGCCTTATTCAGATGTCCGATATGCCCGTGCGAGTTCTATCTGTGGTTTGCACGGACAGCACTTGTGCCTGTGATAGTCTATAGGGCCATTCACATGTCCATGATTTATTGCAAGCCCAGCGATCCATGCAAAATCGCAGAGACATGGCCAATTTTAATCTGAGTGTTCGATCAAAATGCAAGGGTCTGCAATGTAAGGGTCTGATAATCAGTCTCAGTCTGATTTTTATGAACTGTCAGAAAGGAGAAGGTGGAGAAACCTTTTTTTTTCCCCACTCAGATGACACTAAGACCACACTCTGATCAAAGTCTGATCATGTATCAGAGACTGGCTGCATGATTTCAGCCAGGTATTGACCCTGAAATGCTAAGGTGTCAGAGAAGCATGTACTTTAAAAGCTGCCAGGGATCAAGCCACACATGAGATTAGTCAGACAGGTGGGGACCTGGCGGCTTCTCTCCGCTTACTGCCAGTGACTTACAGATCTCTACCTATACATGTGTAGCACCCTGAGGATTCGGCTGCTACAGGGGTATTGCACCTCAACCCAGAGGTGTGATATTCCACTCCCGGGTAAGGATGGAGTGTGGACCTGAGCTCGGTAGGCTGCATGCACTACACACATCCCATTTCCGAGGAGCAGACCAACGGTACTCCCACTTAGAAATGTGCAGGTACGACCGAGTCTGTTCCTGGCTGGAGTGGGAGGGGGGTGGTACATCCCAAGTAGTGTAGGGGCAGATAGGGGGAGCAGCCTGGGTAAAGTTAGGAGCTCATTGGGTGCTGGTCACCTGAGCTCACACATAGAGGGAGTATATAAGGTGGGCACCATCTTAGATCAGGGTCAGTCTGTCAGAGTAAGAAGCAGAGGTCCAGATGAGCCTGCAGAGAGAGAGTGGAGCAGAGAAGGAAAGACCCAGAGAGGGAAAAAGCAAGGACTCTGAGAACCCAAATTCAATCCCCGGGTGAAGAGTCGGCAATAGGGTACCGGATCCCAAACTGGTGGGGGCAAAAGCACACCCTAGCCAGAGACCGGAGGCCGTGGGCAGGATCTGCCACGGCCACCCACCACATCCACCCCGAAGGCAAACCACGTGGAGGGTCAGGGAACCCAAGGCCAAGGGTCTCCCAACAGAAGGCCCGAGGGAGCTGGACCTAGGTGGATCACTAGTGGGGACGGCCAGAGGAAAGGACAGAAGGAGAGCTCAGGGTCACGCTCCGGACTTGTTTGGGGGTTTGCTGAATCCAGGACCTGGTGGACGCAGCACGGCTCGGGTGGTCACTTGAAGCTGGAGTGACCGGAACATCAGCAGTGAGTAAATACCCTAAACTGCACAACCCGACTCTGTCTTCACTTAACATCTATGCTGCACCACCACAACCCCCATCCTCTGCACCTGACCCCCTGAGGCTATACCCCACCCGTTGGGGGTTATACTACCAAAAGCTGCACCAACACCATCAGCCTCAGCGGACCCTGCTGCAGCGGCGGCCGTAGTGACCGCGATACAACGGGTGGCGTAGTCGACATTAAGAACTTTATAACATCTGTAGGACTGCCACATACTCTGAGCTTGACACCCTGGGCACGGACCGGGTCACAGCCACTCGGAAGACTACAACCCCCATCTGATCCGGCTCCGGGTATTCCCCTAAAGAATATGGCCCAGGGGGCGCGTCTACTTTGGCGTAGTCGGCAGGATTACGTGCCCGCAACACCCGGGTACTGCGTGCCTGAAGAAAAGAACGAGTTTACCTCAAAAAGAAGTCTCCTGCCGGTTCCGGAGGGTCCCCGCCATCGGACTCCATCACAGGTCGATTCCCGCCGGTTGTCCGCCATTAACAGCTTTTTCCCGCCATCTGCAGAGTTTCCCGCCACTGGGAGACGATTCCCGCCATTTCCAAAGGTTTCCCGCCTTGGAAGAGCGGACGCCATTATGGGCGTGCCAGAGGATGGCAAGAGGCCGCCTCCCATCGTGGGCCAGGACCGAAAATGGCGCCAAAAGTGGAAACCGCCCCCACCAACAGAGACTGTGATGCTAGAGGTGTCTGTCAGCATGAAAGAACTGCCCCTGGAGCTGACAATCACCAAGTGGCCCCGGGACCGCCCTCGAAGTGGGAGGACTGAGAAGGAGAGAGCAAAGATGGGTGTCGCTTGGAGCAGTCTGGAGCGAGCGCACCCGGAGGCAAGAAGCCTGGAGAAGAGTATCGGAGGAGCTTACCCGGAGATGGCGAGAAAGCAGAGCAGCACCGGCCCGTTGGCCAGGAGCCTGCTAGAAACAGAGGAGGGAGAGCAGAGCAGCACCGGCCCGCTGGCCAGGAGCCTGCTGGAGACAGCGAAAGGAGAGCAGAGCAGCACCGACCCGTTGGTCAGGAGCCTGCTGGAAACAACGACCCCACTAGGCCTAGTGGAGGTCCTAGCACAGCTCCCCCGAGATCGGGAGTGTGCGCAGACCGCTCTGGAGGGCCTCGCAAGGAGGATGGCCCGGGTGCAGCGAGAGACGTTGGCGGAGTGGAGCCGAGAGATGGCCCAGCAGACCGAGACCCGTCAGCGGAGCACGCCACCCAAGACGAGGAGACAGATCGCCTCTGAGGATGGCGCGGGAGGACTCAAGGCCGGAGACGGCGCCGAGAAGGGAGCCGAACGAGTGGAGGCAGGTAAAGGGGACGTCTATACCCCAAACCGGGAAACCGAGCACCCGCCCCAGCTCCCCGTCGCAGAGCCCGAAGTCTATCCTGCCGTGCCCGTCGCTGCAACGTCACCACCGCAGACTAGGCCTCAAACGGGAGCCGCGACCCCTGTGACGTCACACGCCTCGACCCCGAGCGTGACCAAGCAGGAAGTACCACCAGCCTGGTCGCAAGGCCTAGTACCCCCGGGCGCCGCAACACCAACAGCGCCCCCTACCTCCGCGGAGCCCCCGGCCTGGTCGCAGGGCCAAGTAGCCCAGGGCGCCGCCGTCCTTACGGTGCCCTTCACCTTCCAGATACCCCAGGCCTGGCCGCAAGGCCCGGGCAACCCGGGCGCCAACACCACCGCGCCCATAAGACCAAAAGTGCCGCATCTGGGAGAAGATCTGTTTGCCCAGCATACGTGCCCGAACGGGTCTGAAGCTAAAGTTAATCACAAAGAAAGAACAGGAGGACGCCGTCGCTGAAGTACGGTAGTGAAGAGACTGTCGCACTTTACCCGGTCACAAGTTGCACCGTGACCGGAGGAACCAGAAGACAAGAGTGTTATTTATGAAAAGTTTTATATGAAAAGTTTTATATGATGTTTTATTATGTTGTTTATGCAAAAATTGTATGTTTGTGGTGTTTTGTTCTTACAGCCCGAGGACGTGCTGTGATTTACCAGGGGGGAATGTAGCACCCTGAGGATTCGGCTGCTACAGGGGTATTGCACCTCAACCCAGAGGTGTGATATTCCACTCCCGGGTAAGGATGGAGTGTGGACCTGAGCTCGGTAGGCTGCATGCACTACACACATCCCATTTCCGAGGAGCAGACCAACGGTACTCCCACTTAGAAATGTGCAGGTACGACCGAGTCTGTTCCTGGCTGGAGTGGGAGGGGGGTGGTACATCCCAAGTAGTGTAGGGGCAGATAGGGGGAGCAGCCTGGGTAAAGTTAGGAGCTCATTGGGTGCTGGTCACCTGAGCTCACACATAGAGGGAGTATATAAGGTGGGCACCATCTTAGATCAGGGTCAGTCTGTCAGAGTAAGAAGCAGAGGTCCAGATGAGCCTGCAGAAAGAGAGTGGAGCAGAGAAGGAAAGACCCAGAGAGGGAAAAAGCAAGGACTCTGAGAACCCAAATTCAGTCCCCGGGTGAAGAGTCGGCAATAGGGTACCGGATCCCAAACTGGTGGGGGCAAAAGCACACCCTAGCCAGAGACCGGAGGCCGTGGGCAGGATCTGCCACGGCCACCCACCACATCCACCCCGAAGGCAAACCACGTGGAGGGTCAGGGAACCCAAGGCCAAGGGTCTCCCAACAGAAGGCCCGAGGGAGCTGGACCTAGGTGGATCACTAGTGGGGACGGCCAGAGGAAAGGACAGAAGGAGAGCTCAGGGTCACGCTCCGGACTTGTTTGGGGGTTTGCTGAATCCAGGACCTGGTGGACGCAGCACGGCTCGGGTGGTCACTTGAAGCTGGAGTGACCGGAACATCAGCAGTGAGTAAATACCCTAAACTGCACAACCCGACTCTGTCTTCACTTAACATCTATGCTGCACCACCACAACCCCCATCCTCTGCACCTGACCCCCTGAGGCTATACCCCACCCGTTGGGGGTTATACTACCAAAAGCTGCACCAACACCATCAGCCTCAGCGGACCCTGCTGCAGCGGCGGCCGTAGTGACCGCAATACAACGGGTGGCGTAGTCGACATTAAGAACTTTATAACATCTGTAGGACTGCCACATACTCTGAGCTTGACACCCTGGGCACGGACCGGGTCACAGCCACTCGGAAGACTACAACCCCCATCTGATCCGGCTCCGGGTATTCCCCTAAAGAATATGGCCCAGGGGGCGCGTCACATGCAAACAAGGAGAGACCTGACACTCCAGGATAGCGGGTGAGAAAAAGTTGCCAGAGACTCGCCTATCCAACTAGTCTCCTGTGCGGCTCGGTGCCTGGCAGCCCAGTTCCCTTTAAGTGGTTTAATATATATTCGTATAATTGAATATATTCTTTTTTTGTGCCATGTATGCTTTACTCTGAAATGCTGCATTTAAGAGAAAACATATCTAGAAAACCTGGCTGGAGCTCATACTTCTGGGATGTCTAGTCCGAAACTGGTCCTTGGGTGGATTATCCCAGCTCCACTGTACTAGATTGGCAGGTCTCTCACTATACACACACATAGGGAGAGACCTGTCAGTCTATGGGAATGGGAAAGGAAGATGCTGACAACGGCCGGTCTCAGACTAGTCATCCCAGGTGCATGTTTTTAAACTATGTTTTCTCTGAAACACCGAAGATTTTCAGAGTAAGGCATCCTAGGCTGCAGTAACGCAGCCAGCGTCTGATTCTTGTTGCATGTGGTTTGGCCAACATGAATCCTCCCTTTTACATTTGCTGATATACAGATTCCTTTGCAAGCATTAGGGAAAAAAAGTCTGAGTGGAATTTTATCCTTGCTGTTCTTTCTTTTTGCAGAGTCCATCCAGAAAAGCCTTGTGTGATGAAACAGCGTCTTATCTTAATCAGTCAGATGTATAGATTTGTTAAGCCAAGAGAAATACACTATTGTGTTTGTGTTGACTTGTGAATATACTGTATGTGTTTCCTTGGCTGGTCAAGAAGGACAGTGACTCAGTGTTTGGGAACAATGATGTTTGTTACTATGCTAATTGCATATTCTACTAAACCAGCTAGTTTATTTACAAGAGCAGGGGGATTAGCTCAAACAATGAGACCTGAGGTCTGCACCTCCCCCCCGCCCGACCTGTGACTGATGACCTTAGCCACGTGTAAATATAAAAAGAGTTTTATATCCTGCTGCAAGGAGAATCAGAGACATTCTTCAGAGCATCAGCTTGGTAGCATGGTTTTTATCCAGAGAGACACAGATTTGGATTCTACATGATTCCAGCCTAAGGGTACATGACCCTGACTGGAAGGATACAGATCTGCTCCATTGACCATCAGAGAACCCATGGATATGTGTCACCCCAGGCCTGGATGACACAAATAATAAATGCTGTGTCTGAGAGCAGGAGGGAGGTTCCCTGGTTAGGGACAATTAGCATGCAGCACCTCCTGTCCCAGGCCAGTAGGGGTAGCTGACTGCCCCATAAAAGCTGGAACTGGGGCAGGGTTAGAGAGACCAGAACCCACTTCTGAAGTGACCAGAAGGGTTCCTTAGAGGAAGGGACAGGTCAGCAGCAGCTGAGGAGTCTGTGAGGCAGAGGAGGAACTGCAGGCCAGGGACAGAGGCGACGAGAGCCGGTCCTGGCAAAGAATTAATCTAACCAGACATTGGGGTCCGAGTCTGTAAAGACTCTAAGTCCAGCAGCAGAGAACCAATCTGCGAGGGATTTCATGTCCTTTGGCCTAAGAAGCCCGGAGGCTCCGCCACAACAGAAGGGACCAGCAAAGCCAAGAGAGGCCAGAGGTAAAAGGAGCTCAAGTTGCAAGCCATACGGGTGAGAATACATGGCACGCTCAGGGACGTGGGCTATTTTACCACTAAAGGGGGAAATAGTCAGAAAGAGCTTAGAGAGCACGGTAGGCCTACACCCTCACCCTGACCAGAGGGGCTTCCCGAGTGTTCTCAGACATCCAGGCCCCCTTCTAGCCGGTACTGTTGTTGGGTCATTACCATCTGTTACAATAAAGACCCTGAACTGTTTAAGCGGACTCTGCATTCTGACCATCACGGCCGGAACTATCACCCCCAACATCCACCTACACTGCCCTGGGGCTACACTCCTCCCGGGGGGAGTTATACCATTCCTGTGCTGCTCATCAACACCAGCCCTAGCGGTCTGTCCTGCAGCGGCGGTTATCCCTGACCGCAATCCACGGGTGGCGTAGTCGGACTTTCACATTCACAAATCTATAAATAGACTGCCACAACATTGGTCTGACCACCCAGAGCCACGGGACCGGGTTGCCACTACTACCCCCATCAGCACCGTACACCAGAAGACCCAGTTTGAGTACCCCACGGCCCAGGGGGCGAGTCAGATACATTTGGGGAGACCAGGCTGGGACGATGAAGTCACCTGGCCCCATGGATATGCTGTTTGGGGTTGCCAGATGGGACCTCCCCCCCCGGACGCCTGGAACCCATGGAGACATTCAGAGAAGCCAGATTGGGACCAGCCTGTCATCTGGCCCCATTGAAACTCTCGGAGAGGCCAGGGTGGGACCCTCAGGTCTCCTGGCCTTGTACTTCGATGGATGGTCAGCTTCCTAAGCTTGCTGCTACTTCTGTGCTACTCAGTGGGGGCCCGCCAAAAACGGGACACCACTGGTTGAGATAGTTGGCCCTGGAAGTCCCAAAGTGGCAGCTGTTCTATTCCCAGGTGGGCCAGCGGAAGGGTGAGACTGTGTAATTTTGCACCATCCTGGGTATTTGCTGGGACTGTTCTATGCGTGTATTGTGTGTTTGGTGGTTCAATAAAGTATTTCCACACAGTGTTACCCTCACCATGTGTTGTCTGAGTAGTATTACGCCCACGGAAGACACCGTGGATTGCTGGTATTGAATGACAATGGTGATAATCCCTGTGTAAATTGAGTACCATAAACCTATCCCAGACATTTATCTATTCCATTACTGTATTGCAACTTCTTTTCAGTAGAACCACGAAGGAAGGGGCTGGGAGAATACATGAGGCCCAACATAATTGTCATTCTAATGTCTTGCATGACCTTTTTATGGTTTTGTCTATTTTATGTTCTTACTTCTAGGGTAGTCTGACACACTTCCATATGGCAGTACAATGGATTCCTACTGGTCCGTAATATCAACTTGTGGGACACAATGTGCCATCATATAGGATGATCATATGTACACATGAAATATTTTATAAAGTATTTCAACACAAAGTCAAACACATCATTTACTGAAGTATTCAGAAAATAACACTAATGTCATGAAAGTAGATTAGTAGTTTTGAATCACGTGCATTCAGTTTGTTGCTGTAATAAAATAAAGTATCAAAGTAATGCCCCATGTTTGCTCCATAGTCAGCGCTCACTACAAATTGGATTGTAAACTGTTTGTTTAGCGCCCAGGTCTTCTGCTGTGTTTCGCCTCTTCATACACTGGAGGTATTGTTATGTTCAAATATAATTACCTATTGCTCTGTGATTTGTGATAAATTATATTACATACCCATGTGAAGGCGTGTAATATCCCCAAACTCTCATCACTCGATATAATTAATGTGTCCTTATCAGAAGTTAATTACTGCACAGGAAACATGATTATCATTTTGCAGAGTATTTTTTTTTCTCTCGGTTGAGTCGATATAAAAACAAATATATTGAATTTCAAAGGCATTTCTCTTTGGGGAATATTCAGTTTGCATTTACAATTATTGGGGTGTGTTGATACTGCATATTTTAGATAAAAGTATACTAATCAGTAAGCCAGTATTAGAAAGGAGAAAAGTTGAACCAGGTGGACCTGTGGCTTTTTTTTAACCTATCTACTATATCTGTTGTGCCATTAAATGCAGTCAGAGTTAGAGATGAGCAAAAGGATTCACAAGACCCTATAACAGCTTCCATGTCAAGGGTCCATGGCTGCTGGACTAGAGCTTTATAAACCTCCTCCTACCTGCCAGCATCCCCAAAGGCTTTTCTGATTAGTAGGCCTGGTATGATGTCATGGTTGAGGCAAGCAGGAGGAGGTTTGCACCTCACATTGTGAATCTCATGAATGTCCCTCTAACATGGTCTGCTCACTTCTCGTGACTCTGGTCCCGCTCACTGAGCTCCGGTTCTGTTCACTTAGCTTCAGTCTTTGTCTCTCTGCTCTATACTTGGGTCTGGTCACTTGGTTCTTCTCTTGGGTCCGGTCACTCAGTTCTTCTCTTGGGTCTGGTCACTCAGTTCTTCACTCGGGTCTGGTCACTCGGTTCTTCACTCGGGTCTGGTCACTCGGTTCTTCACTCGGGTCTGGTCACTCGGTTCTTCACTCGGGTCTGGTCACTCGGTTTTTCACTCGGGTCTGGTTTTCATTCAGGTCTGGTCACTCGGTTCTTCACTCGGGTCTGGTCACTCATAATGGCGGCTGTAAGCCAACCTTGTGTCTCCTCCAAACTCTTCCTCTCTGGAACCATACGCTTCGTTATACAGTTCCTGCTGATGCAATTCTTTCCACTTTCTCTCGTCCTACAATCTCTGGCTGGTAGATGGTGGCGCTTACATGCAGACACCCTGTTATGCATTAACTGTGGAAATCTTACATTTGTCCATATGCTTACAGAGTAACTGTAATATACTTTAGGATATGACTGATGACACGTACAGAAAATGTCATTTCCTATGAAAATTACAATATCATGCCTATTTCCAGTGCTGAGAACCCTTGGAGGTATATTACCCACTTTGTTTTTAAGCGGCAAGTTCACGCCCCCTTTCCACCCAGATAGGATTTTTGTGCTCTCCTGTTTTTATTCATTTTTTTTTCTAGAGGTGTACCCTCACTTGTTTCCCTATGTATTTTTTTCTATTTCAGCAGTCTACACCTGTCTTGCTCCTTTTGCACTGATGTGGCATGAGCCAATGCTTGCGACTGGGCAGACAAATCTGCCTTTGTCAGTGATCACCAAGGTTTTTGGCAGTCGGTTCCAGGAGTGGAAGAGTCTGAAAGTCAGCATGTGCCCATGTAAGGTTTGGCAGTGATACAGCATTAAGGTGTTGATTAGAAACGAGTGTACCGGAACTTTTAAAGTTTGCGGTTCGTACAGGACACTTAGTGTCCAGTGCTGAACTCCGAACACGGACTTCTCCCGGAAACATAAAGTTTGATAAGGTACCAAAACCTGAACTTCCACAGGTCCACTCATCCCTACTGTTGATCTTTGGGATTTCTGCTTAGAGAGTGAATTTGGAGAGCATACTTTATTAGGCCAAGAAGGAGAAAATGAGGAGAATTGCGATAGGGACGACATGTAGTACCAGAAGGACCTGTTGCTTGTATAACAGAGCGGCCGTCATATTTTACCTTATATGACTCCTCTGATTTCTCTAGGCCGTGAGCAGTGGTCAAGTTATTAACTAGCTTCCTAAGACCAACTACAGAGTGAAAATACCAAAGTAGTTAACTGCTGATACAGATGTGAAGGTTCCATTCACATCTGTATCAGAGGCTCCTTCATTGTATTCTCCATCATATTTGATAAAATGACAGACCCCCTGTGACAGTATTGACAGACTAAATTATAAGTTAGAGACTGGACAACTTAAACTTAACAAAGATGAAAGTGTTACAAATAAATACCGTACCTTGAGAGAAATTAGTATTGATCACGTCGCCAATTTTCTTTGTAAGTATATTTCTAAAGGTGCTATTGACATGAATTTCTCACCAGATGTTGGTAACAATCCATCCAATCCACACAGGCAATGAAATCACCATAGATGTCCATAAATTGTTATGTGTAACAATGAGAAATGACACAGGGAAAAATATTGAACATATAAAGAAAGAGGTCCAAAAAGTCCTGACACCAGCTGAAATATATCAGTAATTAGAAAGCAATCCTGCCACTTAGTGAGAAATAATATCAGCTGGTTCAACTGATGGGCTATTAAAAGGTGTTTCATTTACCAAGGTGCCACACAAGAAATATCTCATGATGGGTAAAACCAGTGAGCTGCCTAAAGACCTTCGCAACCTTATTGTTGCAAAACATACCGATGCTATTGGTTACAGAAGAATTTCTAAACTACTGAAGGTTCCAGTAAGCACTGTTGAGACGATAATCCAGAAGTGGAAAGAACATAATTTCAAAAAATATATACAGTACAGACCAAAAGTTTGGACACATCTTCTCATTTAAAGATTTTTCTGTATTTTCATGACTATGAAAATTGTACATTCACACTGAAGGCATCAAAACTATGAATTACCACATGTGGAATTATATACTTAACAAAAAAGTGTGAAACAACTGAAAATATGTCTTATATTCTAGGTTCCTCAAAGTAGCCACCTTTTGCTTTGATGACTGCTTTGCACATTCTTGGCATTCTCTTGATGAGCTTCAAGAGGTAGTCACCGGAAATGGTTTTCACTTAACAGGTGCGCCCTGTCAGGTTTAATAAGTGGGATTTCTTGCCTTATAAATGGGGTTGGAATCATCAGTTGTGTTGTGCAGAAGTCTGGTGGATACACAGCTGATAGTAGTGTTGTTTGTTGAGGTTCTAGAACTCGTTAAACTTGATCCTGTTTACTATACTTTGGAATGCTTTGTTATTGTGCTTCACTCGTGTTGCCACCAGACCACTATAGGTCTTGTACATTACATTAGCCTTTAGATTGAGGTCCCATCTTGTACATTGTACTTAACTGGTTTTAAACTAGAATTCTTTCCACCAGGCGGCCATGATTCGTATGTCATCTATCACCTTCTGGTGTGAGTTTTGCATTTAGCCCTGTATCTAGGGGTAATATTTCTCCTTGTGGAGAGTGATGTGTTAAGCACGTCAGGTAAGGAGACTTTTAAAGCCACAATGCTCCTCTGGGAAATATGCAAATTGTCTTACACTCGGCTTTGTGTTGTGTGCTAACCAAAACACTTGAACTTGTATGCTGCCACCTGTGTGAACAGTGTGCTAGATAGCAGCCCCAGCATTGCCCCATTTTGTATATTATCCACTTCTACAGCATTGTTGATGTATGCTAGTCACCGAATGAACATCTGTCATTTATACCATTTGCCAAAATGATGGTAATGAATCAGACAAGGGGCTGAAGTGCTGGAACCCATGAGTTTCCAGTAACCTCGCCGCCTAAATGACTCACAGATCGATCTTCTCTAGATGTAACTTTGTGTTTGAATGAAACACATCAGTTCAGCCCACACAATGAGGGATACAGTGTCTCTCTCTTATCCCTCTGGTTTCCCTCCAAGCCTTGTCACAGCTGCTCGAGTAGGTGTATAGTCTTGAGAAACGCGGAGACTGGGGACTTTCTGGGAACCTTAAAACTGCAGCACTACACAATAGGCTTAGAAAAAAATTTTTTCATGGCTACATCTATGGCTCCCTTGGGATTCATTTGAAATTTACTCTAAAAGGTACCCAAAAAAACAACCATCCTCCACTCTGTATATCAAGATTCAGCAGCTCCTAAAAAAAATAAAATAAGTAAACCTACAAAACAAAAGCCGACCAGCGAGTCCAATCCTTCCTCTGTATAAAGAGTTAAAAGAAAAGAGATAAAACCAGATACGTGTAGCCTCCAGACGTCCATTAAAAGAGTGGAATGCTGTTTTCTATCACAGATTATATGCCAGATGTTCAAACTATCTCTAATCATTGCAGATGTAATGGACTAGAATGCTGCAGTTTATGAGTTTACTGGCATTAATCCTATATACTGCACAAGGGAAAAAGATTTTAAATATATAATTATACCTCATTAATACTCAGGTTTTATTTCCTTTCAACGGAACAAGACTTATTAAGGCTTACATTTACAGCTTTCTTTTTTTTTTTTGCGAGACTTGGCCGCAACATTGTCTTTTGTGAGTCGGATATGAAAATATTATATCGCCATGCTGCTGATGTTTTATATATGAGCTCGGTATAATGATACATAGATTTCTAAATGGCCTGGTCTGCGTAATCAAGGCCTAGGAAATAAGAAGGACTCGATGGAGCAGAAAGGAGGCTTGATCGCCCTCAATGTCTATCTGTTGCTCATCAAAGAGACAGAAGGATGAGACAGTGTGGTATTACAATAGATCCTGACCCTTTTAGATTCCAGATGTGCCCAACATATGACTGGAGATGAGGATGGATATTGCCCACAAGGGGACGACCGTCCAGCGGATGTCACTGTTTATACACCAGCAATAGATTTTTTTTTTCTTTCCAGACAAGATGAACGTCTAGAGCAAGACTTGTATAGGTCCAGGAGTAGTAAAGATAAGGAATTAAAACAAGGCACAGAAATGCCGTACATTAAAAATCTGAGCGAATTCCAATTTCACTCTTTTTTTCTCACCTGGGCATCATGCTGAGATTTTATTGTGTTAATTATTGTCTATCTATCCTCTATGCATAATACGGGAATCAGCACGTGCCGGAGGGATACGTGCAGAGATATTACCAGCAAGCTGTCCAATGGTTTGTTGCATTATTTTGCTTCCCTAAGGGCTTGTGAACACCGCCATGGTATAGTTTTGTAATAAAGTACCCACATAAATCTATGGCTGCATACTGTACCACTGTATGTCTCTGATTTATATATATATATATATATATATATATATATATATACTGTGTGTGTGTGTGTGTGTATATATGTATATATATATATATATATATATATATATATATATATATATATATATATATATATATATATAATATAATATAATTTTTTTTTTCTCTTAAGGATTCATACAGAGTGTGATGACTTGTTTCATGAGTTGTTCTTATCTAGAAATATGGCTTCTAGGGTAGCGTATGGTGCCCTACAGAAGCACAAAATGTTACGGCTCCCTAAGGCCGGGTTCAGATGGCCAAATGAGAAAACTGGTCCGGTCTCGTCTGTATATTGCTCCATGTGCTTGTCAGCAGAGCAGACTGTTGCAGGAGGTGCCGGCATTTGCATTAACTAGTGCATGCTGTGATTTTTTTTTTCCACACAGACCATAAGTCACTGTGAAAAATAGCTGGTGTGCAAAGGCATATGACGCGCCCCTGGGCCTGTGTCGCGCTGCGTTGCGCATGCGGGAGCTTACCCGGAGCCGGATCTCTTGAGGGTTGTAGTCTCGTGGCGGTGATCCGGTCCGTGCCCAGGGAGTCAGACTAAGTGGCGCTGTATTAGCGGTAGATGTTGGACGAATACGCCACCCGTTGAGTACAGCTAAGGAGCTGCTGCTGCAGGGCAGACCGCTGAGGCCGGTGGTAGGATTGTGCAGCGTGATAGTATAACCCCCAACGGGAGGGGTATGGCCTCAGGGCAGCCGACGTGGATGATGCGGGTAGCAGGAACCACTCAGAGACGGTACGGTGTAGTTCAGGGTCTTTACTGGTGACAACGATAGACCCTCCCGGAGTACTGGCTAGCGATTGGGGCCTGGTCAGTCCTTGAGCAGATGGGATCTCCCCTGGCCAGGCGGAGTTGTAGGCCTCCCAAAACTAACGATACTCTTCTGGCTACCTTGCTAGAAGCGGGTATAAGTAGCCCACGTCCCTGAGTGTACCGTGTGGTGCTCACCCGTATGGCCGGTGACTCGGGGCCTTCTAGTAGCTTCCGCTCCACGACGGCGGTGCTGGTCCCACGCGTGTGACCGTGCCTTCGGGTTTCTGGGCCAGAGGACCTGCAATCCCCTGCAGGTCGGTTTCTGCTGCTGGATAGGAGTTAGTCCCCACAGCCTCGGACTCCGGGTCCGGTGATAACTTCTCAGTCAGGGCGAGCTCTGCAGCTGCCAGCCCGACTCCTTGTAGCACTGCTCCCACAGAGCTCCTGATGTTCTTTCCTATATCTGCTTCTCTTCTCTGTCTCTACTTCTTCTCTACTCACTAACCCTGCCTCAGCCCTAGGTTTATATAGGGGAAGTTCTTCCCCTCCCAGGACTGGGCAGGAGGTGTGGCATGCATAGGATCCCTGACCAAGAGACCTCCCACCTGCTCTCAGACGTAATATCTCTATCACTGTGGCAACCAGACCCCTGGGGTGTCACATTCCCCCCTAGTGAAATTTAGTACTCCGGGACTAAACATATTTTTAGAAAAACATAACAAGGTATAAACAATAATAATACAATAAGAAAAACAAATAAAGATGGTTACGGCGTGTCCGCAACCGGGTGCAGTTTTTGAAGAAAAGCAAGGTGTCCATTTCACCAAAACAGGGAGACGTAACCAGGTAGGGGTCTGCCCTGCCCCGAGTCCTTAACAGTCTTTAGTCCATTCCTAGGTTACGCTCCAACCAATTGTACAAGGATTCCCGGTAAATCCACCAAGGACTCCTAAAAATAACTAGAAACACATAATTATACACAAGCAACAAGAAAAACAGGTAACCATAAATAAAACTACTTATACACTTCAAATCCTCCAACGTGCGGGTAACTGGCCTCTAGTGGCCCTAGTGGACCTACGGAGCTGACTGTCTAGCCCCGAACTACAGGGTGTAGGAACTGTCAAGGGTAAACTGGGCAGCTGTCCACGGGCCCTTTGGCTCACTAGAGGTATGGCAGGCTCACTATAAGCAGAGGGTTGATCCTCCTGGTCTGCTGGTGTGGGGTCTTCTGCCTCCTGGACCGGCTGTTCTTCCAGCTCTACCTGTTGCTCCGTAGGTGCTTGGGATGCTGGTTGGAGGAAGGTGAGTACGGGTACCACAACTGCGCCATTGACTTGAGTCCAAGACTGAGGGAAGTCTCCGAGCACAGTACTAACCATATCTTCCCTTTCCTCTACGGGTCGAGGGTCTTCTTGTTCCTCTTCAGGGTTCCGTAGCTGTTCGGGACACTTCTTCAGGTGATCCCGGGATACAATGGTTGTAGTTTCCCCTCCGTCTTTACTGATGGTACAGACCTTTGGGTTGTCGTGGCTTGAGGGCAGTACGATGTACGGGTCCTTCTCCCACTGGTCGTCCAACTTGTGGAGCCGCCTTTTCCTCTTCAAAACCTGCTCTCCGGGTACCAGGGGAACAGCGGGAGCATACTGGTTGTAAGTTTTCTCTTGTCTTTCCCTAGCTTGACAGAGACTTCGCTCCACGCTCTCCTGTACTTTCCGGTACTGCTGCTGCCTCTCTGTGTCCCAGTCTGCTTCTGGTGAAGTGTCCTCAGGTGTCAGTACTCCCAGCTCCAGGTCAACAGGTAGCTTACCAGGCCTTGCCCTCATCAGGTAAGCCGGGGTACAGTTGGTGGAACCTACCGGGATGTGGTTGTATAGGTCCACCAGATCGGGCAGCTTCTCAGGCCACAGACTGCGTTCTTCCAGGGGCAACGTTTTCAGAAGATCCATTACCACCTGGTTCATTTTCTCACAAAGTCCATTAGTTTGCGGATGATAGGGTGTCGTCCTTATCTTCCGGCAGCCATACAGATTGCAGAATTCCTGGAAGACCTCCGCTTCAAAGGCAGGTCCCTGGTCCGTCAGCACTTGGTCCTGGTACCCGTGTGGACGGCAGAAGTGCTGCTGGAAGGCTCTAGCTGCTGTTCGAGCTGTTAAGTCCTTGACGGGGACGACAACCAAGAACCGGGAGTAGTGATCCACGATGGTTAGTGCGTAAACGTAGCCACTTCTGCTTGGGGTCAGTTTTACATGATCCAAGGCTACCAGTTCCAACGGCTGCCGGGTGACGATGGACTGCAGGGGAGTCTTCTGGCTGGCACGGTCCTTCCTTCTTAGGTTGCACGGGCCACAGTCTCTGCACCACCTCTCGATGGTTCCCCTCATGCCTACCCAGTGGAACCGCCCGCGCAGCAGGAACTCCAGCTTCTTCCATCCGAAGTGTCCAGCCCCGTCGTGGTATGCCTCCATCACCATGGCTGCGTCTCTCCGTGGCACCACTACTTGCCAGATTAGTTCATGCGTCCGGGAGTTAACCATTCTGCGGCACAACTTCCCCTTGTAAAGGAACAGTCGACTCTTCTCAGCCCACAGTTGCTTGGCTTCCTCCGGAGCGTCTGGGTCAAGGCGAGCCTCTGGCCGAGTCAGCATCTCCTTCACCAGTCGGACGGCAGGGTCACTGTCTTGCGTTTCCTCCCAGTTGTAGTGAGGCAAGGGGTTAAACGTAGCGGCTTGCTTACTCCTTACCCGATGGGAATACTGGATAGTCCCATGACGGTGGAACGCGGGGAGTTCAACTTCTTCCAGTCCCTCTGGATCTTCTCCTACGTCCGGTAGGTTTGGCATCCTGGACAGGGCGTCCGCGTTGGTATTGGAGCATCCTGCCCGGTATTTGATTGTGAACTCGTAGTTGGACAGACGGGCCATCCATCTCTGCTCTAGGGCACCGAGTCTTGCCGTGTCCAGGTGTGTCAACGGGTTGTTATCCGTGTACACGGTGAACCGGGAAGAAGCGAGGTAGTGCTTAAAGCGTTCGGTGACTGCCCACACCACTGCCAGGAACTCTAGCTTAAATGAGCTGTAATTCTCAGGGTTTCTCTCGGTGGGTCGCAGTTTTCGGCTGGCGTAAGCGATTACTCGTTCTTTCCCCTGCTGGATCTGGGACAGCACGGCTCCTAGCCCGATGTTACTTGCGTCGGTGTAGAGGATAAAGGGCTGGCTGTAATCAGGGTACGCCAGAATTTCATCCCCCGTGAGGGCCATCTTCAGCTGGCGGAAGGACTCTTCTTCTAACTTCTCCCATCTGAAGGGTGGCTTCTGGTTCTTGGCCTTCCGGGACTGGCCTATCAGGAGGTCCTGCATAGGAGCTGCCTTTTTGGTGAAACCGGGGATGAATCTGCGGTAATAGCCTACCAACCCGAGGAACTGCCGCACTTCCTTTACACTGGAGGGACTTGGCCATTCCTTAATTGCGGTGATCTTATCAGGGTCGGGAGCCACTCCATCAGCGCTCACCACGTGTCCCAGGTACTGCACCTTTGGTTTCAGGAGGTGACACTTGGAGGGTTTCACCTTTAGGCCGTAGCTTGCCAGAGCTTCGAACACTTCCGCCAGGTGTTTCAGGTGGTCCTCATACGTCTTGGAATATACGATGACATCGTCCAGGTACAAGACCGTCTCGAAGTTTCTGTGGCCCAGACAGCACTCCATTAATCGTTGGAAGGTTCCTGGTGCGTTGCAGAGTCCGAACGGCATGCAGGTAAACTCGCTAAGTCCCATCGGGGTGGTGAATGCGGTCTTCTCCCGGTCCGCCTCTGCTACAGGAACCTGCCAGTACCCACTAGTGAGATCCAAGGTAGAGAAGAAGTTAGCAGATCTTAAAGCAGCCAAAGACTCCTCTATCCTTGGTAAAGGGTACGCATCCTTGTGTGTGATACGGTTGATTTTCCGGTAATCTACACACATCCTCATGGTGTTGTCTTTCTTTTTGACTAAGACTAGTGGAGCTGCCCAGGGGCTACAGCTATCCCTGATCACCCCAGCCTCCTTCATGTCTCTAAGCATCCCCTTGGCGTGTTGGTAGTGTGCAGGGGGTACGGGTCGATACCTCTCTTTTATGGGAGGATGGTCTCCCGTGGGGATGTGGTGTTCTACCCCCTTGACTCGCCCGAAGTCTAACGGGTGTTTACTAAACACTCTCTCGTACTCTTGCACCACCCGATAGACTCCCTGTTTCTGGTGTGAGGGAGTGGAGTCAGTACCCAAATGTAGTTGCTGACACCAGTCCTCCATTGTTTTCTGAGAGCCGTTACCTTCCTCCGGGGAAGATGGAGGCAAGGGTTCTACGGACTGTATGGAATCTTAATTGATGGTATACAATTTGGCTAGCGTGGCATACCGGGGCAGGTACACTTCCCTCTTCCCGATATTTATTATGCGAACGGGCACCCTCCCATGGCGTACATTGACCACCTCCCGTGCTGTCAAAATGGTGGGCCTACTGTCTGAGTAAACTGGTTCTACCATTGCCTGGTAATCTCTACCTCTCAGACCAATAGCTGCCCGGCACCAAATCATCATTTCACTTTTCGGGGGCATGGCAATAGGGAAAGGGTCACACATTCGCACGCTACCAATCTCACCACCGGAGAGTTCTAGCTGTTGCCGTCGCATCAGTGCCCGGATCTCTTTCTGGAGCACTCGCTGCTGGCCGGAGCTGGCGTTCTTGGCAACCTGCTGTAAAAGGAAAATCACCTCTGCAAGACAATTTTCAATTACATTAGTTCCTAGAGTTATCTTTGGGTGACTCTCGTGTTTGTCAATGTCTACAATGATCAGTCCCTGTGCTGCCAGTTCGACTCTACCGATTTTAATGGTCACCTCTTTAAATCCAATCTGTGGCACGGGCTGACCATTGCTGGCGATGATACTCAAGTCGTCGTCAGGGTAGCGGGTGATATCCGAGTCATTCCAGTACTGCTTGAAGAGCACGTATGGGATGGTGGTGACCTGTGACCCGGTGTCCAGTAGGGCACTCATAGGAATGCAATCCAGTACCACGGGTAAGACTGGACGTCCTCCCACATATTTGTCGCGCCAGTTCGATGGGCCTGGTGATCTTTTTCCTGGGGGTTGGCCCTCTACCCCAGGTTGTGCCAGTTTAAAGGACAGTACCTTGCCATATGTCCGGGTTGATTGCAGCGGCGGCAGATGGGTCGTCCGTCCTCGTTGTATCGGTCGCTGGGTCTTCCTCTGGCCGGTGGGGTCCTCCTTGGTCGACGCCACGGGATGTCCTCCGGTCCGGATGCCAGCTGGATCTTCCCTGGAGTGGAAACCTGTAAAGACTGCACAGTTCGGGTTAGCGCAGCAACGCTTTTAGCTAGCTCTTGGACCTGATGGTGCAGGTCTGGAGCCGGGTCATTGTTCAAAGCCTGCGCATCAGCTCCCACAGGCCCTGCCGACAAGGGCGCCGCCTCCTGGTGGTAAGTGGTAGTGGGGCGTCTGGGGGTCACAACGCCACCTGGTGCCGGTTCTCGAAGCACCCGGATGGCTCTGTCCTTGAACTGTGCAAATCCCAGATGAGGGTCCTGTAAGGCCATTGCCCGCAACTGGGTTCGGTGGGCATTGCAATATAAACCCTCTATAAATTGTTCAGTCAACAGCCTGTCCTCGTCTCCCACGCCGTCAGGGTCGGTCTGCTTAATGGCTCTCAGGGCCTCTTGTAGGTTCAGGGCATAGTCCCTTATACTCTCATGTGCCCGCTGATTGCACCCGTAGAATCTAAGCTTGATCTCGGCTGAGGTGCGGGTATCAAAGGTGTCCCTCAGCCGGGTTAGTATCCCTGCGACAGTCCTCCCCCCAGGTGGCCAGGACTTTACCTCCCTTTGGGCTGCTCCGGTTAATTGGGCCACCAGGATGCTCACTTTTTGCTCCTCTGTGAGGGGGTACACCTGGAAGAGGCTATCCAGCTTTTCTCTAAAGTCATGCAGGGTATGTGACTCCCCTGAGTACTGGGGTAGCCAGGCTGCCCCCGGGATATAGGGCATGGTGAAAGGCATGACCGCAACAGCGGTGGCGCTGGCGGGGGTTGAAGCGGTGAAGCTCTCCTCCGTATCCGACATCCTTCTCCCCCCTAGTGGACCGTGGCCTACCTTGCGATGATCCTCTTCCGTAGGCCGCGGCTCCGCAGTGGATCGTCAGGGTTGAGGACCTTCCGTCGCGCTCCTGTGACGTCGGCGTCTGCTGGGCTCCTTCCAGGACCTTACGCAACGTCCGGACGTGAGGCGGGGCTTCAGTTCTCGCGCGCTTTCGGAGTCCACGCCCCTCTTCTTCCCGCGCGGCGTCCTCAAGATGGCGTCCAATGGCGGGAAAACTCCACGTATGGCGGAAAGAAGGCCGAAGATGGCGCCGGATGGCTGGAAAACTCCACCGATGGCGGGAAGGAAGCGGAAGATGGCGCCGGATGGCGGGAATCTTCACCACAGGTAAGTTTGAACAGTCTTTTTCAGGCACGCAGTACCCGGTGGTTGCGGGCACGAAATCCTGCCGACTATGCCAAAAGTTGACGCGCCCCTGGGCCTGTGTCGCGCTGCGTTGCGCATGCGGGAGCTTACCCGGAGCCGGATCTCTTGAGGGTTGTAGTCTCGTGGCGGTGATCCGGTCCGTGCCCAGGGAGTCAGACTAAGTGGCGCTGTATTAGCGGTAGATGTTGGACGACTACGCCACCCGTTGAGTACAGCTAAGGAGCTGCTGCTGCAGGGCAGACCGCTGAGGCTGGTGGTAGGATTGTGCAGCGTGATAGTATAACCCCCAACGGGAGGGGTATGGCCTCAGGGCAGCCGACGTGGATGATGGGGGTAGCAGGAACCACTCAGAGACGGTACGGTGTAGTTCAGGGTCTTTACTGGTGACAACGATAGACCCTCCCGGAGTACTGGCTAGCGATTGGGGCCTGGTCAGTCCTTGAGCAGATGGGATCTCCCCTGGCCAGGCAGAGTTGTAGGCCTCCCAAAACTAACGATACTCTTCTGGCTACCTTGCTAGAAGCGGGTATAAGTAGCCCACGTCCCTGAGTGTACCGTGTGGTGCTCACCCGTATGGCCGGTGACTCGGGGCCTTCTAGTAGCTTCCGCTCCACGACGGCGGTGCTGGTCCCACGCGTGTGACCATGCCTTCGGGTTTCTGGGCCAGAGGACCTGCAATCCCCTGCCGGTCGGTTTCTGCTGCTGGATAGGAGTTAGTCCCCACAGCCTCGGACTCCGGGTCCGGTGATAACTTCTCAGTCAGGGCGAGCTCTGCAGCTGCCAGCCCCTGACTCCTTGTAGCACTGCTCCCACAGAGCTCCTGATGTTCTTTCCTATATCTGCTTCTCTTCTCTGTCTCTACTTCTTCTCTACTCACTAACCCTGCCTCAGCCCTAGCTTTATATAGGGGAAGTTCTTCCCCTCCCAGGACTGGGCAGGAGGTGTGGCATGCATAGGATCCCTGACCAAGAGACCTCCCACCTGCTCTCAGACGTAATATCTCTATCACTGTGGCAACCAGACCCCTGGGGTGTCACACATACAGGTTATTAATTGGATCAGGGTGCTGTATGTCAAGTACACGAATAGCGCAGTGACCGAAAATCTGGCGTTACTATAAGTACTCCTTGTAAAGGATTCATGCACACGAGACAACTTGAGATGAAAGAATCTATTCCCCAGGACTCTGGTGCAGTGGCCAAGAAGGTCAGGATTTCATGGCCTCTGGAAGGGAGTTCTGCGAGCCGCCTCCTACCTGCCAGCATCTCTGACTCTTTTGATTAGTCGGCTTTGTACAACGTCATTGTTGTGGCGTGACACACACATAATGACACGACAGGCCAGCTAATCAAAAGAGGAGTCGCGGATGCCGACAGGAAACAGGTGGTTCTCAGGGCTGCCAACCAACGGACATGAAATATTGACTTGATCGCTGGATCAGGGTTTTGCAAATTTATTCGCTCATCTCTGCCTACATCTGATGTGTATGTGCAGTCTAAAATGGATTTTCCAAGATGAGGAAAAACATGTCTGCATTCTTTTTTTAAAAAAAATAGCACCATCCATCTTCAGGTTTTTCCAACTGAATACTATAACACGTGTCCTTGTTCTGTTAGTCGTGCATGTACACTACTGCTCCATTCAATGCCTCCAAATTTGCTTGAAACAGAACAGTTGAGTTAACCTATCCACCATAAATCGTCAGGAGCACTTTCCATGATACAATTTAATAATAAGAGTCTATGCATTATATTGCACTGTGATAACTTATAGAGGGACTAGTGTGTGCGATTCAGTGGATGGCTGCAGACTCTTCCAGTACAGACGAATGATGTCATTTTCTCCACTGTTACAGAATGTGGCGCCCTGCTGTGCATTGGTGCCACAGAACCCAGAAGGGTGCATGGATGGACTTCTCCACAAGAGGCCCTCACTACATTCACACACCTCCACCCTACCACCTCAGACCACCAGAGGGAGCCCTGATAGGGATATATATAGCGAGGGTGGAGTCAGACAGCTCAGTTAGAGTTCAGTCAGTGTTCAGAGACAGAGGAGAACACAGCTCAGAGTTGAGCAGAGAGCATGCTGACGCTCGGGGAGCAGTGAAAAGGCAGCGAGCTGGCTGCTGTGCTTAGGCGAGCCAAGGCCTACAGCACGTGTGAAGGCCGAGTGAGGGCCTTGATTGGGCCGAAGGCGGGAGGAGAAGGAAGAACTAGCGAGGGGGCAGAGGAGCATACCAGGCTCACCCCGATATACATACCGGACACCGGGTCCGCGCCTACAGGGACATTTATATTCAGTAGGAACCACCGGAACCCCTGGAGGACTACAGGTCCCAGGTTCACCAAACGCTGGCTACAGTACCAGGGCTAGGAGTCACGGAGGTCCCAGCGTCCAGGGAGAGTGATCTCCAAAGAGAAGGCCCTACCACCAGGTCAGTAGGTGCTAAGAGAGACAGTAACCAAGTTAGGCCTAGCTCCAGGCAGGTCAGAAGCTTAGAGATGAAAGCAACGGATCAGGAGGCCCTATACCCGCTCACTGAGGAGAGTCCAAAAGTGCGCCCTTCACCTGGAGTACCCTGGACCATGCCTGCAGCATCACCAGTAAAGATACTGAAGCTTACCCCCGTGTGAGTGTCCGTCTTTCTTCCGGGACCGTCCTGCCGTCTCTCTCCTGCACCACCATCCATTACACCCCACGATGCCCTGGAGCTAGCTCTACCTGTGGAGAGCCACCCCATCCCTGCTGCCGTAACACCAGCTCCAGAGGACTGCTCCGCAGTGGCAGCACCCCTTAGCCGTATCCCACAGGTGGCGTCACGAACTGTCCAAATCCCCCATATCTATCCCCCTTTTTCACTGACCGCCCTGGGTCACGGACCAGGCCAGCCACCGTGATATCCCCCAGTAACCAGAGGCCCAGCTGCCGAGTACCCCACGGCCCAGGGGGCGCGTCATAGAACATTATTCCTTTTACTTTCAAAGGACTATTTCATAGAAAAGTTTCTTATGTTGAAAGTTTTGTTTTTGCTTTTTTTGTTTCATTAATTCAATGTCTTAATCTATTCATATGCAGAAGATTCAAACTTGTCAATTAGTTTTTGCACCTTAGAATCTCAGAATTAATGTACCTAGGTTTGTTCACCTACAGACCAATGTAAACCAAGATAAAATATTAGTGCAGTGATGAAAACACTATAATAACACGGCACATCATAGCAAATGACAAACTCAACTCTGATTACTCAACAAAATACTACAAGCGTAAATATAAATATTCCGCAATACTACTAAATGATATATATTTACGAAGGATAATATGGCATGACAGAATAGTGGCTCACAGCACATAAACCATAGACGTCCTGGAGTCCCATGTAAGTAAAAAGCCAATTATACAACCTGTTGGTACAGTGTGGGAGTAGCCCCGACGTGCGTTTCACGTCCTTGCTTCTTCTGGGGGGCGATTTTATGTTTTATCTTAACTTATTTGCTCCTGATTCCTTTTCTCTTTTTGGATTATATGTGTACAGTTCAGTAGACATAGGAAATTATTCATCTATTAAGTAGTTTAACAGAAAAATGTCTATGCAAGTTATCCACTTCTGCTGTTTTGTATAAATTTAAAGGTCTGCAATTTTTTTTTAAATATACAAAGATACATATTAGTTAATATAGTTATAGGTGCACATATCTCTACAATAGCAGTCTATTTTGACATACAGCTGAATATTTTTCTGGGCTCATGTGAGTCAGTCCCATAGACATTCAGTGATACAGCAGGATTGTCACAGTGGTAACTCGCACACTTTCCCGGCTCTGTGCTACTCACTGCGTTAGCCCCTCTACTTAAACTCATGTCAGTCTGCCGCTCTGACTCTTCATGCAGCACTTCCAACACTGCAGCATATCCCTGATGTCTCCATATGGCTATAGGGGTCGCGGCCAGATGCTACAGGAATTTAACCCTGCTGTGTCCTTCAAGGTTTGAATTCCTGAGCCAATCACCAACCATCAGGTGCAATATCATGCAACTTCGCCTCCCACACCTTGTCTGATCTTAGGTTCTATTGTCTTTTGTCTCTAGCTTACTGCTAAGGTGTACCTCTGTTTAGTCTTCTCTGTTATGGACCCGGCTTGTCTAATAGTCTGTTGTGATCTCTCCTTACCTGACCCCAGTTTTACTTGTGAGCCCGTGCTGCCTGCCCCGACCCCTGACCGTCGTACAACTTATCTGTCTCGCCCCCTGTGTACCTCGCATATCTGCTCTGACGCGTGGGTCAGCTGCTGCAGATCTGGACACTGCCCTGGAGTGGCACTGGTGACTATCCTGTGGCCCAAGTCTACACTCCCCATCAGAGGCACTAGTGAAGACCAGGTAGCCAATTAGTCACACCCCTATAGGGTAAGCCCGGCCAGTGGCGCAGTGCGTCCACACCCACCAGTGTTACAAAGACGCATGAATGATGACCACTTTTTTTTTTCCATCAAGAGACGAAAGACCCCTTACGGTAGCTGGGGGTCTCAGTTGTGGTACCCTTATTGATCACACATCAGCTGACAATAACAAACATCTATCTGTCCACTGAATAATACTGCTATATAAATAATTACATAAATATGGATCATTTAGTAGTATTGCAGAATATTTAGATTTACGGTTGTAGTATTTGGTTGAGTAATCAGAGTTGAGTTTGTCATTTGCTATGATGTGCCGTGTTATTATAGTGTTTTCATAATTGCGCTAATATTTTATCTTGGTTTAGGCTGTGTGCCCACGATGCGTTTTTTAAGCGTTTCCACAGTGGCAGAAACGCTTAAAAAACGCATGGTAGAAGGGCAGCAATGTTCCCCAATGATAATCCGCATGTGCTGTGCACATGCTGCGGAAATTTCCGCTGCGGATTATCATTGCGGAAAAAAACGCAGCACTACCAATTATTTTGCGGAAGTGCTGCGTTTTCGTCGCCATTGACTTGCATTAGAACGCGCCAATTCCTCAAGACTGCATCTGTACTTGCGTAATTGGCGCGTTCTAATGTGCGGATGGTACCCGGGTGTAGAGGAGAGGAGAGTCTGATCCACACCCAGGCACCATTAAAAAAGCTGTAAAAAAAAGAATAAAATAAAAAATAAATATATACTTACCTTCTGGCGGCCCGCGGTGCGCTCCTCCTTGCTTCCCGGCACTTCGCGATGGAATGAAGGACCTGCGCTGACGTCAGAGTCATGTGATGGGTCACGCGACGGTCCTTCAATCCACCGCTGCCGGCAGCTGGGACGGTGAAGCAAGACAGCGCGGGCCATCGGAGGGTAAGTATATATTTTTTTATTTTTTGACATTCTCCCGGTCACACTATATAAATCCATGCCGGTTGCATGGATTTATAAAGTGTGACCAAGTTGTCAAGCACTTTCCAAGTGATGCTAAAATCGCTTGTCAACCCGCATGCGGAAATGCAAGTGAATAACGCTTCACATCCGCAGTCCCTGGCAGGAAAATGCATGTACAATCCGCATGTACAATCCGCATGTACAATCCGCATGCGTTTTTTTCTGCCAGGGAGATGCAGAAATGCTCAGGAAAAAATCCTGAGCATTTCTGCATCGTGGGCACAGAGCCTTACATTGGTCTGTAGGTGAACATACCTAGGTACATTAATTCTGAGATTCTACGGTGCAAAAAATAATTGACAAGTTTGAATCTTCTGCATATGAATAGATTAAGACATTAAATTAATGAAACAAAAAATGCAAAAACTAAACTTTCAACATCAGAAAGTTTTCTATGAAATCGTCCTTTGAAAGTAAAAGGAATAATATTCTGTAAGAGTGGAGAAAATGACATCATTCTTTTGTACTGGAAGAGTCTGCAGCCATCCGCTGAATCACACACACTAGTCCCTCTATAAGTTATGACAGTGCAATATAATGCATAGACTCTTTTTATTAAATTGTATCATGGAAGGTGCCCCTGCGGATTTATGCAGGATAGGTTAACTCAACTGTTCTGTTTCAAGCAAATTTGGAATACATTACAGATGACCCGAGGATCATTCCACACTACAGACATAGAGCTATTTCCAATATCTTTTATTTTATGGGGTGGTGTCTCATTTAAGAAATTGAAATTGTCATTGCTCATAAGTAGTTTCTTATTTCAGTGACTTCTTCTTTCCCCGTGCGGATAACACGCGCAATTACAACTGTGTATAGTTCAATATCCAAACGAGAGAAACGGTCTTTACATATGCTTTTCCATAAATAAATATATAATCCAAAAAGAGAAAAAGGAATCCGGACGAATCCATTAAGATAAAACATCAAATTTTATTACAATGATCAAATTCAAATAACACATGATTAAAACAGTAAAAATCAAGTGCAAAAAAGGGGGATAGAGTGACATCAAAGTGCCACACAGACACAGGAGTATAGAGGTAGTATTTATATATAGAAGTTTGGATTATATGTGTACAGTTCAGTAGACATAGGAAATTATTCATCTATTAAGTAGTTTAACAGAAAAATGTCTATGCAAGTTATCCACTCTTGCTGTTTTGTATACATTAAAGGTCTGCAATTTTTTTAAGTATACAAAGATACATGTTAGTTAATATAGTTATAGATGTACATATCTCCACAATAGCAGTATATTTGGCGCGACAAATAACAAAAATAAATCTCCACTTCCCCTCCCTGTGGATCCTTTGAGTGTTCCTGACCATGATTAGGTTGGAAAAGCTGATCCACTCTCTTGAATGGATTTTCAGGAACTAAAAAATTGTTGACCTACATTTAGAATAGGTTTAGCAGTAAAGATGATTGAACCGTATGAAATTTGAATTTGCTGAATTTTCTCCAGAAAGTTAGTTCACTGTGAATAATAATAATAATCTTTATTTTTATATAGCGCTAACATATTCTGCAGCGCTTTACATATCGTTGCTGTCCCCATCGGGGCTCACAATCTACATCCCCTATCAGTATGTCTTTGGAGTCTGGGAGGAAACCAGAGAACCTGGAGGAAACCCACGCAAACACGGGGAGAACATACAAACTCCTTGCAGATGTTGTCCTTGGTGGGACTTGAACCCAGGACCCCAGAGCTGCAAGGCTGCAGTGCTAACCACTGCGCCACCGTGCCGCCCATATCAATTATGCAAAGCCTCTAATTACCCTGAAAATAGGTGTAGAACACTTGGAGGTCTCCTACAACTGTATTTGGCCCCTATTAGCTCTTTAATGCAAACATAGCTTTATTTTAGTCAAAGTGGCCTTCACCTTTCTGGGTAGGGGAAAATGGATGGTAACTGGTGGTAGCGAACAGCTGTATTTGGGTAGCATGCAATCTAGTATTGGACTACTACAACAAAGACGTTTTAAAAAAAAGAAAAATATGCACACTTTGTGAGGTAGACAGTTGTTTTTAAATTTATGGATTCCGGATGTTTGTGACTTGTAGTAAAAAAAATATATATATGTATGTATCTATATATCTATATATATGTATCTATATATCTATATATACAAGTGGTGTTCAAAAGTCCTGCATAGGCTTGAAGAAAACTATATATTTCATACTTCGGCATCTCTACAGTGAAACTGGTGGAACATATATGTTTTTGTAATCCCTCATTGTATGCCATACTCATTTTTGAATGTCCCAAGTGTATAAATTGTTATGGTATGCGTATTTTTGATAATTTTTTTTACAGCATAACCATACCTACACCAGTACAGTGTGTAGAATGGTGAACAGGTTTCTAAGTTCATTAACTTCCAATGCAAGTTCACACAGACTTAAATTTTACTTTTTAAGATTTATTATTTTTTATTTAATTCAGAGTCCTGAAAAGGGCCTTTTGAGTGCATCTTTAGCGTCTAATACTTTATTGGCCAGCCTTTGCTCTTGAGCACCAACTTGCATCTCTGTGGCATTGAGTGAACAAGCTTCTGCAGATGTTCACGAGTGATGATGTGGTTCCAGGCCTGTATCAGAGACTCAATCAACTCTCTCTTGGTCCTTGGCTGTTTTTTAGATATCTCTATTGATACCTTGTGCCACAAATTTTCAATTGGATTGAGGTCCGGGGACTGGGCTGGCCAGTCAATAGTAGCCACCTTGTTCTTTTTTTTCTATTCCGTTACTGTCTTAGCTCTGTGACAAGGAGCATTATCATCCTGGAAGATATAATCCCCTGAAAACAGGTGTTGAGCAGAAGGCAGCATTTTCTTATTAAGGATGTCTATGTATTTTTTTGCATTAACCATACCCTCCACAATATGAAGCCTTCCAACACCATTGGCTGCCATACAGCCCCAGACCATTACTTTCATCGGATGTTTCACAGAGAAGCTCAAACACTCTGACTTGTACTCTTCATGTGGAAACCTTCTCACATAAGACTTGCCATCATTTCCTAAAATGCAAAAAGTGCTTTCATCACTAAATAGCACTTTTTCCCACTCCTCCTTCCTCCATTTTGAATATTTCAATGCCCACAGTTTTCGCCTTTGTCTTTGTATGGCTGTCATCAATGGCTTCTTTTGGGCCTTGCACCCTCTCAATCCTGCTTCCAAACATCTCTTCCTAACAGTTGATGTCGATACCTCAATATTGCACTTTTCTTGCCATTCTCGCAGAAGCTGAGGAGAGGTGAGCTTTCGATTGGCAAGGGATGTTCTTATCAGTACTCTATCCTCCCTTTTAGTTGACTTTCTGGGCCGACCAGATCTGGGCCTGTCCTGGGTAATTCCAAGCTGCTTATGTTTCTGCAAAATTCTTACAACTGTATTCTGATTACAGCCGACCTTCCTTGCGATCTGGGGGCCAGTATAACCCTCGTCATGTAGCACCACAACTCGCACACGATCCTCCGCTGACAAAAATCTGAAGGCTCCCATCATAAAGCTCTACAATATGATTCACTAGATAGACCAACAGCTAAAACAAGCAAACAAAGCAGCAGATGTGATGCAATGTAATGGAATGTGATTGGCTGCCATATCCAGGTTATGATTGGTCACAAGAACCTCATCTGTGATTGGCTAATTTTGGATCTGAAGCTGTACAATATTTAGTTGTGCTTTCAATTCCCATATTGTTGCAATAATTTCAGGCAAAACTGCTTCAAAAGCTAAAAATATTACAGGGAGAGAATGCAAAATTGTATTCTGAACAAAACCATATATAATATGTCATATTAGCATCGAAGATATTCGACAGAAAACGTTTAAAACTTGAAAAATCAATTTATCCCATGCCTATGCAGGACTTTTGAACACCACTGTATATATATCTATATATATATCTATATCTATCTATCTATCTATCTATCTATCTATATATATCTATCTATCTATCTATATATCTATCTATCTATATATCTATCTATCTATATATCTATATATATATATATATATATATATATATATATATATAATATATATATATATATATATATATATATATATATATATATATATATATATATATATATATATATATATATAGGGCTTCTGTTACTAACGAGCCTAGGTTTCAGGATTTTCTGTTACTAGCTAAATGAGGACACATGGAATTAAACTGCCCTCCTGGTTTGCAATTGCAGCATGTGAAGTTTTAAAAAAATGCTGTTATTCAGGTGGTGTTACTGCAGAGTATTACAGAGCAATGAATTCACAGTCACACTGACTATATAGGCACAGCATCTCCCTATCTCCCTTTAAATATTTGGATTATTATTCACAGACTGACTACCACTCCTATTTTCAATTTTGTTTCAACACTAGTGCAGTAGTAGAACTTGTCATGGATAAAAGTAAAATGCTTACAGAGATGAGAAAGAAGAGCTTGCACTCTTCTCTTTAGTTGACCCCCTCCTTTGGAATTTGCTAACCATAGGTACTCTAATGGCTGATCAGATGTGAGGGCTTCAGGAATGTGGATTAGACTTATGACCGAGGTAAGAGACTTAGAAGCATAAAGATTTGGGATTTTCTTCGTCTTCTCATCAAAAAAGTAAGAAGGGAGGTTTGCATGAACTGCGTCGATACAATAGAAAATCATATTTTCGGAAATGTGATGAAGTGGCGAATGCAAAGCACAGTTTCAAGTCACTGCACGATGACCAGAGTCCTGTCAATTGAATAAGGAGCTGATAAACAAGGCTACACCTGGCATATTTGGTCTCTATGTAAAGATAAAATCATGATACAAAATATGATGTCGATATCGAGCACATGCGACTTTCCGAAGCAAAGATATAGTCAATTTAGGGAATCTCATAATTTTCGGAAACTGATATGTCCAACCCTGTATTGAGTCATGAAGGGGCGGTGTGTGGGTGTAACTTAGGAGCTAATAAAAGGCAACTGTCAAATTTTAGGTGTGTCAGTACTTGGAGGCACAGTTCACTGTAGGTGCTGTCCATTTTTTTTTCTTGGAGCGCCTTCCTCCCTAGATTTGAAGCCATTGCTGTGACATCAGGTCTAGTACGTTGCTTGGTTTATCCTTTTATTTTATGAAACTTTATTTTCTATATTGTTTTGTCCCCTTTGTAAAATCTTTTGTACATAAAAAATATAAAAAAAATGTCAGCCATTTTTGAGGTATTAATACTTTTGTTTGCAGTTCACTGCCTTGAAGACTAACCACTAATAATAGGCAGCAAAACATGTGCAGTGCTGACAAGCTGTTTTCTTTTGACCAACTATATACTGGGGGGGTATGGGTTAAAAAAAAAAGTACAATATCAAATGCTGCTCTGGATTACAATATCAAATGCTGCTCTGGACTACAATATCAAAAGCTGTCGCAATCAATATATCCTAGAAAGGGAGAAGGAGCTGTTAAACCTTACCAAATCTTTCCTAACTGCAGGGGTGGCCCTCCAAAAATATGTGGGTGGCACCCACACTCAACGTGGGCTCAACTTTACAAAAACCCTAATGTGTCAACCAGTGACGGACTGGGTTGCCTAAGACCCACCAGTAACATTGATTCTTGGGGCCCACTGTTCAGCTACATGCAAAAATAATCTAAACCTAATGCACAAATTTACTTTTGCTTCGATTTAATATTAATTTAGCTAGCTTATGTAATGAAAGATTATATGACACCCTTTTCTGCAAATAATGAAGCAAGTGTAAAAGCACTACTTATTATCACTCCTTCACAGGGGCCTACCGGAGGATTCTCCTGTTCCCCTGTAGGCCAGTCCGAGCCTGGTGTCCACTACCTCAAAAAGACACTGTCAAATATAACAAAATAAGTATTCACTAGACGTCAAATCGAGATAAATCCAATCAAAATTGTCTTTAGCTATTAGATTGAATTCCCCAGTGAGCAGATACTATGGACAGCAGAAAGAACATTTCCCCAATTAGAAACACCAATATAACTGACCTCCCAGGCCAGAAGGCATTAATAAGAGATACCAAAATCCCCAGTGGGAAATGAAGCTATAACTTATCAGGCCATCGCTCCAAAGCATTCCCTCTCATAATTTGGAAATTCACCATGGGACTATCCGTGTGAAGAAAAGGAAATAAAAATGTATGTGTGGCACCCCAGGTGTCTGGTTGCCACAGTGGTAGAAATACCATGTCTGAGAGCGAGCATGGGTTTTCCTGGTCAGGAGCAATATTGCATGCCACACCTCCTGCCCCAGTCCAGGGAGAGGAGGAACCTGCCCTTTATAAACTGGACTTGGGGCGGGGTTAGGGAGTCGAGTCGAGTCTAGTTCCAGAGAGAATAAAGAAAGGGTGGGGGGGAGAAGCGCTGTGCCTGTGTGAACCTGATAGATAATGAACTGGCTGTGCAAATAATGGTAGGCTGCTCACCTTAGGGGGGTTGTGCAAACCACACAACCCAGGTGTGAAAGCCTCTGGTATACAAGGTGGTAGCTGCCGCTTAAGGTGCGTGGCCTCTGATGACCGCTGTCTGCTGCCAGTCACGTGGTACCGGCTATGAATCACGTGATGGTGACGTCATCAAGGTCCTGGTTCCAGCGAGCACATACAGTTACCTGCAGCTCCGAGCCACAAATCCCCTCGGGGAATGCAGAAATAGTATAGATAGATTGTGGTCAAATTCGGGCGCCAGGAACTGGATAAAGACAACTGGAAGGATATTTAAAAGAAAACGAACCTCTTTATTCGACAATGTTATGCCCACAACGCGTTTCTGCAGCGATCTGCTGCCTTCATCAGGTGGAATTACAAGGAAAAAGGTAAATTAGGGCACTTTTATACAAAAAAGGAGGAACTAAGTGGGAGGATTTAAAAAATCAATCAATTCACCTTAACCCCTTGATTGCTATTCACCAAAAAGACAATGTGAATTAGCAATCAAGAGAACCAAAAGGGCCCTATAAAAACCAACAATAATACATTAAAAATATACTAATAACATAAAAAAAAAAAAAAGGACGATGGTAACAATCATGATAAAATATAATACTCAATCACAAAAATAATTAAAAATGTTAAAAAAGGATTAAAAATGTTAAAAAAGGAATAAAAGAACTCATTGATAAATCATACATGTAAGATTCTGACAACTTCACTTATTTATAATGCAGATAGTGCACATACATCACCTGCAAACGTTGTCAATCGCTAAATTTAACCCTTCAGGATATAATGTACCTAATTTGAAGATCCAAAAATTTTCTCTCTTCATAAGGTATTTATACCGATTCACCATATTTTCAGAAATTTGTTCCAAAATTGTCACTCTCAGATCACTCGGATCCTTCTGGTGAGTAGTCAAAAAATGTTTGGATACACTGTGCTGTAAATAACCATTCTTGATATTGGAACGATGTTTAATGAGGCGGGCATGCATTCTTTGTATAGTCCGGCCCACATATTGCAAACCACATCCACATTGTAACATGTAGATCACGTAATCTGAATGGCAATTCACCCTACCAGAAATATAAAAAATTGCTCCCCCGTGGTCTGTGAGGTAAAAGACGTGACACCATTAGTGATAGCCCTACAACATAAACATCCAGGGGATCCGCAGGCAAAACAGCCTATTTCTATCTGTTTTTGCTTCTCATATTTTTGTGTTGAGGCTATAGATTTCAGCGTCGTATTGCTGGGTGATATAAAGGACCTTAGATTCCGATGTTTTCTATAAATAATCCTAGGCTTATTTGGTAGGTGCTTATGTAGGATCGGGTCACCCAACAAGACACACCAATAACGATTTATCAATTTCTGTATGTTCATTCTAGATTTATTGAAAGTGGTCACTAGACTCCAATCTCTACATCGTGTGCTGGTGTTCTCACATTCCCGTTCAGAGACCTATGCCAAACATGATTCTTGACTGAGCAGCTTAGTTCTTTTATACGCATCTCTAATCAGTTTCTTGGGGTATCCCTTCCTCAAAAACCTTTTTTGAAGAACATCAGCCTCATGGACAAAGTTACCATTGTGTGTGCAGTTTTTTCGTATACGCCAATACTGGCCATACGGAATGTTCTTAATCCACCTAGGAAGGTGGCCAGTGTCAAATCTGAGATAACTATTCACATCCACAGTTTTGAAATGAGTGGACGTGAAAAAATTCCCCATGTCATCCAGTTTCAACATAAGGTCAAGGAACTGTATGGAACTACATGACATGGATACGGAAAACTTGAGACCCCATGGGTTATGGTCCAAGGAAAAAAAAGAAATCCCTGGCTGATTTCTCTGTACCCTCCCAAATAAAAATCAAGTCATCAATATAACGGCGGTAGAGTAAAATATGAGCCTGGGCTAAGGGTGAGGACGTGATAAACAAGGATTCAAAGAGTCCCATGAAGAGATTCGCGTAGCTGGGAGCTACCCTCGTCCCCATGGCACAGCCCTTTATTTGCTTATAGCAATTGTCTTCAAACATAAATACATTATTATTTAATATGAATTCAATTGATTTTAAAATGAATTCTTTTTGGGAAAGGGGGATGCTGTTATCCTTCATCAAGTAATGGCGTACTGCTCCTATTCCCAAGTCATGGGCGATGTTACTATAGAGAGCCGTAACGTCTGCTGTGATGACAATACAATTTTTTACAGACGGTAGGTTCCTTATTATGGTAATCAAGGAAGTGGAATCTTTGAGATAAGATTCCAATTCACACACATATTTCTGGAGGAACAGGTCAATGAAGTGGGAAAGGTTGGACGTGATTGAATTGATCCCAGATATAATGGGACGCCCAGGTGGATTACATGGATCCTTGTGCAGCTTAGGTAGGAAATAAAAAACAGGAATCTGGTAACTGGGGATATCTAAAAATTTCTTTTCAGTCCTATTTAAAATGCCTTTCTCATGACCCTCCTTAATCAGGTAATTATAACTTACAAAAATGGAGATGGAGGGATCACTATCCAATTTTTCATAATATTGGTCATCACTCAATATCCTGAGACCCTCGTTCTGATACCAAGATCTGTCCATGACCACAACCCCACCTCCTTTATCGGCACTTTTGATTATAATATTATTACTTCTCAAGGACTGTATGGCTTCCCTTTCACCTTTTCTTAGATTGTCCGACTTATCACCTCTTTCAATTGAACGTAAATCTCTGAGTACCAGCTGTTGGAATGATTCTATATGCGCACCTTTATGGTGCATCGGATAGAACTTATTGGAACCACCCCTAACTGTCATATGTTTATAATGGTCAGACAGGATTACCTCCTCATCAGGTGACCTGGAGGATCCTGTAGATGAGGTGGGGGCTGGCAATTTCTTACCACGTTCTTCTATCAAAAAATGCCGCTTGATGGTTAGTTTCCGAAAGAATTTGTTCAGATCTAAATATAGATCAAAACTATTCAAATCAGCATCTGGGCAAAAGGATAGTCCCTTCGCTAACAAGGAAATCTCGCCTTCTGTTAATTCATGGCTTGAAAGATTGAATATCCCAAGGGTTCTCAAGTCAATAGTTTCCGAAGTTTTTAAATTGGGTCCTAAATCACCTATACTTTTGTTTTCTTTGTTACTGTGGACTCTGATTTGGCAGTGTTTGTCAGAGAACCTTCTGACTCCTCTACCTCCTCTACATCCACGTGTCCTCTTTTTCTTTTCGGGTGGCGTCCTGGTGCCACCCGAAAAAATTGTGTGATCTTGGAGTCTTTCATTACTGATAGTGGCTTGACCTGGCCTGGTGTTGGTAAAAGTCCCACCGCTATATTGGCTGTCTCAGACATGGGTACAGTTAAGGATAAAGCAGAATTCTTAACCTCTAATAATGGTGTGCCCATATGAGTGGAAGCAATTTCCCCAATGGACCCAACCACCAGAGTGTTACTACATCCTGATTCAAAGAGCTCCTGACTCATATCTGGCCCTAATGCCATATTACAATCTTGTGAAGTGGGATGAATCGTTAGAGATAGGGGGACTCCTTCGATGTTAGTGTTACCTGGTACATGTTCGTAACTTGGCATAGGACCCAAATTCAAACCCATTCCAGGTTCCATGGTTAAGAGAGCAGTGTTACTCACATGTAATGAAGCCACTGATTCCATGGAATTCTGTGTGGTTCCATATGTATCACATGTGATATTTACTCTACTCTTATCTGGGGTGGGGATATTGACTTTATTAGCCAGGTTGCATAGGACGTTAATATCATGTAGCTCTGGATTGATTACTCCTGAGGGTGACAGGGGTGCATTACCCATACTCAGGGGGTCTCCTGGGTTACCTAGATTGACATTACACTCAAAAACAGGGGAAAGAGTCTGAGAATTTAACAAAGCAGTAACTTGCATTGTGTGATTAATGTCCTGCGTATCGTGTTTAGCTGGTATTGTTCCTAATGAGGTAAGGGTTTCCATGGCCTTAGTTGAAACCACATTCTTTCCCATTATATCTGGGATCAATTCAATCACGTCCAACCTTTCCCACTTCATTGACCTGTTCCTCCAGAAATATGTGTGTGAATTGGAATCTTATCTCAAAGATTCCACTTCCTTGATTACCATAATAAGGAACCTACCATCTGTAAAAAATTGTATTCTCATCACAGCAGACGTTACGGCTCTCTATAGTAACATCGCCCATGACTTGGGAATAGGAGCAGTACGCCATTACTTGATGAAGGATAACAGCATCCCCCTTTCCCAAAAAGAATTCATTTTAAAATCAATTGAATTCATATTAAATAATAATATATTTATGTTTGAAGACAATTGCTATAAGCAAATAAAGGGCTGTGCCATGGGGACGAGGGTAGCTCCCAGCTACGCGAATCTCTTCATGGGACTCTTTGAATCCTTGTTTATCACGTCCTCACCCTTAGCCCAGGCTCATATTTTACTCTACCGCCGTTATATTGATGACTTGATTTTTATTTGGGAGGGTACAGAGAAATCAGCCAGGGATTTCTTTTTTTCCTTGGACCATAACCCATGGGGTCTCAAGTTTTCCGTATCCATGTCATGTAGTTTCATACAGTTCCTTGACCTTATGTTGAAACTGGATGACATGGGGAATTTTTTCACGTCCACTCATTTCAAAACTGTGGATGTGAATAGTTATCTCAGATGTGACAGTGGCCACCTTCCTAGGTGGATTAAGAACATTCCGTATGGCCAGTATTGGCGTATACGAAAAAACTGCACACACAATGGTGACTTTGTCCATGAGGCTGATGTTCTTCAAAAAAGGTTTTTGAGGAAGGGATACCCCAAGAAACTGATTAGAGATGCGTATAAAAGAACTAAGCTGCTCAGTCAAGAATCATGTTTGGCACAGGTCTCTGAACGGGAATGTGAGAACACCAGCACACGATGTAGAGATTGGAGTCTAGTGACCACTTTCAATAAATCTAGAATGAACATACAGAAATTGATAAATCGTTATTGGTGTGTCTTGTTGGGTGACCCGATCCTACATAAGCACCTACCAAATAAGCCTAGGATTATTTATAGAAAAAATCGGAATCTAAGGTCCTTTATATCACCCAGCAATACGACGCTGAAATCTATAGCCTCAACACAAAAATATGAGAAGCAAAAACAGATAGAAATAGGCTGTTTTGCCTGCGGATCCCCTGGATGTTTATGTTGTAGGGCTATCACTAATGGTGTCACGTCTTTTACCTCACAGACCACGGGGGAGCAATTTTATATTTCTTGTAGGGTGAATTGCCATTCGGATTGCATGATCTACATGTTACAATGTGGATGTGGTTTGCAATATGTGGGCCGGACTATACAAAGAATGCATGCCCGCCTCAATAAACATCGTTCCAATATCAAGAACGGTTATTTACAGCACAGTGTATCCAAACATTTTTTGACTACTCACCAGAAGGATCCAAGTGATCTGAGAGTGACAATTTTGGAACAAATTTCTGAAAATATGGTGAATCGGTATAAATACCTTATGAAGAGAGAAAATTTTTGGATCTTCAAATTAGGTACATTAGATCCTGAAGGGTTAAATTTAGCGATTGACAACGTTTGCAGGTGATGTATGTGCACTATCTGCATTATAAATAAGTGAAGTTGTCAGAATCTTACATGTATGATTTATCAATGAGTTCTTTTATTCCTTTTTTAACATTTTTAATCCTTTTTTAACATTTTTAATTATTTTTGTGATTGAGTATTATATTTTATCATGATTGTTACCATCGTCTTTTTTTTTTTTTTTTTTTAATGTTATTAGTATATTTTTAATGTATTATTGTTGGTTTTTATAGGGCCCTTTTGGTTCTCTTGATTGCTAATTCACATTGTCTTTTTGGTGAATAGCAATCAAGGGGTTAAGGTGAATTGATTGATTTTTTAAATCCTCTCACTTATTTCCTCCTTTTTTGTATAAAAGTGCCCTAATTTACCTTTTTCCTTGTAATTCCACCTGATGAAGGCAGCAGATCGCTGCAGAAACGCGTTGTGGGCATAACATTGTCGAATAAAGAGGTTCGTTTTCTTTTAAATATCCTTCCAGTTGTCTTTATCCAGTTCCTGGCGCCCGAATTTGACCACAATCTATCTATACTAGTTCTAGAGAGAGGAACAGAGCAGCAGCAAGGAGCTCTGTAGGAGCCAGGAGCGGAAGACCAGGGACTGGAGCAGAGCTCATCTTGGCAGAAAGACGCAGAGAACCGGACAACGGAGTCCGAGGCTGTGGGGATATCTACACCCAGCAGCAGAAACCACCTTGCAGGGGATTTCAGGTCCTCTGGCCATAGAAAGCCCGGAGGCTCAGTCACACGCAAGGGACCGGCACCGCCATCGAGGCCCCAAGTCACCAGCCTTACGGGTGAGCACCACACGGTACACTCAGGGACGTGGGCTACTACACGACAACAGCAGGGTAGCCAGGAAGAGTGCAGTCAGACGGGAAGGCCTATACCTGGCCAGGGGGACTCTTGTTCGCTCACAGACTGACCAGGCCTCTAATGTTAGCCAGTACTCCCGGCAGGGCCTTCTTCATTACGAACAGTAAAGACCCTGAACTGCACTGCACGGACTCTGAGTCATTTCTACTGCGCCCACGCACCACAACCCTCACCATCTACAGACGCTGCCCTGAGGCTATACTCCTCCCGTGGGGAGTTATACTATCCTCTGCTGTGCACACAACATCAACCTCAGAGGTCTGCCCCGCAGCGGCGGTTCTCAGTGACCGTAATCCATGGGTGGCGTAGTCGGACATTTAATATAAAAGCCACATAAATAGACTGCCACTGGTTTGACCACCCTGAGCCACGGGACTGGGTCGCCACCACGGAGACTGCAACCCCCAGTATTATACAGAGATCCGGCCCCGGGTATTTCCCTACACACACGGCCCAGGGGGCGCGTCAACTTTGGCGTAGTCGGCAGGATTTCATGCCCGCAACCACCGGGTACTGCGTGCCTGAAGAAAGACTGTGATATTTACCGTGGTGAAGTTTCCCGGCATCCGCAGCCGTTTTCCCGCCATCCGCCGCCATTTTCCCGCTATTGGGCGCCATTTCTGGGACGCCGCGCGGGAAGAAGAGGGGCATGGATGCCAAAAGCGCGCGAGAGTTGAAGCCCCGCCTTACGCACTGACGCTGCGTAAGGTCCTGGAAGGAGCCGAGCGAACACCGACGTCACCAGCGCGCGACGCAAGGTCCTCGACCCCGACGATCGCCTGCGGAGCCGCGGCCTACGGAGAAGAAGCAACGGAAGGTAGGCCACGGTTAACTTGGGCGGAGGAAGACACCAGGAATGGAGGGAGCTTCCACCGCCAGCGCGGCTGTTGCCGCAGTGATGCCGTTCACGATGCCGTATATCCGCGGAGCGGCATGGTTACCCCAGTACTCAGGGGAGTCGCATACCCTGAGCGACTTTAAAGAAAGACTGTATAGCCTATTCAAAGTATACCCCCTGTCCGAGGAACAAAAAGTGAGCATCCTGACAGGCCAGTTAATCGGGGCAGCCCAAAGAGAAGTGAAGTCCTGGTCAGCCAGGGAAAAGGGGACTGTAAAGGAAATACTGGCCCGTCTAAAGGACACTTTTGATACCCGCAGCTCAGCAGAGATTAAGCTAAAATTTTATGGGTGCAAACGGGACTAGGCTTTGAATTTGCAGGAGGCCCTGAGAGCCATTAAGCAGGCAGACCCTGACAGCGTGCGGAATGAGGATAAGCTGTTGACTGAACAGTTCATTGAGGGTCTACAGTCCAGCACCCACCGAACCCAGCTGCGTGTAATGGCCCTGCAGAACCCTGATTTGGACTTTGCGCAGTTCAAAGACAGGACCATCCGGGTGCTCCTAGAACCGGCACAAGGTGGCACTGTAACCCATAGGCGCCCTGCTATCACCTATCACCAGGAAGCGGCGCCCTTGTCTGCAGAGCTTGTGGGAGCTGATACAGAGGCTTTGGACAAAGACCCGGCTGCAGACCTGCACCATCAGGTCCAAGAACTGACCAAAAGCGTTGCCGCGCTAACCAGAACTGTGCAGTCTTTACAGGTGTCTTCCCCAGGAAAGATCCAGCTGGCTTCCAGTCCGGAGGACGTCCCTTGGAGTCGACAGAGGAGGATCCCATCGTCCAGAGGAAGGCCCAGCGACCGCTACAACCAGGACGGACAACCCATCTGCCGCCGCTGCAATCAACCAGGACATATGGCAAGGTACTGTCATTTAAACGGGCCCAACCTGGGGCAGAAGGCCGACCCCCAGGCATAAGATCATCAGGCCCATTGAGCTGGCGTGATAAGTACATAGGGGGACGACCGGTCTTGCCTGTGGTGCTGGATGGCATTCCTATGAGTGTAATACTGGACACCGGGTCACAGGTAACCACCATCCCCTATGTGCTCTTTAACCGGTTCAGGACCGCCCACTGTACATAAACGTCGGCGCTGCCTGGGCTCTGTGCAGCGCCGACGTTTAAAAACGGTGGGTGGTCCCGCAGCGCTCAGGACCCCCAGGGTCCTGCTAGCGCTGCGGTACCGGTTCAGAGCGATAGCTCTGACATGTGGCATCATGGGGACCTGATTGGATCAGGTCCCCATGATGTTATCCTGTTCCTATCTTCTAGATGCCGCGATCCATAGCGATCGCGGCATTTAAAAGATAGGGACAGCCGGTGGTCGGCGATCGGGACCCCCCACATACCTGTCAGCGGCGGGGATCCCGGTGCTGTGACCTCTGACATCATCGAGACCTGATTGGCTCAGGTCTCGATGATGTCAGCGTCACACCAGCCAATCAGAGAGATCACCAGGGAAGTTTGTTTTAGCAACAAACTTTCCCGGGCGATCTGCCTGATAAATGCAGTTTCTCCTCCGATCTCAGTGAGAGAGCAGAGGAGAAACAGTGTGACAAGAGCTGTCAGCCTTGCCACTGTGAAAGTAAAAAAAAAATAAAATAAAAAAGAAAGTAAGAGTTAGGGTTAGTGAGTCTGTCAGATCAGTCAGTCCTGTCAGATCAGTCCAGTCAGATCTGTCAGTCAGTCAGTCCTGTCAGATCAGTCCAGTCAGATCTGTCAGTCCTGTCAGATCTGTCAGTCAGTCAGTCCTGTCAGATCTGTCAGTCAGTCAGTCCTGTCAGATCTGTCAGTCAGTCAGTCCTGTCAGATCTGTCAGTCAGTCAGATCTGTCAGTCAGTCAGTCCTGTCAGATCTGTCAGTCCTGTCAGATCTGTCAGTCAGTCAGATCTGTCAGTCAGTCAGTCCTGTCAGATCTGTCAGTCAGTCAGTCCTGTCAGATCTGTCAGTCAGTCCTGTCACATCAGTCCAGTCAGTCCTGTCAGATCAGTCAGTCAGTCCTGTCAGATCAGTCAGTCAGTCCTGTCAGATCAGTCCGGTCAGTCCAGTCCGGTCCCGTCCTTTCAGTCCGGTCCGTTCAGTCCAGTCAAAAAATATAAAAATAAAATGGCCCGTCAGACTTATACCGCAGAGGAGGTGTATGCCCTGCTGTGTTCTGACACTGATGACAGCGCAATCTCAGATGGAGATATGGATTTTGAGGGCTTTAGTAGCGGCGACACTGAGAGCCCAGAAATGAGCAGTGATTCTGTTCCATCCTCAAGCCCAAGGACCAGTACAGCAATGGGGGCAAATAGCGCTACTGGAGAAACGTCTCCAAATCAGGGAACACTGCCCAGTACAAGCGCTGTCCCTGCTACTAGTGAATTGGCGCACGCCAGTGTACAAGGGGCTTTGCCACATGATCTAGCATTTCCCAGATGGGAGGCTTCAGATTCGGCTGCTCCATTCAGCCCTGATTTCAACGCCATTCCTGGTATAAATGTGGAGATGGAAGATTTTGGACCAATTCATTTTTTTAATTTGTTTTTTACAGACAGCTTGCTAGAGCATATTGTCGTGCAAACAAATTTATACGCGTCCCAATTCATAAGCCAGAATCCCCGATCTTACTATGCTAGGGCAAATTTATGGACACCAACTAATGTCCCGGAAATAAAAAAATTTTTAGGACTTACATTTGCCATGGGGCTTGTTAAAAAACCGAGCATTCGATCCTACTGGTCCAACCACCCTGTTCAAGCCACCCCTATGTTTTCAGTCATTCTGCCTAGGACCCGTTATGAAATGCTCATGCGGTTTTGGCATTTTAACGACAATAGTCAATGCCTGCCCAGAAATACCCCAGAACATGACAGGTTATATAAAATTAGACCCATCATTGAAAATTTGTCAGAAAAATTCTTAAGCCTCTACACCCCAACACAAAATATTTCTATAGACGAGTCCCTTGTAAAATTCAAAGGAAGACTGCACCTCAAGCAATTTATCCCATCTAAAAGGGCAAGGTTTGGAATAAAGCTCTATAAAATGTGCAAAAGTTCAACCGGATACACATCCGCTTTTCGCATATATGAGGGGAAAGATAGCCAACTAAACCCACCAGGATGCCCTACTTATCTGGGGACATCTGGAAAAATTGTTTGGGAGCTGATAAGTCCATTTTTTCAAAAAGGCTACAATCTATATGTGGACAATTATTACACCAGCATACCCCTATTTAAAAGTCTGGTTGAACACAACATCGGGGCTTGTGGGACCATCCGTAAAAACCGTCAGGGGTTTCCACAACCATTGGTCAACCAAAAGTTTCAAAAGGGGCAGTCAGGGGCTGTACGCAACGGAGAGCTGCTTGCCCTGAAATATAGGGATAAGAGGGATATTTTTGTCCTCAGCTCGATCCACACAGATGCCACAAGGGCCACTGTAGAACTAGGATCCACCACTCCGAAGCAAAAACCTGTGTCAGTCATTGACTACAACAAACACATGGGGGGTGTGGACCTTGCAGACCAGGTTCTACAGCCATACCAGGTATCAAGAAAGTCCTATACCTGGTATAAAAAGTTGGTTATTTATTTGTTTCAGGTGGCCACATACAATTCTTTTGTGTTGTACAAAAAAGCAGGAAATTCAGATCCTTTTCTTGATTATCAAGAAAAGGTAATTGAAAATCTTGTCTTTCAAAGTGTTAGCCCCGCTCATCCATTAGAATCTGAGGATGTGAAAAGACTCACTGAGCGACATTTTATTGCACTTATTCCAGCAACGGAAACAAGAAGGAACCCCCAGAAAAGATGTCGTGTATGTACTAAGAGAGGAATGAGGCGTGATACCCGCTACTATTGCCCACAATGCCCATCATTGCCAGCCTTATGCGTCACTGACTGCTTTAAAATCTTCCACACAGAACCACGTTTTTAAACTGTAAAAATGTATCCCAATTTGTCATTCAAACATTTGGTTCATTTAGTGAATGACACATTCGAGTAGAGCTCACTTAATTTCCAGGGGGGGTTCTCCAGAATCTAAACCTTCCATTGCGTGCTTGTTTCTGGAAATCATCCATTGAGTTAAAATGGTCACTAAACCCATAGATGAATTCCCAGAGGGGTTTCATTTCCAAAATGGGGTCACTTCAGGGGGGATTCTTTAGCTCTGGTACTCTGAAAAGTGCCAGAACAGCATAATCCCCCCTGAAGTGACCCCATTATAGAAATGACACCTCTGTGGGAATTCATCTATGGGTTTAGTGACCATTTACCTATCTACTTATTTTCCCACCACTAGATTAATTTATACAGAGGAGTAGATTGTAAAATTCGGTCACTTGTTGTGGGTTTCCTCTGTTTAGGCACCTCAGGGGCTCTCCAAATGCAACATGGCGTCCGCTATCCATTCCAGTCAAATTTCCATTCCAAAAGTCAAATGGCGCTCCTTACCTTCCAAGCCATGCCGTGCGCCCAAACAGTGGCTTTGCACCACATATGGGGTATCAGCGTGCTCAGGAGAAATTGCACAACACATTTTGGGGTCCATTTTTTCTGGCTGCCCTTGTGAAAATTAAAAATTTGAGGCTAAAGTAGCAGTTTTGTGTTAAAAATGTGTTTTTTTATTTTCACACTTCAACATTATAAAATTCTGTGAAGCCCCTGGGGGTTCAAGGTGCTCACCACACATCTAGATAAGTTCCTTGAGGGGTCTAGTTTCCAAAATGGGGTCACTTGTTGGGGGTTTCCTCTGTTTAGGCACCTCAGGGGCTCTCCAAATGCAACATGGCATCCGCTATCCATTCCAGTCAAATTTCCATTCCAAAAGTCAAATGGCGCTCCTTATCTTCCAAGCCATGCCGTGCGCCCAAACAGTGGCTTTGCACTACATATGGGGTATCAGCGTGCTCAGGAGAAATTGCACAACACATTTTGGGGTCCATTTTTTCTGGCTGCCCTTGTGAAAATTAAAAATTTGAGGCTAAAGTAGCAGTTTTGTGTTAAAAATGTGTTTTTTTATTTTCACACTTCAACATTATAAAATTCTGTGAAGCCCCTGGGGGTTCAAGGTGCTCACCACACATCTAGATAAGTTCCTTGAGGGGTCTAGTTTCCAAAATGGGGTCACTTGTTGGGGGTTTCCTCTGTTTAGGCACCTCAGGGGCTCTCCAAATGCAACATGGCGTCCGCTATCCATTCCAGTCAAATTTCCATTCCAAAAGTCAAATGGCGCTCCTTACCTTCCAAGCCATGCCGTGCGCCCAAACAGTGGCTTTGCACCACATATGGGGTATCAGCGTGCTCAGGAGAAATTGCACAACACATTTTGGGGTCCATTTTTTCTGGCTGCCCTTGTGAAAATTAAAAATTTGAGGCTAAAGTAGCAGTTTTGTGTTAAAAATGTGTTTTTTTATTTTCACACTTCAACATTATAAAATTCTGTGAAGCCCCTGGGTGTTCAAGGTGCTCACCACACATCTAGATAAGTTACTTGAGGGGTCTAGTTTCCAAAATGGGGTCACTTGTTGGGGGTTTCCTCTGTTTAGGCACCTCAGGGGCTCTCCAAATGCAACATGGCGTCCGCTATCCATTCCAGTCAAATTTCCATTCCAAAAGTCAAATGGCGCTCCTTACCTTCCAAGCCATGCCGTGCGCCCAAACAGTGGCTTTGCACCACATATGGGGTATCAGCGTGCTCAGGAGAAATTGCACAACACATTTTGGGGTCCATTTTTTCTGGCTGCCCTTGTGAAAATTAAAAATTTGAGGCTAAAGTAGCAGTTTTGTGTTAAAAATGTGTTTTTTTATTTTCACACTTCAACATTATAAAATTCTGTGAAGCCCCTGGGTGTTCAAGGTGCTCACCACACATCTAGATAAGTTCCTTGAGGGGACTAGTTTCCAAAATGGGGTCACTTGTTGGGGGTTTCCTCTGTTTAGGCACCTCAGGGGCTCTCCAAATGCAACATGGCGTCCGCTATCCATTCCAGTCAAATTTCCATTCCAAAAGTCAAATGGCGCTCCTTACCTTCCAAGCCATGCCGTGCGCCCAAACAGTGGCTTTGCACCACATATGGGGTATCAGCGTGCTCAGGAGAAATTGCACAACACATTTTGGGGTCCATTTTTTCTGGCTGCCCTTGTGAAAATTAAAAATTTGAGGCTAAAGTAGCAGTTTTGTGTTAAAAATTTGTTTTTTTATTTTCACACTTCAACATTATAAAATTCTGTGAAGCCCCTGGGGGTTCAAGGTGCTCACCACACATCTAGATAAGTTCCTTGAGGGGACTAGTTTCCAAAATGGGGTCACTTGTTGGGGGTTTCCTCTGTTTAGGCACCTCAGGGGCTCTCCAAATGCAACATGGCGTCCGCTATCCATTCCAGTCAAATTTCCATTCCAAAAGTCAAATGGCGCTCCTTACCTTCCAAGCCATGCCGTGCGCCCAAACAGTGGCTTTGCACCACATATGGGGTATCAGCGTGCTCAGGAGAAATTGCACAACACATTTTGGGGTCCATTTTTTCTGGCTGCCCTTGTGAAAATTAAAAATTTGAGGCTAAAGTAGCAGTTTTGTGTTAAAAATTTGTTTTTTTATTTTCACACTTCAACATTATAAAATTCTGTGAAGCCCCTGGGGGTTCAAGGTGCTCACCACACATCTAGATAAGTTCCTTAAGGGGTCTAGTTTCCAAAATGGGGTCACTTGTTGGGGGTTTCCTCTGTTTAGGCACCTCTGGGGCTCTCCAAATGCAACATGGTGTCCGCTATCCATTCCAGTCAAATTTCCATTCCTAAAGTCAAATGGCGCTCCTTACCTTCCAAGCCATGCCGTGCACCCAAACAGTGGCTTTGCACCACATATGGGGTATCAGCGTGCTCAGGAGAAATTACACAACACATTTTGGGGTCCATTTTTTCTGGCTGCCCTTGTGAAAATTAAAAATTTGAGGTTAAAGTAGCAGTTTTGTGAAAAAAGTTAAATGTTCATTGTTTTCTTCCACATTCCAAAAATTCCTGTGAAGCACCTGAAGGGTTAATAAACTTCTTGAATGTGGTTTTGAGCACCTTGAGGGGTGCAGTTTTTAGAATGGTATCACTTTTGGGTATTTTCTGTCATAAAGGCTCCTCAAAGTCACTTCAAATAAGATGTGGTCCCTAAAAAAATGTTTCTGTAAATTTTGTTGTAAAAATGAGAAATCGCTGGTCAACTTTTAACCCTTATAGCTTCCTAACAAAAAAAAATTTTGGTTCCAAAATTGTGCTGATGTGAAGTAGACATGTGGGCAATGTTATTTATTAACTATTTTGTGTGATATATCTCTCTGATTAAAGGGCATGAAAATTCAAAGTTTGAAAATTGCAAAATTTTCAAAATTTTCGCCAAATTTCCGATTTTTTCACAATCAAACGCAAGTGATATCAAAGAAATTTTACCACTATCATGAAGTACAATATGTCACAAAAAAACAATCTCAGAATCAGGGGGATCCGTTGAAGCGTTCCAGAGTAATTACCTCATAAAATGACAGTGGTCAGAATTGAAAAAATTGGCCCGGTCACGAAGGCAAAAACAGGCTCTGGCGCGAAGTGGTTAAGCGGTACTGGAATGACTCAGATATCACCCGCTACCCAGATGACCATTTGAGCATCATCGCCAGCAATGGTCAGCCCGTACCGCAGGTGGGATTCAAGGAGGTGACCATAAAAATTGGTAAAGTTGAACTGCCAGCGCAAGGACTGATTATTGTGGACAAAGCCACCCTAAGATAACCTTGGGTACTAATGTTATTGAAAATTGCCTTGCAGAGATAATTGTCATTTTACAACAGGTTGCGGTGAATGCCAGCTCCAGCCAGCAGCGTGTCCTACACAAAGAGATCAGAGCCCCAATGAAAAGGCAACAGGTAGAACTGTCTGGTGGTGAGATTGGTAGTGTTAGGATGAGTGACCAGTTCCCTATCGCCATGCCCCCAAAAAGTGAGATGATGATCTGGTGCCGGACTGCAATCGGGTTAAGAGGAAGGGACTACCAAGCCATGGTAGAACCCGTCTACTCAGACAGTAGGCCCACCATTTTGACAGCCCGGGGGGTGGTCGATGTACGCCATGGGAGGGTACCCGTCCGCATGCTAAACATTGGGGAAAGAGAAGTATACTTGCCCCGGTATGCTACTCTAGCCAAATTGTTCACCGTTAACCAGGACTCTGTAAAGGCCGTGGAACCCTTGCCTCCATCTCAACCAGAGGAGGGTAACGGCTCCAAGAAACAAATGGAGGACTGGTGTCAGAAACTGCATGTGGGCACCGACTCCACTCCCTCACACCAAAAACAGGGAGTCTACCGGGTGGTGCAGGAGTAAGAAAGAGTCTTTAGCAAACACCCGCTAGACTTTGGGCAAGTAAAGGGGGTAGAACACCACATCCCCACAGGAGACCATCCATCCATAAAGGAAAGATACCGACTTGTACCCCCTGCACACTATCAGAATGCCAAGGAAATGTTACGAGAAATGAAGGAGGCTGGGGTAATCAGGGACAGCTGTAGCCCCTGGGCAGCTCCACTAGTTCTTGTGAAAAAGAAAGATGGCACCATGAGAATGTGTGTAGACTATAGGAAGGTCAACAAGAGTCCTTAGCTGCATTAAAAACTGCTAACTTCTTTTCTACTTTGGATCTTACTAGCGGGTACTGGCAGGTTCCTGTAGCAGAGGCAGACAAGGAGACGACTGCGTTCACCACCCCGATAGGTCTCAGCGAATTCAACTGTATGCCGTTCGGGCTCTGCAACGCACCAGGAACCTTCCAGCGGTTGATGGAGTGCTGCCTGGGGCACAGGAATTTCGAGACGGTCCTGCTATACCTGGACGATCTCATCGTGTATTCCAAAACATACGAGGACCATCGGAAACACCTGGCAGAGGTGTTTGACGCCCTGGCAGGCTACGGCCTAAAGGTGAAACCTTCCAAGTGTCATCTACTGAAACCAAAGGTACAGTACCTGGGGCACGTGGTGAGTGCTGACGGAGTAGCTCCAGACCCTGATAAGATCACAGTGATTAAGGACTGGCCAAGACCATCCAGCATAAAGGAAGTGCAGCAGTTCCTCAGGTTGGTAGGCTACTACCGAAGATTCATCTCCGGGTTCACCAAAATGGCAGTTCCTATGCAGGACCTCCTGATAGGCCAGTCCAGGAAGGCCAAAAACGAGAAGCCGCCCTTCAAATGGGACAAGCTGGAAGAGGAGTCTTTCCGCCAGCTGAAGATGGCCCTCACGGGGGGATGAAATCCTGGCGTACCCTGAATACGGCCAGCCTTTTATTCTCCACACAGACGCGAGCAACATCGGGCTAGGGGCGGTGCTGTCCCAGATCCAACAGGGCAGAGAACGGGTAATCGCTTATGCCAGCAGGAAGCTCCGGCCCACAGAAGGGAATCCTGAAAATTACAGCTCCTTCAAGCTAGAGTTCCTCGCGGTGGTATGGGCAGTGACAGAGCACTTTAAACATTACCTTGCCTCTTCCAAGTTCACCGTGTACACGGACAACAACCCGTTGACACACCTGGACACTCCAAAATTTGGTGCTCTGGAGCAGAGATGGATAGCCCGCATGTCCAACTATGAGTTCACCATCAAATACCGGGCGGGACGCACAAATGCCAACGCAGACGCCCTCACCAGGATGCTGAACTTGCCGGACGGAGGAGAAGATCCAGAAGAACTGGAAGAGATTGAACTCCCTGCGTTCCACCGTCGTGGGATCACCCAGTGTTCCCACCATGTAAGGGACAGGCACTCTGCCACGTTCAATCCCTTACCCCACCACAGCTGGGCGGAGACGCAAGACAGTGACCCAGCCGTCCACCTGGTAAAAGAGATGCTGACACAGGCTGATGCCCGCCTTGACCCAGACGCTCCGGAAGAAACTAAACAGCTGTGGAAGGAGAAAAGTAAACTGTTTCTCTACAAGGGGAAGCTGTGCCGGAGAATTGTCAACTCTCGGACACATGAGCTGACCTGGCAGGTAGTGGTCCCGAGACGAGACGCGGCTATGGTCCTGGAGGCATACAACGACGGAGCAGGGCACTTTGGATGGAAGAAGTTGGAGTTCCTGTTGCATGAATGGTTCTTCTGGGTAGGCATGAGAGGGGCCATTGAGAGATGGTGCAGAGACTGCGGCCCGTGCAACCTGAGAAGAAAGGACCGTGCCAGCCAGAAGACTCCCCTGCAGTCCATCACCAAGCAGCCACTAGAACTGGTAGCCCTGGACCATGTGAAGCTGGCTCCAAGTAGGTCCGGGTACGTCTACGCCCTCACCATCGTAGACCACTACTCCCGGTTCCTGGTGGTGGTCCCTGTCAAGGACTTAACAGCTCAGACAGCAGCTAGAGCCTTCCAGCCGCACTTCTGCCGTCCACGCGGGTATCCGGAGCAAGTGTTGACTGACCAAGGTCCAGCCTTCGAAGCGGAGGTCTTCCAGGAGTTCTGCAACCTGTATGGCTGCAAGAAGATAAGGACAACGCCCTATCACCCCCAAACCAACGGATTATGCGAGAAGATGAACCAGGTGGTGATAGACTTGCTGAAAACGTTGCCCCTGGAAGAACGCAGTCTGTGGCCTGAAAAACTGCCTGATCTGGTGGACTTGTATAACCACATCCCAGTAAATTCCACCAATTGCACCCCGGCTTACCTAATGAGAGCAAGACCTGGTAAGCTGCCCATTGACCTGGATATGGGAGTCCTGACACCCGAGGACACCTCGCCAGTGGCAGACTGGGATACAGAACGGCAGCGGCAGTACCGGAAAGTGCAGGAGAGTGTTGAGAGAAGTCTGTCTCAAGCAAGAGAAAGGCAAGACAGGACTTACAACCAGCATGCTCCCGCTGTTCCCCTGGCACCTGGAGAGCAGGTCTTGAAGAGGAAGAGGCGGCTCCATAAGTTGGATGACCAGTGGGAGAAAGAACCGTACACGGTACTGCCCTCAAGCCATGAAAATCCGAAAGTATGCGTCATCAGTGAGGATGGAGGAGAGACCACAGCTACTGTCTCCAGAGACCACCTGAAGAAGTGTCCCGAGCAGCTGCAGAGCACTGATGAAGACCAAGATAGCCCTCAACCCGCAGAGGAAAGGGAAGAAATGGTCAGTACAGTACTCGGAGTATTTCCCCGGTCCTGGACACAAATTAACAACGCTATTGTGGTACCCGTCCTTACCTTCCTCCAACCAGCCCCTCAAGGGCCTACAGAAGAGCAAGTAGAGTTGGGAGAGCAACCGGCCCCGGAGGCAGAAGATTCCATACCAGCAGCCCAGGAGAATCAACCCTCTGCTAGTAGTGAGCCTGCTGTGCCCGTAGTGAGCCAAAGAGTACGCAGAAAGCTGCCCAGCCTACCTAAAACATCTCCAAATACCTGTAGTGCAGACACTAGTGAGCCCACTACACAAGGGGTAGAAACAGGGGACCCAGAAAGGACACCACCAGATAGCGTGTTACGTAGGTCCACCAGGAGCACTAGGGGTCAAATGCCCGCTCGCTGGAGAATTTAAATTGTGATATAAATGCCTGTATATTGCAAATGTTAAAATGTTTGTTGCCTGCATACTAATTGTGTTTTTCTAGTTACCCGACAGGGTTCATGGACTAACAGGTTATGGACAATGAATAACCGGAACTGTACCTTGTATATAGTTGCACCTGTAAAGTGCCCCTTTTTTGTCCCAGACCACAGAACAAAAACCCGTGGAGGTGGCTGAAGACGTGGTCCAACGCCGGATCATCGATGCCCTGTAGCCACCCCAGGGCCTACGTGGAGGGTTTGGGACGGGTCCCTCAAAATGCATCTCGGGTGACATGGACACCTGGTTACGGGAGCGCCGTGACCTAAAAAGATTAAACTTCTTGTATATATGTTGTGTTATTGCTTATACCCTGTTATGTTATGTTTTCAGAAAATGTGTTTAGTCCCGGAGTACTAAAATTTACTAGGGGGAAATGTGGCACCCCAGGGGTCTGGTTGCCACAGTGGTAGAAATACCATGTCTGAGAGCGAGCATGGGTTTTCCTGGTCAGGAGCAATATTGCATGCCACACCTCCTGCCCCAGTCCAGGGAGGGGAGGAACCTGCCCTTTATAAACTGGATCTGGGGCGGGGTTAGGGAGTCAAGTCGAGTCTAGTTCCAGAGAGAGGGACAGAGCAGCAGCAAGGAGCTCTGTAGGAGCCAGGAGCTGAAGACCAGGGACTGGAGCAGAGCTCGTCTTGGCAGAAAGACGCAGAGAACCGGACAACGGAGTCCGAGGCTGTGGGGATATCTACACCCAGCAGCAGAAACCACCTTGCAGGGGATTTCAGGTCCTCTGGCCATAGAAAGCCCGGAGGCTCAGTCACACGCAAGGGACCGGCACCGCCATCGAGGAGCGGAAGGCACCAAAGGCCCCAAGTCACCAGCCATACGGGTGAGCACCACACGGTACACTCAGGGACGTGGGCTACTACACGACAACAGCAGGGTAGCCAGGAATAGTGCTGTCAGAAGGGAAGGCCTATACCTCCACCTTGCCAGGGGGACTCTTGTTCGCTCACAGACTGACCAGGCCTCTAATGTTAGCCAGTACTCCCGGCAGGGCCTTCTTCATTACCAACAGTAAAGACCCTGAACTGCACGGACTCTGAATCATTTCTACTGCGCCCACGCACCACAACCCTCACCATCTACAGACGCTGCCCTGAGGCTATACTCTTCCCGTGGGGAGTTATACTACCCTCTGCTGTGCACACAACATCAGCCTCAGCGGTCTGCCCCGCAGCGGCGGTTCTCAGTGACAGTAATCCACGGGTGGCGTAGTCGGACATTTAATATCATAAAAAACACATAAATAGACTGCCACTGGTTTGACCACCCTGAGCCACGGGACTGGGTCGCCGCCACGGAGACTACAACCCCCAGTATTATACAGAGATCCGGCCCCGGGTATTTCCCTACTCACACGGCCCAGGGGGCGCGTCAGATGCCACTGGTAATAAGCGCTATTTCACTCCTTTTGGTTGCGTGGTGTATTAATGCAACACAACGTGCGTCCGAAGACTGTGTGAGTTTCTACGAAAGGAGGGTGATCGTGATGGTTACTACGGACGTGTGTGAACGTACTGACCAGATTCAGGGCAGGGAATCAGGAATGCCTCTGGCGCACCAGCTGGATGTTGTGGGGAGATGCTAGTGACGTGCGCACTGGATACTTATGTCTTAAGCAAAACATGCGCAATGATATGTTCGTGCAAAAAAAAATAGACGTAAATACAAAAGAGTTACAATATGATTAAGTAATTCATCCCTGACAATAAAATGCCACAATAATACTATATGAAGACTGGTCAAGAAAAATAACCACCCCTCAATGACTGTAATCGCATCAAAGATGGGCCAGAAACTGAAAAAACAATGCGAGAATGGAAGAAAGGTGCAACTATGAATGTTTAGTGGCCTATGTAGTAAAGGGGTTCCAACACAATGGGAGCCAATAAACAGTACTATAAAAAATGAGAAAGGAGGCCTTGTTACATGAAATTAAGTTGTTCATTACATATTTTTTGTTGTACCAATCACTCCCCAGGATGTAGTTGGTACCTGTCATTGCGGAGAAATTGATATTATATACTTTACTGACCCGATCCTATTAGGAAATCTACATCCTCAATAGGCTGGACCCGTATGTATGTGCACTGTCTCCTATTTGGCCTCTTTTATCTTATTGGCACTCTCTTACCCCCTAATATCTGGCCGCTTCAGAACAGCGCTTACCAGCTAGACAGCAGCGATGGCCGGTCTCGTTGTGAACTAAAGAAAAGTGTTAATATCTCAAAAACGACTGCAAATTTTAATAAGCAGTACATTGAAAAAGTGCTTGTTTTTACAAGCTCTAACAATTTCAATCTTTGAAGCTAGGAATAACCCTTTAAGTCCAGTACTCTGCAACAATATTTGCAGATCATGTGTTATTACTGTAGATGTCATGCTTTATTGACACTAATTTTCACTTATAATAGTATATGTGCATGTTGTTTTAACTATTCACAATTTCAGGTTGCAAACTTTCAAGATCTCTTTTTCAATTGAAAATTGTTGACATACAGTTGCATCTCACTTAATCAGAATATCATCAAAAAGTTAATTTATTTCAGTTCTTCAATACAAAAAGTGAAACTCATATATTATAGAGTCATTGCAGAGTGATCCATTTCAAGTGTTTATTTCTGTTAATGTTGATGATTATGGCTTACAGCCAATGAAAACACAAAAGTCATTATCTCAGTGAATTTGAATAATTAACAAAAACACCTGTAAAGGCTTCCTAAGGGTTTAAAAAGGTCCCTTAGTCTGTTTCAGTAGGCTCCACAATCATGAGGAAGACTGCTGACTTGACAGATGTCCCGAAGGCAGTCATTGACACTAAGTAAATGCTAAGTAAATTTTGCATTTCATTTGGAAATCAAGGTCCCAGAGTCTGGAGGAAGAGTGGAGAGGCCACAATCCAAGCTGCTTGAGGTCTAGTGCGAAGTTTCCACAATCAGTGATGGTTTGGGAAGCCATGTCATCTGCTGGTGTAGGTCTGTGACGCTCACAGCCCTCCCTGGGAAATGGGGTACTCGGAGCCGGGTCAGATGTTGGGGAGGCAGTCGTGGCCTGGACCCGTTCCGTGCCCAGGGCCGTCACATTAAAAAGTAATGGGCTATCAGGGTTGAGTGGTATTATCGACTACGCCACCTGTGGTGTCTGGTGATGCACCACCAGCGCTGCTAGCAGTCCTCTGAGGCTGGATGTAGTGGCAGCAGGTGATGTTATAACTCCCCACAGGCGGAGCTGGGCCTCAGGGCAGATGAAACAGGAGGATGGGGAGAGTAGTCCTGGGTCACTCAGGTGCGGTGTGGTGCAGCGCAGAAATAAAGGAACCATAGGCCATAGGGATAGTCTTTCAGGTCTTTTACTCACAGTTCTTTTAAACAGCGGCTTCTCCCTGGTACTCACGGTTCACTGCGGCCACCAGGGATGAGGGCTCAGCGCACCCAAGGAATTCAGGTACCTCGATAAGGACCCTCCGAGTGTTCCTTACAGTCCCCTTTGAACCTCTCCTGTGTGTGTGCGTGCAAAGGCTGGGTCCCACTGGATAAACGCAGGTAGAGGGGTACAGGTGGCGTAGGCCGCTCCGTCTGTATCCCTCCCGGGATACACTAAGCCTCCGGGCTTTTCTGACTGAGACATGAAGTAACAAAGTCAGATATCGGGGGCCGGTCACCCCTCTTGCAGCAGGAGTCCCTCTGGCAAGGCCAGAATGGAGAGTACAGGTGGCGTACGCCGCTCCGTCCGTGCTCCCTTGGATCCTTTTGCTTGTGGAGCTGTCACTAAAGCTCCCAACCTTCTCAAGCAAGGGAACTTGACCGGGGTAGAGACTCTGTTAACTCCTTCCCGCTCCTCGTGTCAAGGTGAGGGCACGAGGACCGTGTATCTTCAGCACACTGCAGGCTCCTACACAAGGCCACTGACAGCTGCAAAGATCACAATCAAAGAACCTTGTGCTTAAGATGGCTGGGTAATATATATAAAACTATGTGTGTAACTAAAACTGTGTTCTACCCTTCACCCAATACATGGTTCCCCTAACTTTTCTTTCCCCTCACTTGTGATCCTGCTGAGGCAGCACTATGGTGCATACTTGCCTCCCATAGGTCAGGAGTGTATAGTGTTGAATGTAGATTCAGGGTCCTGACCAGTGCACCTTCCTTACCTGGGTGAGGAGACACTACACCTGCTGACAGGCTGCAATATCCCCCCTTGTGGCGACCGAACCCTCAGGGGCGCCACAGGTCCACTGTGTTTTATCAAGACCAAAGTCAGCGCAGCCATCTACCAGGACATTTTAGAGTGCTTCATGCTTCCCTCTGCCGACAAGCTTTTTGAGATGGAAATTTCATTCTCCAGCAGGACTTGGCCCCTGTCCACACTGCCAAAAGTACAAATACTTGGTTTACAAACAACAGTATCACTGTGCTTGATTGGCCAGCAAACTCGCCTGACCTTAACTCTATGGAGAATCTATGGGGTATTGTCAAGAGGAAGATGTGAGACACCAGACCCAACAATGCAGACGAGCTGAAGGCTGCTATCAAAGCAACCTGGGCTTCCATAACACCTCAGCAGTGCCACAGGCTGATCGCCTCCATGCCGCTTTGATGCAGTAATTGATGTAATAGGAGCCCCGACCAAGTATTGAGGGCATTTACTGAACATACATTTCAATAGGCCAACATTTCGGATTTTAAAAACATTTTTCAAGCTGTTGTTATAAAGTATTCGAATTTACTGAGATAATGACTTTTATGTTTTCATTGGCTGTATAAGCCATAATCATCTGTGGCACCCTGCTATTACAGGTACCACAGGACCCAAAATGGTGCATGGACGGACTTCTCCACAAGAGGCCCTCATTACATAACATACACCTCCACCCTTCCACCTCATACCACCAGAGGGAGCCCTGTTAGGGGTATATATACTTGAGGGTGGAGTTAGGCAGGAGAGTGTGCTGCCACTTTATATCAGTGAAGAAGCAGCACGTTAGCTGCTGTGCTGAGGGCCAGCCAAGGCCTAAAGCATGTGCTGAAGCCTTTGGGCCTAGAACGTGGCCGGAGGCAAGGAGAGGAGAGAGGAGTTAAGGGGGCAGAGGAGCATCTTAAGCTCACCCCAGAACACAAGCTGGACACCGGGTCCGCGCCTACAGGGTCCTCTATGCCCAGTAGGAATAACCGGTATACCAGGAGGATTCCAGAACCCTGGTCAACCTGAAGCTACAATCATCTACAGAACTAGGAACCACGAAGGCCCCAGCATCCAGGGATAGTGGTAGCCAGAGAAAAGTTCTTACTACCAAGCAGACAGGTGAGAGAGTGAAACAGTACAGAAGCTAGGTCTAGTTCCAGGCTGGTCAGGAGCTTCAGGGAGAAAGGAAGAAACGGATCAGGAGGCCTACTACCCGCTCACTGGGGAGAGAGTTAAGAAGTGCACCCTTCCTACCAAGTACCCTGGACCATACCTGCCGTTTACACCAGTAAAGGTACTGAAGCGAATCCCCTGTGTGCGTGTCCGTCATTCCCCCTGACCCGACTGGGCCCCCTCTCACCTGCATCCCTTCCATCAACCCTGCCCCGGGGTCCGCTCCGCCTGTGGGGAGCAGAAACATCTCAGCTGTCATCCCATCACCCCCGGAGGTCTGCAGCAGCGCTGGTACCCATTACCAGGAACAGGTGGCGTCTTGAGACAAAACTGTTATTCATCCCTTCAAGTAACAAACCCCTTTTAAAGAGTGACCCCAGGGTACGGGCCCGGGAGCCGACCGCCATGACATCCCAAGAAGGTAAAGGCCCGGGTACCGAGTACCCCATATCCCCAGGGCGAGTCACATCAACATTAACAGAAATAAACACTTGAGATAGATCACTCTGTAATAACTGTATATGATGAGTTTCACTTTTTGTTTTGAAGAACTGAAAAAAAAGGAACTTTTTGATGCTATTCTAATTTAGTGAGATGCACCTGCATATAAAAATAACATTCATAAGTCAATTTGAGCAGTGATTTATGTGTAATAAGGTTCTATATTCTGCAATACTTCGAAAGTGCAATAAATGCAATGCATTAAAAAGACTTGGAGCTGCAGTTTGAGGTTGGGTTTACCGGTTGTGATGATGAACTGTTTGGTAAAACATTTTACTGTAAATTTCCACCATTTTGCAATGATATTATCATTCGTGTCTTGGTTTTTTTTTGGGCTGAAAGATGTTCAAAATGTACAAATATGAAAAAAAAATTGCAGCCAAAATTTGCACAACTTGTGGCAGAGCACATGTACATCAGATGTGCAGTAATCAGAGATGCAACATACTGGCACAACATGTGAACCCAGGCTACATATACATTCTATAAGTCTCTTTGCATCTTTACAACCGGTGGCTAATGTACTGGGTGAGTTTGCACTTGCAGTAGGGCTCTGGGTCGCTCATTGTTTTCCACTTGCCTGATGTTCTATGAAATAAAACCTTTACCATTAAGTAAAAACCCAAGTGTCTATTACTCCGGCAGAGAAAGGTTTATACTCCCCCCTCCCCATCTACCCTCAGATGCCTTTTATATATTAAGCAGTCTGTTATGCATACTTCCACGTGGGATGAATTTATAGGTATCATTTGTAAAAATTATACTTTTTCGGAGGAATAGTGAGAGAACAATTTCAAGTTTTACAACAAGAATTTATGTGAGTCTTTATTTTCTCAAGCACTGAAATCAGGGTCTGTTCATCCTCAATCCCACACATTGTTATGTCTTTTTAATGAAAGTATAAAATCGCGTAGTTTAATCTGCGCTGAATAGAAAATGCATTGTGCCTTCAGCATTCTGTTTGCGACTGAACCCTAGATTAGAAAAGAATTTGAATAATTTAACTACTCCTATGAACTCAACCTTTTAACGCTCAACATCGGAAATCGCAGTTTACCCAGAAAGAAACATGGCACTCTTAAACTTCAAGCTGAAATATTACGGCTTTGTCTGTGCGAGATCACTCTAAATAAAATTATATACGTACGCGTAACAGTCGAGTTAAAGCAGAAACCATCCAAAACCTGACAAATTCAATGGACGAGAGAGTTCAGAAGCTCCTTTCGAACAAGCGGTCCTATGTGCAAATGTAACATCACCTAGAATAAAGTTTTGAGTTGAAAACTGTTTGATTTCAGTTTGTAATAACCTGCTAATGCTTAAAATTTCAAAAATAACCATTTTTTTGATCTTTATTAAAATGAAAAGGTTGAAAACTCTGCTGTGCAGAATAATTTGGAACATGCATTTTGAGTGCAGTTTGAGTTTTTATTTTTTAAAAAATATCCTGTTATCATAGGCAGTTTGTACAAAAACCTTTCAGTTGTGCTCTAATAGTTATTTGACTGGAAAATTACAATGACTGCAATTCATATAGGTAATTTGGGAAAATCTGAGAAAATATTATTTGCATAATAATTTGGAACTCAGTGTATTTACGTAAATTATTTTTTTCTGGATGCCATGTCATTCCTATGCCTCAAAAAAGTCATACTTTCTTTACTCAAAAAGACGCTTGTTACATTCTCCCCAGAATATGGAACTCTAAGCCACAATCGATTTGACTGGCTAAAGTAAGGCACAAAGTCGAAAAGTTCTCTGTTTGTCACAATTAGACCACGGCCCCACTATAAGTTTTTTGTCAGTATACGGTTAGTATTTTGCTCTGGAGTGGGAAACAAAATCAGAAGTAGCTGATAAATGCAGAATTGGTGACTTGTTTCTATTATACCTTTTCTCTAATTGTTTTTCACCTGGTTTTAGCTCCCACTCCTGAGGGAAAAAATACTGACCAAATACTGACCACTTACTAATAGTGGGGCCGTGGCCTAAGGCCATATTCCTGTGTAGTGTAAATGCGACAATTTTTCCACTGCGTTTTTTGTATGGAAGTTCGGCTTTATTTAACAGTTAAGCTTTCATGAAATTACGTTCACTTTGGTTTAAGTCCACTGTGCTGGTAAAGACACTGGAAAATGGTGCGTGTTTTTGGTGCATTTTGTTAATATAGACTTTTATGAGAAGCCTGGAAAAACGCATGAAATGCTCTAAGCCTTGTGAATTATTATTGCGTATTTTGGTACAGACACCTGCAGAAAACATGCAGTTGAAGCACAGCTTTTGGCCTTATAAGGGTTCTCAACTCAATTTAAAAAAGAAAAAAAAAACCCTGCCTCAGTGTGGTGTGAATACATACAATAAGAAACCTTTTTACTTGCATACTGATTCCTTGCGCCTTCTCCTTAGCATTGTAGGTGTTCTGAATAAACTGTAGGAAGGTCAGCAATATATTCAAGATTTTTCAGCAGAGGAGGGGTTGGGATGAGGAAATCATCGTCTGTGCTACACTGTTTCCATAAAGCCCATTATTTTCTAACTAGATGGTGGCCCGATTCTAACGCATCGGGTATTCTAGCATATGTCTCCCGACCCTCCTTTATAATGCCCCATGCAGGATGTCACATCTCCCGTATATAATACCCAATGCAGGATGTCACATCCCCCGCATATAATACCCAATGCAGGATGTCACATCCCCCGCATATAATGCCCCATGCAGGAAGTCACATCCCCCGCATATAATGCCCCATGCAGGAAGTCACATCCCCCATATATAATGCCCCATGCAGTATGTCACCTCTCCCCCATATAATGCCCCAAGTAGGATGTAACCTCTCCCCCCATATAATGCCCCATGCAGGATGTAACCTCTCCCCCCATATAATGTCCCATGCAGGATGTCACCTCTCCCCCATATAATGCCCCATGCAGGATGTGACCTCTCCCCCCATATAATGCCCCATGTAGGATGTCACCTCTCCCCCATATAATGCCCCATGCAGGATGTGACCTCTCCCCCCATATAATGCCCTATGCAGGATGTCACCTCTCCCCCATATAATGCCCCATGTAGGATGTCACCTCTCCCCCATATAATGCTCCATGCAGGATGTGACCTCTCCCCCCCCATATAATGCCCCATGTAGGATGTCACCCCCCCATATAATGCCCCATGTAGGATGTCACCTCTCCCCCCATATAATGCCCCATGCAGGAAGTCACCTCTCCCCCCCATATAATGCCCCATGTAGGATGTCACCTCTCCCCCCCATATAATGCACCATGTAGGATGTCACCTCTCCCCCCCATATAATGCCCCATGTAGGATGTCACCTCTCCCCCCATATAATGCCCCATGCAGGAAGTCACCTCTCACCCATATAATGCCCCATGTAGGATGTCACCTCTCCCCCCATATAATGCCCCATGCAGTAAGTCATATCCCCTGTATATCCATCCCCCCATAGTGCCCCATGCAGGTCCCCTATGGCCCCATACAAAAAAAAAAAAAAAAAATCCAATACTCACCTCTCTTCTCAGCTGCTTCTCTGGACTCCAGCGTAGCCCGCATGTTGACGCTGTGCGCTGTGACCGGTCAGGAGAGAGCGCGGTGTAAAGACGTCACCGCGCCCTCTGACCTGAGACGTCACAGAGCATCAGCGGAAGACACAGGAGCTGCTGCAGAGGAACGGGGAGGGGTAAGTATGACGCCGGGGTCCTGATCGAGCGGGGGGAGGGACGGGAGGAGAGGGGAGGGACGGGAGGAGAGGAGAGGGGAGAGGAGGGGAGGGGTAAGTATGACGCCGGGTGCCGGGGTCCTGATCGAGCGGGGGGAGGGACGGGAGGAGAGCGGAGGGGAGAGGAGGGGGGGAGGGGTAAGTATGACGCCGGGTGCCGGGGTCCTGATCGAGAGGTGGGAGGGACGGGAGGAGAGGGGAGGGGAGAGGAGGGGAGGGGAGGGGAGGGGAGGGGCGTCACACTTGTCCTCGGGAGATAAGCGGCCGTAGCCGCTGATCTTCCAACGATAGTCGCATGTAGGTCAGCCTGCGGTCGGGGGACTTATGCTGCGAGTAGCCGGCTGCATCGCTGCTGACCTCCGTGCCGCACATGAGCCGCTAACGGCCGCCATGTTTTTCAGAAATGCCGCATCGCTGATTGGCTGCGGCCGGACCAATCAGCGACCCGGGATTTCCAGGACAGACAGACAGACAGAAAGACAGACAGACAGAAAGACAGACAGACAGATAGACAGATAGACAGACAGACAGACAGACGGGATAAGACAATTATATAGTAGATACTTAATAGCCCTGAATGGGCAGGTATGCCTTACTGAGATGGGTTATTTTGGGGGCTGGATTTTGGTTCCAGGATTTAGGAGCGATCAGAAGAGCCTAGGTGGGAAAGGTTGCACCCATATTCCAGTCCGGGTCTTACTGGCCTAATAAAATGCAACTGGTGTAGCTCAGATATTGGTGTGCTGAGGCTGGAGAAAGACAGAACTGCTTCCTGTAATACCAAATTGATGAAACCGTGTGATTTTGTCTTACCCAGAGAAAACACTGTTTTGTTATTCATTTGTGCTAAAGAGAGGCTGCTTTCATTTTGGAGCTGTAAAGTTTATGAAGGACAATAAACTTTATTCTGTTTTGATATAAAAACTCTGTGCCTGTACGTATCCACAAAGCTACCAGAGAGCTGAACCCCCCCCCATCTTTTAATCTGTCAAGGTCAAAAGGTCCCCTTGAAATAGGCCACCAAGACTCATCCTGTTGCATCGGTTTGACTGGCAACCTGTCCCTATCCTATTTTCTTTGGGGCACTTGTGAAGATCACATGTGCAGATTCTTGTCACCTTCATTAAATATGGACAACCGAAAATTGGAACGGGCCCCTCTTTATCTAGGGGGACTGCCCCTTCCCTACAGGAGTAAAAAATCCAACTAGTTGTAAATTGTATAGTAATATACCCAAAAGACCGTAGAGTAAAACAACATAACTTGCCAGGCATAAAAGCTGGATGACGAGCACAAATGGCAGCTATATTGTTTTTCACCATTTAACAGCTATTAGACATCATAACAGAAGACAAATCAATTATTAAAACAAACATGGACATTTTGATGCTCTTTTGTCTCAGTAATGGTGCCCCAATGTTTTTGTAGAACACTCTGTTCAATATGACGGCCGTTGATTTCTGTCCATAGTGAATGAGAGACATGGAAATTATTGACTGTTTTTGACCTTGTAAGTTTTAAGGAGGAAGTTTCAATGCCGAACCAAGGTACAATGAATGTGAGATCTGTCATTTAAAGGCTTTTGTTTCAAACCCCATCATAAATAAGAAGACTTAACCTTACATGTTACTCTTTTTGAAACATGACTTAGATTGTAGACAGAGGGAAAGGTCGTACTTATCAGCATGCACTGTGATAGACTCTTACCCAATTGACATTTTCATTATCAGGAAATTTATGTCTCCATTGCTGTCTGTAATAATGACCATTCTTTGTAGAAGCCTGGTTGCCATTAATGCACATGAATGGAAAAAAAAAATATTTAATTAATGCCGGTATTGAGACATTTCTTACAGCCTAGAGAGATCTGCTTTGTGTTTGGTTACATAGACGGTTGATAAAAGGAATAAATCTCATCATCCGTTATTTAAATTATGAAAATACAATTTGCAAGACATAATCTAGTTGCCACTTAACCCTTGTAGCTTAATAAGCCTGATGACCTGAATATAAAAATATTGTTAAGATAAAATAGTTTTCTAGTCTTTTTTTTTTTTAAATTAACATAAGTTTATCTACATTTGAAAAATAGATAATTTTTTAAGGTCTCCACTGTTCTCTATCTTGTACAAATGAGAGGTGTCCCATGGTGTCGACCCGAATAATATATTCCACAACATTGGTGGCTAACCTACTAGATTTTGGCCCACACAAGCTGTTTGTAACCACATAGAATCATATATATCTCAATACTGCAATGCTTTCAGGGACTCTTTCTGCCACTGTGATAACATCTAGGATTTGTAATCCCTTTATGTTCAGTGATAGTACAATTTCTGGGATCCCTACTTATCCTGAAGATAAAGGTTTCACAGCTCTGGTGTAGCTACAGTTGTGCTCAAAAGTTTACATACCCCGGCTGAATTTTTCCTTTCTTGGCCTTGCTTCAGAGAATATGAATGATAACAAAAAAACTTTTTCTCCACTCATGGTTATTGGTTGGGTGAAGCCATTTATTGTCAAACTACTGTCTTTTCTCTTTCTAAACCTTAATGACAACCAAAAACATCCAAATGACCCTGATCAAAAGTTCACATACCCCAGTTTCTAATACCGTGTATTGCCCCCTCTAACATCAATGACAGCTTGAAGTCTTTTGTGGTAGTTATGGATAGGTTCTTTATTTTCTCAGATGGTAAAGCTGACCATTCTTCTTGGCAAAAAGCCTCCAGTTCCTGTAAATTCCTGGGCTGTCTAGCATGAACTGCACACTTGAGATCTCCCTAGAGTGGCTCAATGATAATGAGGTCAGGAAACTGTGAGAAGGCCACTCCAGAACCTTCACTTTGTTCTGCTGTTGCCAATGAAAAGTTCGACTTGGCCTGGTGTGTTTTAGATCGTTGTCATGTTGAAACATCCAAGTACGTCTCATGCGCAGCTTCCGGGCTGATGAGTGCAAATTTGCCTCCAGTATTTGCTGATAACATGCTGCATTCATCTTTCCTTCAACTTTTACCAAGTTTCCTGTGCCTTTGTAGCTCTCACATCCCCAAATATCTGCAATCCACCTCCGTGTTTTACTGTAGGAATGGTGTTCCTTTCATCATAGGCCTTGTTGACCCCTCTCCAAATGTAACGTTGATGGTTGTGGCCAAAAAGTTCAATTTTGGTCTCATCACTCCAAATGACCTTGTACCAGAAGTTTTGAGGCTCGTCTCTGTGCAGTTTGGCATATTGTAGGTGAGATATTTGTGGCATTTGGGCAGTAATGGCTTTCTTCTGGCGAGTCGACCATGCAGCCCATTTTTCTTCAAGTGCCTCCTTATTGTGCATCTTGAAACAGCCACACCGCTAGTTTTCAGGGAGTCCTCTATTTCAGCTGATGATATTTGTGGGTTTTTCTTTGCATTCCGAACAATTTTCCTGGCAGTTGTGGCCGAAATTTTTGTTGGTCTATCTGACCGTGGTTTGGTTTTTACAGAGCCCCATGATTTTCCATTTGTTAATCACAGTTTGAACGCTGCTGACTGGCATTATCAATTCCTTGGAAATTTTCTTTTGCATCCCTTTCCTGTGTTATACAGTTCAACTACCTTTTCCCGTAGATCCACTGACCATTCTTTTGCCAGAAACATCAGTGGCTGGATGAAAGATGCAAGAGTCTGTCTGGATCCCAGAAACTCACTCAGCTTTTATGCACACACACTGATTACAAGCAAACAGGTCACAGGTGAGGATCTTACCTTTAGTAGCCATTCAAACCCATTTGTGTCAAATTCTGTGCATGTTATCAGACCCAAATCACCAGGGTATGTGAAATTTTGATCAGGGTCATTTGGATGTTTTTGGTTGTCATTATGATTTAAAAAGAAAAAACACAGCAGTTTGACAATAAATGGCTTCACCCAACCAATAACCATGAGTGGAGAAAAAGTATTTTTGATATCATTCATATTCTCTGAAACAAGGCCAAGAAAGGAAGAATTCAGCCGCGGTATTTAAACTTTTGAGCATAACTGTATAAGCTCCTTCCTAAAGATGGCCATACACATTTGATGGCTATTGTTCAGCCGACAGTACACAAGAGTGCTCGTTCGTTCGAGCATACCTGTGTTCTCTTTGAGGAAACCGCCGGCTGCCACATCGGCCGACAGTTTATCTCCCGAGAACAATGCGATCTGCAGTCTGAAATTGGACATGTGTGATTTATAGCTCTCCTGACCATCAGTCGAAATCGGCGGGTTCGGTCGACATTAGTAAATTGTGTATGGGAGCCTTAAGTTTTTCCACATCCAAACAGAGGCTGGACAGACATCTGTCTGAGATGGTTTAGTGACTCCTGCATTGAGCCGGGGGTTGGACACGATGACCCCAGAGGTCCCTTCCAACTCTAACATTCTATGATTCCATGATTCTATGAATAGCGCTGCCAGCCACATGGCGATTGGGCCCCCACAAATCATAAAATTATATCATGGCAATTTTCCGTTACTTTATAAGCTGCGAACACATTTTTATGCCCCATGGACCACTACAGATCTTCAAGCCCTTGATTTTAATTTTTTTTTTCAATTAATATACTCTGCACTTCTTAAACTATAGTCTGTATGGATATGGATAAGTCATTACCCACTGAACTACACGCACCGTCAAACAAGTGTAATATTTTCACTGGGGCTCTAGAATTTTAAGCTAGGCCTCTGACCATATCTATGACATATTTAAATGTGTTTATACTCACAGATGAATTAATAATAGACCAATTGAGAAGAAGGTTTAGATCTTGGAGATAATACTTAAATAATGCGAACACTTTTGGGTTTGTTTGTTGTTTTCTTACATACAAGTACGTATTTTTTTTGCCTAAAAAGACATTTTTTCAATGCAGTGTAATTAAAAAATTTGCATGGTTTGTCTTATAAAGCCTGTATGTATTACGGTTCATAGAAGGCTGCAGAATCAGCTACCAATGAATCAGTCAGCCAGCTCGTTTTGACTGCAGAATCTGTGACACTTATTTGTCTTCTCCTGACGGATCTCTCAGGAGAATTGGTCATACATTAGCTGAGAAAGATGGTTCAGGACTAAAGTTATAAAAGTTATAGACCTGTCTCTCGGGAATGATCTCGCTCACCAATTCATTCATTGCTGCAGTTTTCTATGTACAGTTATACACAGAGGTTTCTAGTAGCCAATGGTTAAATTTTTTTTCTGAAACCATATTGTTGTTTTTTTTTATATCAATCATACATGCATTTATTTTATAGTAAAAGACCCCCATATGTGTCCATATAGTTTATACTTGTGTTGAACGTATCCTACTAAGTATTAACTTAAAGAGCTTAAATTTTCTTTTCAATTGGTATTTTATTAATCCATCCTTGAGTTTAACATCCTCTGTATTTTTTGGTTTGGGTTTCTGTTTTTCATTACATTCTCTGTAACCCTGTTTGAACCAATGTCTTTTTCTTGTAGACCAGTTATTAAATAAGATCTCGGAGCCTATAAAAGTTGTGTTGCTTCATACCGCCTGGAGCGTGTTGACTGTGCTTTGTGGCCAGTTATGTACGTAGAGGCCAGTCGTGTACATGGAGCAGGGAAAAATAACTTTTAGCTTATCTGTGTGTATTACCCAAAGACTTTGCTTATTTTCCGAGAAGTTTCTTACCAATGAACTTCACATTTAGTGTTTCTTCTCTTAAGGGCAGAGTAATTTAGGGTTTTTTCTTCAGTTTAGTGGCCTTTTGGCAAGTTTCTGACATGGCCATCAGTAAGACGACTTAAAAAGTCTACTAGTGAAACAAGAGAGATCACCTTGGGCTGCAATTCTTCCTTAACTGTGATTGCACACAGCTCAAAGACGAACATCAACCGTAGTGACAGCTTCATACGTCCACCATCTGCGTGCTGTCAATCAGCCAGAAATCCTGAGGCCACTGACATAGCTGTCAGATTGATTGAAAGTCAGTTCTCAGTGACGGGGCTCCAAGAATGTGAAATTGCTGGATCTTTGAATATATATCATTTATGCAAGAGAAGAATGATGGGGTAGGGTTTACGTTGAAAAAAAAATTAGTCGTGAGCTGTAAATAACCCAAAGAAAAGAAAAACAAGAGTTACAATAAATCTAGTTGGGAGTCCGGATTACCCTTCTCTGAGCTGAAGTTACCCATAAAGAAATATTTAAATGAACTCTAATATTTGTGTCACATATTAAAGCTTTTATTGCTACAGTGTAAGAAAAACAATAAGAGCAATAATAATAACAAATGCTGTAAGAATTCGCAACAACCATATGAGTCTTGCTGTTGTAACCTAAAAGTTGTTAAAATTGTTCCTAGTTTTGCGTGTGATTTATGGGTTTTTATACTAAATCCTTTTCATTGTTGTAGGAGGTTCAATTCAGATTTCTATAAGATCTCAACTTAATCTAATGCTGACTGGTAAAATACCAGCACACAGATGTATCACAGTGACCATGACCATGAGTAAGACAGCCACTATCACTTCCGACTCCCATAAAAACACATGAACACGGTCATATTTTTCCAACCATTAGTTCACCATTCCTGTCAAGCAACCTATCCATTCATTCTTTTCCGCATCATAAAGAGACTAATTTCCAGTCCCAATGACCACGGTCCTGTTTCATGAATTGCTCAACCCAACTTTTCCCGTATGTAGCACCAGATGTGGTAGACTGTAGACATCCTTTATTAGTGCCAAACTTCATGTATTGATAATTTCCCATTAGCCCTCCTACAAGTACACTGATGCCGTGTTTCGGGCTTGCCATGCTCTGGCACACTGCTCAGCACCAGCTTTGGTTTAGGTAGGACAAATTACGTCCATATTTTATTGTCCCCCAGAAACTTCTTATTCTAATGACAACAATGTATAGGTATTACATGTGTCGGAGGCCGCAGACCCAAAAAGGCTACCTTGGACAGACTTGGTGCAAGCCACTTTGTCTGGCCTTCACCCTTTAACCCCTGTACAGGGATCTGAACTTAAAACATGGTCCATTGGATTTCTTCCATAGAAGGGCTACTGTCTGGAAAAGTGAACCAGAGGCAAAAGAATAGTCTGGTAGTTGGGTCAGAATCAGGAGGTTGGTGTACTGACAAAATTGTGAAGAGTGAGAATAGTCAAAAAAAACAAGCCGAGGTCAAAAATCAGGACTGTCCATTAGGAGAATAGCAAGGCACAAGTTACACAGAAACAGGTCAGATTATAATTGGCAGTGGACAGAAGGATTTCAGGAGCTTAAATAGCTTGCAGCCCCACTCAAACCACACCGCAGTTAACTCTATATCTCTCAATATGGATGGGACTACAAGTCCCAGAGGACACAGAACTAGAACTGTCACCCCGCGTAACCCGCAATGAGAGCACGGCACCACCTGGCGACAGAATCATAGCCAGGAAAGGCAGGCACTGATACAGATGTCATAATAGGGCACCATAAACAGTATTCATGCAGGTCCTACAAAAAAAAAGAACCTATATATGTTGCAACAGACCATTTATATGTTGAAATCACTGTACCTCTAAAAGCAAACCTGGGTCATCTCCTTAAAGGAACATGCAGCAAAAAGGATACATACGCTTTCCATAGTTTGCAACAAACAGGTTTTTATATTACATGCTGATACATAATAGTACAAACCAAAATTCTTTCATACCTGTGCCAGCCATATCATTCACTATCTCCATACCCCAGCAATGTTTTTCCTCCTTAATGGAAAGCTAAAGGTTACAAACAGACATCATAAAAAAAGCCACCTGCTCCTTACCCCTTATCCTGTATTGATCAGTAGATATTGGTGGAGGAAAAAGTCCAGCATCCCCACCAGAAGCAATCATTTACTTAATGCTACCTGGATAGTTGTAAGGTAAAATTGCTTTTTACTGTATGTAACCTCACCATTATAAAGACACATGCAAAGCAATAAAATCTTAACGTCACCAAAACAGTGATGAAATTATTTGAATCCTTATTAATTGAAATATTAGAAACAACCCAGGTTTGATCAACAAGGTTATAAACTCGCAATGAGCAGCATTTTTTTTTTCCTTCTTTTGACCGGCTGAATCGAACGCATTATTATCTCATGTCTCTCATTCATTAGGATAATAAAAATGTCAGCCACATGACTGAGCATGACAATAAACCTAATAAACTCAATATGCAAGCAAAATCCCTGGTAATATGTATTTTTTTAATTAACCTGCGTACATAAATATTTATACTGTATGATTTTGGAGGAGAAAATGAAAAAAAAAAAAAAAACAAGTAAATGACCTCTGAAGCATATCCTATCAGGAAACAAGAAAATGACTTTAGTTTTTTTTATACTTGGCAGCACGAGTTTCCAGCATTGTAGAGGTTAACCGTTTTATCATCCACCATGCGCTATGTTGTACAGACATCCTTGCATCGCAGTCATCAGAACACACTATAAATTATTCATCTCTACAGGATAGGATACTTGTAAACAGTATAGGCCGAGAAAGTTCCCTGCCATGGGAATTAATTAACAGTCAATTATAACAATTATATCAATTTAAATGTTGGACATTGATTTCTAACAAACAAACCAAGGTTCTCCAAGCAGCCGGATCTCCTCCTCCTCCTCATAGATGGTTGCACCCTGTTTGTGAAAATTTCAGTTTTACACAAGATCAGGCTGGATTATGTATTAGAATATATTTCTAGCTGTGTTCACCCCATGAGCTAAACTGAAATGGTATCTGGAAATAGGGATATATGAGTAACCTTTAAAGCTGGGGGTTAGGGAGCACCCCTAGATGTGCATCTTTGGCCCTATCGATAGGAAATAATAATAATAATAAAAAAAATATATTTTTATAGAGCCAACATATTCCGCAGCACTTTACAATTTTAGGGGGGACTTATACAAACAATACAGAATAAGCATATCTCAAATCAAAAGGAGTGAGGGCCCTGCTCGCAAGCTTACAGTCTACGAGGAAATTTGAAAACTATAAACTGAACACTAGATTACTCTACAATCTTAATTTACTGCAAATTTTAGGTCACAGCAGTTAAAACTTGCTTTTTGTTTCAGGTGACCTTACAGAATAAACTGTCGTGTGTAAGGGTCAAAACAATATTTCTGACTATCTATATTTTCCACCAGTTTTCTCCTCTGCTGGCTCTCTTTCTAATTTTCAGTTGTCTACAAGATAGTGGATAAAGACTAGCTGCTATGATGTCTCCCATACACAGCACATATGGACAAGAGGGATACATGCACTACTGTCTCTATGTAGTACATGTGTGAGGGTGCAGGGTGGTAGTTGTGGTGAGGGGCTGCTGCTGTGCTCCCACACCCTGACTCCCCACAAAGAGCAAATAATGTCCAGTCTGTCTAGTGGTCTGTGTGTACTGAACAACACTCAAGATTTTTTCCTGGAGGATCCCATCAGCTTCAGGATTCCAGTCTCAGCTGCAGGCCAACAATCAAGCTCAGACTCTTTTTTTCCTTTTTCATCAGAGCAACTTTACTTAACTTTTTCAGTTCAGTTTTGGTCGCAGACACAACACTTTGTGATACAACTATCACAGTTTCAACCTCCTTATCAGTCCCTCTCTCTTCTGACTCTTTGTCCGCAAAGTATAGCCCACCCGATACTGCAGCTTTCCAGAACAAGGTCCTGCTTGGGAACTAATTAAGGCTGGCTCCAACATGCCTTCTCCAGGTCGTAGGCCCTGGACATTTAGGGAAGTTTCCTTGCAGTTGTCTGCTTCTTCTTCTATTATGCTGCTCCCCTCTTTCTCTTCCTTTCGCTGCATGGCTGCTTCAGCCCTAAGGCCATGAACTTCTCCTCTTCCCCAATTATACCTCCTGCACCAGCTTGAACATTACAACTTCTTCAACTGTATTCCCATATCTACCCCAAACAGGAAGTGCTTGCCCTATTTATAACCTTCTACTCCTCCTACTTAGAAAAGTCCCTAGACCCAATAACTATAATTTCTACCTATTCTTTGCACTACAGTGCCCCCTATCTTGAAGCCCTGGTTACTAGCTATCCTTATTTTATTCCTACTTCTATACTTTACCCTTTCCCTATATAATCTTGTCACAGTATACTAACACTCATGGTCAATATCACACATGTACCTGTTTTATCAGAGAGAGATGCAGAGCGAGCGCAGGCAATCACACACCCTTACACATGTTCAGAATTAGCAACAGCATGAAGAACAATTATCAGTCGTACTAAATATGTGAATCTAGCATTGGGGAGAAAGCAAACACTTACTAATAAATAGCAGCTTCACTGTTTTGTCTCTTTCTCTCTTAGGGCTCATGTAGACGACCGTATTTTTGGTCCAATTGCTATCCAACAAAACATCGGATTGCACTCCGACCAATTTTATTCTACGGGGCCTTGCACATGTCTGATTTTTTTTCCTCGGACCAAGTCTGTCCGTGGAAAAAATTGCAACATGCACGATTTGCATCTGGAAATCGTATCGCACTCGGCCATGCAAGTCAATGGGTCCATCAAAAAAATCGGATTGCATTCGGGTTACATATTAGGGGATGAGTGAGTGAGAAGACACACACACACAGTAATGCCTAAACTGAGTGCCTACAAGTGATCATTGCAATCTGCTGACCAATGATGATAAGAAAGGAGAAGGCAGAGAGAACTAAATCAGCAGGAACTGAAGAGTGAAATACACATCCGCTGAGGGAAGAGATTTGAGGAGATGCCAGGTCAAGTGACAGCTGTGGTGCAGTTGATAATTCTAAAAGGCCCAGGAAGGCAGAGAAAGGGAGGAGTTGGCGCATGGATCTGTAGGAGGACGGTCGTGTGAGCAGCAGAGTTGGCTTTTATCTGTCATAGTGAGAGACCAGATCGGAGTGAAGACCATAGAGACCAGACCCAAGTAAAGAAACCAAGAGAGACCAGAGCTGGGGGAGTTAAGCCAAGTGAGCAGAGCCAGGGCCAAAAGAGAGATAACTAGGCCGCAGCGGAGGGACGTTCATGTGAGCTGTCACTTCCAGTGTAGTCATACGGTACAAAGTGTGGACCGCAGCCATGCTTCAGGGAATGAAGGTAGGCAGCGTGATGAGTGTGCAGAGTAACTCAGCAATCTGGGACTTGTGGCCTAGCGGGTAATATCTTTTACCTCCGTTACTGCCTATATAACGTTTTATGTTGCCTAGAGAGTGACGACGGTGATGGGCCCTGTAGTGATAGTGATGACCTTTTGGCTAGGGTACAAAGACTAGGACCTCACTGACGTTAGCAGTTTTTTAGTTGTACTAATAGAGTTATATCATGCAAATTGAATCGTGTCAGTATCCTGTTTTTCCGAATTGCTCTATTTTCCTTGTAACATAACTTGCTTCCTTGCATTGTCCCCTGATATTGTGCAGAAAGCACCCCTTTAATTGTGTTAATAAATAGTTGTTGGTTTAAGTACTACTGTCTCCTCATTTTCCTCCTGTTGCATCTGTTAACAGACATCCGAGTGCGGCCCAATTTTCACGCAGTGACAGAATGGAGACGTTGGAGATTTCTTTTTTCCATCTTGTCATCCGAGAGAATCTGACCACACTATGATAAGCATAATCGAGCTGATTTTCTCAGATGAGAGAAAATAGTAGCCTTACTCTGCTTTTCCATCCTTTTCAATTCCGCCCCTCTCCTTAGACTTTAATAGGCAGCTATACTATGATCCATCCGCGAGTTTATTGTCCATTTTGTCTTCAGCAGAACAGATTGTAGCAATTTTTTTTTAGAGTAGGTGGTGAGTTTAGAAGGCAAGGGGATGAGCAGAAGTGGCTCATAAGTGGAGAATGAAGCAAATTTCTCTAACGTTATATATTACATAGCTTCTTATATTATCTTGTACTATTGCTTAATGAAAACTTTGTTTAAACGACCGCGACCATTTAGTCTGCAAATTAATGGAACTAACCATGAAAATTGTATCTATTGATCTTCTTCTAATCAAACCTTCTTGCAATGTATTAACTAAAATCACCATTTAAACCTACCAATGGGTTAGTGGTAAAAGACAAATCACATTCCTAAAGACTACTGAATAATATGTTGCATTAATCCATGTTATCAGACATTTCATAAGAAAGTCATTGCTGTGTCTTTATTAATAATATACTGTAACTGTTAGAACTTAGGAAAACCCCTTTTTTTTCCAAAATGACTTCTTAAACTTTTATGTTGCCTAACTCCATGGTAAATGATAGTAGTATTTCTGTTGTTTTTTTTCCTCCAGACTCTGCTCTTTTTCAATTTAGAATTGATTTTGACAAATACTGTGAACGATTTTTATCCACCATTGCTTAGATCTTATTTTTGCCAAAAACAGCGACACACCCGTCTATGGGTGGCTGCACAGCTCTACCTAGATTAATAGGTCTGAGCTGCAATACCAGATGCAACCTACGGACAGGTGTGGCACTGTTTTCAGGAGAGGGCACACATATTTTTTTTAATCCTGGACAATTTCTTTAATATAGCATGCAACTCCAGAAGCAAGTTGCAATTTAAAGATCTGATTCCACAAAAGACTCCCTTCCGTGTCAATGGTTAACGCTTGGTTTAAGTCCACATATGAAAACCATGCGGCGAGCAGCCTTTGATCTTTGATACCACTTAGTTTGGAGCGTTTTTTTTTTTGCTTGGCTTGTCTCAGACATTTCAGGAAGCTTTATGTAAAATGACAGCTAGTAAGAAAATAATTAAAAATGTATTTTGCCGACAGCAAGAGTATTTTTGGACTCAATAACCACTATCTTTAATTTGCCAGGCATTTCCTGCGATGTTTCAAGGAGGGTTCTGTATGTTGGAGAGGAGTAAGAGGAAATAATGGAAATCTTTTCCTAGATCACCTGAAGGTCACTTGGACTGTGACAACCTCCCTCGCTCATAAGCATTGTGTGGGGTTGACATTCTTGTTCCTCCTTGCCTCCATGCTAACAAGCTGGCTGACACATGCAAAATCACTCCTACACAGGATTACACAAAAAGGAAAAAGCCTCATAATTCACATATTGCTCCCATTTATTTATTTATTTTACCAAAGAAGAGAATATTCATTAACCAAACATTAAGACTTTTACTAGTCCAGGGAAAAAATGTCAGGGGTCTTTAAAGTTTGGAGAACTAGGGTCCCAGTAAAACTTGGTGCAAAGGTACTGGTAACTAATATTGGGACCTATGGGGAAAATATTTAAATGGCACCTTAAAGTGTGAGAGCAAGAAATTAAAATTTCCTTGAATAACCATATATAGAATGATTTACAGAAGAGACCAAAATAGACCCCCTAATAAAAGTAAACTTCACAGGCAATGTGTACCAAACTGCAAGTATCAGTGGTTGCTATGGACAATTTTTCAGCCGGTTTATTTGACCAAACTGGGACTAGCTCAGCCGTGTATGAGTAGCCAGAGTCTATTTTGTTTAGTTAGTTTATGGTTCTGTTTTTGGTGCTGTGCAACCTGTTAAGATAAACATCACCTTGTTTTGACACAAGAATCCAGTGCGTGTGTGAACACTACCTAATGCCTACCTGAGAGCGTGAGAGTTGTATTATAAAATGCAACTACTATAATACTGATCTTATGTACAAAAATATAACTACTATAATACTGCCCAATGTATAAGAATGTAACTACTATAATACTGCTCCTATGTACAAGAATATAACTACTATAATACTGCTCCTATGTACAAGAATATAACTACTATAATACTGCATCCTATGTACAAGAATATAACTACTATAATACTGCCCCTATGTACAAGAATATAACTACTATAATACTGCTCCTATGTACAAGAATATAACAACTATAATACTGCCCCCTATGTACAAGAATATAACTACTATAATACTGCCCCCTATATACAAGAATATAACTACTATAATACTGCCCCCTTTGTACAAGAATATAACTACTATAATACTGCCCCCTATGTACAAGAATATAACTACTATAATACTGCATCCTATGTACAAGAATATAACTACAATAATACTGCTCCTATGTACAAGAATATAACTACTATAATACTGCTCCTATGTACAAGAATATAAAAACTATAATACTGCCCCCTATGTACAGGAATATAACTACTATAATACTGCCCCCTTTGTACAAGAATATAACTACTATAATACTGCCCCCTATGTACAAGAATATAACTACTATAATACTGCATCCTATGTACAAGAATATAACTACAATAATACTGCTCCTATGTACAAGAATATAACTACTATAATACTGCTCCTATGTACAAGAATATAAAAACTATAATACTGCCCCCTATGTACAGGAATATAACTACTATAATACTGCTCCTATGTACAAGAATATAGCTACTATAATACTGCCCCCTATATACAAGAATATAACTACTATAATACTGCTCCCTATGTACAAGAATATAACTACTATAATACTGCTCCTATGTACAAGAATATAACTACTATAATACTGCCCCCTATATACAAGAATATAACTACTATAATACTGCTCCTATGTACAAGAATATAACTACTATAATACTGCTCCAATGTACAAGAATATAACTACTATAATACTGCCCCCTATGTACAAGAATATAACTACTATAATACTGCCCCCTATGTACAAGAATATAACTACAATAATACTGCTCCTATGTACAAGAATATAACTACTATAATACTGCTCCAATGTACAAGAATATAACTACTATAATACTGCCCCCTATGTACAAGAATATAACTACTATAATACTGCCCCCCTATGTACCAGAATATAACTACTATAATACTGCCCCCCTATGTACCAGAATATAACTACTATAATACTGCCTCCTATGTACAAGAATATAACTACTATAATACTGCCCCTATGTACAAGAATATAACAACTATAATACTGCCCCCTATGTACAGGAATATAACTACTATAATACTGCTCCTATGTACAAGAATATAGCTACTATAATACTGCCCCCCTATGTACCAGAATATAACTACTATAATACTGCCCCTATGTACAAGAATATAACTACTATAATACTGCCCCCTATGTACAAGAATATACAGTAACTACTATAATACTGCCCCCCTATGTACCAGAATATAACTACTATAATACTGCTCCTATGTACAAGAATATAACTACTATAATACTGTCCCCTATGTACCAGAATATAACTACTATAATACTGCCCCCTATGTACAAGAATATAACTACTATAATACTTCTCCTACAGTGCAGACCAAAAGTTTGGACACATCTTCTCATTTAAAGATTTTTCTGTATTTTCATGACTTTGAATATTGTACATTCACTCTGAAGGCATCAAAACTATGAATTAACACATGTGGAATTATATACTTAACAAAAAAGTGTGAAACAACTGAAAATATGTCTTATATTCTAGGTTCTTCAAAGTAGCCACCTTTTGCTTTGATGACTGCTTTGCACACTCTTGGCATTCTCTTGATGAACTTCAAGAGGTAGTCACCGGAAATGGTTTTCACTTCACAGGTGTGCCCTGTCTGGTTTAATAAGTGGGATTTCTTGCCTTATAAATGGGGTTGGGACCATCAGTTGTGTTGTGCAGAAGTCAGGTGGATACACAGCTGTTAGTCCTACTGAATAGACTGTTAGAATTTGTATTATGGCAAGAAAAAAGCAGCTAAGTAAAGAAAAACGAGTGGCCATCATTACTTTAAGAAATGAAGGTCAGTCAGTCCGAAAAATTGGGTAAACTTTGAAAGTGTCCCCAAGTGCAGTTGCAAAAACCATCAAGCGCTACAAAGAAACTGGCTCACATGAGGACCACCCCAGGAAAGGAAGACCAAGAGTCACCTCTGCTTCTCAGGATAAGTTTATCCGAGTCACCAGCCTCAGAAATCGCAGGTTAACAGCAGCTCAGATTAGAGACCAGGTCAATGCCACACAGAGTTCTAGCAGCAGACACATCTCTACAACAACTGTTAAGAGGAGACTTTGTGCAGCAGGCCTTCATGGTAAAATAGCTGCTAGGAAACCACTGCTAAGGACAGGCAACAAGCAGAAGAGACTTGCTTGGGCTAAAGAACACAAGGAATGGACATTAGACCAGTGGAAATCTGTGCTTTGGTCTGATGAGTCCAAATTTGAGATCTTTGATTCCAACCACCGTGTCTTTGTGCGACGCAGAAAAGGTGAACGGATGGACTCTACATGCCTGGTTCCCACCGTGAAGCATGGAGGAGGAGGTGTGATGGTGTGGGGGTGCTTTGCTGGTGACACTGTTGGGGATTTATTCAAAATTGAAGGCATACTGAACCAGCATGGCTACCACAGCATCTTGCAGCGGCATGCTATTCCATCCGGTTTGCGATTAGCTGGACCATCATTTATTTTTCAACAGGACAATGACCCGAAACACACCTCCAGGCTGTGTAAGGGCTATTTGACCAAGAAGGAGAGTGATGGGGTGCTACGACAGATGACCTGGCCTCCACAGTCACCAGACCTGAACCGAATCGAGATGGTTTGGGGTGAGCTGGACCGCAGAGTGAAGGCAAAAGGGCCAACAAGTGCTAAGCATCTCTGGGAACTCCTTCAAGATTGTTAGAAGACCATTTCCGGTGACTACCTCTTGAAGCTCATAATGAGAATGCCAAGAGTGTGCAAAGCAGTCATCAAAGCAAAAGGTGGCTACTGTGAAGAACCTAGAATATAAGACATATTTTCAGCTGTTTCACACTTTTTTGTTAAGTATATAATTCCACATGTGGTAATTCATAGTTTTGATGCCTTCAGTGTGAATGTACAATTTTCAAAGTCCTGAAAATACAGAAAAATCTTTAAATGAGAAGGTGTGTCCAAACTTTTGGTCTGTACTGTATGTACAAGAATATAACTACTATAATACTGCCCCTATGTACAATAATATAACTACTATAATACTGCCCCCATGTACAAGAATATAACTACTATAATACTGCCCCCATGTACAAGAATATAACTACTATAATACTGCCCCCATGTACAAGAATATAACTACTATAGTACTGCTCCTATGTACAAGAATATAACTACTATAATACTGCCCCCATGTACAAGAATATAACTACTATAGTACTGCTCCTATGTACAAGAATATAACTACTATAATACTGCCCCCTATGTACAAGAATATAACTACTATAATACTGCCCCCTATGTACAAGAATATAACTACTATAGTACTGCTCCTATGTACAAGAATATAACTGCTATAATACTGCTCCTATGTACAAGAATATAACTACTATAATACTGCCCCTATGTACTAGAATATAACTACTATAATACTGCTCCTATGTACAAGAATATAACTACTATAATACTGCTCACTATGTACAAGAATATAACTACTATAATACTGCTCCCTATGTACAAGAATATAACTACTATAATACTGCTCCTATGAACAAGAATATAACTACTATAATACTGCCCCTATGTACAAGAATATAACTACTATAATACTGCTCCTATGTACAAGAATGTAACTACTATAATACTGCTCCTATGTACTAGAATATAACTACTATAATACTGCTCCTATGTACAAGAATATAACTACTATAATACTGCCCCTATGTACAAGAATATAACTACTATAATACTGCTCTTATGTACAAGAATGTAACTACTATAATACTGCTCCTATGTACTAGAATATAACTACTATAATACTGCTCCTATGTACAAGAATATAACTACTATAATACTGCTCCCTATGTACAAGAATATAACTACTATAATACTGCTACCTATGTACAAGAATATAACTACTATAATACTGCTCCTATGAACAAGAATATAACTACTATAATACTGCCCCTATGTACAAGAATATAACTACTATAATACTGCTCCTATGTACAAGAATATAACTACTATAATACTGTCCCCTATGTACAAGAATATAACTACGATAATACTCCCCCTATGTACAAGAATATAACTACTATAATACTGCCTCCTATGTACAAGAATATAACTACTATAATACTGTCCCCTATGTACAAGAATATAACTACTATAATACTGTCCCTATGTACAAGAATATAACTACTATAATACTGCCTCCTATGTACAAGAATATAACTACTATAATACTGCCCCTATGTACAAGAATATAACTACTATAATACTGCCCCCTATGTACAAGAATATAACTACTATGATACTGCTCCTATGTACAAGAATATAACTACTATGATACTGCTCCTATGTACAAGAATATAACTACTATAATACTGCTCCTATGTACAGGAATATAACTACTATAATACTGCCCCTATGTACAAAAATATAACTACTATAATAGTACTCATATGTACAAGAATATAACTACTATAATACTGCCCCCTATGTACAAGAATATAACTACTATAATACTGCTCCTATGTACAAGAATATAACTACTATAATACTGCTCCTATGTACAGGAATATAACTACTATAATACTGCCCCCCATGTACAAGAATATAACTACTATAATACTGCTCCTATGTACAGGAATATAACTACTATAATACTGTCCCTATGTACAAGAATATAACTACTATAATAGTACTCCTATGTACAAGAATATAACTACTATAATACTGCCCCCTATGTACAAGAATATAACTACTATGATACTGCTCCTATGTACAAGAATATAACTACTATAATACTGCTCCTATGTACAAGAATATAACTACTATAATACTGCTCCTATGTACAGGAATATAACTACTATAATACTGTCCCTATGTACAAGAATATAACTACTATAATAGTACTCCTATGTACAAGAATATAACTACTATAATACTGCCCCCTATGTACAAGAATAAAACTACTATAATACTGCTCCTATGTACAAGAATATAACTACTATAATACTGCTCCTATGTACAGGAATATAACTACTATGATACTGCTCCTATGTACAAGAATATAACTACTATAATACTGCTCCTATGTACAGGAATATAACTACTATAATACTGCCCCTATGTACAAGAATATAACTACTATAATAGTACTCCTATGTACAAGAATATAACTACTATAATACTGCCCCCTATGTACAAGAATATAACTACTATAATACTGCTCCTATGTACAAGAATATAACTACTATAATACTGCTCCTATGTACAAGAATATAACTACTATAATACTGCCCCCTATGTACAAGAATATAACTACTATAATACTGCTCCTATGTACAAGAATATAACTACTATAATACTGCTCCTATGTACAGGAATATAACTACTATAATACTTCCCCTATGTACAAGAATATAACTACTATAATACTGCCCCTATGTACAAGAACATAACTACTATAATACTGCTCCTATGTACAAGAATATAACTACTATAATACTGCCCCTATGTACAAGAACATAACTACTATAATACTGCCCCTATGTACAAGAATATAACTACTATAATACTGCTCCTATGTACAAGAATATAACTACTATAATACTGCCCCCTATGTACAAGAATATAACTACTATAATACTGCCCCCTATGTACAAGAATATAACTACTATAATACTGCTCCTATGTACAAGAATATAACTACTATAATACTGCTCCCTATGTACAAGAATATAACTACTATAATACTGCCCCCTATGTACAAGAATATAACTACTATAATACTGCCCCCTATGTACAAGAATATAACTACTATAATATTGCTCCCTATGTGCAAGAATATAACTACTATATTACTGTCCCTGAATATAACTACTATAGTACTGCTCATCTTTTGCTTTTTATGTACATGCAATTACTTCTTATTCTTAAGTTTCCCATTCTTCATTTTTCTGTGTCATTTCTATAACAATGTGCTGTATTATAAAACTGGCAGGTGATACTGCAGCAATTTTGCATATAGTGTCAGGACATTAACAAGTCTCGTGGGTGTATGTCTTAACATAAACTCCTTAATCAGTCATTGTGAAAGAAGTAAATCAACTGTCTAGAAAAACATCAATAGCTTACAGTCATTTGTTTTAATACTTTAGATTGCATGATGACTTGAATAACAATAAAATAGATTGAAACCATCACTGATAGCCCATTGATCGGTCTGTGTCATTCATCTCTATACCCCCTCCCTGGACTCTCTGCAGAGAGTTTTATTTATGGCACCACCAGAATCACATATCCATCTCTGCTGCATCATTGATTGGAAACCAGCAAATAACATGTAGGAACAATTCAATTGCCTTGCCAAGTAATGGTCTCATCTGCTGGGATCTCGCTCGATGAGTCAAGTGTGATTCTGGATGCTCGTGGTCAGCGACTTGTCTTGAAATGTTCTTTTCTTTAGAGCATGCTGGGTTCAAGTAGTTGTGTAGAAGAATTAGGAGTCTGATTATTGTGAGAGAAGCTGTAGAAAAATATTCTATTATGGTAAATACATTGTATTAATATTCACTATATTCCTTGCAAAACTGTGGTCTGATTTTTGCCTCTCCAGTTTGGAGGGAGAGCTAATGCACATGGTTATATCTTGGATATCATAGCATGCTGTTGGCAATTAACTGTATTACTGTGTGCACAAAATGAAGGAATTTTTTTAGTTTTTTTTCTGTAAACACTTATGATAATAAAATTGTGGCATGATCAATTGCAAACCCCGGGAGTATTAAACTTCAGGATAGCTGGAGTGTAGCTTTCAAGCCGGATTACAGCACCTCACATTATATGGTAGCACAGGGTGCCAACAGGATAAGGAGCCATAGGTCCTCCCTTAATAGTGAGAAATTGTTAGGAGAGCGTTAAAGGGATTGTCCGGGTCAATATTAGATGGTGGGGTCCAAGACCTAGAATGTCCACGATCAGTTGTTACCTGGAGCTGCGTCCGCCCAAAGTACAGAGTGTGCAGACCCAAAAGACCACTGCTCTGTTCACTTTATAGTGGTTGTTCTCAGGTACTGCTGCTCAGCTCCCATTCACTTCAGTAGAAGCTGAGCGGCAGTACCTGTGATGATCACTACACCATGTGCGGCGCTATGATGTTCTGGCCATAGGACTAAAGGATTGATGACTTCTAAGAATAAGTCCTCAATATTAAAGGAGACGGACATATTGCCCACGTTCCTCCTTGAAGAAGCAAGTGTTATTGTGATGCGGTGTTGTGTGAATTGTGCAATGCATTAATGGTGTGTGGTTATACAGCAGGGACAATTAGAGTTAAGTTTGGGACTAGCCCAGAATGGGAGGGGCAAGTCTGAAGGGAAAGAGGTTAGAATGCCAGAAAGGGCCCAGAGTATAGAGAGTGAAGACCTAAGGTCTAGTAAGAGCAGTGGCGCATGATGTGGGTGCCCCTTGTAGTGAGAGGAGCCCGAGGAGCCCGAGAGAAAGATAGCGTGATCCGGAGCAGAAATGAGGAAGAGTGACTGAGAGACAGAGTGATTTATCAGAGACGGGTCCTGGGAGAGGATGCCTAGCAGTATGGCCCAGAGTTTATAACTCCTAAATATAACTAGTCTAGACAGGATAGAGTACATGGGACAAAGAGAGTGCCCCGGGCAGGAGTTTCAAAGCATCAGCATCAGGAAAAGTAGCTCCCCTAAGGGGGGGGAAAGATGCAGAACCATGGGTTGAGTAAAAAGGACTCTTGCTAGCTGAACTGTAGTGTCCAGCTGAATTGTGGTGAAGTAGTGAAGAATAGTGAAGACAGAGAACATGTAAAGAAAAGAGAAAGGGATTGAATTTGTGTGAGGAAAATGTTATGCATTATCAAGGAAACCTTTTAGAAGATATGTACCCACTATCTACTGTATATAATCCTCCACAAGTTAATGTTTGGTAAAGAGTTTTTTTTTAAACAGTGGTCTCCCTCCTTGAACCGTCAAACATCTGGTCCTGGAAAACCAGCAACATCGGTTACATGTAGCCTGCACGGGCGTAGTGCCCTCACAATACAAGTCCACGCACCCAGCCAAGACTTCCATCTTCATGTAATAAGTACCTCTCCCACGGCTACCCCCCCATGACACATTACAAATATTTTAGTACTGGACGACCCTATTAACTAGATAATAGAGGAAAGTGGAAAAATCAGTTTCCAGCTTTCATTTGTAATATACAAAGTGCAAACTAATTGACTGCTATGGGTGACTGCTCCACATTTTGCTCAATCTAGAGAGCTTGACCGTTTACGTGATTGTGGCACCCCAGGGGTCTGGTTTCCACAGTAACGGCAATGTTATGTCTGAGAGCAGGTGGGAGGTCTCTTGGTCAGGGATCCTGTGCATGCCACACCTCCTGCCCAGTCCTGGGAGGGGAAGAACTTCCCCTATATAAACCTAGGGCTGAGGCAGGGTTAGTGAGTAGAGAAGAAGTAGAGACAGAGAAGAGAAGCAGCATAGGAAGAAACAACAGGAGCTCTGTGGGAGCAGTGCTACAAGGAGTCAGGGGCTGGCAGCTGCAGAGCTCGCCCTGACTGAGAAGCTATCACCAGACCCGGAGTCCGAGGCTGTGGGGACTAACTCCTATCCAGCAGCAGAAACCGACCGGCAGGGGATTTCAGGTCCTCTGGCCAAGAAACCCGAAGGCACGGTCACACGCGTGGAACCAGCACCGCCGTCGTGGAGCGGAAGCTACTAGAAGGCCCCGAGTCACCGGCCATACGGGTGAGCACCACACGGTACACTCAGGGACGTGGGCTACTTATACCCGCCTCTAGCAAGGTAGCCAGAAGAGTACAGTTAGTTTGGGAGGCCTACAACTCCGCCTGGCCAGGGGAGATCCCATCTGCTCAAGGACTGACCAGGCCCCAATTGCTAGCCAGTACTCCGGGAGGGTCTATCTTTGTCACCAGTAAAGACCCTGAACTACACCGTACCGTCTCCGAGTGGTTCCTGCTACCCCCATCATCCACGTCGGCTGCCCTGAGGCCATGCCCCTCCCGTTGGGGGTGATACTATCACGCTGCACAATCCTACCACCGGCCTCAGCGGTCTGCCCTGCAGCGTCAGCTCCTTCGCTGCATTCAACGGGTGGCGTAGTCGTACAACATCTACCGCTAATACAGCGCCACTTAGTCTGACTCCCTGGGCACGGACCGGGTCACCGCCACGAGACTACAACCCTCAACAGATCCGGCTCCGGGTAAGCTCCTGCGTGCGCAACGCTGCGCGACACAGGCCCAGGGGTGCGTCAACTTTTGGCGTAGTCGGCAGGATTTCGTGCCCGCAACCACTGGGTACTGCGTGCCTGAAAAAGACTGTTCAAACTTACCAGTGGTGAAGATTCCCGCCATCCGGCGCCATCTTCAGCCTTCTTCCCGCCATCGGTGAAGATTCCCGCCATCCGGCGCCATTTTCAGCCTTCTTCCCGCCTTCCATGGAGTTTTCCCGCCGTTGGACGCCATCTTGAAGACGCCGCGCGGGAAGAAGAGTGGCGTGGACTCCAAAAGCGCGCGAGAACTGAAGCCCCGCCTCACGTCCAGACGTCGCGTAAGGTCCTGGAAGGAGCCCAGCAGACGCTGACGTCACAGGAGCGCGACGGAAGGTCCTCAACCCTGACGATCCACTGCGGAGCCGCGGCCTACGGAAGAGGATCATCGCAAGGTAGGCCACGGTCCACTAGGGGGGAGAAGGATGTCGGATACGGAGGAGAGCTTCACCGCTTCAACCCCCGCCAGCGCCACCGCTGTTGCGGTCATGCCTTTCACCATGCCCTATATCCCGGGGGCAGCCTGGCTACCCCAGTACTCAGGGGAGTCACATACCCTGCATGACTTTAGAGAAAAGTTGGATAGCCTCTTCCAGGTGTATCCCCTCACAGAGGAGCAAAAAGTGAGCATCCTGGTGGCCCAATTAACCGGGGCAGCCCAAAGGGAGGTAAAGTCCTGGCCACCTGGGAGGAGGACTGTCGCAGAGATACTAACCCAGCTAACCGAGGAGGAGCTGCAGTACTACCAATACGAGGAAAGCCAAGAGGACCCGGACGGGTCTGAGGACTACCCTCAGGAGGGAGCACAAAGAGGACATAGCTACTGAAGGGAAGTAGCGTGAATAAAGAGCTGTAAATAGTTACCCGTAAGGGTACAAGGACTGCTGCTAATTAAAATATGGTCCCCGTTGGGATTAGTGAATTGTTCCCCATGTGCCCCTATCTTAAACCAGGCTGAGGACTGTGAGCAGCCATTCCTTATCCCCACTGGCCGAGGACTGAGAGCGGCCATATCCTGTAAATAATTATGTGTTTCTAGTAATTTATGGGAGTCTTTGGTGGATTTACCGGGAATCCTTTGTACATAGTTGGAGCGTAACCCAGGACGGACTAAAGACTGTTAAGGACTCGGGGCAGGACAGACCCCTACCTGGTTACGTCTCCCTGTTTTGGTGAAATGGACACCTTGCTTTTCTTCAAAACTGCACCCGGTTGCGGACACGCCGTAACCATCTTTATGTGTTTTTCTTATTGTATTATTATTGTTTATACCTTGTTATGTTTTTCTAAAAATATGTTTAGTCCCGGAGTACTAAATTTCACTAGGGGGGAATGTGGCACCCCAGGGGTCTGGTTTCCACAGTAACGGCAATGTTATGTCTGAGAGCAGGTGGGAGGTATCTTGGTCAGGGATTCTGTGCATGCCACACCTCCTGCCCAGTCCTGGGAGGGGAAGAACTTCCCCTATATAAACCTAGGGCTGAGGCAGGGTTAGTGAGTAGAGAAGAAGTAGAGACAGAGAAGAGAAGCAGCATAGGAAGAAACAACAGGAGCTCTGTGGGAGCAGTGCTACAAGGAGTCAGGGGCTGGCAGCTGCAGAGCTCGCCCTGACTGAGAAGCTATCACCGGACCCGGAGTCCGAGGCTGTGGGGACTAACTCCTATCCAGCAGCAGAAACCGACCGGCAGGGGATTTCAGGTCCTCTGGCCAAGAAACCCGAAGGCACGGTCACACGCGTGGGACCAGCACCGCCGTCGTGGAGCGGAAGCTACTAGAAGGCCCCGAGTCACCGGCCATACGGGTGAGCACCACACGGTACACTCAGGGACGTGGGCTACTTATACCCGCCTCTAGCAAGGTAGCCAGAAGAGTACAGTTAGTTTGGGAGGCCTACAACTCCGCCTGGCCAGGGGAGATCCCATCTGCTCAAGGACTGACCAGGCCCCAATCGCTAGCCAGTACTCCGGGAGGGTCTATCTTTGTCACCAGTAAAGACCCTGAACTACACCGTACCGTCTCCGAGTGGTTCCTGCTACCCCCATCATCCACGTCGGCTGCCCTGAGGCCATACCCCTCCCGTTGGGGGTGATACTATCACGCTGCACAATCCTACCACCGGCCTCAGTTGTCTGCCCTGCAGCGGCAGCTCCTTCGCTGCATTCAACGGGTGGCGTAGTCGTACAACATCTACCGCTAATACAGCGCCACTTAGTCTGACTCCCTGGGCACGGACCGGGTCACCGCCACGAGACTACAACCCTCAACAGATCCGGCTCCGGGTAAGCTCCCGCGTGCGCAACGCTGCGCGACACAGGCCCAGGGGTGCGTCATGTTCATGACTGCTTATACTGAATATGGGCCTCTGAAGCTTTGCTTGACAGATGGCCATCACCAGGGTTACACTGAGTGTTTATGGCGGATCATATGGTGCCCATAAACTTTTCATAGCTGTTTGTTTGGAAAACCACGGTTTCTCCTGATACACATTTACATGAGCTTTCAACTCAACTAAAATTTGTATTAATTTTCAATAGGGAGAGGGGGAATAAGGGCTCATTAACAAAAAACGATTTCTACCCAATACATATCATCTAGTCAGTAGTTGTTTAGTTTAGTTCGGCTGACCTGTTGTCCATGTACTCAGAACTTGTTATATGCTATATTCTTTGAGCATAGAATATAATAGTTATTGGCAGCACATATCTTGTAGGCGATGAGCTGCCGAGAATGACAAGCTTATTGTTGGCATGAACAATTCAATCACTCAATGAGCAACCATATTACTTACTCGTTGAGTGATTGCTGGCATTTTTACGAAAGCCGAATACTCGCTCACGATTATTGGCTCGTCTGAATGAACCTTCCGGTATCTGCTTTACCTCCATTAAGAAAATAAAATGTTAACATCCAACATGTATACCAAATAAAAGATTTTCCAGCTGATTATTGATTCAAAACTTTTATTCCATATCCTAAAAAATTGGCACTCACAATAAATCCATGCATAATGTAGTTTCCTAAGTGTTTCAGACTAGAAAATGTCCTTAATAATCCAACATGCCTGACCCTTGTATTTCTTGTACAGAGATAGTCAGGATACCCCAAATAATATTAGAGGATTGTCTAGTCCCTACAAAATCAGTGGATTCAGTTGATATCCATAAAATGTTCAAAGCCACAGTTTAAGAGAAGATTGCCGCCCCTACCAGATGTTTTCCTGAAACTATTAGGCTAAGTGCAGAAATGCTGCAGATTTTTTCTGCTTCTCCCTGGCAAGAAAAACACATGCGGATTTTACTTTAGTTTTTCCTGCCAGGTAGAAGCGTTTGTCAAGCGATTTTGCATGCATTTCTGCATGCGGGTTATCAAGCGATTTTAGCATCACTTGGAAAAGTGCTTGACAACTTGGTCACACTATATAAATCCATGCAACCGGTATGGATTTATATAGTGTGACCAAGTAATAGTTAAAAAAAAGAAAGAATAAGAATGGTGAAAAAATAAATAAATAAAGATTATACTTACCTTCTGATGGCCCCCGGTGTTTTCTCCGCTGCGTCCGGTCTGTTGTATGGGTCGCGGTGGTGAGAAAGGACCTGCCATGACGTCATTTAGTCATGTGACAGGTCAGGCGACCGCCGACGTCAGCAGTCGCGTGACCTGTCACATGACTAAATTACGTCATGGCAGGTCCTTTCTCACCACCGCGACCCATACAACAGACCAGACGCAGCGGAGAAAACCGGGGGCCATCAGAAGGTGAGTATAATCTTTATTTTTTATTTTAATTTTTTTTTTAACCTGTTCTATCGTACCTGGGTTTGGAGGAGAGTCTCCTCTTCTCCAGACCCGGGTACCATCCGCACATTGAACCGTATGATATCCGCATATGCACATGTAGTCATGCGGATGTTAAGCGATTCAATGCAAGTCAATGGTGGCGATTACGCTGCGCGTCCGCAAAATTAATGGACATGCTGCGTATTTTTCCGCAATGATAATCCGCAGCGGAAATTTCCACAGCATGTGCACAGCACATGCGGATTATCATTGGTGACCATGGGGAACGTATTACCAAGCATTTAAGCACTTTTGCTGTAGAAATTCCGTGGCAAAAACGCTTGAAAAATGCATAGTGGGCACGCAGCCTTAGCGAAGTGGAACACTTTCTGTTCAACACAATTGACTTACTTTTGATTCTCAGATGGTCGGTCAGCATAATTGTTTCACACTGCCATCATCTCATTGCTTAGTTTAAATAAATTTTAATTTTGAATGCAGCTTTGCTTGTGACTGGATTATAAGGCTATATTCACATGTTGCGTTTTAGCTATGCATTTTTGCTGCATTTTTTTAATGCAAATTTCAAGTTGTGTTTTACAGTAACAGCAAAGGCTATGAGATTTCAGAAATCTCATGCACACACATTGTTTTTTTTTTTCCTGACTGATTTGGCAAACCGCTGCTCCGTTTTTGCAAAATGCAGCATGTCACCTTTTTCGGCGTTTTTTTCATCAATTTTTTCACCCATAGAGAGCAATGGGTAAGTGCAAAATTGCAGCAAAAAATGCAAGTATCGAGTTTTGCTGCGTTTTTGGTGCTAAAACCTGAGGAAGTTGAATTGTTTTTTTTTTTTGCATTAAACTTTATCAGCATGCACAAGAGACATGTGTACCTGACAAAAACTCAGCAAAACCTTCTTTTTTGTAAGCAACTTCTTTACTGCCAAGAGAACAGGTTTTGCCTGCAGAAAAAAAACAGCAAAAATGCAATGTGTGAACATAGCCTAAGACTGAATAAGTCGAACTAAGTATTTGCACAGTTACTGTGAATGATATCTATATTTAAGCGATCTGGTAAAATACAACAGAGGAGGCAAAAATCCTGATTTGATTATTAGAACTTATTTTTTAATAAAATGTCCAGTCATTGTGTTGTTATTCTGGTTTCCTTCATATATTATTATTTATTTTTATTTTATTTGCATATATGACACTTAATATCTTAAATGTTAAAACTGTTATTTATTCTTCATTTTGTCATTTAAGGTCTAGACCCCCCTCCTCCAACCTTTTTATAATCAATTATCTCATGCGTTGAATGTGCGCCGCGCAGGTTTTCTCACCTTCTACAATTTGGGTGCTTTGCCCATCCTTTGTGTGACTGATCGGAGCCTTTAATGAGGGTGTATAGTAACCCTCATAGAGACAGCTGAGTATTTCAGGCCTGATGACCCCTGATATTCCTCATGCTCAGCCTATCTCCTTCCAATTGTTTCATCAACTACAGGACTGTCTGCTAACACCTGACAAGTGACAAGCTGCAGCCTCCCGCTGACTAGATAATCAAAGTCTTGTCAGAGCTGTCAATACCCTGCAGATAGGATAGGACAAAAAAAGAGGCAAGGATTCTAGAGAAACTAGAGTGTTTTACAAAAATACCATAGATTTCCTTCATAGGCTGCATGTAACATTGTGTTCTACCGGATACAGATAAAACACCTTGTTCTCCTGCCCACATATACCATGGGGTGAATGAGAATTAGATCCCCCAACTTGCTTTTGGGAAAAAGAAGTGTATTAAAACTGTTACATCTGCTGTTATTGTAGCTTACTTCACCTAGAGGCCTCAATATACAGTGTATAGACCAATTTAGCTCTCTTCAGTGTCTTAAAGTGAAGGTCCACCAGGGAATAAAGTAGAGAGTTCTTATCTTCTAATATCCCCAATCAACAAAAATGCAATGACTTTCTCATACAGTCTGATCTTTCTGGTCCAGTATCCCACAAAAGTAACAAGAGATTGGGAAATGATCAATCATTGGCTGATCACTCCCCTCTCCAGATTCAATACATTCACGAAGAAGAGAAGGAAATGCTCACTAAGTCATAGAGGAACACAGGAGTAGTAACTCCATTTATTTGGGGCTCTTGATGAAAATATAGGCCAGTGTCTAGAGTTTTAAGCTACAGACATTGTGCCCTGCATGCAAATTATAGCACTATTGTAATGCTGCCAATCAGAGTTGTGAATGCAGACAAGTATTAATTTATTAATTCTGCAGTAGCAAATGTGATTGCAACGTGATGAAGATGCTGTCATTTGCACAAATGTCATGAACATGTCTGGACACTACCTTTTGTTTTTTAGCAGAAGCAAGGGCTACTGATTTTCTTAGAGAGATTCTCTTTAACAGGGTTTTCTCCAGATCAATCTTCAGGAGAGCTGAAGAAAGTTTGGCTGTTGAGCTGCTGGCCCAAACTGCCTTTTCCAGTGTTGCTAGCAGAGGAAACTTTGTCTCTTCAGGTCTGGGGGTGCGCAGGGGAAATGAAACTGGGATCCAGTAATGCAGCCAGATTCAGTGCAGCATTTGCAAACTCTATAGCAAAGAGCTTGCAGGTGCTGCGCTCCTTGCTTGGAAGATTTGCCACTGCTGATAGACTGCAGAAGTGTCCGGTAATCTAAGCAAAGTGCATTCAATTATACTGTTAGAAATCTTTCTATTCCTGAGAAAGAAGAGGATTTTTAATGGCAAGTAAATCGGAAAGTTCGAAGCAGCCTTACCTGGCCCGGTGTCAGCCCCTGGGCAAGTGCCGGGGCCCTGAGCAAGCAGGGGGGCCCACTCGCCATTGGGCACCCCGGCGCGCTCTGGGGCCCGTGAGTGGAGGAATCCGGTGACAGCGCCCGCTAGTGGGCCCACCCCGCTTGTTCAGGATCCCGGCATTATGCTTACCTCTCCTCGTGCCTCCGCAGGTCCTGTCTTTTCCGCGTCTCTTGACTGTGATGTCTCAGGTCACAGGGCGTGATGATGTCTTTACAGCGCGCCCTCTGCTGAGAAGTCACAGTGCAGAGAGCGGGAAGAAGCATTCTATGGGGCCCATCCTGCATGGGGCATTATATGGGGGCCAGTATTTTGTATGGAGCATTATATGGGGGTCAGTATACTGTATCGAGCATTATATGAGGCCCATCCTGCATGTAGCATTATATGTGGGCCAGTATCCTGTATGGAGCATTATATGGGGGTCAGTATACTGTATCGAGCACTATATGAGGCTCATCCTGCATGTAGCATTATATGTGGGCCAGTATCCTGTATGGGGCATTATATGGGGGCTAGTATTCTGTATGGAGCATTATATGGGGGCCCGTATCCTGTATGGAGCATTATATGAGGCCCATCCTGCATGTAGCATTATATGTGGGCCAGTATCCTGTATGGAGCATTATATGGGGGCTAGTATTCTGGATGGAGCATTATATGGGGGCTAGTATTCTGTATGTAGCATTATATAGAGGCCAGTATCCTGTATGGAGCATTTTATGGGGGCTAGTATTCTGTATGGAGCATTATATGGGGGCCAGTATCCTGTATCGAGCATTATATGAGGCCCATCCTGCATGTAGCATTATATGGAGGCCAGTATCCTGTATGGAGCATTATATGGGGGCTAGTATTCTGGATGGAGCATTATATGGGGGCTAGTATTCTGTATGGAGCATTATATAGAGGCCAGTATTCTGTATGGAACATTATGTGGGGCCCAGCCTGCATGGAGCATTATATGGGGACCATCTTGCATGGAGCATTATATGGGGTCCAGTATCCTGTATGGAGCATTATATGGGGTCCAGTATCCTGTATGGAGCATTATATGGGGGCCAGTATCCTGTATGGAGCATTATACTGGGTCCATTATTCTGTATGGAGCATTATATGGGGCTCATAGTACTGTATGGGGGACTACACTGTCCGGTCTCCACTGTGTGCTGCGAGGATTCGCTGGTTTCTGAGCTATTTTAGAATTTACAATACATATCAATCATGTAATGTATGAAGTACGTGAAATCTTTGGCATTGTACTATACCTATATTTCTCTGTCTTATCTTTGCATCATGAATTGTGGTATGTGTTAAAGGGGCCCACTGAGACTCTTTCGCCCAGTGCCCACGAAAACCTGGAGCCAGCCCTAAGCCTTACCAACACCAAGTCAGATAACAAATGCGCTAGCAGGATGCAGCAGACCCCCATGATAAAGACAGGGGAAGCACAGGTGCAAAATACTGATGCAATCAGCTACTTACAACCTACCAATTCAAGGAAGGGGTGGCTGCCTGGTATTAAAAATGCACACAGATGAGGCCAAAATATCAACCAATATCTCATGGAATGTATTTTATACATTATTTTTCATCTTTTTATTGCACTTTTTTTTCATTTTTATGCAGGATGCAGCCAGGCCCTTTTATAGTTTAATAGTTGGTAGTGATGAGCAAGCATGCTCGCTACCTATTGGTGCTTGCCCGAGCATCTCACTGCTCGAGATCCTCGGCGCTCGCCGAGTATTTCCGGGGTTGCCCGGCGGGAGCTCGGGTCCCCTCCCTGCATGTTTGGTGCTCTTTACAGAGCCAATGAACATGCAGGGATAGCCTGCCACTCACTGTAATGCCGCAGCCATGTTGGTTGTGGCATTACAGTGATTGGCTGGCTGCACAGCGTCATCAGGCCTATATCAGACCTGGCGCCGCCAGTCACTCCGGAATCAGACAGTGTAGGGAGAGCTGCTGCTGAGCTAGGGAGAGATTTGCTTGTTTCTAGTTAGTGTAGGTGTACCAAACTATATTAGAGACACATATGCATCTCAACAAACAGTCCTTCTGAGGACTAATCCATATGCAGAAATATCAGTCAGGTAGTGTATATAGACAGGCAGGCTGGGTATATAGCAGACAGCAGTGCACAAAGCACAAGAGGCTCTATTCCAGTTTTGTCTGCTGCTGCTGTTAGATATTTCTAGAAATAGGCCCAGGTCTCAGGGGGTAGGAATAATTTTTTTGGATCTTAATCCTCATTATTTGCTTAAAAAACAATCCAGAGAACACCGTTGTTCTGCGCCATTTGCTTGTTATCACTGCAGAATACAGCCAGATCCTTTCCATATTACAGCGCTAAAAATCCAGCTATTTAAAACTGTGGTTTGTCTGTCACACGGATCACATATAATTGCGCTGAAAATACTGCCATTTCTGGCCTCCATTAAAAATTTGTTTCAGTGTGTCAGTGAAGCAATTGACACCAGTTTGCTGTTCAAAATAGTTACCTACAGGCCAGGTATTTAAAATTGTGGTTTGTCCGTCACACGCATAACATATAAGTTCACTCCAAATTCAGTCATTTGTAGTGAGCGTGGAAGATACTGTCCTCCATTTAAAATGTGCAAGGCACGTGGCAAGGGACGGGGAACTGGACGTGATCGTGATGGTGCATGCAGAGGCCGTGGCCATGGGCAAGCTGGCTGAAATTGTGCCACAGCAAACACCCACATCATCTCGCTCGAACTTCCTGCCCCAATTAATAGGGGGCCATAGAACACCACTATTGAACACAGAGCAGATTATTGGTTGGATGGCAGATACTGCTTCCAGTCACTTAGCCATTACCACCACCACCCTGTCTTCCACACGGTCAAGTCTCAGTAGCTGTGAGTTTGGACCGCATATTCCTCACCCTGAACCTCCTTCCTCCCACCATGCCGAGTGTGACTTGCCCCCTGGGCCGTGGGGTGCTCTATGCCGGGTTGGTCATTGCTAGGGGAGATGTCACAGTGGCGGTGACCCAGTCCGTGACCCAGGGTGGTCAATCAAAAGGGGAATATTTACACGGGATTTATAGTTTTTATATACAGTTCGTGACGCCACCTGTGGTATGCGGCTAAAGGGACCCGCCGCTGCAGGGCAGGTCCTCTGGAGCTGGTGTAAATGCAGCAGAGTTGGGTTAGCTCTCCACAGGTAGAGCTTAGCTCCAGGGTGTTGCTGAGTTATTATGGATATTGCTGTGTAGTGCAGGGGGTGATGGCGCAGCAATAACTTCACAGAGACCGTGGGGTGCAGTCTTCAGAGTTTACTCACAGTTGTTAAGTTCCTCAGGTTGCACTGTCCAGCTTACAGCCTCCCACGTCGCGCTGCGTTCACCAGGCAGAGGTTCAGCAAACTCCCAGGTATTTCAAGAGTGCCTGACAGGACCCCGTTCTATATGACCTTCTCAGCCGTCTTACTGCGCTGGCCCTCACCCTTCTTGCCCTGCGCCTCGCCAAACAATGTCCCAAGCCGGTATCCTCGGATCTTTCTGGGCAACCTGGAGTTCCCTGGATCCTACGTGGTTACCTTTTTGGTGACTTGAGTGCGGATGTGGCAACTGCACCCTGAAAGTACAGAAGCCTCCGGTTTACAGTTGAACCTTGTAATTCTCACTGGTCAGGGGCCGGTCCCCTCTGCGGCTTGATCCCTCCACCGCCTGGCAGATTCGGGCATACGGGTGGCCTCCAGCACTGCCCGTACCCCTGGAGTCCCTTTCACTTTCCTGGAGCCTCTCTCCTGCTCCTCTCTCCTTCTCAGTCTCGGCCTCTCTCTCAGGCCCTCCTCCTGAGCAGAGCTCCTACAGAGCTCCTGCTCCCCTCAAACTCCACTGACTGACTGGCCTGTCTTTCTAAGATGGTTCCCTCTTTTATATCACTTCTAACAAGTGCTCCCCTGATCTACGTCCTCCACCCACACCCACTTCATGGTTCCCCTGACTTTGGTTCCCCCCACTCCAACCAGGATCAGGGCTCAGTAGGAAGCGTGACACATCTTGCCCTTCCAGCTGGTCTGGAGTAGTGTAGTGTTGGATGCAGGTGTTAGGGTCCTGGGCAGCACTCTATCCTTACCTGAGAGTGAGATACCACACCTCTGGGTGATATGCAGTAACTCTGTGGCAACTGAACCCTCAGGGTCGCCACAAGTGCACGGAGACAACTGATCCCACACTTGGACACTTAGAAGAGCTGTTCACTTTTCCATTTATAGATTCGGGCATCTTGCCCGGTCCACTTGAAGCGGGGAAGAGGAGATCGCATGTAGCGATACCCAAATATTTGAGCAGCCACGGTCACACGAAGGCGACAGTGGGAAATTGTCACAAAAGGTGGACGATGACGAGACACAATTGCCAGAAAGTCAGCAGGAGGACCAGGGTGCGTAAGTGGAAGACGAGGTGGTGGATGATATAGTAACTGACCCAACCTGGCAGGAGGACATGCAGAGCGAGGACAGCAGCACACAGGGGGAGGGAGGCAGAGCACCCCAACAGGCAGGAAGAAGCAGTGTGGTGGCCGCAGACACAAGGCAGGCAACCGTTCCCCATAACACCAACACGAAGGAAGTTGCCAGTACAACTGTTAGGTCTTCCGAGTCTGATTGTTTTTTAAAGACTCTGCCGATAACCCCAAAAAGGGCATTTGAACCACCTGCCAGGCCAGCATCAGCAGAGGTGGCAAAACGACCAGCCTGACCACCACCAGCATGATCAGACACATGGCAGCAAAGCACCCGACTAAGTGGGCCGAACCCCAGGGTCCAGGAACAGTGTCTGCAGGTGGCACCACTGTTTCTTCCGCTGTTGTGCATGCAATCCAATCCTCTGTCCATGGTGCATGCGAAGATGCCTCCTGCCCTGCACCTGTCATTGCACACTGTCTCAAGTAGTAGCATCAGGAAGCACGTCCATGTCCAAGCTCAGAGTTCAGTTGTCCATACCCCAGTCCTTGGAACGCAAACGCAAATATGCAGCCAACGCCCCACAGGCCACACTACTAAATTCCCACATTTCACGACTGCTTGCTCTAGAAATGTTGCCTTTTAGGCTCTTGGAGACGAAAGCATTCCGCAACCTGATGGCGGTGGGCATTCCTTGGTACTTGGTCCCCAGCCGCCACTATTTCTCCCGGTGTGCCGTTCCTGCATTACACAAGCACGTGTCCCAAAACATTAGCCGTGCCCTCAACAACGCAGTTACCAGGAAAGTCCACCTAACCACGGACATGTGGACAAGTGCTTGTGGGCAGGGACGGTACATCTCGCTGATGGCACACTGGGTTAACATAATGGAAGCTGGGATCCAGTCGGACCTTGCGACGGAACACGTCCTCCCGACAACAAGGATCGCAGGCCCTAGGTCAAGTCAGGTTGCCCCCACAGTATACAGCTCCTGCACCTCATACTCCTCAGCCTCCTCCTCTTCTTCAACCTCCATTTCCGAAATGACCACTGCAGCACTGCCTCAGCCAAGCGGCAACAGGCTGTGTTGAAGCTAATATGCTTAGGTGACAAACCGCACAATGCTGTAGAGTTGTGGACAGCTCTGAAAGAGCAGGCAGATCGGTGGCTCACACCGATGAACCTACAGCCAGGCATGGTCATGTGTGACAATGGCCAGAACCTGGTGGCGGCTCTGAGTCGAGGCGAGCTCACACACGTACCATGCCTGGCCATGCCTGACCCATGTGCTTAACCTCGTGATTCAGCGATTTCTCGCAGCTGCCACATCCGCTTGTCAAAGTACGCCGCCTGTGTGCCCATTTTAGAAAGTCAGCTACAGCTTCCGCTGCCCTTGCTGTGCTTCAGCAGCATTTGCAGCTTCCGGCTCACAGACTGGTGTGTGATGTCCCCACACGTTGGAACTCTACACTGCAGATGTTGGGAAGGATTTGTGAGCAGAAGAGGGCAGTTGTTGAGTACCAGCATCAACAAGGCCGTCGGTATTCAGTTCAGACTCCACACATAAGACCTCAGGAGTGGACATGGATGTCAGACATATGTACCATCCTCCAAAGGTTTGAGGACTCCACCAAATTGGTGAGCGGCAATGAAGCTATAATTAGCGTCACCATCTCGCTTCTCTGTCTTCTAAAATGCTCACGATCAAAGAGGATGCATTGCAGGTGGAGCACGATGAGATGGAGCAAGGAACCATGCAGGGTGATTACACACAGCCCAGCCTCATCTCATCCCAATGTGGACTGGGTGACAATGAGGAAGAGGAGGAGGAGGAAGAACAGGAGCTAGTTTCATGCGCTGTAGACGGTACTACCTGCACAACTGTCATACCGTCTGTTCAGCGTGGATGGCCTGAGGACAGGGAGGAGGAGGAGAAGGAGGAGAGCATGGTCACTCGTGCTCTTGGTGAGGACACGGAACTCTTGCCTGTTAGTAGTCTGAAAAAACACAAAATTTGAGCTTGGTTTAAGCTGGTATACATGCAGCACATAAGTGCATGTTTCACAATGGCCATAAATCAGAAAAACCTACAAGAAGCAGAATGAAAATAAACCCTGCTGTAAACAAATAAAAATCAAGTGTATTTAAATAAAATAGGGTTCTTAGTAACACTGTTTTTGATCAAAAATAGTATGAAAGCTATTCCACCAGCGACAAGGTGAACCCATTCGGGATAGAACCTATTCTGTCTAATATTAAAAACCTTACCATGTGTCAAAGTTGACCTCTGTGTGAATAAGGGCAGACTGAGGCTCCGGTCCCAAAGTGGGAACACAAGCCAAGGGAAGCTTTTAAATGTGTTATACAGCTCTAGGAAGGAAGGCCACACCCAAGTTTGCCCAGAATGCAAAATATACAAAGAAAAAACCCAAAATTTGAGCTTGGTTTAAGATGGTATACATGCAGCACATAAGTGCATGTGTAAGGGGGAAGACCGGGGTGTAAGTGCTTTCAGAGCAAGAGATCCGGAACTGCCGGGGCCGTACCTCCTGTTGCAGGGGTGAGACAGACTGCGAGCACAGGAGTCATGTGACTGGGAAGTTGGGGGTATGTCCAGGGACAGAGCTGGGAAGTCAGGTGACCGGCGGACTCCTGGTGTGACTAGAGAGAGGAAGAGACGAGGACGTTTTGCGCGGGAAAGCGGAGCTGAGTCCTGCGCAGGAGAACAGTGTGAGAGGGTCCAGGCTCCTGGCTCGAGTACTGGGAGCAGGAGTCGGGTGCAGTGGACCGGAGGAGTCAAGCCCGACTATAGAGATAAGGGACACAGGGTCCGTGGAGCCGAGGCACGTGAGGTGCCGTGTTATGGACTAGGGGCTCAGCGGGTAAAACCGCCCGCTGCCGCCAGAAGACGGAGCATTGTTTGGGCGGGGAAGCCTGAAGAAATCATCACCTGCATCCGCTGGCAACTGCCTTGTGAGGAGCCAGAGTCAGCTAAGTGTACAAACTGACGTTTACAACCGATCGGCTCTGCTACATCTTGTCAGACTGTGAACTGTTAGTTGTAGACTTTCACCTGCTATTTCCCTTGTTTTCCCCGCATATTTTCCTTGTTACTCCCTGCGTGGAGATTGACCTTGTTCTTATAAACCCCCCCAGTTTATTAACCCTGTATTGGCTGCTCTGTGTTTCTGTGTCACTGCATCTAAAGTACCCGTGTTACACATGTTTCACAATGGCCATAAATCAGAAAAACCTACAAGAAGCAAAATGAAAATAAACCCTGCTGTAAATAAATAAAAGCAAGTGCATTTAAATAAAATAGGGTTCTTAGTAACACTGTTTTTGATCAAAAATAGTATGAAAGCTATCCCACCAGCGACAAGGTGAACCCATTCGCGATAGAACCTACTCTGTCTAATATTAAAAACCTTGCCATGTGTCAAAGTTGACCTCTGTGTGAATAAGGGCAGACTGAGGTGTTGCCTTTCCCATGACCCTCGCGTTCTCAAAATTTTGAGTGACAGTCATTACTGGTTGGTGACACTTCTAGAGAACTTTATATCTCTTATTCCTGAGGCGGACAGGTCTACAAAAATGTGGCAGTACCAGAAGGCCCAATTTGCGGAACTATTAAAAAAATTCCCATCTGAAAACGCTGGTGGCAGAGGTCATAGTTCGTTGGACAACCAAGGACTCCAGGCGAGAGAGACACAACTCCAATCCAGCAGAGGCAGGGGAACAATGTCAAAGTTCTGGGAGATTTTTCTCAGCCCCTCCCATTGCACAAGCCCTGAGTCGCGGGGTACTCTCACAAGTAATGCAAAGTTTGGGAAGATGCTGAGGAGGGAGTACCTTGCCGATTGCACCAACATCCTCCGTGATTCCTCTGTGCTTTATAATTATTGGGTATCCAAGGTGGATACGTGGAATGAACTGGCTCTCTACGCCTTGGAGGTCCTGGCCTGCCCTGCCGCCAGCGTTTTATCAGAGCGGGTTTTTAGTGCCGCTGGTGGAATTATAACTGATAAGCGCATCCGCCTGTCAACTGAAAATGCTGACAGGCTGACTCTTATGAGTCAGGGCTGGATTGGGCCAGACTTCTCAACACCACCGAATGATAGCAGCGTAACATAAACTCAAATCCAGTGTCTTTTTTTGGGACTTAGTGCATGGGAATTACAAGTATAGGAGACCCGCTCCTTTCTAATGGGAACATTTTTTTATGAGGCCCTCCTCCACGTCTCTTCCAAGGGGCATTTGAGTGCCTCCCAATTTTTGACAGCCCTTGCAATCACTGCATAGGCCAACACTATGGGAGACTCTCTCCTTTCTAATGGGAATTTGTTGTTACTGTGGCCCTGCTCTATGTGTCTTTAAATTCTTAATGGGATTTTTCCTAAATTTGGTCAGCCGTTGGACTCGCTGCATACCCTATATCTGTAAATGAATGACTGAAAAAACAACGCAGTAAACAAAATGCAACTATATATGGTCCAAATGAATCCATACTACTGCCAAAATTACCTAAAACTTGGATGGACCATCAAGTACATAATATTGGGGAGTCTCTGCATTGCAGAAAAAAGAAATGGCCATTAGAGTCCATTTAGAAATTATACAAAATATTTTTTATTCAACACATACATGTAAATTTCATATATATACAAGCAGTCCACAGTGAAGGAACATGATGCTGAGGACAATAATACAACTATAAAAACATGTGACACAGCGGCAACACGTAGCTAGCCTATTCAGCAGTATATAGAGAATTTATTTGTGACTAAGAGAGACTCAGAGAGAATTATTATCAACATTCATAATCCATATATCGCATAGTGCATAGACATAGTACTCTCATGATACCATTAACTCTTATATATAGAGTCATGCCAACCGGGATTCATAATCACAAGTCTCATACTGGATATGCCCTTGATAAAGATTTCTACCGAAACGCGCATCGGGGTGACGTGTACAGCGGTGCCGAGCTGCCAGTGGCCATCCTGGTAATTACTGCATCAATATACTCCATAAATGCCTGGTACATTTTTTAAATATTAGCATATCCAGTATGAGACTTGTGATTATGAATCCCGGATGGCATGACTCTCTATATATGAGAGTACTATGTTTTTGAGTCTTAAGAGTTCTAATAGAGTGCAAAGACCGAGTATGGATACCTGGTCGCCGCCGCCATAAGATTGTGGACAGCTTGCGCCTCCACGAGCCTAAAAGGCCACATTTCAAGTACAAGCATTTTGCAGTATAGTATTGCAGCCTGTGGGTGGGTGGGTGGCTGGCAGCATACTTGCGCTTGCTTGCATTCCAAGGAATGGGGTAGGGACAACTGAACGCTGCACTGGGACAAGGACATGGACAGTGATTGTTACAAGTCTGCAATGACAGGTACATGGCGGGAGACATCTTCGCATGCACCAAGGATCACTTATGATGGGCACACTTTTAGGCAGTGACCTCGAAGTCAGAGATGCTTCCAGGGGTCTTCCCCATGCTGTTCCCATGTCTTTTCAGCACTGTATGCATGTGTCTGATGATGTGTCACACTGTAACGGGTCTGGGAGGTGGAACCTCTGAGCAACTATACAAAGGGGCAGTCCTTGTAAGGAAGCGGGTGGCTCCCAGGGAAGGCGGGCAGGTAGTCACGGCAAGTGACAGGGACAGTCTCTGGGTAGAAGGGCAAGAGGTCACGGCAAGTGACGGGGACAGTCTCTTGACAGGCGGATGGTCACGGCAAGTGACAGCAGGGTAAGAGTCTCTAGACGGGCAGGTGGTCACGGCAAGTGACAGCAGGGAAAGAGTCTCTAGATAGGCTAGCAGGCAGGTAGCAGGTGAGCGCTCCCTGGTGAGCGGGCAAGAGTCTCTGGGCAGGCAGGTGGTCACGGGAAGTGACGGCAGAGCCTCCAGGTAGGCTAGCAGGCAAGTAGCAGGTGAGCGTTCCCAGGTGAGCGGGCAAGAGTCTCTGGACAGGCAGGTGGTCACGGCAAGTGACGGCCGAGCCTCCAGGTAGGCTAGCAGGCAGGTAGCAGGTGAGCGCTCCCAGGTGAGCGGGCAAGAGTCTCAGGACAGGCAGGTGGTTACGGCAAGTGACGGCAGAGCCTCCAGGTAGGCTAGCAGGCAGGTAGCAGGTGAGCGCTCCCAGGAGAGCGGGCAAGAGTCTCTGTACAGGCAGGTGGTCACAGCAAGTGACGGCTAAGCCTCCAGGTAGGCTAGCAGGCAGGTAGCAGGTGAACACTCCCAGGTGAGCGAGTAAGAGTCTCTGGACAAGCAGGCAGGTATCAGGCAGGTATCTGGCAGGTACTTCCTGGTCTGCAGGCGGACTGATCCATAGACAGACTGGCAGGTGCAGGTAGGCTGACTGTCGGACCACAGGATAGCAGGCAGGTAAGCAGATATCAGGCAGGTATCAGGCAGGTATCATGCAGGTATCAAGCAGGAATCTGGCAGGTGACTGGCAGGTAACTGGTAACGGGACCTGAGGGCTGAAGCAGAGTTGAAAGGCTTTGCAACAACATTGCTCGGGCACCTCCATTTTGGAGGAGGTGCCTTACATATGGTGAGGTCCTCCGGCCATTGGCCGGGGACTCCTTAGGACGACGCGCGCGGCCCCTTTAAGAGAGGAGGAGCGCGCGCGCCCCCTAAGCACAGAGGCCGGGAAGCAGCGCGCGCTGCCAGCAGAGCGGGAGGAAGACGCCGGGCACGGAGCGGAGAGGTGAGGGGAACGGCGTCCCTGCCTAGCAGGAGGCAGGGACGCCGATGCTACAGTACCCCCCCCCTTTAGGCCCCCCCTTTTTTAGGCCAGACAGAAATTTATCAAGGATGAGCGGGGCATGGATGTTCTCCCGGGGCTCCCATGTTCTCTCCTCAGGATCAAACCCCTTCCAATCCACTAGAAAAAAGGTTCTTCCTCTTACCCTTTTTGAATGTTCTCTACCTCAAACTCGTTTTCAGCGGAAACCGGAGCAGGAGGCGTACCTGTAGACTTGGAAAAAGAGTTAAGTATCATGGGTTTGAGTAGAGATACATGGAAGGAGTTAGGAATCCGCAAATTGGCCGGGAGTTTCAATTTATAGGCCACCGGGTTGATTTGTTTGATAACTTCCAGTGGGCCGATGAACCGAGGCCCTAACTTGTAGGAAGGAATCTTGAGCCGGACATATTTGGACGAGAGCCAGACCTTATCTCCAGGACGGAATTGTGGTGGATCCAGACGTCTCTTGTCAGCCTGTTTTTTCATCCGCTCGGATGACTGAAGAAGTGCGGATCTGGTACTTTCCCAAATGGAGGAAAATTCGTTAACGAGAGATTCCGCAGCCGGATTGTCCACCGAGGCGGAGACGGGAAACGGGATCCGAGGATGCTGACCGAAGACTACAAAAAACGGGGATTTGGAGGAAGATTCGCTCTCGTGATTATTGTAAGAAAATTCGGCCCACAGTAAAAGGTCCACCCAGTCGGAATGGTGAGCATTAACAAAGTGCCGGAGGTAACTGGTTAAAATTTGGTTGATCCGTTCTACTTGGCCATTGGACTGTGGGTGATAAGCAGAAGAAAAGTCCAAGGTGACCCCCAGCAGTTTACACATGGCTCGCCAAAAACGAGAGGTGAACTGAACCCCTCGGTCGGATACGATGTGGAGAGGAAGACCATGAAGACGGAAGACATGATGGATAAAGTCTTTAGCTAACTCTGATGCAGACGGGAGACCCGGCAGGGGAATAAAGTGAGCCATTTTGGAAAAGCAGTCAGCGACCACCCATATGACCGTACAACCGGCAGAGACAGGGAGGTCCGTTATAAAGTCCATAGCTATATGCTGCCACGGGGCAGCAGGTACAGGAAGAGGAAGGAGACGGCCGGCTGGCAGATGTCTCGGAACCTTGTTGCGGGCGCAGGACACACAGGCTGAAACAAAGTCTATTACGTCCTTGTGCAGGGTAGGCCACCAGTAATGCCGGGAAATAAGCTGGAGGGTCTTTTTCTGACCAGCGTGGCCAGCTAGCTTGGACGAGTGTCCCCAGTGTAGAACCCTCTCACGATCAGGAACAGTTACGAACGTCTTACCGGGTGGAAGACGATTTAGATTCTCGGGGGCCACCTGCATTACTTTGGTCGATGATGTGTTTAGGCTCCTCCTCAAGATCAGAGACCAAAAAGGATCGGGATTAGGCATCAGCTTTGATGTTTTTGTCAGCCGGGCGAAAATGAAGAATGAAATTAAAGCGGGCGAAGAACAAGGACCACCGGGCTTGGCGCGGGTTAAGTCTCTGGGCGCTCTGGAGGTAAGCCAAGTTCTTGTGGTCCGTGTAAATTATTACAGGGTGAAGAGCCCCCTCGAGCAGGTAACGCCACTCCTCCAGTGCCAGCTTAATGGCCAACAATTCTCGGTCTCCTATAGAATAATTGCGCTCAGAAGAGGAGAAGAGTTTGTAGAAGAAGCCGCAAGTTACCATTCTTCCGGATGACGACATTTGGGTAAGTACTGCTCCGGAGGAGGAGGAGGAAGCGTCGACTTCTAGAAAGAATTGTTTGTTGCCGTCCGGACGATGCAGCACAGGGGCGGAGGAAAAAGCTCGTTTTAAGGAAAGGAAGGCCTCCTCTGCTTCGAGCGACCATTCTCTGGGATTAGCGCCCTTACGGGTGAGCGCCGAGATAGGAGCAGTCCGGGAAGAGAAGTGCGGAATGAAAAGGCGGTAGTAGTTGGCGAAGCCCAGGAACCGCTGAATAGCCTTCAACCCCTCTGGTCGGGGCCACTTCTGGATGGCAGACAGTTTCTCAGGGTCCGTTTGTAGGCCGGTCTGGGAGATTATGTAGCCCAGAAACGGAAGCGAGGTCTGCTCAAAGAGGCACTTCTCATATTTAGCGTAGAGGTGGTTCTGCCTGAGCCTGAGCAGGACCTGACGAACGTCCCTCTGGTGAGTGAGAAGATCCGGAGAGAAGACCAAGATGTCGTCCAGGTACACCACCACGCAGGAGTAGAGAAGGTCACGGAAGATGTCATTGACCAACTCTTGAAAGACGGCGGGAGCATTACAGAGACCGAAGGGCATTACAAGATATTCATAGTGGCCATCCCGGGTGTTGAATGCCATCTTCCATTCATCCCCCTGATGGATACGGACTAGATTATACGCCCCACTGAGGTCCGGCTTGGTGAAGATTCTAGCCCCCCTCAGACGGTCAAATAATTCAGGAATGAGCGGAAGGGGGTATTTATTCTTCACTGTGATCTGGTTAAGGCCTCTATAGTCTATACAGGGACGGAGTGAGCCGTCCTTCTTTTTGACAAAGAAGAAGCCTGCTCCCGCCGGGGAGGTGGATTTCCGGATAAATCCCCGGGCCAGATTCTCCTCAATATATTCAGACATGGACCGGGTCTCAGCAGCGGACAAAGGGTAAATACGCCCACGGAGAGGAGTAGCGCCGGGCATCAGGTCAATTGGGCAGTCGTATGGTCTATGAGGGGGTAATGTCTCTGCTTCTCTTTTATTAAAGACGTCCGCAAAAGACCAATAGGGAGCCGGCAGGCCGGGTAGATTGGCTGGGGTAGGAGAAGGGCGAGCAGGATGAACGGGAACTAAACAAGTCTTATGGCAGTCCTGTCCCCAGCGGAGAACTTCTCCAGTCTGCCAATCAAGCACGGGTGCGTGTTTCTGGAGCCAAGGTAGGCCTAGCAAGAGGGCGTGAGAGAGTCCAGGCAGAACATGGAAGCAGATGCTCTCAGAGTGCAGCATTCCCACCTGCAGAGTTATGGATTCGGTGATGAGTTGGATGGGATGTGGTAAGAGGCCCCCATCCACGGCGGCGACAGATAAGGGTACAGCCAGAGGTTTGGTGGGAATGCGGTATTTCTCTACCAGGGACTGAGAAATGAGATTTCCGGCAGCTCCAGAGTCAAGTTGAGCCAGTTCAAAATAACGGTTCTCCCCGCAGATGATAGAGACCGACAGCATTAGAGATGGAGAGCGTTTATTTCTGTCTAGGGTGACCTCTCTGAGCGATCCGAGACACAGGCGTTTCCTGACCTCTCTGGGCAGGAACGGATCCGGTGCTCCTTACTGACACAGTAGAAGCAGCTCCCCTCGGCACGGCGTAATTCCTGACGGGTCTTGACCATCTTGGTCTGGTCGACCTGCATAGGCTCGGGTGAGTGCGCCGGAGGAGTAACAGAGGAAGTGACGGATCTCTGGAAGGTAGGGGCAAGGCGTGGAAACCTCCTCTCACGGGTGACCTCTTTGGTGCGCTCCTGGAACCGGATGTCAGTCCGGGTAGCAAGTGTAATCAAGTCGTCGAGAGTGGTAGGAATGTCCCGACCGGCGAGTTAATCTTTAATACGGCCGGACAGACCCTCCCAGAAGACGGATACCAGGGCGTCGTTATCCCAGGCAAGCTCCGAAGCAAGGGTACGGAACCGTATGGCATATTGGCCCATGGTGAGACTTCCTTGGCGGAGGCATAGCAGAGATGAGGCGGATGAGGTCCTCCGTCCTGGTTCGTCGAAGACCTTCCGGAAGGCCGAGAGAAAGGCTGGCAGATTGGACTCCAGGGGGTCTCCTCTCTCCCATAGAGGATTTAGCCAAGCCAGCGCCTCCCCCGTGAGATGGGACATGATGAAGGCTACTTTGGCTCGGTCGGTGGAAAACTGGTGTGCCAACAATTCGAAGTGCAGAGTGCACAGGTTAATGAAGCCCCGTGCCTGGCCGGGATCTCCGCCAAAACGAGGCGGGGCGGTGAGGTGGGGACCGGGAAGAGATGCCATGGAATTGATGGGCAGCGGCGCTGCCGGGGTAGGAGTCGTGCGACTGGAAGCCGGTCCCGAAGAAGTAGTCAGTGTGTCCAGGCGGGCGTTAACACTACGCAGGTGGCTCAGGATGGACTCCTGTTGGGACCTCTGACGGGACAGTTCATGGCATAGGTCCGAGAGCGAGGGAGCTTGGGTGCCACCGGGTTCCATGGCCCGAGCAAACTGTAACGGGTCTGGGAGGTGGAACCTCTGAGAAACTATACAAAGGGGCAGTCCTTGTAAGGAGCGGGTGGCTCCCAGGGAAGGTGGGCAGGTAGTCACGGCAAGTGATAGGGACAGTCTCTGGGTAGAAGGACAAGAGGTCATGGCAAGTGACGGGGACAGTCTCTTGACAGGCGGATGGTCACGGCAAGTGACAGCAGGGTAAGAGTCTCTAGACGGGCAGGTGGTCACGGCAAGTGACAGCAGGGAAAGAGTCTCTAGATAGGCTAGCAGGCAGGTAGCAGGTGAGCGGGCAAGAGTCTCTGGACAGGCAGGTGGTCACGGCAAGTGACGGCCGAGCCTCCAGGTAGGCTAGCAGGCAGGTAGCAGGTGAGCGCTCCCAGGTGAGCGGGCAAGAGTCTCAGGACAGGCAGGTGGTCACGGCAAGTGACGGCAGAGCCTCCAGGTAGGCTAGCAGGCAGGTAGCAGGTGAGCGCTCCCAGGTGAGCGGGCAAGAGTCTCAGGACAGGCAGGTGGTCACGGCAAGTGACGGCAGAGCCTCCAGGTAGGCTAGCAGGCAGGTAGCAGGTGAGCGCTCCCAGGTGAGCGGGCAAGAGTCTCTGGACAGGCAGGTGGTCACGGCAAGTGACGGCCGAGCCTCCAGGTAGGCTAGCAGGCAGGTAGCAGGTGAGCGCTCCCAGGTGAGCGGGCAAGAGTCTCAGGACAGGCAGGTGGTCACGGCAAGTGACGGCCGAGCCTCCAGGTAGGCTAGCAGGCAGGTAGCAGGTGAGCGCTCCCAGGTGAGCGGGCAAGAGTCTCAGGACAGGCAGGTGGTCACGGCAAGTGACGGCAGAGCCTCCAGGTAGGCTAGCAGGCAGGTAGCAGGTGAGCGTTCCCAGGTGAGCGGGCAAGAGTCTCTGGACAGGCAGGTGGTCACGGCAAGTGACGGCCGAGCCTCCAGGTAGGCTAGCAGGCAGGTAGCAGGTGAGCGCTCCCAGGTGAGCGGGCAAGAGTCTCAGGACAGGCAGGTGGTCACGGCAAGTGACGGCAGAGCCTCCAGGTAGGCTAGCAGGCAGGTAGCAGGTGAGCGCTCCCAGGAGAGCGGGCAAGAGTCTCTGGACAGGCAGGTGGTCACAGCAAGTGACGGCTAAGCCTCCAGGTAGGCTAGCAGGCAGGTAGCAGGTGAACGCTCCCAGGTGAGCGAGTAAGAGTCTCTGGACAAGCAGGCAGGTATCAGGCAGGTATCTGGCAGGTACTTCCAGGTCCGCAGGCGGACGGATCCATAGACAGACTGGCAGGTGCTGGTAGGCAGACTGTCGGACCACAGGAAAGCAGGCAGGTAAGCAGATATCAGGCAGGCATCAGGCAGGTATCAAGCAGGAATCTGGCAGGTGACTGGCAGGTAACTGGTAACGGGACCTGAGGGCTGAAGCAGAGTTGAAAGGCTTTGCAACAACATTGCTCGTGCACCTCCATTTTGGAGGAGGTGCCTTATATATGGTGAGGTCCTCCGGCCATTGGCCGGGGAATCCTTAGGACGACGCGAGTCCGTAAAAGTGGCATAATACCTCTGAAAATGTTGACGGCAGTGACCTGGGAGTCAGAAATGCTTCCAGGGGTCTTCCCCATGCTGTTCCCATGTAATTTGAGCCCTGTTCCCATCGATTTGGGCAATTTTTAGGCCCTCTGTAGACCGCTGGGGGGAGCCGCATGAAAAATGCTCGAGTTTCCCATAGACTTACATTGGGCTCGTTGCTCGGGTCGAGCACACGAGTATTCCAATTTGCTCGACCCTAGCAACGAGTACCCGAGTATTTTAGTGCTCGCTCATCACTAATAGTTGGTTGAGGGAACTGTGGTGCCTGTGACTCGCCCCCTGGGCCGTGGGGCACTCGGAGCCAGGCAATTGGGAAACGATGGGGGTAGTAGTGGCAACCCTGTTCCGTGGCTCAGGGTGGTCTGACCAATGGTAGTCTGCTATGTGCTGTTCATGTTGTCCGACTACGCCACCCGTGGATTGCGGTTATTATGAACCGCCGCTGCAAGGTAATCCCCTGAGGCTGATGGTGTACACAGCTGAGGTTGTTTAAATCCCCATGGGAAGAGTGCAGCCCCAGGGTTGTGCAATGGATGATGGGGGTGATGGTGCAGGGAGTCCCAGTATAGGTAGTGCTGGAGAAGCGAGAAAGTACACAGACAACGTACTGCAATCCAATGTCTTTTACTCACAGTTCATGTGCTCCGGGTCACTTCTTTACAGGTAGTGACCGCCCGAGCCGTGCTGCGTCCACCAGGTGTGGGGCTCGGTCAACTCCCAGGCAGTTCAGAAGTCTGGCTCAGGACCCCCTTTTGTCCTTTCTCTGGCCTGCCTCACCAGTGACCCACTTTTGTCCAGCTGCCGCGGATCTGCGCGGGTAAACGTGGGCCCCGTTCCCCGCTGTCCTATATGGTGCCTTCCTAGCAGGTTTGATGAGGTGTCGCACCAATAAATGATCACGACCTCCGGTCTTTGGCTTAGGGTAGTTTCTCCTCCACCAACTTGGGATCCGGTACCCTTAATCTGCCTGACCCTTCACCCGGTATTCTCATGGGTTCTTAGGGTCCCTTCCACCTTCTTGTTCCTGAGTCCTTCTGTTTCTCTATCTCTCCTCCTTCTTTTCTGTTCCTTCTTCTCCTGTTCCTTCTTCTCCTGTTCCTTTCTCGGCCTTTTCTCTAGGCCCACTCCTGAGCAGAGCTCCTACAGAGCCTCTGCTCCCTGTCTTCTCCTCTGACTGAACAGACTCTGCTCTCACTCTCTCTTGCATCTAAGATGGTGCCCACCTTTTATACTTCCCTCTAAAGCATGAGCCCAGGTGACCAGCAACCAATGGGCTCCTACCTACGCTCAGGAACCGTCCCCTCCTGCTCCTACATCACTGGGTTTTCCTCCCCCCTCCCCACTCCAGCCAGGGACATGGTCTGTCGTGCCTGCATTATTGTCTAATGGGAGCACCGTTGAACTGTCCCTCGGAAATGGGGTGTGTGTGCTGTATGCAGCTACCTGAGCCCTGGTCCATACTCCATCCTTACCCGGGAGTGGAATATCACACCTCTGGCAGAGGTGCAATACCCCTGTAGCGGCCGAACCCTCGGGGCGCTACAGCACGTCCTCGGGCTGGAACAGAGCAAAAAAAAACAACAAAAGTACAGGATATGCAAAACTTTTTCAAAAACTTTTCACATTAGGAATCGGACGACAGTTCAATTTCCCTTATGGGAAACACCTTCCTCCGTCACTGTCAACACTATCGGAACTCTTCTGTCACATAAACATTATAGAAAACTTTCACATTCTTATTTAGCAGCATATAAAACTTATTCATATAAAACATTTTTAAGCAAAACACATTCTTTGATCCTGGCCGCGGTGCAACTTGCGACCAGGTGTTCATTCTTCTTTTAAGTGCCAAAACTTCAGCAAACTTTTAAACGTGAGGGACTCTCTGTCCCGAGGTAGACGTTGCAGTCTTGTTATAAAACCAGTAGGGGGCGCTTTAGGAAGCGCAACTATTTACAGGGGATTGGCCGTTCCCAGTCCTCGGCCGGTTGGAAAGGGGGTGGCTGCTCTCAGTCCTCAGCCAGGTTAGGGATGAGGGGCAACGTTCAAACAGGTAACAGTTCAATATTTGTCCCAATGGGGACCACATTTTCAAAACGGGAACAGTCCCAAAAACAGTTCCTTTACCCCGACGGGTAACTATTTACAGTTATGCGCTGCCATTTTTCAGTGGCGATGTCCTCCTTGCGCACCTTCCTCGGGATAGTCTTCAGACCCGTCCGGGACCTCTTGGCTTTCCTCGTAGCCGTAGTGCTGCAGTTCTTCCTCGGTAAGCCAATGGACATGGAGGGCGTACGGTCCTTTTGCGCCCTCGTGTCGGGTAAAGGTGACCACATCACCAGGGTAGAGGTCACGTCCACGGTGTCCCTCGGGTAGATGGTTTTCGACGTCCCTGCGGGTCACAAAGACGTCGCCGGCGGTTTCCGGATCTCTTATAAAGCCCCAGCCATTCTCCATGTGGAACTTTATCACGGTCCCGGTGGCTCGCGGACCGCGGGCGGCCCGGGGATCTTGACGGGCCCTGCGCTTCTGCTCGGCACTCTGGTCCTGGAGCCGCTCCTTTCTGACGCGCCTCTCTCGCCATTCCCGCTCAAAGGTCACCAGCTGCTGTTGGCAAGCCTCTAGACGACGGACCGCGTCCGCCCGGGTCTCCTGAGTGAACCCCATTAAGTTCTCACCAGCGGGGTCCCACTCAAATTGGGCGTCCTCTAGTTGTGGCTGGATGACTCTTACAGGCTCCGGAGCAGGTATCAGGGGCTCGCGCCGGGGCTGGATCTTCCATGGATGACCGCTGGTCAGTTCGGCCGGCCACTCCAGTGGCAGTCCATCTGGACCGGTGTGCTGGGCAAACAGGTCCGCGCCCAGCGGTGGTATAGCGGAGGACCTCGATTTGGGAGCAGCGCCCGGGGGCACTCGGCCTTGCGACCAGTCCGGGGGTCTTCTGGTTGTGCCCGGTGGCGGCTCAGTCCGGGAAGGGGGCGCTGGTTGGGTAACAGCGCCCGGGTTAACTAGGCTTTGCGACCAGGCCGGTGACGCTCCCCTCTTTACAGCGCCCGGGGTCAAGGGGCGTGGCATGGCTGCGGCGCTCGCCGCTTGAGGCCTAGCTGGGAGCAGTGGCGGCTCGGCAACAGGTGCGGTGAGTGGGGCTTCGAGTTCTGCGACGGGAGGCTGGGGCAGGCTTGCAGCTGCTGGGCCTGGGGTGGCAACGTCCCCTGTACTTGCCTCGGTCCTCGTGGCTCCCTCCGCGACGCCGTCTCCGGCCCTCACTCCTCCTTCACCGTCCTCAGAGGCAGGCGTACTCCGGGGTGCGGGTGATGCCTGCCGCTGGCGGGCTCCAGCCTTCCGGGCCAGTTCTTCTCTCCACCCGGCAAGCGCATCCCACTGCGCCTGGACCATCCTCCGATCCAGGTCCTACAGCGCAGCTTGCGCACGCTCCGGATCTCTAGGGAGCTGCGCCAGGATCTCCGCTAGGCTGCATGGCGGTTCAGCAGGCTCCAGGCCAAGGTATGGGTGCGGTTGAATCTTTCCTCCATTCCCGGGTGCGATCCGTCCAGACTGATCCAGACCGCGCCCTGCCCCACAGTTTTCTTCTCTTCCCACCCCCATGGTCCATACTCCATCCTTACCCAGGAGTGGAATATCACACCTCTGGCAGAGGTGCAATACCCCTGTAGCGGCCGAACCCTCGGGGCGCTACACCTGTCCTTGTGGGGTGCACTTATATAATGCTGGGCAACCGGCCGGATATAATAGAATGGGTGTCATCAGTAGGCTGTATATAAAGAAAACTTGGCACTCTTAAGACTCAATAGATTCTTTATAAAGTTTTAATAGGGGGATATAGTACATAAACCCAAACGTTTGGGTCACAATTGACCTTCATCAGTGTTACGGTATGGTGCGGCGAACGAGCTTGTGTAGGATAAGTATCCAAGTTGGTGCCATAGCTCCAGTGCGGTATGGTGCTGTGTGGGTGATCCTGGCGGTCAGAACACGGTGTCCACCGTTAGGTCCTTTTGGCTCGTTCACCACACCATACTGTACACTAATGAAGGTCAATTGTGACCCAAACGTTTGTGTTTATGTACTATTTCCCCCTATTAAAACTTTATAAAGAATCTATTGAGTCTTAAGAGTGCCAAGTTTTCTTTATATACTACTGGCTTCGGACCCTACTTGTGCACTAACTCACTCCAGGAGTGCGGTAGTTTTTGTATACTATCAATAGACTTTAAGCCAGACACTGTGCATCACATGTATCTGTGTGACTGGCGTCCTATAAAAGCCTCATCTATGTGCATTTTTAATACTACACAGCCACCCCCTCCATGAATTAGTAGATTGTGAGTGGCTGTTTGCATCAGTATTTTGCACCTGTGCTGCCCCAACCTTTATCATGGGAGTATGCTGCATCCAGCCTGTGCATTTGTTATCTGACTTGGTGTTGGTCAAGCTGCTTCTTTTTCTGTGATGTTTTTGAATTTTTGTCCTTTTTCTGTGAGCAGGGAATTGCAGAGTTCTTTGTTTTCACATATGTTATCATTTATCATATTGAGATGATCCATTTTAAGGCTCATGCACATACTGGTCCTGTGCATTGACATATGGAGTCACTGAGGGGCTATACGGAGCCTTCATGAGCAAATAGTCTACAGAATAATTCAATGGAATCAAGAATCCATGAGAAAACTTCTATATGCTTTTATGTATAAACAAAGGTCCACAAAAGTAGTATCTGAATCTTATAGACTCCGTCTCATGAATCTGTACTACAATTGGCTATAATTTGCTCATGCACATAAAATCTTTCTCTAGCGCAACAAGCTCAATATTTTCTGCAAACTTTTTATAGCATGACAGTAGTGATGATAACTTCATTATAGCAGTTGCAGTTGATAGAATGATATAAAAGTGTATTTGTCTCCAGATTTCACAATACAAACTGTACACATTATTAAATAGTTCTTAGACTTGACAAGGCTGGTGTACTTACTTTGAAAATCCATGTCACAATAACTGTATGATCCTCAAATCAAAATGCTCATTTTAATAATAGGCAAAGTTTCAAGAAAATGTATAGTTGGATTTTCAAATTAAGTACAACAGTCTGATCAGGTCTTAGAGATCTATGTATTAATGTATTCAGTTTCAATTCTGGTGACATGTCCACTTTATGCCGCAAGTACAATTAGTGCTTATATTTTCATTTACAATATGAAAGATATGCTGGGAAATTATATCAGGGAATGCAATAGCCCTCCCTAAAGAGAGATTTTTAAAGAGCTGATTTGCCAGTACTTGGAATTTTGGCAATTGACCTGATTGTCTGCGGTACCGCATTCCAGAGAACTGGTGCAACGCTAGGTATTATTAGAGACTTGAGTGAGAATTTTTAAGTAACAGAGGATTTTAGGCTTAGATCATTGACAGAAAGGAAAATGCTGACAAGGAGATGCACATAGATGAGGGAGAGATGTGTAGCACTGAAACGAGCAAATCCTGACCACGTCCATGACACGCTCCCAAGTCAGATAGCATGGTGATGTGGCACCCCAGGGGTCTGGTTGCCACAGTGGCTTTGCCTCCCTAAAAAGAGGTAATGCCATGCCTGGAAGCAAGCAGGGATCCCCTAGTCAGTGATACTAAACATGCAACACTTTCCTGGCTCCAGACCAGCAAGGGGAGTCCCCTCCCCTTGGCAACTGGGATCTGGGGGCGGGGTTAGTGAGTCTTAGTGTGAGGAGTTGAGTTTAGGACGTGAAGAAGACAAGAGCTAGGGACTGGAGCTGAGGTAGCTCGTCCTAGCTAGTGAAACACAGAGGACCGGACACCGGAGTCCGAGGCTGTGGGGCACTGAAGGCCCAGCAGCAGATACCGTAGGGCAGGAGTTTGAAGGTCTCCTGTCCCCATCAGACGTCCGGAGGCTCAGCGGCACAGAGGGACCAGCACCGCCACAAGGGAGCAGCGCATGAGTAAGGCCCGAGCTGCAAGCCATACGGGTGAGCACAGAACGTTACACTCAGGGACGTGGGCTATAGCCCAGCTACAAGCAGCAAAGCCAAAGAGTATAGTGAGAAGGGGAGGCCTGCAACTTCACCTGGCAAGGAGGACTCTATGTTTGCTTCCAGGCTGACCGGACTCTTACCTCTAGCCAGTACCCCAATCCAGGTTTGCCTAATTGTCATTAGTAAAGACCCTGAGACTGCACTATACTGACTCTGTGGTTATTACTGCACTACGACACCCTGCACAACCACCAACATCCACACTCTGCCCTGAAGCTAACTCTTCCTGTGGGGAGTCATAACATCCTTGCTGCAATACCACCAGCTTCAGAGGACTGTTCCGCAGCAGCCGCCCCTTTAGCCGCATTCCACAGGTGGCGTAGTCGGACTCTTTAATAAAACCTATACATATAAAGCCCCCCCTTGGATTGACCGCCCTGAGTCACGGACTGGGTCACCGCCACTTTGACTACAACCCCCAGAATCTACCGGCCCGGCACCGGGTACCCCACGGCCGAGGGTGCGCGTCAACTTTGGCGTAGTCGGCAGGATTTCGTGGCCGTTGCCACCGGGTACTGTGCGCCTTAAAGAACTGTGTCGCATACCGTGGTGAAGGTTCGCGCCAATTGCCGCTGTTTCCCGCCATTGTCCGCCATTTCTGAGTCGCCACGCGGGAAGAAGAGGGGCGTAACCGCTGGAAGCGCGCGAAGCCCAAGCCCCGCCTCACGCACTGACGCAGCGTCTGGTCCTGGAGGGAGGCCGCCGTGCCTGGAAGCATACGCCCTGACGTCAGACGCAAGGGGACGCCAGGTCCTGCACCGGGAACTGCTAGTCGAGCAGTTCTCCTCTTCCCGTCCGAGGGACCCCAACCGGCTCAACAAGCAGGAAGGTAGGCCGCGGTTCACTAGGGGGGAGGAAGACGCCCAACATGGAGGAGGTTCGGCCGCAGGCGCCGCCGCTGCCACTGTGATGCCGTTATCAATGCCATACATACCGGGGGCGACATGGTTGCCTAAGTACTCAGGAGAGTCGCACACCCTGAATGACTTTGAGGAAAGATTGCGCAGTTTGTTTAAAGTGTACCCCCTGTCTGAGGAACAGAAAGTCAGCATCCTCATAGGCCAGCTAATCGGTGCAGCCCAGAGAGAAGTGAAGTCCTGGCCAGGCAGAGACAAAGGCACTGTAAAAGAAATACTGGCCCGGTTGAAGGATACCTTTGACACCCGCACTGCAGCGGAAATTAAAATGAAGTTTTATGGGTGCAAACAAAGAGTACAGGACAGTGTACGGGACTATGCTCTTAACCTGCAGGAGGCGCTGCGGGCCATCAAACAGGTAGACCCTGCCAGTGTGCATGATGAGAACAGATTGCTAACTGAACAGTTTATTGAGGGACTCCTGTCCAGCGCTCACAGGACGCAGCTGCGCATTATGGCTCTGCAAAACCCTGATCTGGACTTTGCACAATTTAAAGACAGAGCCATCAGGGAGCTGCGGGAATCAACACCAGGAGGCTCTGCATCCCACCGGTGCCCAGCTATCACCTACCACCAGGAGGTGGCATCCTTTTCCCCAACACCTGTGGAGGCTGATGCGCAGACGCTGGACAATGACCCGTCTGCAGACCTGCGCCTCCAGGTCCAAGAGCTGACCAAAAGTGTGGCCGCGTTAAACAAAACCGTGCAGGCCCTGCAAGTGTCTCCCCAGGAAAAGATCGAGCTGGCTTACAGTCCAGATGACGTCCCGTGGCGATGACAGAAAAGGATTCCACCAATCAGAGGGAGGAACAGCGATCGCTACGACCAGGACGGACAACCCATCTGCCGCCGCTGTCAAAAGGCGGGACACTACGCAAGGTACTGTAATTTAAATGAGTGACACCTGGGGCAGAGGGCCAACCCCCAGGAGTAAGACGACCAGGCCCACAAAGTTGGCGAGACAAGTACATGGGAGGACGGCCGGTCCTACCTGTCGTGCTTGATGGCATCCCAATGAACGCGTTGCTGGACACTGGGTCCCTGGTGACCACGATGCCTTATGTCCTTTATAAGCAATACTGGACTGATTCAGACATTACTCGCTGTCCAGATGAACATCTTAACATCTATGCCAGCAATGGTCAGCCCTTGCCTCAGGTGGGGTATAAAGAGATGACCATAATAGTTGGCAAAGTAGAGTTGCCATCGCAGGGAATGATAATTGTTGATATTGATCGCCGAGAAAGTCATCCCATGATAACCTTAGGCACTAATGTTATAGAAAATCGTCTTTCAGAAATTATTATCTTGTTACAGCAGGTCGCGGAGACCGCCAGTTCCAGTCAGCAGCGGGTTTTGCAGAGAGAAATCAGAGCCCTGATGAGAAGACAACAGGTAGAACTGTCTGGTGGTGAAATTGGCAGTGTCAAGATGAGTGACCCATTCCCCATTGCCATGCCCCCTATAAGTGAAATGTTGATATGGTGTTGGGAAGCAATCGGTCTCAGGGGTCGAGATTACCAGGCCCTGGTAGAGCCCGTATACTCTGACAGTAGGCCCACCATTTTGACAGCCGTGGGGGTGGTCGATGTCCGCAATGGGAGTGTGCCAGTCCGCATCCTGAATTGTGGGGAGGAAGAGGTCCATTTACCCCGGTATGCTACCCTTGCTAAATTATTCACAGTTAGTAACAGCTCTATAAAGGCAATGGAACCCTTGCCTCCATCCAAACCGGTGGAGGATAATGGCTCTAAGGGACAGATGGAGGATTGGTGTCAGAAGCTACATGTGGGCATTGACTCCACCCCTCAGCACCAAAAACATGGAGTATACCGGGTGGTCCAGGAGTATGAGTGGATCTTCAGCAAACACCCACTAGATTTTGGGCAGGTAAAAGGGGTACAACACCATATTCCCACGGGAGATCATCCACCCATTAAAGAGTGGTATCGGCCTGTAGCCCCAGCTCACTATCAGTGTGCCAAAGGGATGTTACGGGAGATGAAGGAGGCTGGCGTGATAAGAGATAGTTGTAGCCCCTGGGCAGCTCCATTAGTTCTCGTCACGAAAAACGATGGTACAATGAGAATGTGTGTTGACTACAGGCAAATTAACCGCATTACACATAAGGATGCCTACCCGTTACCCAGAATTGAAGAGTCCCTAGCTGCATTAAGATCTGCTAATTATTTCTCTACTTTGGATCTCACCAGTGGGTATTGGCAGGTTCCTGTAGCAGAGGCGGATAAAGAAAAGACCGCATTTACAATGCCGATGGGCCTCAGCGAGTTCAACTGCATGCCATTCGGGCTCTGCAACGCCCCAAGAACCTTCCAGCGGTTGATGGAGTGCTGTCTGGGACACAAGAACTTTGAAACTGTCCTGCTGTACCTGGATGACGTCATTGTCTACTCCAACTCCTATGAAGACCACCTGAAGCACCTGGCAGAGGTGTTTGAAGCCCTAGCTGGATTTGCCCTGAAGGTGAAGCCGTCCAAATGCCACCTGTTGAAGCCCAAGGTACAGTACCTAGGTCATGTGGTAAGCGCCGAAGGTGTAGCACCAGACCCTGAAAAGGTCACCGTAATCAAGGACTGGCCAAGACCCTCCACTATCAAGGAAGTGCTGCAGTTCCTCGGGTTGGTAGGCTACTACCGAAGGTTTATCAAAGGCTTCACCAAGATAGCGGCACCCATGCAGGACCTCCTAGTAGGCCAGTCCAGGAAGGCCAAAAACCCGAAGCCTCCGTTCAAATGGGATAAGCCAGAAGACGAATCCTTCACCCGACTGAAGATGGCTCTCACAGGAGACGAAGTCCTGGCCTACCCCGACTATGGCCAACCCTTCATACTCCATATGGACGCGAGCAACGTGGGGTTAGGAGCGGTGCTGTCCCAGATACAGCAGGGCAGAGAGAGAGTAATTGCCTATGCCAGTGACTCGCCCCCTGGGCCGTGGGGTACCCGGAACCGGGCTTCTGTACGATGCTGGGGGTAGTAGTGGCAACCCGATCCCGTGGCTCAGGGTGGTCAGACCAAATTGTGGCAGTCTATAAATCAGTGCTTTAAATGTCCGACTACGCCACCCGTGGATTGCGGTCAGAGATAACCGCCGCTGCGAGGCAGACCGCTGAGGCTGGTGTTGGTGTGCAGCACAGGGATAGGATAACTCCCCACGGGAAGAGTGTAGCCTCAGGGCAGTGTAGGTGGATGCTGGGGGTGATGGTGCAGGCGCAGCAAAGATCACACTGAGTCCAATGGTGCAGTCCAGGGTTTTTACTCACAGTTGTTATCCAAGTCACTTCTGTCAGCAATGACTGCCCAAGCCGTGCTGCGTCCACCAGGTGAGGAGCCCGGTCAACCCCCAGGCAATTCAGGAGTATGGCACAGGACCCCCTTCTGTCCTTTCTCTGGCCTCTCGTGCCCCACCAGTGACCAAACTTCTGTCCAGCTACCACGGACCGTGTCGGGTAAGCGTTGGCCTCCGCTTCTCGCTATCCTATATGGCGCCTTCCTAGCAGGTTTGGCGGGGGGTCGCACCAATAAATGATCACGACCTCCGGTTCTTGGCTGAGGGATGATTTACCTCCACCAACTTGGGAATCCGGTACCCTTCCACAGCCTGACCCTTCACCCGATATAACGCGGGTTTGCAACGGTTGCTATCCGTTCTGCTCTCTTAGGGTCCCTTCTGCCTTCTTGTTTCTGGAGCCTTTCTACTCCTCTGTCTCTTTTCCTTCCTTCCTTCTCCTCTTTTCCTCTCTGGCCCCGGCCTTTTCTCTAGGCCTGCCTCGTGGAGCTGAGCTCAGGCTGAGCCTCGGCTCCCTGTCAGCTCTCTCTCTCCCTTCTGAACTCAACTCTAAAGATGGCTCCCACCTTTTATCTGTTTCTCTGTGTCTGAGCTCAGGTGACCTGCACCCAATGAGCTCCTTCCTGTGCTCCAGAAACCGTCCCCTTCTGCTCCTACACCACTGGGTTCTCTCCTCGCTCCCTACTCCAGCCAGGGACATGGTCATTTGTGCCTGCATCTGGGAGCACCGTCGAGCTGTCCCCCGGAAATGGGGAATGTATGTGTGTGTGTATGCAGCTAACTGAGCCCTGGTCCACACTCCTTCCTTACCTGGGAGTGGAATATCACACCTCTGGTTGAGGTGCAATACCCCTGTGGCAACCGAGCCCTCGGGGAGCCACACCAGCAGGAAGCTCGGGCCCACGGAAAGGAACCCCGATAACTACAGTTCCTTCAAGTTGGTGTTCCTCGCCGTAGTCTGGGCTGTGACAAAGCGCTTCAAGCACTATCTCGCCTCCTCCACAGACAATAACCCGCTGATGCACCTGGAGACTGCGAAGCTTGGTGCCCTGGAACAACGATGGATGGCCCGACTATCTAACTACGAGTTCATTATCAAGTATTGGGCTGGGCACAAAAATGCAAATGCTGACGCGCTGTCCAGGATGCCCAACTTGCCGGATGGGGGAGAAGATCTGGAAGAGCTGGAAGAGATAGAGATACCCGCTTTCCATCGTCATGGGGTAAGTCAGTGCTCCCATTGTGTGAAGAACAGGTGCTACGCCAATAGAGAGGTCACGTTCAACCGATTGCCCCACCATGGATGGGCAGAGACACAGGATAGCGACCCGGCTGTCAGCCTGGTAAAGGAGTTGCTGACACAGGCTGACTCGTGCCCTGATCCAGATGCTCCACAGGAGCCCAAACAGCTGTGGAAGGAGAAGGGCAAGCTGTTTATCTACGAAGGAAAGCTGTGTCGAAGAAGTATCAACTCCCGGACACATGAACTGGTCTGGCAGGTGGTAGTCCCGAAGCAGGATGCGTCAATGGTCTTAGAAGCGTACCACGATGGAGCAGGACACTTCGGGTGGAAGAAGTTGGAAGTCCTGCTACGTGAGCGATTCTACTGGGCTGGCATGAGAAAAGCAATCGAGAGGTGGTGTCGAGAATGCAGACCATGCAACCTGAGACGAAAAGACCGTGACAGCCAGAGGGCTCCCCTGCAGCCCATCATCACCAAACAGCCACTTGAACTGGTAGCCTTGGATCACGTGAAGCTAGCCCCAAGCAGGTCAGGCTATGTCTACGCTCTCACCATCGTAGACCACTACTCCCGGTTCCTGGTAGTAGTGTCAGTGACAGACCAGATGGCTCAGACGGCAGCCAAGGCATTTCAACAGCACTTCTGTCGCCCGCAAAGTTACCCTGAACGAGTGCTTACCGACCAAGGTCCAGCCTTCGAAGCAGAGGTGTTCCAGGAATTCTGAAACCTGTACGGCTGCAAGAAAATCAGGACAACGCCGTATCACCCCCAAACCAACGGGTTGTGTGAAAAGATGAACCAGGTGGTGATAGACCTGTTGAAGACGTTGCCCCTTGAAGAACGCAGCCTGTGGCCAGAGAAGTTGCCAGATCTGGTGGACCTATATAATCATATCCCGGTGAACTCCACCAACTGTACACCCGCTTACCTGATGAGGGCCAGACCTGGTAAGCTGCCCATCGACTTGGACATGGAAATCCTAACACCAGTGACAACCTCACCAGATGCGGATTGGGATACTGAGCGGCAGCAACAATACCGCAAAGTGCAAGACAGTGTTGAAAGAAGCCTGTCCCAGGCAAGACAAAAGCAAGAGAAAACTTATAATCAACACGCACCTGCTGTCCCATGGTAACCTGGAGAACAAGTCCTTAAGAGAAAGAGACGACTCCACAAATTAGATGACCAGTGGGAGGTTGAGCCATACACCGTCCTACCCTCAAACTACGATAACACCAAAGTGTGCCTCATCAGCAAAGATGGAGGAGAAACTTCAGCAGCAGTCTCAAGAGACCACTTGAAGATGTGTCCTGAGCAGTTAAAACACACTAAAGAAGATCAAGACAACCCTCAACCCACAGAAGGAGTGGAGGAAGTGGTCCAAACAGTACTCGGAGAATTTCCCCGGTCTTGGACGCAGGTGGACAATGCAATTGTAGTACCGATCCTTACCTTTCTCCAAGCAGCCTCACCGGAAGCTGCAGAAGTCCCAGAACAGCTGGAAGACCAGTTGGCCCCAGAGACAGTAGTTTCATCATCAGCAGACCAGGAGAATCAACCCTCTGCTAGCAGTGAACCTGTCGTACCCATGGTGAGCCAAAGAATTCGTAGGAAATTACCCAGCCTACCAGTGTTACCTCAGAATACCTGTAGTGTAGTTCACACTGAGCCCACCACACCAGGGGTAGACACACGAGACCAGGGTAGAGCAGTGACCACCAGTGTACTACGTAGGTCGACCAGGAGTACAAAGGGTCAGCTCCCTGCTTGTTGGAGAAATTAAAATGTAAAAGTTTAAGGTACAAGAGAACTAAAATGTATGCTGTATATAGTTACCCGTAAGGGTAAAGCAGAAAAGTTGTGTTTTCAAAGTGAATTGCAAAAGTTGGTCATGTGTGCATTTAGTTACCCAGTAAGGGTATAAAGACTTGTAGGTTATGGACGGTGAATAACCAAAGAACTTTCCATTGTAAGTAGTTAATAATAATAATAATAATATTATTTATTATTATAGCGCCATTTATTCCATGGCGCTTTACATGTGAAAAAGGGGTATAATACAAGAACAATTACAATAATCTTGAACACAATGTGACAGCGACTGGTACAGGAGGAGCGAGGACCCTGCCCGCAAGGGCTCACAATCTACAAGGGATGGGTGAGGCTACAGTAGGTGAGGGTAGAGCTAGTCGTGCAGCGGTATGGTGGAGCGGTGGTTACTGCAGGTTGTAGGCTTGTCGGAAGAGGTGGGTCTTCAGGTTCCTTTTGAAGGTTTCCACGGTAGGCGAGAGTCTGATACGTTGGGGTAGAGAGTTCCAGAGTAGGGGGGAAGCACGGGAGAAATCTTGTATGCGATTGTGGGAGGAGGAGATAAGAGGGGAGTAGAGCAGGAGATCTTGTGAGGATCGGACGCTGCGTGCAGATATGTACCGGGAGACTAGGTCAGAGATATATGGAGGAGACAGGTTGTGAATGGCTTTGTATGTCATGGTTAGGGTTTTGAACTGGAGTCTCTGAGCAATTGTGAGCCTTGAAGAGATTGACAGAGAGGAGAGGCCGGGGAATAGCGGGGGGACAGGTTGATTAGTCGAGTAGCAGAGTTTAGGATAGATTGGAGGGGTGCGAGAGTGTTAGAGGGGAGGCCACAGAGCAGGAGGTTGCAGTAGTCAAGGCGGGAGATGATGAGGGCGTGCACTAGTGTTTTTGCAGATTCATGGTTGAGGAATGTGCGGATCCGGGAGATATTTTTGAGTTGGAGTGGCAGGAAGTGGAAAGGGCTTGGATATGTGGTTTGAAGGAGAGTTCAGAGTCCAGGGTTACCCAAGGCAGCGAGCTTGAGGGACTGGGGAGAGTGGGCAGCCATTGACGTTGATAGATAGGTCAGTTGGGGGGGTTGAATGAGATGGCGGAAAGATGATGAATTCTGTTTTGTCCATGTTAAGTTTTAGAAATCTGGCAGAGAAGAAGGATGAAATAGCAGACAGACATTGAGGGATTTTGGTTAGTAAGGAGGTGATATCGGGTCCAGAGAGGTAGATCTGTGTGTCATCAGCATAGAGGGGATAATGAAAGCCGTGAGACTCTATGAGCTGTCCCAGGCCGAAGGTGTAGATGGAGAAGAGCAGCGGTCCTAGAACTGAACCTTGGGGGACACAGACAGATAGGGGGCGAGATGAGGAGGTGGTGTATGAGTGGGAGACACTGAATGTCCGGTCTGTTAGGTATGAGGAGATCCAGGATAGGGCCAAGTCTGTGATGCCAATAGATGAGAGAGTCTGTAGTAAGAGGGAATGGTCCACTGTGTCAAAGGCAGATGACAGGTCTAGGAGGAGGAGGACAGAGTAGTGTCGCTTAGATTTGGCGGTTAGTAGGTCGTTGGTGACTTTAGTCAGCGCAGTTTCAGTAGAATGGTGCGGTCGGAAACCAGATTGTAGGCGGTCAAAGAGGGAGCAGGAGGAGAGGTGGGAGGACAGTTCAGAATGGACATGTTGTTCCAGTAGTTTTGAGGCATAGGGGAGAAGTGATATGGGGTGATAGCTAGACACAGAGGATGGGTCAAGGGAGGGCTTTTTGAGGATGAGTGTGATTGAGGCATGTTTGAAGCATGAGAGGAAGACACCAGTTGTTAGTGACAGGTTGAAGAGGTGGGCTAGGGCTGGGATGAAGATAGTGGTAAGGTTTGGGATGAGGTGGGATGGGATTGAGTCAAGTTTACAGGTGGTGAGATGTGATTTGGAGAGTAAGGAGGAAAGTTGAAGGTGGTTTTGGAGGAGGAGGGTTGAGTAGGTGTGGGCAGGGGCTGTGGGGGCTTTAGGCAAAAGCTTTGTCTGATGGTGTCAATCTTCTGCTGGAAGAACAAGGCAAAGTCTTCGGCTGAAATAAGAGGAGAGGGAGGAGGCACTGGGGGACGGAGGAGAGAACTGAAGGTGTTGAATAGTTGTTTGGGGTTGTGAGACAGGGAGGATATGAGAGATGTGAAGTATGTTTGTTTTGCTGCAGTGAGTGTGGACTTGAAGGTAGTGAGGGACTGTTTGAATGCGATGAAGTGCTCATGGGAGTGGGACCTTTTCCATCTATGCTCAGCAACCCTGGAGGCCTGTCGCAGTTCTTTAGTTAGGCTGGTGTGCCAGGGTTGTCTGTGCACTTCAATGGGAGAGGTGGAATCCGCCATACGAAAGTGCAGCAGGAGAGGCCGTGTCGGAGGGGGTGAGCCAGGTTTCAGTGATGCCGAGGTAGGAAAGCTTGTTAGTGATGAAGAGATCGTGAATGTAGGAAAGTTTGTTGCAGACGGAGCGAGCATTCCATAGAGCTCCTATTAGTGGGACAAGTTGCACCACAAGACCACTGAACAAAAACCCGTTTGGCGTCGCTGAAGACGTGGTCCAACACCTGGATCATCAATGCCCTGCAGCGACGCCCTGGGCCTATGTTGAGGGTTTTCGGACGGGTCCCTCATGTTCAAATTGAACCTTGCTCCATGGAATGGACACCTGGTTGCAGATTATACTGTAACCTGTTAAAGACTGTAATGTTAATAATTTTCTATGTGCCTTGTTATTGTTATTTGTTACTTTTGAAAAATATTCTCAGTCCGGGAGTACTGAAATTAACTAGGGGGGAATGTGGCACCCCAGGAGTCCGGTTGCCACAGTGGCTTTGCCTCCCTAAAAAGAGGTAATGCCATGCCTGGAAGCAAGCAGGGATCCCCTAGTCAGGGATACTAAACATGCAACACTTTCCTGGCTCCAGACCAGCAAGGGGAGTCCCCTCCCCTTGGCAACTGGGATCTGGGGGCGGGGTTAGTGAGTCTTAGTGTGAGGAGTTGAGTTTAGGACGTGAAGAAGACAAGAGCTAGGGACTGGAGCTGAGGTAGCTCGTCCTAGCTAGTGAAACACAGAGGACCGGACACCGGAGTCCGAGGCTGTGGGGCACTGAAGGCCCAGCAGCAGATACCATAGGGCAGGAGATTGAAGGTCTTCTGGCCCCATCAGACGCCCGGAGGCTCAGCAGCCCAGAGGGACCAGCACCGCTATGAGGGAGGAGCGCATGAGTAAGGCCCGAGCTGCAACCATACGGGTGAGCACAGAACGTTACACTCAGGGACGTGGGCTATAGCACAGCTACAAGCAGCAAAGCCAAAGAGTATAGTGAGAAGGGGAGACCTGCAACTTCACCTGGCAAGGAGGACTCTATGTTTGCTTCCAGGCTGACCGGACTCTTACCTCTAGCTAGTACCCCAATCCAGGTTTGCCTAATTGTCATCAGTAAAGACCCTGAGACTGCACTATACTGACTCTGTGGTTATTACTGCACTACGACACCCTGCACAACCACCAACATCCACACCCTGCCCTGAAGCTAACTCTTCCTGTGGGGAGTCATAACATCCTTGCTGCAATACCACCAGCTTCAGAGCACTGTTCCGCAGCGGCGGCCCCTTTAGCCGCATTACACAGGTGGCGTAGTCGGACTCTTTAATAAAACCTATACATATAAAACCCCCCTTGGATTGACCGCCCTGGGTCACGGACCGGGTCACCGCCACTGTGACTACAACCCCCAGCATCTACCGGCCCGGCACCAGGTACCCCACGGCCCAGGGGGCGCGTCAGTGACGCTTTATTAGTTGAGCTTTACTCTAAAGACCAATTTACCTCTTTTTAAAGATATCCCAAATTGTATTAAGCTGCAGCAGATGAACATTTTACAGGTGATATCTATGGATAGTTGTGAAGCTTTACAAATTAGTGTCCCATACATTATAGAATAGAGCTTAACAGTGCTCTTTCTTTCTATTAATAATCTCTCGTTTTAGGCAGCACAGTGTTAATTTGCATAAACTACATATATAACTTGGCATGTGCTAATGGCAGTTGCAAAAATAGGTTTCTCATATATATATATATATATATATATATATATATATATATATATATATATATATATATACAGTACAGACCAAAAGTTTGGACACACCTTCTCATTTAAAGATTTTTCTGTATTTTCATGACTTTGAAAATTGCACATTCACACTGAAGGCATCAAAACTATGAATTACCACATGTGGAATTATATACTTAACAAAAAAGTATGAAACAACTGAAAATATGTCTTATATTCTAGGTTCTTCCAAGTAGCCACCTTTTGCTTTGATGACTGCTTTGCACATTCTTGGCATTCTCTTGATGATCTTCAAGAGGTAGTCACCGGAAATGGTCTTCCAACAATCTTGAAGGAGTTCCCAGAGATGCTTAGCACTTGTTGGCCCTTTTGCCTTCACTCTGCGGTCCAGCTCACCCCAAACCATCTCGATTGGGTTCAGGTCTGGTGACTGTGGGAGGCCAGGTCATCTGGCGTAGCACCCCATCACTCTCCTTTTTGGTCAAATAGACCTTACACAGCCTGGAGGTGTGTTTGGGGTCATTGTCCTGTTGAAAAATAAATGATGGTCCAACGAAACGCAAACCGGATGGAATAGCATGCCGCTGCAAGATGCTGTGGTAGCCATGCTTGTTCAGTATGCCTTCAATTTTGAATAAATCCCCAACAGTGTCACCAGCAAAGCACCCCCACACCATCACAGCTCCTCCTCCATGCTTCACGGTGGGAACCAGGCATGTAGAGTCCATCCGTTCACCTTTTCTGCGTCGCACAAAGACACAGTGGTTGGAACCAAAGATCTCAAATTTGGACTCATCAGACCAAAGCACAGATTTCCACTGGTCTAATGTCCATTCCTTGTGTTCTTTAGCCCAAACAAGTCTCTTCTGCTTGTTGCCTGTCCTTAGCAGTGGTTTCCTAGCAGCTATTTTACCATGAAGGCCTGCTGCACAAAGTCTCCTCTTAACAGTTGTTGAAGAGATGTGTCTGCTGCTACAACTCTGTGTGGCATTGACCTGGTCTCTAATCTGAGCTGCTGTTAACCTGCAATTTCTGAGGCTGGTGACTCGGATAAACTTATCCTCAGAAACAGAGGTGACTCTTGGTCTTCCTTTCCTGGGGCGGTCCTCATGTGAGCCAGTTTCTTTGCAGCGCTTGATGGTTTTTGCAGTTGCACTTGGGGACACTTTCAAAGTCTTCTTTAAATGAGAAGGTGTGTCCAAACTTTTGGTCTGTACTATATATATATATATATATATATATACAGTATATACACTGCTCAAAAAAATAGAGGGAACACTCAAATAACACATTCTAGATTTGAATGAATGAAATATTCTCATTGAATACTTTGTTCTGTACAAAGTTGAATGTGCTGACAACAAAATCGCACAAAAATCATCAATGAAAATCAAATTTATTAACCAATGGAGGCCTGGATTTGGAGTCACCCCCAAAATCAAAGTGGAATAACACACTACAGGCTGATCCAACTTTGATGTAATGTCCTTAAAACAAGTCACAATGAGACTCAGTATTGTGTGTGGCCTCAGCGTGCCTGTATGACCTCCCTACAATGCCTGGGCATGCTCCTGATGAGGCTGAGTATTGTGTGTGGCCTCCACGTGCCTGTATGACCTCCATACAACACCTGGGCATGCTCCTGATGAGGTTGCGGATGATCTCCTGTGGGATCTCCTCCCAGACCTGGACTAAAGCATCCGCCAACTCCTGGACAGTCTGTGGTACAACGTGACATTGGTGGATGGAGCGAGACATGATGTCCCAGATGTGCTCAATCGGATTCAGGTCTGGGGAACGGGCGGGCCAGTCCATAGCTTCAATGCCTTCATCTTGCAGGAACTGCTGGTACACTCCAGCCACATGAGGTCTGGCATTGTCCTGCATTAGGAGGAACCCAGGGCCAACCGCACCATCATATGGTCTCACAAGGGGTCTGAGGATCTCATCTTGGTACCTAATGGCAGTCAGGATACCTCTGGCGAGCACATGGAGGGCTGTGTGGCCCTCCAAAGAAATGCCACTGTGGCGCCCCTGAGGGTTCGGTCGCCACAAGGGGGGATACTGCAGCCTGTCAGCAGGTGTAGTGTCTCCTCACCCAGGTAAGGAAGGTGCACTGGTCAGGACCCTGAATCTACATTCAACACTACACACTCCTGACCTATGGGAGGCAAGTATGCACCATAGTGCTGCCTCAGCAGGATCACAAGTGAGGGGAACCAAAAGATAGGGAAACCATGTATTGGGTGAAGGGTAGAACACAGTTTTAGTTACACACATAGTTTCATATATAATAGCCAGCCATCTTAAGCACAAGGTTCTTTGATTGTGGTCTTTGCAGCTGACAGTGGCCTTGTGTAGGAGCCTGCAGTGTGCTGAAGATGCACGGTCCTCGTGCTCTGACCTTGACACGAGGAGCGGGAAGGAGTTAACAGTGTCTCTATCCCGGTCAAGTTCCCTTGCTTAAGAAGGTCGGGAGCTTTAGTGACAGCTCCACAAGCAAAAGGATCTCGGGGAGGATGCAGACGGAGCGGAGCACGCCACCTGTCCTCGCCTACCTGATCTATTCAGAGGGACTCCTGCTGCAAGAGGGGTACCGGCCCCCGACATCTAACTTTGCCACTTCACGTCTCTGTCAGAGAAGCCCGGTACTCTACAGTGGATCCCGTCGGGTGACAGGCTGAACGGAATTGCCGCCTTACCCAATATCTGTGCATAGTCCAGAGGGAGACCCAGCCTTTGCACGCACACACACAGGAGAGGTTCAAAGGGGACTGTTAGGAACACTCGGAGGGTCCTGATCGAGGTACCTGAATACCTTGTGTGCGCTGAGCCCTCATCCCTGGTGGCCACAGTGATCCGTGAGGAGCAGGGAGAAGCCTTGCCGCTGCCTAAAGAACTGTGAGTAAAAAACCTGGAAGACTATCCCTATGGCCTCTGGTTCCTTTATTTCTGCGCTGCACCACACCGCACCTGAGTGACCCAGGACTACTCTCCCCAACCTCCTGTCACATCTGCCCTGAGGCCCAGCTCCGCCTGTGGGGAGTTATAACATCACCTGCTGCCACTACATCCAGCCTCAGAGGACTGCTAGCAGCGCTGGTGGCGCATCACCAGACACCACAGGTGGCGTAGTCGATAATACCACTCAACCCTGAAAGCCCTTACATCCTTTTTAATGTGACGGCCCTGGGCACGGAACGGGTCCAGGCCACGGCTGCATCCCCTCAACATCTGACCCGGCTCCGAGTATCCCCCATCTTCCCAGGGCAGGGCTGCGAGCGTCACACCACCCCACACCATTACTGACCCACTGCCAAACCGGTCATGCTGAAGGATGTTGCAGGCAGCAGATCGCTCTCCACAGCGTCTCCAGACTCTGTCACGTCTGTCACATGTGCTCAGTGTGAACCTGCTTTCAGCTGTGAAGAGCACAGGGTGCCAGTGGCGACTTTACCAATCCTGGTGTTCTGTGGCAAATGCCAAGCGTCCTGCACGGTGTTGGGCTGTGACCACAACCCCCATCTGTTGACGTCAGGCCCTCATACCACCCTCATGGAGTCTGTTTCTAACCGTTTGTGCAGACACATGCACATTTGTGGCAGGCGGGAGGTCATTTTGCAGGGCTCTGGCAGTGCTCCTCCTGTTCCTCCTTGCATAAAGGAGGAGGTAACGGTCCTGCTTGTTACGGATCTGGGTGGTGGAACCTCTGTGCTGCGGTGCAAGGAGGGACCAGAGGGGCGTAACTAGGCATCAACTCGGACCGACCAAGGCCGTACGGCGGCTCAATCGACTCCGTGACCAAGGAAGGACCGAGCAGAGGGACCAGGTGCTACTCTGGGGACCCACCTTGTATGAGAGCAGGTGACTCCCACGGGTCGGAAGGCAGGGACTGACCGGTACAGCAGATGAACACGGCAGGCAGGCTGACGGGTGATCCGGCAGACTTACTGGCAGGCACGGCAGGTAACAAGCAGGAGCCTCCAGGTAGGCGGGCTGGTAGGCACGGCTGGTAACAGGCAGGTGCTTCTAGGTAAGCGGGCTGGCAGGCACGGCAGGTAACAGGCAGGAGCCTCCAGGTATGCTGGCTGGTAGGCACGGCAGGTAACAGGCAGGTGCTTCTAGGTAAGCGAGCTGGCAGGCACGGCAGGCAACAGGCAGGAGCCTCCAGGTATGCTGGCTGGTAGGCACGGCAGGTAACAGGCAGGTGCTTCCAGGTAAGCAGGCAGACAGAGCCCATAGACAGACTGGCGGACTGGACTGTAGAAAGACTGTCGGGCTGGAGAGTAGACAAGCAGGCGGACTGGACTAGTAGTCAGGCTGGCGGACTGGACTTGTAGTCTGGCTGGCGTGCTGGACTTGTAGTCTGGCTGGCGGGCTGGACTTGTAGTCTGGCTGGCGGGCTGGACTTGTAGTCTGGCTGGCGGGCTGGACTTGTAGTCTGACTGGCGGGCTGGACTTATAGTCTGGCTGGCAGGCTGGACTTGTAGTCTGGCTGGCGGACTGGACTGGTAGTCAGGCTAGCAGCGGGACCTGAGAGCTGAAGCAGAGTATCACACACAAAGCTACAACATTGCACGGGCACCTCCATATTGGAGGAGGTGCTTTTTATAGGGGAAGTCCTCCGGCCATTGGCCGGGGACTTTTTAGGACGCCGCGCGCGGCCCCTTTAAGAGGGAGAGAGCGCACGCGCCCTAAGCACAGGGCCGGGAAGGCTGCGTGCACCAGCAGCAGCTGCAGGGAGGCCAGAAGATGCCGGAGCAGGACCGCGGCGGTAAGGGGGACGGTGTCTCTGCCGGGCAGGAGGCAGAGACGCCGATGCTACACTGTTGCCGGGTTGTTGCCCTCCTATGGCCCCCTCCACATCTCCTGGTGTCTGCTCCATGCTCTGGACACTGTGCTGACAGACACAGCTACCCTTCTTGCCACAGCTCGCACTGATGTGCCATCCTGGATGAACTGCACTACCTGAGCAACTTGTGTGGGTTGTACTGTAGATACCTGCTCATGCTACTGTACCTCTAGGGGTGAGAGCAATGGCAAAATGAAAAAGTGACCAAAACAACAGCCAAAAAGGATGAGAACAGAGAAATGGTCTGTGGTCACCACCTGCAGAACCGCTCCTTTATAGGGGGTATCTTGCTAATTGCCGATCATTTCTACCAGTTGTCTGTTCCATTTGCACAACAGCAGGAGAAACTGATTCACAATCAGTGTTGCTTCACAACTGGACAGGTAGATTTCACAGAAGTGTTATTAAAAGTTACATTGTGTTGTTTAAGTGTATATATATATGTGTTTAATAAATTAATAAATTATATATATGATGCCAACCCCTGGGCCGTGGGGTACCTGGTGCCGGGCCGGTAGATGCTGGGGGTTGTAGTCACTGTGGCGGTGACCCGATCCGTGACCCAGGGCGGTCAACCAGAGGTAATATATATATATAGGTGATATAATGTCCGACTACGCCACCTGGGGAGTGCGGCTAATGAGGCCGCCGCTGCGGAACAGTCCTCTGAAGCTGATGGTTTGGCAGCAAGGGTGGTATAACTCCCCACAGGAAGAGTGTAGCTTCAGGGCAGTGTGTGTGGATGATGGTGGTTATTGTGCAGGAAGTCAATAATAAACACGGAGTCAGTGTGATGCAGTCCCAGGGTCTTTACTGATGACACTTTAGACAGGCCTGGACTGGAGTACTGGCTAGAAGTAAGAGTCCGGTCAGCCTGGAAGCAAACATAGAGTCCTCCTTGCCAGGTGGAGTTGTAGGCCTGCCGTTCTTACTATACTCTTTGGCTTCCCTGCTTGTAGCTGCGTTGTAGCCCACATCTCTGAGTGTAACGTGCTGTGCTCACCAGTATGGCGGGCAGCTCGGGCCTTGTGGGTGCTTGGCTCCCTCGTGGCGGTGCTGATCCATCTGTGCTGCTGAGCCTCCGGGCGTCTGATGGGGGCCAGGGGACCTGCAATCTCCTGCCCTGCGGTATCTGCTGCTGGGCCTGAAGGGTCCCACAGCCTCGGACTCCGGTGTCCGGTTCTTTGTGTAGTCCAGCTAGGACGAGCTATCTCCAGCTCCAGTCCCTAGCTCCTCTCTCTTCGATGTCCTAAACTCAACTCCCTGCACTAAGCTAAACTTACCACGCCTCCAGATCCAGTTGCCAAGGAGAGGGTCCTCTCCTTGCTGGTCTAGAGCCAGGAAGTGTTGAATGTATTGTGTACCTGGCTAAAAGAACTCCTGCTTGCTTCCAGGTATGGCATTACCTCTTTTGAGGGAAGCAATGCCGCTGTGGCAACCAGACCCTTGGGGTGCCACATATACAGTACAGACCAAAAGTTTGGACACACCTTCTCATTTAAAGATTTTTCTGTATTTTCATGACTATGACAATTGTACATTCACACTGAAGGCATCAAAACTATGAATTAACACATGTGGAATTATATACTTAACAAAAAAGTGTGAAACAACTGAAAATATGCCTTATGTTCTAGGTTCTTCAAAGTAGCCACCTTTTACTTTGATGACTGCTTTGCACACTCTTGGCATTCTCTTGATGAGCTTCAAGAGGTAGTCACCAGAAATGATCTTCCAACAATCTTGAAGGAGTTCCCAGAAATGCTTAGCACTTGTTGGCCCTTTTGACTTCACTCTGCGGTCCAGCTCACCCCAAACCATCTCGATTGGGTTCAGGTCTGGTGACTGTGGAGGTCAGGTCATCTGGAGTAGCACCCCATCACTCTCCTTCTTGGTCAAATAGCCCTTACACAGCCTGGAGGTGTGTTTGGGGTCATTGTCCTGTTGAAAAATAAATGATGGTCCAGCTAAACGCAAACCAGATGGAATAGCATGCCGCTGCAAGATCCTGTGGTAGCCATGCTGGTTCAGTATGCCTTCAATTTTTAATAAATCCCCAACAGTGTCACCAGCAAAGCACCCCAACACCATCACACCTCCTCCTCCATGCTTCACGGTGTGAACCAGGCATGTAGAGTCCATCCGTTCACCTTTTCTGCGTCGCACAAAGAAACGGTGATTGGAACCAAAGATCTCAAATTTGGACTCATCAGACCAAAGCACAGATTTCCACTGGTCTAATGTCCATTCCTTGTGTTCTTTAGCCCAAATTAGTCTCTTCTGATTGTTGCCTGTCCTTAGCAGTGGTTTCCTAGCAGCTATTTTACCATGAAGGCCTGCTGCACAAAGTCTCCTCTTAACAGTTGTTGTAGAGATGTGTCTGCTGCTAGAACTCTGTGTGGCATTGACCTGGTCTCTAATCTGAGCTGCTGTTAACCTGCGATTTCTGAGGCTGGTGACTCGGATAAACTTATCCTGAGAAGCAGAGGTGACTCTTGGTCTTCCTTTCCTGGGGCGGTCCTCATGTGAGCCAGTTTCTTTGTAGCGCTTGATGGTTTTTGCAACTGCTCTTGGGGACACTTTCAAATTTTTCCCAATTTTTCAGACTGACTGACCTTCATTTCTTAAAGTAATGATGGCCACTCATTTTTCTTTACTTAGCTGCTTTTTTCTTGCCATAATACAAATTCTAACAGTCTATTCAGTAGGACTATCAGCTGTGTTTCCACCAAACTTCTGCACAACACAACTGATGGTCCCAATCCCATTTATAAGGCAAGAAATCCCACTTATTAAACCTGACAGGGCACACCTGTGAAGTGAAAACCATTTCCGGTGACTACCTCTTGAAGCTCATCAAGAGAATGCCAAGAGTGTGCAAAGCACTCATCAAAGCAAAAGGTGGCTACTTTGAAGAACCTAGAATATAAGACATATTTCAGTTGTTTCACACTTTTTTGTTAAGTATATAATTCCGCATGTGGTAATTCATAGTTTTGATGCCTTCAGTGTGAATGTACAATTTTCAAAGTCCTGAAAATACATAAGAATCTTTAAATGAGAAGGTGTGTCCAAACTTTTGGTCTGTACTGTGTATATATATATATATATACTGTGTATGTATATATGTGTATAAAAAAATTATATATATATATAATTTATATAGGCAATTTGGGACCCAAATTTGAAACTGCAGCAGCTCCAAATATAATGCAAGGAGGAAGTCTTTGTATAAGTTCCTTACAATGATTACTGTAGTTTCAACAAACTTTGCATAATTCTTTAGTACAAGTAAATATAAGAAAATGTGTAATATATAATATCAAGTAAATCTGCTGCTTTCTCCACTTATGAGACACTTCTGCTCCATTCAACCTTCATTCACTCTGAAAAACTGATCAAGTATATCCTACTCAACAAGAGAGGACCGCCATTTCACTAAGGGATCATATTACAGTGAATTAAAGTCTATGGAAATGGGAAGAAACAGAATTAGGTTGCAATCAAACAACAGTATAAATCTGTACGAGATTTGACTGCAATGCTTCGACTGGACGTGGCTCTCCTGTCAGGAGAATGACATGTTCGTTTATTTCTATGCAGCAGTCACACCTGGGTAGGGAGAGCAGCGGCGGGTCCAAGCATTTCAGTCTGATCTTGGCCCGATTTATACGATCATCTGCACACTAAGAGAGAGACATAGATCCCTTCTGCTGCTTTTTATTAAGTGTTTTATTTCATCCCAGTTCTGGATTCACAGCTACACTGCTCAGTATAATGTCCTCCATAGAGATAAGAGAGAATAAATCTCTCAGGTCTGTTTGCAGTGTATGGGAGAGTGAGTTTGCATGGGAAAAAACTGGTGAAAACACAGGATAAAACTCATATACTGGCCAGAAATAAGTCGCATGAATTGACATGCACGCTTTTGACTTGCCCCCTTGGCCGCGGGGCACTCGGGACCGGGCTTCAGGGCAATGCTGGAAGTAGTAGTGGCGACCCGGTCCCCTGGCTCAGGGTGGTCAGGCCAGTGGCAGTTTTTTATATGTTTTAGGTAATGTCCGACTACGCCACCCGTGGATTGCGGTCAGGGAGGACCGCCGCTACAGGGCAGTCCCCTGAGGCTGATGGTGTGTGCAGCTGAGTTAGTATAACTCCCCATGGGGAGAGAGTGTAGCCTCAGGGCAATGTAGTAGATGGTGGGGGTGATGGTGCAGGGAGTCCTAGTACCGTTAGTGCTGGCGAAGTAAAAAGCACAAAGACAACATGTTGCAGTCCAGGGTCTTTTACTCACAGTTCGTATACTCCAAGCCACTTCTGCAGGGAATGACTGCCAAAGCCGTGTTGCGTCCACCAGGTGAGGAGCTCGGTCAACCCCCAGGCAGTTCAGGAGTATGGCACAGGACCCCCTTTCTATCCTTCCTCTGGCTCGTGCCCCACCAGTGACCAAGCTTTTGTCCAGCTGCCGCGGATCTATGCGGGTAAACGTGGGCCCCATTTCCCACTATCCTATATGGTGCCTTCCTAGCAAGGTTTAGCAGGGGGTCGCACCAAGTGATGATCACGACCTCCGGTTCTTGGCTGAGGATTATTTGCCTCCACCAACTTGGGATCCGGTACCCTTTTCTTGCCTGACCCGTCACCCGATTTCACGTTGGTCCTTAGGGTCCCCTCTGCCTTCTTGTTTCTGAGCCCTTCTGTTTCTCTGTCACTTCTCCTCCTTTCCTCGGCCTCTTCTCCCAGGCTCCGGCCTTCACCCTAGGCCTGCCTTTGAGCGGAGCTCCTACAGAGCCTCCGCTCCCTGTCTTCTCCTCTCACTCTGAACTGACTCGACTCGACTCCTGTCCTAAGATGGTGCCCACCTTTTATACCTCCCCTCTGGATGTGAGCTCAGGTGACCAGCACCCAATGAACTCCTACCTATGCTCAGAAACCGTCCCCTCCTGCTCCTACATCACTAGGTTTTCCTCCCCCCTCCCCACTCCAGCCAGGGACATGGTCTGTCGTGCCTGCATTACTGTATAAATGGGAGCACCGTTGAGCTGTCCCCCGGAAATGGGGTGTGTGTGGTGCATGCAGCCTACTGAGCCCTGGTCCATACTCCATCCTTACCCGGGAGTGGAATATCACACCTCTGGTTGAGGTGCAATACCCCTGTAGCGGCCGAACCCTCGGGGCGCTACACTTTAACATCACATAAGATCTCGTACCATACTGTACATTTCCACTAAAAATGTTTATTCAGAGTAATTAATTTCTTACATTCATACAATAATGTACTAAGGCAGAGAGGTTGGATTCCTTAATGTCCTCCAGCTTGACGTAGCTTAGCCATTGGACAGGTTATCCTTGTACTGCATATCTTAATTCACCCGTACATCTCCTGACTTTGGCCTATAAATTGTAATTACTCTTTTATTATTACCATTATATTACATCTCTGCCTTTGTAATTACTATTTAAACTAGATGTAACTAATTAACAAGAGAAAGCAGAGAAAAAAATGGCAATGCGTCTTGTGGCTGTTTGTTGGGTTTTTTTTTTTCTAGAAGAGCTGTTTAGACGTGATTTATTTCGCTTTTTGTAAGTATCAAACGTATTTCAGTAATCTATGAAGAGATTACTGTAGATATAATATAGTTAATTGATATAAGCGATTTCAATTCTCCTTAATATGACAAATCTCCAGTGTGAAATATCCTCCGTTAACGATCAACATAAAATAGATAGAGGTCATTTTTAATGTAATTTTAACTTTTGAATTCATCTGCAGTTATACGGTGGATACCATTAAACTTTACTTATTTAGTATTAAAAAAAAACCAGAGCCATTCCGGGGAGTAACCTGTAAAACGCGGCCTCGCCGGGCCCTTTATAACAAGCTGCTGTGCTGTTCTAGAAGACCTTCATTAATTTCACTGCTAGGACTTCTGCATTACGGAAAGACATTACTTAAAGAGTGGAAAGATACAGAAAATTAAATAAAACTTAATTGCTTTCTTTTTATTTTTTCAGACCCATGCACATCCTTTTACTCCAGCGCCATAGTTGTAATTTTCAAATGTTAAGCAGCGAGCGGCCATTTTTCTTTCCCCATAAAACCTCAGCCGATTCTTTTTCAGGTTTACGGATTAATCAGATTGCTTATTAAATTTCATTATTCTGCATCTGATAATCCGGCATTTGTTTCTACCGCATTACTGAAATACAATATAGAATTACCGAAGTCCAGAAACAGGTGAGTGAGCAGGGAAAACCAATTGGAAAATGAGAAAACCACTTGATAGCATCATTTATTCTTCATGAAGGTTTTCTATTTTTATGATTTTCTTTTTTATTCACTGATACTGAATGTTTGTTAATCTGACACCTGTCAAATCTCATATGTACGAGGAGGGCATGGATGCCTTTCTTGGAAAATACAATATAGGTAATGGGTACTTGTCACGCTGGGTATCCAGCGTATAACGACAGGAAAAGGGAAGGGAGCCCTACAAGTGGGGAAAGGGGAAGTGGAGTCCCCTAAACGGCTCAAACGACAAACCCTGACTCCCGTATGGACCTTATATAGGTTCTGCACCTATAACTGAGCAAAAAATCTGGCCCTAGCTGACCCTAAAGCTAGGTCCTAGGTATGGATGGGGAGGGGTGAGCTCTAGTCAGCCTCACTGCAAACTAAAGTACACAGCAGGGAAAGAAACAAGGGAATACACTTAGATTAAACCCTTTACCCCTGAGGGTGGTTGCACGTTAATGACAGGGCCAATTTTTACAATTCTGACCACTGTCACTTTATGAGGTAATTACTCTGGAATGCTTCCCCCTGATTCTGAGATTGTTTGTTTATTTTTTCGTGACATATTGTACTTCATGATAGTGGTAACATTTCTTCGATATCACTTGCGTTTATTTGTGAAAAAATGGAAATTTGACGAAAATTTTGAAAATTTCGCAATTTTCAAAATTTGAATTGTTATGCCCTTAAATCAGAGAGATATGTCACACAAAATAGTTAATAAATAACCTTCCCTACATGTCTACTTTACATCAGCACAATTTTGGAACCAAAATGTTTTTTATTAGGGAGCTATAAGTGTTAAAAGTTGACCAGCGATTTCTCATTTTCACAACAAAATTTACAAAACTATTTTTTTAGGGACCACATCACATTTGAAGTGACTTTGAGGGGTCTATATGATAGAAAATCCCCAAAAGTGACACCATTCTAAAAACTGCACCCCTCAAGGTGCTCAAAACCACATTCAAGAAGTTTATTAACCCTTCACATGCTTCACACCAATTAATTGAACGTGAAAGGAAAAAATGAACATTTTAACTTTTTTTCACTAAAATTTTACTTTAGCCCACGATTTTTTTATTTTTAAAAGAGTAACAGGAAAAATTGGACCCCAAAAGTTGTTCTGCAATTTCTCCTGAATACGCTGATACCCCATATGTGGGGAAACCTATTGTTTGGGCGCATGCTAGGGCTCGGAAGGGAAGGAGCACCCTTTGACGTTTTCAATACAAAACTTGCTGGAATTGACAGCGGATGGTGACCCCTTTTTGAAACTAGACCCCTTAAGGAACTTATTTAGATGTGTGGTGAGCATTTTGAACCCTCAAGTGTTTTGCAAAAGTTTACAACGTAGAGCCGTGAAAAAAAAAATCTTTTTTTTTCCACAAAACGATCTTTTAGCTGCAATTTTTTTATTTTCATGAGGGTAACAGGAAAAATTGGACCCCAAAAGTTGTTGTGCAATTTCTCCTGAGTACGCTGATACCCCATATGTTGGAGAAAACTACTGTTTGGGTGCACGGCATGGCTCGGAAGGGAAGAAGTGACGCTTTGGAATGCAGACTTTGATGGAATGGTCTGTGGGCGTCCTGTCTGGTTTTCAGAGCCCCTGATATGCCTAAACAGTGGAAATGCCCAACAAGTGCCCCATTTTTGGAAACTAGACCCCCTAATGAATTTATCTAGATGTGTGGTGAGCACCTTGAACCCCCAGGTGCTTCACAGAAAATTATAACGTTGACTTGTGAAAATAAAAAAAACACAAAAATGTTAAAAAAATATTTTCACAAGGGTATCAGGAGAAAGTGGACCACATAATCTGTTGTGCAATTTCTCCTGAGTACGCTGATACCCCATGTGTTGGAGAAAGGCCAAGGTGTTTCTGTGGCACCACAAGACCCAGCACAGAGTAGATCAGTGTATGACCGCTCTGTAGAAATCCTCACCAACTGTGAGGATCTGCAGGGCGGTCACAGGGGGGTGATAGGGTGGTGACAGCCAGGTCACAGGCCGGTCACCACCCGGTCATCCCTGGGTTGTGTACTCTGATGATGACATTGATCACTCCAATCAGAGCTGGCTTGGGCCTGGGCAGCATCACTGGGAGTCATGGGACGGTGACAGGCAGGTCACAAGCCAGTCACCGCCCCGTGACCGCCTGGTCACCTATGGTCAGGCACTCTGATTGGAGCGATCGATGTCATCATCGATCACGCCAACCAAAGCTGACTGGGGCGTCTGCACCATCACTGGGAGTCATGAGGCGGTGACAGGCAGGTCACAAGCCGGTCACCGCCCCGTGACCGCCTGGTCACCACGCAGTAGCGCTCTGATCGGTGCAATCGATGTAATCGGCAATCGCACCGATCAGAGAGGTTTGGGGAGAGGGCTGGCGTCACTGTGAGGCAATAGCCTAGGGTCGGTGCTCTTAGGAGCACCGATCCTAGGCTGCACATCACTGTTTCCGGCAATCTGATTGCCGGAAACAGTGAGAAATGCTGTCATTGGCTGGTCAGAATTGAACAGCCAATCACAGTGCTCATGGGTGCGGGGGGACGGCGACAGCCCCCAGGATGATGGCGCCATCTACTCTGAGGTAAGATGGCACCCGAAATTTAAAGTAATTTCCCCGACTTAGGTTGCGGTACTGCATTAAACAATCTGCGTAATAGTTTGTGGTAATAGTATGTCCTTGTGCCCTGGGCCTATTGGGCCAGGGACGTACTATTACCACAAATGTCAGAAAGAGGTTAAAGATGACACCGGGGAAAATAAGGCAACAACCCACGAAGGAACTCCAAGAAAATTCTAGCCGACTACTAGAATTCCAAGCCAGAATAGATAAGAACAGTCTATCGCCAGGCACTCTCTGGAGAAACTGAGTGTATACAAGAATACAGCAAGGGTGTGGCAATTAGCAGCAAAAGATGAGGATCACCGCTGATCCTAATGGTATAATCCCCAAGCACGGTGAGGATCACCGCTGGGTCCTAGAGAGAGAGGGATCATGAAAGGTTCAGGAAGATGTTTGCAAGGCCAAACGCAGCGACCTTCTACAGCCGGACCCCGTATGACTGTCTGTCAAACCTGACACACCCGTGACAGTACTAGATTCTAAAGATGAGGCGTTGATCCTGAGAACTAGTCTGTTTTCTATATGTGGAGTTGGGAAGGAAACTTCCCCTAAGGGGGTAGACAGACAGCTGTATTTCTCGTGTGAGGATCCATTCACAATCCTCTGACTGGCCCGGCACCTCTCCTGACTTGAGCCTGACAGATTGATGCATTTCTATGCAGCTGTCAGTCTCAGGTCAGGAGAGGTGCCGTGCCAGTCCGAGGATTGCGATGCGATCCTTGCATGAGAAATACGGCTTTATGTCTGCGCCCTAACATGGGCAATTAGCATCTGCCTCTTGGTGTTTTTATTCTTCTTATAAATCAAAACACTTTAGGTTGTAGGTTAAACTTAATGGACCTGTGTCTTTTTGTAACTTTGAAACTATAAGATATATAGGAGAGAGAAAACTTTTCTGCCACATAAAATTACATCAATATAGCAAAACAACAATTAAGCATTGACGGGGAGCTCATTATTATGCTTTTTCGCTTGGATATATGGACAGTATAGACATCTGTTCATGCCTAAGCTAGAAAGGAGAGCTACTCCATATGGATAACTCTTTTGAATACACTAACTAAAAGTTCAGCTGGCGACCTCCACAATTTTCAGTTTTATGTTTGGTTGGTATGGTGAAGCATGACTATGGACATTACCCACTACGGTACCCCATTTCAATGATGAAATATAATTGGATGCATTGGAGGTAAGTGCTATAACCTCCATCTATTACATTCAATTTCTTACATATAAATGATATACCCCTATTGGATTATTATACAAATTGAGATTCTAGTTCAATTTCATGAAGTGTTTGTTTAAAGTGGTTGTCCGGACCTATCCTTTAAATAGGTCATCAGTGTCTGATCGGTGGGGATGCAACACCTGGCACCCCCGCCGATCAGCTGTTCTCCGTGTCAGTTGGGGCTGGAGCAGCACAGCACAGCTCTGTTGACTGTACAGTGGCCGCGGCCGAGTACTGCACATAAGCCATCTATTAAAATCAATAAGGGGTGGATCTGCAGTACTCGGCCACTATTCCATCAATGGAGCTGCAACCGACACCGGGAACAACTGATCGGCGGGGCTGTTGGGTGTCTTACCCCCACCGACAAGACACTGATGACCTATCTTAAGAATAAGCCATCAATGTTAAAATTTCAGACAAACTTTTTAATTTACTATGGCTTCACAGTGATACACACAGCGATAACCAAGGTACGTGTGTTTCAAATGTCTATCTATTGTAAAAAAAAGTTGTATGTTAACTTGCACGAATCTTACAAAATCAAGTTTCACATGAGTTTAATGGAAATTTTGTGCAGCAAAATGGTGCCATAATGCCACAACTTCAAAAGAGATTGTCTAAGATTCAAGACATAATGTGAGACGTTAGTTCGGCACAGGTCTGCTTTCAGTATTTTAGGCTTTGGTCTTATGGCTTCACGGATGATCAGTTGCTTTACATGTAGCATCTCCACTGCTCCAGGGGTGAGCTGGTATTAAGACTGAGTCATAATGGTCGCTATCCCTTTCTTGAGGTGTCAACCATTAAAAGCCTTAGACTCAAAGGCCCAATCAACCATATAACAAACTACAAATCTGACTGTTAGCTCTGCAGACAAGAGCTCTTTTTTCTACAGAAGTTCATGCATTGCTTGTCAAGATTACATTACAAAACCTATTGTTCTTTAAGCATGAGCTGTTACTGTCATTAAGTGCAATCTCCTCTTGTAAACGGAATCCCAAGTGTATATTATTGATCCATAGATATTTTAATGCATTTTTTACTGACCAGCGTGTCCAGCGATAAAGAATATGGGCAAAATTAGTTATCTGATCGGCTGTTTTGATTAATGGCGTGCCTCTGCTCCATTACACATGACAGCATCATCAGAATCATTCGTCATGTCGGCCGGAGAAAACGTCATATCTGTCTTTTCCTTAATATTCAAATGCCAAATACAAAGTGAAACCTTGTGTGTGTGGACGTGAAGTTGTAATTTATTTATGTGGCTTTTTTTTTTCTTTTCTTTAGAACAAACTGTTGTCATGTTTCCGAAACAGGAAAGGCGACAAGGTTGACTCTCTGCACAAATCAATGTTTTCTGGCTCAGGGGGGAAAATATAATCAGGATTCAGACGCTGACCTTGTCCAGAGTAAAACTTGTCTTACAATAATCGTGGACTGTCCAACAAATCATTATAAACATTATCCTGCATCCAGTAGAGAACTTATAAAAGTGATGTAACGTGCTCTGGCCGTTATAGAAATATATGTGTATGTACATGGAGAGGACGAGCGCTGCATCAATCAAACTGCTTTTCTATACTGGAACCTTTCTATAGAATTTTAGCACATTAAATAATTAGATATAGACAGTTTATAGCACATTGTTCTAAAATGTGGTTGCCCAAAATGACCAGGGTTTGTTTTCACTAAATACTAACGATTTGTTATTTATTGTAAGATGGCCGCCAGACATGTTCTTGAAGGGAGGTATGTATCACCTAGGTTGATGGCTTCGGTGATGTAAACCCGGGAAAGCATGCTCCAGCACACGTAGGGCTGAGAGGGTTAAGAGGGCGTGCCAGGGCCGGTTTTTACGAGCAGTCCTAAGAGATAGGAGGGAATGGCTGCTCACATAAATCCCCACACCAGGGTGTGTTTTTTGTAAATAAAATGGAGACTGAGTGTCTCATTCAGTGTCTGTGGCTGGAGGTGTGGAGACATACAGCGTGTTTGTGCTAAAGGACACTGACCGTGAGTGGGCGAACCCGCAGTACTGCATGGACTGTTTATTTTCTGTTTGTTACTCTGTGCCGGACAAGACTGTGTTTTGTTTTGCTTGTGCGAAGCTGTTTATGAAGTTATAATAAATTTGCCTTGGACATTTTAAAGAAACAGTATCCTGTGCTTACCTCAAAAGCAGTGGAGTGAGTAAAACCCTACACTATCCACAGGGTACCACTAATCATGAGAACCTTACGTCTTAAAGTTCCCTATGTGTAAGGGCAATACTGCTTGGTATGCAAATGAGATCTCTGGAGGAAAGAAACTATGCTGCAAATGTCACTTAAAAGGGTTGTCTGGGACTTTTATATTGATGGCCTATAAGTCAATGTCCAGCCCAAAAAGGAGTTTTTCAACATCGGATATTAGCCAAGCCAGAGAGCCATTTGATGTGCTTGCACCTTATCAGTGTGGAGTAGGGTTTGGCTGGCATGGCCTTGATGCAGCTTTGGGCGAAACTGTTGTTTTTTTATTCATAGTGCAATCTTTATTGAAAAATAAAATTTGTGATCTAGCAAACTTGCAATTTTCTCACAGGCCACTGGGCCTTTTTTCTTTATACTGATATGTCCCGTCCTTCCAGGAAAAGTCTTCAGCAAGCTCCTTATCATCAGAGGCAGGGTTACAATGATTGATAACACCTCTATGCACAGCTGAAAACTCTCTATCCACCAATCACCATAGGAGATGTCACAGCTCACTTCCTCCTCCTCCCCCCTCCACAATGACTTTTGCACATGTTCTTTAGATGCTTCAGTACAAAATATAGGGTCAAAATCTGTTCATTGCTGCTAATGTACATGTGAATTTCCTGAAACAACAGAAAGTTATAATCTAAGTAAAGCCAAATGTGAAAATTGTAAGATTTCTTTTCTTTTTTTTTTTATACAGATTGTGATAGGGAAAAAAACATTGGCAAAAAGAAGTACATTTCAAACAAGAAACTGATTTAAATAATAGGTAATTTTCTGATTATATCTTCCCTCTAGGAGACCTGCTCAATATGCAGCAGTGTCCATTCATGGAACCTACATCTCCACTATCTGTCACTCCGTAGTGATTTGCACATGCTGTTCAGATGACCGAGTATCCGTGTGAAAAGAATCGCGGTATGGACTAGTCTCTTCTGAGTATTGAATGAGACTCGTCTACATTGATGCGTTAAAAAAATTGGATCCCATATGGATCCCCCGAACAGCATCCGATTTTTGCGGACAAATTACCATTGTTAACCTAGAAAACTGTATTTATTCATGTGCATTTTAAAATCTTGATGTATAAATACGGATGTCACACGGACGTAAAACACAGTCATACATTTCTCGGACTATTTTTCATATGCTTGTCTGAACCTGGTCTCATGACAGATGGGAAATGGGGTCTCTGGATGATTCCTACATTATTTTTTTCCTTTTTGAACCCGCCTACTCATATCGTAGTATCAAACTTAATTCCAGGTGGAATTACTCTTGAAACCAATAAATTGTCTTCTGAAGACAATTCATACAACGCCTTAACTCCTGGGTCATTGTTTCGCCGGTTAGTTTCTCACAAGCCCCCCAATAATAAGCCACCCATCTAGTCAGTGCCTATTTCCTTTTTTGTTTTATTTCACTTTTATACTTTCTCAGTTGACTGTCCCTACAAATCATTCTCGTTGACATGTTCTAAACAAGTCCCCATTAATCCCTCCATGTCTGCTCACTTTATAAACTCCTTCCCAAGTTCTTGACACTTTGTGTCGTTTTTTGAGGAGAGCGAAGACATATGTCTTACTCACAGAGTGATAGAGTCCGGATTTGCTTCACTTATTAGGTTATTCTAAGAATTGATCATTTTAAATTTGGAAAATATTGCTGACTTTTGCCTGCACGACAAATTAATCAAATCTGTAAATGGCGATTTACAGCCGAACGTATAACATGTTGGCTTTTTTTCTCTTTTTTTCTTCAAATGTCTTTTGCAAAATTTATGACGTTTTTCAATTTCTTGTCCTAAGTTTGCTGCCTGCAGCCTGTGTGAAGATGATAGATCTTCTCGAATTGATAATATAGTGTATAAATGTTTGGCCTTTAGCCACTGAAAGGTTTCATTTCTGCACAAATTAAAACATTCTTTGCAAATTTCTGCTACTCAACCATGTACCCTTTATACTTATCGAGCCACATTGCTAAATCGAAATGTATTAATCTCGCCCCGTGACAAATTTATGGCTCCTTTCAGTTAGACTTCCATTAGTAAACATATTTGTCCCGGGCTTTCAGTAAGAGCACATGCAAGCAGACGATCTTTATTGGCTCCATAAAAAATTTTCACACTTTACCAGTAAATAACAAGAATTGTTGTTTACTGCAGCCCTAAAATAAGCATTACCCATGGAACAAAACTTTCCAGACTCAGAGAGCATAGACTGTGTTGTTTTATTGTCTTGTTTCTTTATTTCTTTTGCAATTCTTTTATGCCACCCTTGAATGACAGCGGCCATCAGTTTCGTCACTTTGGAGCTTAGGTCTTTTCTTCAGTTTTGTCTGGTTTAATAGGAAATTTAATGTAGTGAATATCTGCACAATGATCTTTCATACTCTGTATATATCGTCAATGCAATCTGAGCAAGGCTATGTTCACACATCATGGTTTTTTCAGCGTTTTTTTCTGCAGCAAAACCTAAATTCTTGCCAGGAGGTTGTTCAGGATTTTTCTTGCTTTTTTGCTTATTTTTGGTGCGTTTTTTTTCAGCGTATTTTCACTTTTTTTGTCTCTTTTATATATGTACATATAGTTCAGTGGAAAAAAAATCTCATTCTGGTTTTGGCATAACAGTGGGGGAGGTGAATTGTTCAGGAATAGTGTTGAGAGAGCACTAAAATGCTCGGGTGCTCGAAGCTCGGGCCGAGCTCACTGTGATACTCGGGTGCTCAACCCGAGCAACGAGCCCAATGTTAGTCTATGGGAGACCCGAACATTTTTGCGGCGGCTCCCCCGGCAGTCTGTAGAAAGCCTAAAAAGTGCCCAAAACGATAGTGACAGTGCTCAAATGACATGGGGACAGGATGGGGATCGCCCCTGGAAGCATTTCTGACCCCCAGGTCACTGCTGTCAACAACGTGGTCAGAGGTATTAAGCCACTTTTACAGGCTCACAATAAAACGTTCAAAAACGAAAGTGAAAGTGCTTTCCTGTGAAATATGTTAACCCCTTAACGACCATGGGTCTTTCTGTTTTTGTGTTTTCCTTTTTTGCTCCCCTTCTTCCCAGAGCCAGAACTTTTTTAATTTTCGCTCAATATGGCCATGTGAGGGCTTATTTTTTGCGGGACGAGTTGTACTTTTAAACACCATCACTGGTTTTACCATATCATGTGCTGGAAAATGGGAAAAAAATTCCAAGTGCAGTGAAACTGCAAAAAAAATGCAATTCCACAGTTGTTTTTTGGGTCCTTTTTTTACCACGTTCACAGATTGCTAAAACTGAGCTGCCATCATTATTTTCCAGGTCGTTACGAGTTCATAGACACCAAACATGTAGAGGTTCTTTTTTATTTAAGTGGTGAAAAAAAAATCCAACGCTTGCTAAAAAAACAAAAAAAAATGACGCCATTTTCCGAGACCCTTAGCTTCTCCATTTTTCGGGATCTGGGGCCAGGTGAGGGCTTATTTTTTGCGTGCCGGGCTGACGTTTTTATTGATACCATTTTGGGGTAGATCCGATGTTTTGATCGCCCGTTATTGCATTTTATTGCAAAGTTGTAGCGACCAAAAAAACTTAATTCTGGCGTTTAAAATTTTTTTCTCGTTACGCCGTTTACTGATTGTATTAATTCTTCTTTTATATTGATAGATCGGGCGATTCTGAACGCTGCGATACCAAATATGTGTATGTGGTTTTTTTTTTATATATATATATTTTATTTTGAATGGGGCGAAAGGGGGGTGACTTAAACTTTTATATATTTTTTATTTTTTTTAAAACTTTTTTTTACACTTTCTGCTTGCTTCTATAGTCTCCAGAGGAGACTATAAGCAGCAGTTGTCTGATTGCTTCTACTGCATACAAGCGATGAGCAGATCGCTTGTATGCAGGAGAAATGCTCACTTGCTATGAGCGCTGACCACTAGGTGGCGCTCATAGCAATTGAAACATGACAACCACAGACGTCTGCTGCAGACCCTGAGTTGTCATGCCCACCCATTGGTGACCCGCGATCACGTGACGGGGTCACTGATGGGCGGGGCTTAGGACTCCCGGAAGCGCGAGTTAAATGCCACTGTCAGAGATTTAACATATTAACAGCCGCGGGTGGATTGCGATTCCAATAATCAGCTGACATGTGCTCGCTTCAGTGCGGGCTCACCGCCGGAGCCCCCGCTGAACCGGCCTTCCCGACCTGGGGCGTACTATTACTGACCAGGTCGGAAAGGGGTTAAGGAACATCCTTTCCAGGGTAAAGACTTGTGTATAAGGTAAAATAAATAACCAAAAACAAAAATACTCCTCCACTCCTTGGGCTATGTTCACAAGTAGCATTTTTTATGCGTTTTTGCACATTTGTATTGCTTTCAACTGTGACAAATGCATTCACCGGGAAATGTCATTTTAACATTTTACAACCTTATCTGGCCATGTGCTGTGTGACACATGCATACAGTGCTAAAAAGACATGGGAACAGCATGGGGAAGACCCCTGGAAGCATCTCTGACACCCAGGTCACTGCCTAAAAGTGTGCCCATCAGAAGTGATCCTTGCCGCATCAGAAGATGCAGACTTGCAACTATCCCCGTGCAAGTCCTTGTCCCAGGGCAGTGTTCAATTGTACCTCCCCCATAACTTGCAATACAAGCGCAAGTATGCAGCCTGCCACCCACCCACCCCCCAGGCTGCAATACCATACTGCTAGCTTGCTTGCACTTGAAATTGGGCCTTTTAGGCATGTGGAGGAGGAATCTGGCCACCACGTCATGGCTGCGTCGGTAGCCTGGTATTCATACTCAGTCCCCAGCCGCCCGGCGGCCGGGTGTCCACGCTTGGTCCCCAGCCGCCAGGGGGCGGCCGGGTGTCCATACTCAGTCCCCAGCCGCCCCGCGGCCGGGTGCCCACACACAGTCCCCAGCCGCGTGGGGGTGGCCGGGTGTCCATAAACGGTCCCCAGCCGCCCCTATTTGTCCCGGTGCGCCTTATACACAAGCGCGCATACCAAAACATTACCTGTGCCCTCCCCAGTGCATTTAGTGGGAAGGACAGCCTAACCACAAACACGTGGACAAGTGAATGTGGCCAGGAATGGTCCATCTCACTGACACCTTCACACTGGGTTAATATTGTGGAAGCCGGGACACAGTTGGACACTGGGATGCAACACGTCCTCCAGACATAGAGGATTGCGGGTCCTGGGTCAATCAGGCTTCAACACAAAGTTCAGAAGGTAGACAGCAGCAGTGGTCGGCCTCCTACACAACGAGTAAATTATTCATGATCATGAAGCCATCCACCTCCTTAGCTTTCTGTTCCTTGGAATGCAAGCGCATGTATGTAGTAGCAGCTAGGCCTGAGGTGGTCAGCGTTTTGGCGCATATTCTACCTCCTTCGAGGATTGCTGGATATTTTCCTGCTACTATCCCAGTTCTATGACTCCCGTTAAAACAAAGCTTCAGGTGATGAATAGTGTTGAGCGATACCTTCCGATATCAGGAAATATCGTATCGGATTGGATCGGGCCGATACCCAAAAAGTATCGGATATCGCCGATTCCGATACCGGAAACCAATGCAAGTCAATGGGACACAAATATCGGAATGAAAATAAACCCTTTCTTTCCTTGTAGGTTAATTCTACATGAAGTAAAACAACTAAGAATAATGTAGAATGACATGAAAAGCCGGCAATTCATCAGCGGCATACACCGGTACCCGACAATTTACAACAGAAAGAATAGAGCATCACACATAGATTAGATAGATAGAAACATGTCAGTCACATATATATGAAGTACAGTGACAGTGTTGCTTACTGTACTTGTCATTTAGTGTAAAGGATTTATTAAAAAAAATATTAGTGTTTTCGTGCACCGTCTCTTTAAAAAAGCCGGCCGGCAATTCAGCAGCGGTACCCGACAATTTATAACAGAAAGAATAGAGCTTCACACATAGATTAGATAGATAGAAACATGTCAGTCACATATATATGAAGTACAGTGACAGTGTTGATTACTGTACTTGTCATTTAGTGTTAAAATAAAGGATTTATTTAAAAAAAAATTGGCGTGGGGTTCCCCTTAATTTTAGGCTCTAGCGGAGGTTAAGCAGACAGCTGGGGCAAATGTTTGAAGCCTGGGAAGGGGGTAATACCCACGGAGCTTCCCAGGCTACTAATATCAGCCCCCAGCTGAATACCTAGCCTTTACTAGCTATTAAAATGGGGGAACCCCCCCAAAAAAATAACGTGGGGTCCCCCCTAATTTAATAGCTAGCACAGGCTAGGCAGACAGCTGGGGGCTGATATTAATAGCCCAGGAAGGGTGCCATGAATATTGGCCCCCTCCCAGGCTAGAAACACCAGCCGTCAGCCGCCCCAGAAATGGCGCATCCATAGGATGCGCCAATTCTGGCACTTAGCCTCGCTCTTCCACGCTGCCCTGGTGCGGTGGCAGGGGGTAATAGGGTTGGGGTTGATGTCAGCTTATAATGCCAGCTGACATCAAGCCCAGGTTAGTAATGGAGAGGCGTCTATAAGACACCCCCATTACTAACCCCATAGTCAAAGTTAAAAGAAAACACAAACACCCAGAGTAAAGTCCTTTAATTGAAATAAACACACAATTCTTTATTGTTCTAAATTAAACCATACTTACCATCACGCCCATTCCAGCTGAAGCCAACGATCTCCTGCAATAAAAGAAAAATAATAAAGCAACCTCATCCTTACCTTTCGATGGTTCCCAGGACAGCTCCAGCTCTGCTACATCGAGATGACAGGCTGGACCGCAGCAGAAAGCTGCCATCCAGCCTGTCATCCCGCGGACACTGAGAAGCGCAGGCATGCTTGCGCTCCTCAGTGTCTCTCTGTGACGTCATCCAGATGAGCCGAGTTCATGCCCAATGAACTCAGCTCACCTCATGCACGTCACTGACAGCGTGGGAAAGTTCTCCTGCACTCAGCGCTTCAGCGTGAGAATTCTCCCACGCTGTCAGTGACATACATGAGGTGAGGTCATGTCCAATGAACTCAGCTCACCTCATGCACGTCACTGACAGTGTGGGAAAATTCTCACGCTGAAGTGCTGAGTGCAGGAGAATTTTCCCACGCTGTCAGTGACGTACATGAGGTGAGCTGAGTTCATTGGACATGACCTCGGCTCATCTTTATGCCGTCACAGCCAGACATTGAGGAGCACAAGCATGCCTGTGCTTCTCAGTGTCTGCGGGATGACAGGATGGATGGCAGCGTTCTGCTGCGGTCCAGCCTGTCATCTCGATGTAGCAGAGCTGAAGCTGTCGTGGGAGCCATGGAAAGGTAAGGATGAGGTTGCTTTATTATTTTACTTTTATTGCAGGAGATCGTTGGCTTCAGCTGGAATGGGCGTGATGGTAAGTATGGTTTAATTTAGAACAATAAAGAATTGTGTGTTTATTTCAATTAAAGGACTTTTTTCTGGGTGTTTGTGTTTTTTTAAATACTTTACTAGAAATTCATGGTGGTCATGTCTAATATTGGCGTGACCCCATGAATTTTGGGCTTAGGGCCAGCTGATAATACCAAGCTGGCCTTAACCCCTTTATTACCCAGTGAGCCACCGCACCAGGGCCCTGGATGAGTTGGGTACAGCGCCAGAAGATGGCGCTTCAATGAACGCGCCATTTTCTGGGGCGGCTGCGGACTGCAATTTGCAGCGGGGGTGGCCCAGAAAGCTTGGGTCTCCCTGCGCTGCAGATTCCAGCCCCCAGCTGCATAGTTGTATCTGGCTGGACACAAAAATAGGGCGAAGCCCCAAGCATTTTTTTTTTTAATTATTTCATGAAATTCATGGAATAATTAAGAAAAAAAGGGCTTCCCTATATTGTTGTGTCCAACCAGGTACAAATAGGCAGCTGGTGGTTGGGGGCAGCCCGTTCCTGCCTGCTGTACCTGGCTGGACACAAATATAGTGCGAAGCCCCACGTCAATTTTTTTTTAATTATTTCATGAAATTCATGGAATAATTAAGAAAAAAAGGGCTTCCCTATATTGTTGTGTCCGGCCAGGTACAAATAGGCAGCTGGTGGTTGGGGGCAGCCCGTTCCTGCCTGCTGTACCTGACTGGACACAAATATAGGGCGAAGCCCCACATAATTTTTTTTTAATTATTTCATGAATTTCCTGAAATAATTAAAAAAAAATTGACGTGGGGCTTCACACTATATTTGTGTCCAGCCAGGTACAGCAGGCAGGAACGGGCTGCCCCCAACCACCAGCTGCCTATTTGTACCTGGCCAGACACAACAATATAGGGAAGCCCTTTTTTTCTTAATTATTCCATGAATTTCATGAAATAATTAAAAAAAAAAAAACGTGGGGCTTCTCCCTATTTTTGTGTCCAGCCAGGTACAACTAGGCAGCTGGGGGATGGAATCTGCAGCGCAGGGAGGCCCAAGCTTTCTGCCCCCCGCTGAAAATTGCAGTCCGCGGCCGCCCCGGAAAATGGCGCGTTCATAGAAGCTGGATGCTGTACCTGGCTGGCATACAAAAATATGGCGAAGCCCACGTCAAAAGTTTTGGGAAAAATTTATTAAAAAATAAATAATAATTTAGGGACTGCATCTTTATTAAGTCCTCAAATGTCATTTAGTGTTAAAATAAAGGATTTATTTTAAAAAAAAATGGCGTGGGATCCCCCATAATTTTAGTCTCTAGCGGAGGTTAAGCAGACGGCTGGGGCAGATGTTTGAAGCCTGGGAAGGGGGTAAAACCCACGGAGCTTCCCAGGCTACTAATATCAGCCCCCAGCTGAATACCTAGCCTTTACTAGCTATTAAAATGGGGGGTCCCCCCTATTTTAATAGCTAGCAAAGGCTAGGCAGACAGCTGGGGGCTGATATTAATAGCTCAGGAAGGGTGCCATGAATATTGGCCCCCTCCCAGGCTAGAAACACCAGCCGTCAGCCGCCCCAGAAATGGCGCATCCATAGGATGCGCCAATTCTGGCACTTAGCCTCGCTCTTCCACGCTGCCCTGGTGCGGTGGCAGGGGGTAATAGTGGTGGGGTTCATGTCAGCGCCAGCTGCCATGAAGCCCAGGTTAGTAATGATGGGTGTCTATAAGACACCCCCATTACTAACCTACAAAGTGTTAAAAAGAAAAAACACACTACACCCAGAAAAAAATAATTTATTTGAAATAAAACACCATTTTATTTAATTCTTAGTTTACTAAAAAAAAATAGTTACCTGTCCACGTTCCTGCGCTGATCTCCCATGCACAGCTGTCACATCTGGAGATGGTGACAGCTGTGCATGGCTGCTGTAAGCTCACGCTGCCGGGAACACGTCCGCTCCCGGCAGCGGGAGCCACTGACTGAGGTTACCGGAGTGCATTCAGGCAGCGCAGCTCCGGAGACCTCCTTTACGGCAGTGCTGTACCGTGGGAATTTCTCACGATACAGCAGTGCCGTAAAGCAGCTAACCGGAGCAGCGCTGCCTTAACTCTGGTGAACCCTTACGGCCCCATCATTCTAGCGGCGGCAGCGGTTCAGAGCGGTCACATTCTATGTGGCTGCTCTGAACTGGAGATCTTCGTGGGACACTCGTGGACTGCTACGGAGGGGTAAGGATAAGGTTGTGGTTTATTATTTTATATTTTATTACAGGAGATCGATGGCTTCGGGGAATTAGGTGTCTAGGTGAGTATAGGTGTAGTTTTTTATTTTTTACTTTATTTTAGGTGACGATCGGCGGGGACAGGTAATGTATGAACTAATTTCTTTTAGGTAACCACTGGCCACCAATGACATGTATCTAACATTTATTGGGGACACAGTAGGGCAATTTATATAGCAGGATCAGGCTGATGGGAACTACTGCTCCCATCGAGCTGATCCTGCTGGCACGAGTGGACGGGGGACAGACATAGGCCGATGGGAGTAGTAGTGTCACATCGGCCTATGTCTGCCTGCACGCACAGACACCCCGCACACACACCCCGCACACACACACACCCCGCACACACACACCCCGCACACACACACCCCGCACACACACCCCGCACACACACCCCGCACACACACACACCCCGCACACACACCCCGCACACACACACACACCCCGCGCACACACACCCCGCGCACACACACACCCCGCGCACACACACACCAATCATGACGGGTCCGGGAGGTGAGGCTGACCTGTGCGGCCGTGGGAAAGTTCATGTGAGTTCATGCAGTCAAGCATGAACTCACATGAACCCTCTGAGGGCACCGCGGCTACTTCAAATGAACAGCTGATCGGCATCACCTGATACCTCAGCTGTTCATTTGAAATAACCGGCGGGAAAGCGCAGCACAGAACGGGAAAGCCGGCGGTGAAGTCTTTTCACTGCCGGCTTCCCCGCCCGGGTCCTTCGCTCCTTGGTGCTGCGCTCCCCGCCCGGTCCTAATTTACGATTGGGATTGGAGGTGGCGAGGGGAGCGGAGGATCGGGGTGGGAGGCTGCGGGGAAGCAGTATGGGGCTGTGTGATTGTTTAAAAGCCGGCGGCTTTTTACCGCCCGCCGGCTTTTAAACAATCAGGAGAATTCTCCCACGCTGGGATGGCATTCTGATGACAGGCTGGATCGCAGCTGAGCGCTGCCATCCAGCTTGTCATCCTTCACAGACACTGCAGAGCGCAGGCATTATGGGAACTTCCGATTCCGGTATTCGATATTATAAAAGTATCGGAATTAAGTATCGGAATTCCGATACAGTGAATATCGGCCGATACCCGATATTTCAGTATCGGAATGCTCAACACTAGTGATGAATGATGGATGAGGTGGTGGCAAAGGAGAAAGAGCAGGAGGAACAGGGACCATTCACATCAATATCAGGCCAGCCAACCACACATGTCTTGTAGGATATGTTTCCGTACCAAAAGGAGTGGTTCAACTACACAGTTATAAGGCATACAGTGAATGCAATGCCTACTAAAAATTTTGAGGCACTCCAATGCCCCTTGGAAGTGACATGGAAGTCAGAGGGCCTTAACTAAACCGTTTTTTCCATTTATAGCAACTGGGTCTCCTGTACACTGTTGGCCTAAGCAGGGAATGGAAGGCTTTCCAAAAATTATGAGGCACTGCAATGCCCCTTGAAACAGACGTGGATTACAGCGTATTAAAAACCTTCTACCCATTATTGGGGAGTGGGTCTCCCTTAGTGTTCGCCTATGCATTGAAAAGCAAAAGCTGACAAAAATTAGGAGGAAATGCAATGCCCGTTGCAAGAGTCGTGGAGGTTAGAGGTAATTAAAAACAACATGTGAATGCCCCTTGGAAGAGCTGTGGAGTTCAGAGTGGTTTAACAAGACGGTTTTAATGCCCCTTAGAAGAGACGTGGAGTTCAGAGTGGTTTAACAAGACAGTTTTAATGCCCCTTGGAAGAGATGTGGAGGTCACAGTAGCTTAACAAGATGGTTTTAATGCCCCTTGGAAGAGACATGGAGTTCAGAGTGGTTTAACAAGACAGTTTTAATGCCCCTTGGAAGAGTGGTGGAGGTTACAGTGGAATAAAAAGACAATATCAATACCCCGTGGAAGAGACGTGGAGGTCACAGTAGCTTAACAAGACGGTTTTAATGCCCCTTGGAAGAGTGGTGGAGGTCGCAGTGGAATAAAAAGACAATATCAATGCCCCTTGGAAGAGTGGTGGAGGTTACAGTGGAATAAAAAGACAATATCAACGCCCTGTGGAAGAGACGTGGAGGTCACAGTAGCTTAACAAGACGCTTTTAATGCCCCTTGGAAGAGTGATGGAGGTCGCAGTGGAATAAAAAGACAATATTAACGACCCTTGGAAGAGACGTGGAGGTCACAGTAGCTTAAAAAGACGATTTTAATGTCCCTTACAAGAGCCATGCAGTACAGCATATTAAAAACATTATTCCCATTATTGGAGAGTGGGTCTCCCATAGTATTTGCCTATGCCTTCCAAGCAAAAGCTGCCAAAAATTAGGAAGGGGGAACTTGCAATGTCCCTTACAAGAGCCATGCAGTACAGCATATTAAAAACATTATTCCCATTATTGGGGAGTGGGTCTCCCATAGTCTTTGCCTATGCCTTCCAAGCAAAAGCTGCCAAAAATTAGGACAGAGGAACTTGCAATGCTGGCAACATGGACCACGGTCACCCTGGTGGTATAGTGGTCGTGGAGGCTGAGGATAAGGAGAAGAGCAAAAAACAGCCGAAATGAGGAAGCGTATACCCATGTGTGGGTGTGAAGCGATGCATGGGAATACACCTCCCGAAATGGAGAACCAGACTCCTCCGGTGGGCCCTGGCTTCTCCATCAGGGGAGTTGAGAGTGCCTAGGTGAGGAGCATGTGTTAGAACCTTGCTGTTAGGTTTTTTTTCCTTTGCTGGTCACATGACCTTGTTGGCCTATTTAATCCTGCTCCGCCCTTCTGGCTTTGCTGGACTTCATTGTATATCTACTTTCTAGCTAGCCTGTGCTCTGTATCTAACTCTGTTAGTTTGCTTGGTCTACGGACCTCTATGTTCTATCTATTTTGTTTGTTCGTCTGTCTGCTACTATTTCTGTTAGGAGGTGTCCCATATTCCTCCCAGTCCTTAGTACTTGTAGGGATTCCATCCTCACATCTATAGGTCTCCGTACAGACTAGATTAGGACTTTAGCAGGTCTGATCGCAGGATCAGGTTCCCTGTTACATCGTAGGGATTCAGCTGAGTCTTATAGTAGGGACAGATCTCCTCTCTTTCCTTAGCTTTGGTAGCAGAACATAACAGTAAGTCCAGCCTGCAAATTCTCTAAGGAAAGATTTTTTTTTTTTTTTTTTTGTTCCATCATGGTGTCGGTTCAGGATTTGGCTAAACACCTGCAGGGACTCTCTCTGGAAGTGGCCGAGCTCCGTCAGCACGTGAGTAACTGTCCTGGAGCATATTTCTTGGAGCCTAAGGTATGTTTGCCGGATTTATTTTTTGGTGAACATCGAGAATTTTTTTTCATTTAAAAATGCTTGCTTATTGTATTTTCGTTTGAGACCCAAGTCCTCTGGGGATGAATCCCAGCGCGTAGGGTTCATAATGTCACTTTTGCGCAAAGAGCCTCAGGAGTGGGCCTTTTCTTTGCAACCTAGTGATACATGCTTCAGATCAGTGGATAGTTTTTTTTCTGCTTTAGGACTATTATATGATGATCCTGACCGTGTGGCATCAGCTGAGACTGAGTTGAGACGTTTAAAACAAGGATCAGGTAATGTCGAAAAATATTGTACTCATTTTCGTCGTTGGTCCACTCAAACAGGGTGGAACGATTCTGCTCTGAAAAGTCTATTTCTTGCTGGGCTCAGTGAAAGGGTTAAAGACCTGCTAATTGCTTATCCTACACCTGAGGATTTGCAACAGGCTATGCAATTAGCTATACGGGTGGATAGAAGACTGCGTGCTAGGGTTAATGAGAGCAAATCCTCTGCTATGTCAGTTTCTGGTTATGATAATGTGTGTACTAACAGTGGTGAACCGATGGAGATTGGATCGGTGGCACCTCGCTCTCAAGAAAAAGACCGTCGTTTTTCAGAAGGCTTGTGTTTCTATTGCGGAAAATCTGGTCATTTGATTAAAGGCTGTGAGCTTCGTATGAAGAAAGAAAAAAAAATGGTCAGTCATGCCCGTATTGCCTGTTTAAATTCCAAGGGTATATTTTTAGCTGCTTCCACGATTGCTCAGGAAAAATTAATGGAATTTCGGGTGTTTGTTGATTGCGGGTCTACACTGAATGTAATTGATGGGGGATTCGTGGAAAAACTCAATTTAAAACCTGAACCTTTATCATCCCCCATTGCTGTGGTTTCTGTGGATGGCTCCCCTTTGAAGAATATTACTCTCAAGGTCAGTGAATTTCCTCTCACTATTAATGGTGTTCACCATGAGAAATTGGATTTGGTAGTGTTGAATAACTTGCCTTCTCCAGTAATATTGGGTTTGCCCTGGTTAAAATTTCACAATCCTGTACTGGATTGGTCTACCAGTGAAATTAAATCCTGGAGCCATAAATGTTATGACAAGTGTTGTAACGGGCGTATTGCAGCTTTGGATAGGGGAGAATTGCCTGTTCCTATTCAGGATTTTTGGAGAGTTTTTTCTGAGAAGGAATCGCAGGTTTTGCCTCCCCATAGAGACTATGATTGTTCTATTGAATTTGTCCCTGGAGCGACTCTTCCTAAAAGTCGTTTATTTAACCTTACCATTCCTGAGAGGAAGGCTTTGGAGGAATACATACAGACAAGTTTGGCCGCCGGTCACATTAGGCCCTCTAAGTCTCCTGTGGCGGTTGGATTTTTTTTTGTAAAAAAAAAAGGACGGCGGTTTACGTCCTTGTCTGGATTTTCGTGAGATTAACAAAATTACGGTACGCAATCCTTACCCACTGCCATTGATTCCTGATCTGTTTAACCAGTTATTGGGGGCCAAGTGGTTCTCTAAAATTGACCTTAAGGGGGCATACAATCTGTTGCGCATGAAGGAGGGTGATGAATGGAAGACTGCTTTTAACACTCCTGTGGGTCATTTTGAGAATCTGGTTATGCCTTTTGGTCTTACTAATGCTCCTGCATTTTTTCAGAATCTGATTAATGACATCCTTAGACCTTTGATCGGTAAAAATGTGGTTGTGTATTTGGATGACATTTTGATTTATTCGCCAGATCTGGAGTCTCATTGGCGGAGCGTGCGTGAGGTATTACAGTTATTAATGGACAATTCGCTTTTTGCTAAGCTGGAGAAATGTGAGTTCGCTGTACAGAGAATTAGTTTTTTGGGCTACATTATCTCCAGCAAAGGTTTTGAGATGGATCCGGTTAAGGTTCAGGCTGTGCAGGAATGGCCTAGGCCTATTGGTTTGAAATCGATACAGAGGTTTTTGGGTTTCGCCAATTACTACAGAAAATTCATAAAAAATTTTTCTAGTATTGTCAAACCTCTGACTGATCTCACCAGGAAAGGTGCTGATGCGGTTCAGTGGTCTTCTGAGGCCATTGAAGCTTTTGTGTATCTCAAGGAGAGGTTCACCTCTGCTCCCATCCTTATGCAGCCTGATGTTACTAGGCCGTTTTTGGTTGAGGTTGATGCTTCCTCTGTGGGGGTTGGCGCAGTATTGTCTCAGGATAACGGGGATGGATTACATCCCTGTGCCTTTTTTTCAAAAAAATTTTCGGAGACTGAACTGAATTACGATATTGGTAATCGGGAATTATTGGCTATTAAACTCGCATTTGAACACTGGCGCCACTTCTTGGAAGGTGCGGAATTTCCCGTTCAGGTTCTTACGGATCATAAAAATCTGATATATCTTGATGCTGCCAAGCGCCTGAATGCCCGTCAGGCTAGGTGGGCACTGTTTTTCTCGCGGTTTAATTTCTCCGTTACTTACATCCCTGGTACTAAGAATGTTAAGGCGGATGCCTTGTCTCGCAGTTTTTCTCCCATAGTCGGTGCTGAGAAAGAGGAAAACATTTTACAAGAAGGTGTTGTGATAGCTGCTTTAGACTCTGTTTTGGAAGATGAGATTCTTAAAGCTCAGGAGAATGCCCCATCTAACACTCCTCATGGGAGGTTGTTTGTGCCTGGGACCTTTAGGAGAGATTTGTTTGTTGAGTGTCACGAATCTCGGTTGGCAGGTCATCCCGGAATCTCTGAGACCAAGAGACTGGTGGGTCGCAGTTTTTGGTGGCCTGGATGGCAGAAGGAAGTCATTAAGTGGGTGCGCCAATGTACTATATGTGCTAGATCTAAGTCCTCACATACTCCTGCTGCGGGGTTGCTTTGTCCTTTGGAGGTCCCCAGTGCTCCTTGGACACATTTGGCTATGGACTTTATAACTGACCTTCCCTCCTCTGAGGGTTTTACTGTCATCTGGGTGGTCGTGGACCGTTTTAGCAAGATGTGTCACTTGGTTCCCTTCGTCAAACTGCCCTGCGCTAAAACTCTCGCTAAGGCCTTTGTCAAGGAAATTGTCAGACTTCATGGCGTTCCTACTGACATTGTTTCTGATAGGGGTCCTCAGTTCGTGGCTCGTTTTTGGCATGCCTTTTGTGACAGGTTGGGAATTCATTTGTCGTTTTCGTCCGGATATCATCCTGAATCTAATGGCCAGACAGAAAGGAAAAACCAGGATGTTGAGCAGTTCTTGCGTTGTTTTGTGGCAGACAATCAAGAGGGGTGGTCTGAGTTTCTGCCACTTGCCGAATTTGCTCTGAACAATCATACATCTTCTTCTGCTGGTTGTTCGCCTTTTTTTTGTTGTTCTGGGAGACATCCGTCGTTTGGGTCGTTCTCCAAGTTGGGATCTGCCGTGCCTGAGGAGGAGAATTTTTCCGGTGATTTGGAAAGAGTTTGGACGGATGTGCGTGGTAATCTTCAGGAGGCCAACAGAAAATCTAAAGACTACTTTGATAGGAAACGACAGGAGGTTTTGTTCGCTGTTGGTGACATGGTTTGGTTGTCCTCTAGGAATCTGCGGTTGAGGATTCCTTCTAAGAAATTCGGTCCCAAGTTTGTAGGGCCCTTTAAGGTGCTTCAGGTTGTCAACCAATCTGCTGTTAGGTTGGAGGTTCCTACCTCCTGGAGAATTAATCCGGTCTTTCATGTCTCTCTGTTAAAAAAAGCTGTTGTGTCGGATGGTGACGCCTCTGCCTCTGTTCCTCCGGTGGTGGAGGACGGGGAATATGAAATTTCTCGCATCCTTGACTCTAGACGGTATAGAGGTAGTTTGCAGTATCTTGTGGCCTGGAAAGGTTTCGGACCCGAGGATAACTCTTGGGTGAGGTCAGATGATGTTTCCGCGTCCAGACTTATCAGAGCGTTTCACAGGAGATTTCCTGATAAGCCTGGTCCTAGGGGATCCGGAGGATCCTCTTAGAAGAGGGGGTACTGTTAGAACCTTGCTGTTAGGTTTTTTTTCCTTTGCTGGTCACATGACCTTGTTGGCCTATTTAATCCTGCTCCGCCCTTCTGGCTTTGCTGGACTTCATTGTATATCTACTTTCTAGCTAGCCTGTGCTCTGTATCTAACTCTGTTAGTTTGCTTGGTCTACGGACCTCTATGTTCTATCTATTTTGTTTGTTCGTCTGTCTGCTACTATTTCTGTTAGGAGGTGTCCCATATTCCTCCCAGTCCTTAGTACTTGTAGGGATTCCCTCCTCACATCTATAGGTCTCCGTACAGACTAGATTAGGACTTTAGCAGGTCTGATCGCAGGATCAGGTTCCCTGTTACATCGTAGGGATTCAGCTGAGTCTTATAGTAGGGACAGATCTCCTCTCTTTCCTTAGCTTTGGTAGCAGAACATAACAGCATGATGATGATGATAGAAGTTAGCATCTGCTTTGTTTTCTTGGAATGCAAGCGCATGTATGTAGTAGCGGCTAGGCCTGAAGTGGTCCACGTTTTGGCGCATATCCTACCTCCTCCGAGGATTGCTGGATGTTTTCCTGCTACTATCCCAGTTCTGTAACATACCTGGCGGCGTCCTTGCATAGTGGTCCATCTCCCACTGTGCAAGAGTGCGCACTTGATCTCCAGTCCAGGGTGTCTCTCTGGCTTCCCTCCATGCTGTCTGTTTGCTTCTGTGTCTGCTGCTTAAGGGCGGCGCCCGATCACTTCCTGCTTTTTGTACCTGCTGCAGGCACACCCCTTGTGCGTCCTCAGCCTATTGCTGTCTGTCACCTGGTATTTAAACCAGCTGCCCCAATTAACTGATGCCTGAGCATCTTGCCCTGTCAGTTGGCTTTTGTCTCTGACATGCCAGGTCCTGTCTATGTTACCTGTCATGCAGTATCTGTTCCCATGTCTATACTGTGTCCTATCTGTGTACCTTAACCTGCAGTCTGTACTCGTTCCTTGCCTGTTCGTTCCGCCTTCCTGGAGGCTGTATTTCCAGGCCAGTCTGAACACGCTCCTTGCCTGTTCGTCCTGCCTCTCTGGGGGCCGTATTCCCAGACCCGCTCCTGTATCCCGCTGCAGTGTCGGTCTCCTCCGTACACTCAGTTCCAGTCTGAACTCTCTCCTATCTTTTACCTGTTTTTTCTCTATGTCCGTTCCATTCCTTTTTCTGCAGAGTCTGAACTCGTACCTAACTCCTGCTCGTTGTCACTGTACTTCCGTTTGTGAGTTTGTGGTCCACTCGCTACTTCTCTGCAAGTACCCTGTGGGTATCTGGTTCTGCCTTTCCCTTCTAGTCTGTTCCGTGTGAACAGAGCCCTGTTCCCACCGCGTCTGCGGTTTTCGCTTTGCTCAGCTCTGTCCGCCGCGTCTGCGGTTTTCGCTTTGCTCAGCTCTGTCCGCCGCGTCTGCGGTTTTCGCTTTGCTCAGCTCTGTCCGCCGCGTCTGCGGTTTTCGCTTTGCTCAGCTCTGTCCGCCGCGTCTGCGGTTTTCCTTTGCTCAGCTCTGTCCGCCGCGTCTGCGGTTTTCGCTTTGCTCAGCTCTGTCCGCCGCGTCTGCGGTTTTCGCTTTGCTCAGCTCTGTCCGCCGCGTCTGCGGTTTTCGCTTTGCTCAGCTCTGTCCGCCGCGTCTGCGGTTTTCGCTTTGCTCAGCTCTGTCCGCCGCGTCTGCGGTTTTCGCTTTGTTCAGCTCTGTCCGCCGCGTCTGCGGTTTTCGCTTTGCTCAGCTCCGTCCGCCGCGTCTGCGGTTTTCGCTTTGCTCAGCTCTGTCCGCCGCGTCTGCGGTTTTCGCTTTGCTCAGCTCTGTCCGCCGCGTCTGCGGTTTTCGCTTTGCTCAGCTCCGTCCGCCGCGTCTGCGGTTTTCGCTTTGCTCAGCTCTGTCTGCCGCGTCTGCGGTTTTCGCTTTGCTCAGCTCTGTCCGCCGCGTCTGCGGTTTCAAATTTGTCTCCCAGTCTGTACTGGACCCTACCCAGCCTGTGCTCTAGTCTGCCTGTTCCAGTATTCCCCTGTGTGGGTCAACAGCCGTGTCCGGAGTCTGACCTGGAGTAGACCCTGGTTCCTCTGCTCGGTTCCTCCCTGGTGCACTGGCGTCGTATGCCGTCGTGCGACCTTGGTCGGATCGGGCAGATACTTAGTTACGCCCCTCCAGGCACTCTCCGGTTCATGGCACAGTGGAATCACTACATAAACACGCACACGCCAGTCAGTCTGGGCGTGTGCATTACAGCATGCTCAGGCCATGGTTCCCGTTGAGCCCCACGGCCTTCGCTCTCTGAGACTTTTTTCCAGCGAATACGTGCATTAAAAATAATTTTTTTTTTTTTTTTTTTTCTCTAGCTGAGTTCCAGGCGAATTACGCACCCGTCCAGATGGATCTATGAGCTCTCGTTCCTGCGGATCCGCCACGTTACTATGGGGATCCAAGACAGAGTCGTGCTTTTGTGGAGCAATGCATGCTACACTTCAAGGCTTACCCTCTCTATTTTCCTTCCGATTGGGCTGAAGTGGCCTTTATGATTGACTACCTAGCGGGTGATGCCTTGAAATGGGTCACCCCCCTATGGGAAGCATGGGATCCTGTCGTCCTTGACCTGCAGGCCTTCCTGGTGGCCTTTCGTATGGTCTTCGAGGACCGTAACCCTGAAGCCCCTGCTGAAGCTTCACTTCCCAATATCCCGGAGCAGCCCCGACGGGTAATGTGTGTGGGTAGCGCACTAGTCCTCCTGCCCGAAGAGACTACTGCCCACCCAGAATCCAGACAGGATGACTACGCTCTCCGGAATACTTCTCACGATCTCAAGAGGCAGTCCAGACGTGTTAGGCGTAGAGGCAAGCCATCACGCCAGGGTCTGTTCTCCCAAAGACCTCCTGATTCCAACCTTGAGGTTCCTGCTGAAGCTTCATTTCCCGGTATCCCGGAGCAGCCCCGACGGGTAATGTGCGTGGGTAGCGCACCTGTTCTCCTGCCTGAAGAGACTACTGCCTACCCAGAATCTACACAGGAGGACTTCCTGCATCCGGTATCTGATGCTTCACCCACTTTAACCGGTTAGCCTGTCCAAGGGTACTCTGAAGCAGTGATTACCTCCGAGTCTGTGCATCTCTGCTACCTGGCGGAGGACCCCCTGTTGCCTCCTGAATCCTCCGGGATACCACCTGATGACAAATGGAGAGAGACTTCCCTACACCCGATACCCGATACTTCGTCCGCTCCGTCCTGTGAGCCTGACAATGGGTACCTCAAAGCGGTAGTTAACCCCGAGTCTCTACACCCCTCCGACCAGGCAGAGGACCTCCAGTTGTCTCCTGAACCCTTCGGGGTGCTACCTAATAGCGAATGGACAGAGACTCTCCTATACTCGGTACCTGATACCTCGTTCGCTTCGTCCAGTGAGTCCAACCTAGTGTACTCCGAAGCAGAGGTTACTCCCGAGTCTCTACACCTCTCCGATCGGGCAGAGGACCTCCAGTTGTCTCCAGAACACTTTGGGGTGCTACTTGGTAGCGAATGGACAGAGCCTTCCTTATACTCTGTACCTGATACCTCGCCCACTTCGTCCAGTGAGCCCGACCTAGTGTACTCCGAAGCAGAGGTTATCCCCGAGTCTCTACACCCCTCCGACCAGGCGGAGGACCTCCAGTTGTCTCCTGAACCCTTCGGGGTGCTACCTGATAGCGAATGGACAGAGACTCTCCTATACTCGGTACCTGATACCTCGGCCGCTTCTTCCAGTGAGTCCGACCTAGTGTACTCCGAAGCAGAGGTTATCCCCGAGTCTCTATACCCCTCCGACCAGGCGGAGGAGCTCCAGTTGTCTCCTGAACCCTTCGGGGTGCTACCTGATAACGAATGGACAGGTACTCTCCTATACTCAGTACCTGATACCTCGCCCGCTACATCCAGCGAGTCCGACCTAGTGTACTCTGAAGCAGAGGTTACCCCCGAGTCTCTACACCCCTCCGACCAGGCGGAGGACCTCCAGTTGTCTCTTGAACCCTTCGGGGTGCTACCTGATAACGAATGGACAGGTACTCTTCTATATTCGGTACCTGATACCTCGCCCGCTTCATCCAGCGAGTCCGACCTAGTGTACTCCGAAGCAGAGGTTACCCCCGAGTCTCTGCACTATTCTGACCCGGCGGAGGACCCCCTGTTGTTTTCTGAATCCTCCTGGGTACCACCAGATAACAAGGTAACAGGGACTTTTCTACACCTTGTGCCTGATACCTCGCCCATTTTATCCTGTGAGTTTGACAAGATGTACCCCGAAGCAGAGGTTACCCCCGAGTCTCTGCACTCCTCCAACAAGGCGGAGGACTTCCAGTTGTCTCCTGAACCCTCTGGGGTGCTACCTGATAATAAGTGGAGAGAGACTTCCTTGTGTGCTGTTCCTGGTACTCCACCCGTTTCGTCTGTTGCTGAGGATGGCTGGATAGGAGGTAGCATCCTAGCTACCCAGATGAGACCAGTTTCTCCAGTGGACAGTGGAAGTGATCTCCTTGAAGTAAAGGATTGGCCCTCGAATTCCCTGCGGAACATTCTGGCAGGCCTGAAGAAGAGGGGGCGTAAGGAGGGGGGTACTGTAACATACCTGTCGGCGTCCTTGCATAGTGGTCCATCTCCCACTGTGCAAGAGTGCGCACTTGATCTCCAGTCCAGGGTGTCTCTCTGGCTTCCCTCCATGCTGTCTGTTTGCTTCTGTGTCTGCTGCTTAAGGGCGGCGCCCGATCACTTCCTGCTTTTTGTACCTGCTGCAGGCACACCGCTTGTGCGTCCTCAGCCTATTGCTGTCTGTCACATGGTATTTAAACCAGCTGCCCCAATTAACTGATGCCTGAGCATCTTGCCCTGTCAGTTGGCTTTTGTCTCTGACATGCCAGGTCCTGTCTATGTTACCTGTCTTGCAGTATCTGTTCCCATGTCTGTACTGTGTCCTATCTGTGTACCTTAACCTGCAGTCTGTACTCGTTCCTTGCCTGTTCGTTCCGCCTTCCTGGAGGCTGTATTTCCAGGCCAGTCTGAACACGCTCCTTGCCTGTTCGTCCTGCCTCTCTGGGGGCCGTATTCCCAGACCCGCTCCTGTATCCCGCTGCAGTGTCGGTCTCCTCCGTACACTCAGTTCCAGTCTGAACTCTCTCCTATCTTTTACCTGTTTTTTCTCTATGTCCGTTCCATTCCTTTTTCTGCAGAGTCTGAACTCGTACCTAACTCCTGCTCGTTGTCACTGTACTTCCGTTTGTGAGTTTGTGGTCCACTCGCTACTTCTCTGCAAGTACCCTGTGGGTATCTGGTTCTGCCTTTCCCTTCTAGTCTGTTCCGTGTGAACAGAGCCCTGTTCCCACCGCGTCTGCGGATTTCGCTTTGCTCAGCTCTGTCCGCCGCGTCTGCGGTTTTCGCTTTGCTCAGCTCTGTCCGCCGCGTCTGCGGTTTTCGCTTTGCTCAGCTCTGTTCGCCGCGTCTGCGGTTTTCGCTTTGCTCAGCTCTGTCCGCCGCGTCTGCGGTTTTCGCTTTGCTCAGCTCTGTCCGCCGCGTCTGCGGTTTTCGCTTTGCTCAGCTCTGTCCGCCGCGTCTGCGGTTCTCGCTTTGCTCAGCTCTGTCCGCCGCGTCTGCGGTTTTCGCTTTGCTCAGCTCTGTCCGCCGCGTCTGCGGTTTTCGCTTTGCTCAGCTCTGTCCGCCTCGTCTGCGGTTTTCGCTTTGCTCAGCTCTGTCCGCCGCGTCTGCGGTTTTCGCTTTGCTCAGCTCTGTCCGCCGCGTCTGCGGTTTTCGCTTTGCTCAGCTCTGTCCGCCGCGTCTGCGGTTTTCGCTTTGCTCAGCTCTGTCCGCCGCGTCTGCGGTTTTCGCTTTGCTCAGCTCTGTTCGCCGCGTCTGCGGTTTTCGCTTTGCTCAGCTCTGTCCGCCGCGTCTGCGGTTTTCGCTTTGCTCAGCTCTGTCCGCCGCGTCTGCGGTTTTCGCTTTGCTCAGCTCTGTCCGCCGCGTCTGCGGTTTTCGCTTTGCTCAGCTCTGTCCGCCGCGTCTGCGGTTTCGAATTTGTCTCCCAGTCTGTACTGGACCCTACCCAGCCTGCGCTCTAGTCTGCCTGTTCCAGTATTCCCCGGTGTGGGTCAACAGCCGTGTCCGGAGTCTGACCTGGAGTAGACCCTGGTTCCTCTGCTCGGTTCCTCCCTGGTGCACTGGCGTCGTATGCCGTCGTGCGACCTTGGTCGGATCGGGCAGAAACTTAGTTACGCCCCTCCAGGCACTCTCCGGTTCATGGCACAGTGGAATCACTACATAAACACGCACACGCCAGTCAGTCCGGGCGTGTGCATTACAAGTTCTATGACTCCCGTTAAAACAAAGCTTCAGGTGATAAATGATGGATGAGGTGGTGGCAAAGGAGAAAGAGCAGGAGGAACAGGGACCATTCACATCAATATCAGGCCAGTCAACCAGATATGTCTTGTAGGATATGTTTCTGTAACAAAAGGAGCGGTTCGGCTACACAGTTATAGGGCATACAGTGAGTGCAATGCCTACCAAAAATTTCGAGCCACTCCAATGTCCCTTGGAAATGACATGGAGGTCAAAGGGTGTTAACTAAACCTTTTTTTCGATTTATAGCAACTGGGTCTCCCCTGCACTGTTGGCCTAAGCAGTGAATGGAAGGCTTTCCAAAAATTATGAGGTACTACAATGCCCCTTACAAGAGCCATGTGTGGCACCCCAGGGGTCTGGTCACCACAGTAATAGAGATATTACGTCGGAGAGCAAGTGGGAGGTTTCCTGGTCAGGATCCCTTAAACATGCACATCCTCCTACCCCAGTCCTGGGAGGGGAGAATTCTGTCCTTATAAACTGGATCTGGGGCGGGGTTGAGTGAGTCAGAGAACAGTCAGAGTCAGAGTGAGAGCAAGGGAAAGTAACAGCAAGGAGCTCTGTAGGAGCTAGGAGCTAAAGACCAGGGGCTGGAAGCTGAGTAGAGCTCGCCCTGGCAGAAGACAATAGGAACCGGACACAGGAGTCCGAAGCTGTGAGGACTTATATATCCAGCAGCAGAAACCAGCCGGCAGGGGATTTCAGGTCCTCTGGCCATAGAAGCCCGGAGGCTCAGTCACAAGCAAGGGACCAGCACCGCCGTCGTGGAGCAGAGGCTAACAGAAGGCCCCAAGTCACCAGCCATACGGGTGAGCACTACACGGTACACTCAGGGACGTGGACTACTTCTACCCGCTTACAGCAAGGTAGCCAGGAAGAGTGCAGACAGACGGGGAGGCCTACAACTCCACCTGGCCAGGGGAACTCCTGCTTGCTCACAGACTGACCAGGCCTCTTATGCTAGCCAGTACTCCTGGGAGGGTCTACCTTATAATCATCAGTAAAGACCCTGAACTGCACTGCAAAGACTCTGAGTCGTTCCTGCTGCGCTCGTGCACCATCACCCCCATCATCCACACTCACTGCCCTGAGGCTATACTGCTCCCGAGGGGAGTTATCCCATTCTATGCTGCGCACACAACACCAGCCTCAGCGGTCTGCCTCGCAGCGGTGGTACTCCCAGACCTCAATCCACGGGTGGCGCAGTCGGACAATTAACCTCAAAACCTAAGAAAGACTGCCACTGGTTTGACCAGCCTGAGCCACGGGACCGGGTCACCGCCACGGAGACTACAGACCCCAGAGACCCGGCACCGGGTATCCCACACACGTGTACACACGGCCCAGGGGGCGCGTCACATGCAGTACAGCATATTACAAACATAAGTCCCATTATTGGGGAGTGGGTGTCCCATAGTATTTGCTTATGCCTTGCAAGCAAAAGCTGCCAAAAATTAGGATGGAGCAACTTGCAATGCCCCTTACAAGAGCCATGCAGTACAGCATATTACAAACATAAGTCCCATTATTGGGGAGTGGGTCTCCCATAGTATTTGCTTATGCTTTCCCAGCAAAAGCTGCCAAAAATTAGGACGGAGCAACTTGCAATGCCCCTTACAAGAGCCATGCAGTACAGCATATTACAAACATAAGTCCCATTATTGGGGAGTGGGTGTCCCATGGTATTTGCTTATGCTTTCCCAGCAAAAGCTGCCAAAAAACTAGGACGGAGGAACTTGCAATGCTGGCACCCTGGTGGTATAGTGGTGGTGGAGGCTGAGGATAAGGAGAAGAAGATTAAACAGTCGAAACGAGGAAGCGTATACCAATGTGTGGGTGTGAAGCGGTGCATGTGAATACACCTCCCGAAATAACGCAGTGGATTTGACTTTATGTTACTCTGCTGTCATTTGGTGGTGATGAGAAGTCTGGCCCAATCCAGCCCTTGTTCATTTTGATAAGGGTCAGCTTGTCAGCATTGTCAGTTGACAGGAGAGTGCGCTTATCAGTTATAATTCCCCCAGCGGCACTAAAAACATGCTCCGATAGCAAGCTAGCGGCAGGGCAGGCCAGGACCTCCAAGGCTTACAGAGCGAGTTCATTCCAAGTGTCCAGCTTGGATACCTAATAATTAAAAGGCACAGAGGAATCACGGAGGACGCTGGTACGATCGGCAAGGTACTCCCTCACCATCTTTTGAAACTTTCCACTCCTTGTGAGAGTACCCCGCGCCTCAGGGCCTGTAAGCTGGGCGGGTGTCAGAAAACTGTCCCAGAACGTTGACAGTGTTCCCCTGCCTCTGCTGGATTAGTGTTGCATCTCTCTCGCCTGTACGCCTTGGTTGGGCAACGAACTGTGACCTCTGCCGCTAGCGTGTTCAGATGGGAATTTTTTTAAGAGTTCTGCAGCAAGGGCCTTCTGGTATTGCCCCATTTTTGTAGACCTCTCCACCTCAGGAAAAAGAGAGTGAAAGTTCTCCTTGTAGCGGGGGTCTACAAGTGTTACCAACCAGTAATGACTGTCACCCAACATTTTGACAACGCGAGGGTCACGGTTAAGGCAGCGTAACATAAAGTCAGCCATGCGTGCCAGACTGGTAACGGGCAAGATTTCCGTGTCCTCACCAAGATGACGACTGACCATGCTCTCCTCCTCCTCCTCCTCCTCTTCCTCCTCCCCCTTGTCCTCAGGCCACCCACGCTGAACCGACGGTATGACACTTGTACAGGTACTACCGTCTACAACGCATGATAGCAGCTCCTGTTCTTCCTCCTCCTCCTCCTCCTCCTCTCCCTCATTGTCCCCTAATGCACGTTGGGATGAGATGAGGCTGGGCTGTGTGTAATCGCCCGCTACGGCTTCTTGATCCATCTCATCATACTCTGGCTGCAATGCCTTCTCTTTAATTCTCTGCAGAGAGCGTTGCAAAAGACAGACAAGTGGGATGCTGACACTATCTTGGTGGCCTCCTCAAAGTTTGTCAGGATGGTACATATGTCAGACATCCCGGTCCACTCCTGAGGTCTTATGTGTGGAGTCTGACCTGAATATCGACGGCCTTGTTGCAGCTGGTACTCCACAACTGCTCTCTTCTGCTCACAAATCCTTTGCAACATGTGGAGGGTAGAGTTCCAACGTGTGGGGACATCACACATCAGTCGGTGTGCCGGAAGCTGCAAACGCTGCTGCAACACAGCAAGGGCGGCGGAAGCTGTAGCCGACTTGCGAAAATGAGCTGACAGGTGGCGTACTTTCACGAGCAGATCTGGCAACTCGGGGTACGATTTAAGAAACAGCTGAACCACGAGGTTAAGCACATGAGCCAGGCATGGTACGTGTGTGATCTCACCTCGCCTCAGAGCCGCCACCAGGTTACGGCCATTGTCACACACGACCATGCCGGGATGTAGGTTCAGCGGTCTCAGCCACAGATCTGCCTGCTCTTTCACAGCTGTCCACAACTCACAAGCAGTGTGAGGTTTATCACCTAAGCTTATGAGTTTCAGCACAGCCTGTTGCCGCTTGGCGGAGGCAGTACAGCAATGCTTCCAGCTTGTAACTGATGTGGTGATATCTGAGATGGAGGCTGAACATGAGGAGGAGGAGGAGGATGCGCAGGAGCTGTACACTGTGGGGGCAACTCTGACTGACATAGGGCCCGCAATCCTCGGTGTGGGGAGGATGTGTTCCGTCCCAAGGTCCGACTGGGTCCCGGCTTCCACTATGTTTACCCAGTGTGCCGTCAGAGAGATGTACCGTCCCTGGCCACAAGCACTTGTCCACGTGTCCGTTGTCAGGTGGACTCTCCCAGTAACTGCGTTGTTGAGGGCACGGCAGATGCTTTGGGACACGTGATTGTGTAGTGCGGGGATGGCACACAGGGCAAAATAGTGTCGGCTGGGGACCAAGTACCGAGGGACGGCCACCGCCATAAGATTGCGGAAGGATTCCGTCTCCACCAGCCTAAAAGGCAGCATTTCCAATGCAAGCAGTCGTGAAATGTGCGAATTTAGGACTGTGGCCTGTGGGGCGTTAGCTGCGAATTTCCGCTTTCGTTCAAAGGTCTGGGATATGGACAATTGAACGCTGCGGTGGGACGTGGACGTAGACGTTGATGCTGTTTCTTGAGAAACTGCCATAACAAGTGAAGCCTGAGAGGAGGGGGCATCTTTACATGCAGTATAGACAGGGGATTGCCTTGCACACACAACAGGGGGTTCTATTGCACGCACAACAGTGGAAGAAGCAGTGGTGACACCCGCTGACACTGGTCGTGGACCCTGGGTTTCGCCCCACAAAGTCGGGTGCTTTGCTGCCATGTGCCTGATCATGCTGGTGGTGGTCAGGCTGGTAGTTTTGTCACCCCTGCTGATGCTGGCATGGCAGGTGGAATATATGGCCTTTTTGGGGTTATCAGCAGAGTCTTTAAAAAAATTCCAGACTCTGGAAGACCTACCGCTTGTACTGGCAACGTCCCTCGTGTTGGTGTTACTGGGAACGGTTGCCTGCCTTCTGTCTGCGGCCACCACACTGCTTCTTCCTGCCTGTTGGGGTACTCTGCCTCCCTCCCCCTGTGTGCTGCTGGCCTCACTCTGCATGTCCTCCTTCCACGTTGAGTCAGTTACTAGATCATCCACCACCTCCTCCTCTACCACTTGCGCACCACGATCCTCCTCCTCACTTCCTGGCAATTGTGTCTCGTCATCGTCCACCTCTTGTAACAGATTGCCAACGTCGACTTCCTGTGGCCGTGGCTGTTCAAATATTTGGGCATCGCAACATGGGATCTCCTCTTCCACCACTTCAAGCGTATCAGGCGAGGGGCCCAAATATGGAAATGGACCAGTGAACAGCTCTTCAGAGTGTCCAAGTGTGGGATCACTTGCTGTCTGATGACACTCGGCATGGTGGGAGGAAGGAGCATCAGGGTGAGAAGGAGTATGCGGTCGAGACTCACGGATACTAAGAGTTGACCGTGTGGAAGACAGACCGGAGGTGGTGGTGCCCAGGTAACTGGAAGTATTGTCTGCTATCCAATTAATAACCTGTTCACACTGATCAGTTCTCAATACTGGTGTTGTTCTGTGCTTCCCTAGTAATTCGGTCAAGAAGTGGGAGCGAGAAAATGTGGCTGTTGGTTGTGGCACATTTTCACCTTGGCCACGGCCCCGTCCTCTGCACGAACCATCACCAGAACGTCCACTTCCACGTCCCTTGCCACGCGCCTTGCCCATTGTAAATGAAGTAAAATAGCTTACACTTGCACTATCAATGGAAAAAGGGTAATAAAGAGTAGATTAGAACCGTGGAAGAGGAAAACCACAGTTATTGTTTACTGGGGTATACCACACTTTTTTAAATAGAGATATTTGCGGCTGAACAGTGAGCAACACACTCAAACTGCTTTTTTTTTAGATACCAAAGGCCCAAAACTGGATAGTACAGCGATTTGACCCGTGGAACTGCGAAACCACACTGGGATGTCGGGCCTACACAAGACTATTTTCAACAGATATATTTTTGTGTCACAACAGTCAGGAGACACTACTGTTTTTCTTTACGGAAAAAACTACCAAAACATGAATAATAGAGATTTTTTACCGTGGAATAGCAAAACCACAGTTATAATTTACTGGTGTATACCAGGCTTTTTAAAATATATATATATTTGCGGCTGAACAGTGAGCGACACACTCAAACTGTTTTTTTTTAGATACAAATGGCCCAAAAGTGGATAATACAGAGGTTTGTACCGTGAAACTGCAAAACCACACTTGTATTTCTCGGGCCTACACCAGACTATTTTCAACAGATATATTTGTGTCTGAAAAATCAGGGAGACACTATTTTTTTTTACAGCAAAAAATGCAAAAAGCAGGATAATAGAGATTTTTTACCGTGGAACAGCAAAAGCACACTTCTGTCTCTCTGGCCTACACCAGACTATTTTCAACAGATATATTTGTGTCTGAAAAATCAGGGAGACACTATTATTATTTTTATACAGCAAAAAATGCCAAAAACAGGATAATAGAGATGTTTTACCGTGGAACATCAAAACCACAGTAGTAATTTACTGGTGTATACCAGGCTTTTTAAAATATATATATATTTGCGGCTGAACAGTGAGCGACACACTCAAACTGTTTTTTTTAGATACAAATGGCCCAAAAGTGAATAATACAGAGGTTTGTACCGTGGAACTGCAAAACCACACTTGTATTTCTCGGGCCTACACCAGACTATTTTCAACAGATATATTTGTGTCTGAAAAATCAGGGAAACACTATTTTTTTTTTTTTACAGCAAAAAATGCAAAAAGCAGGATAATAGAGATTTTTTACCGTGGAACAGCAAAAGCGCACTTCTGTCTCTCTGGCCTACACCAGACTATTTTCAACAGATATATTTGTGTCTGAAAAATCAGGGAGACACTATTATTATTTTTATACAGCAAAAAATGCCAAAAACAGGATAATAGAGATGTTTTACCGTGGAACATCAAAACCACAGTAATAATTTACTGGTGTATACCAGGCTTTTTAAAATATATATATATTTGCGGCTGAACAGTGAGCGACACACTCAAACTGTTTTTTTTAGATACAAATGGCCCAAAAGTGAATAATACAGAGGTTTGTACCGTGGAACTGCAAAACCACACTTGTATTTCTCGGGCCTACACCAGACTATTTTCAACAGATATATTTGTGTCTGAAAAATCAGGGAAACACTATTTTTTTTTTTTTTACAGCAAAAAATGCAAAAAGCAGGATAATAGAGATTTTTTACCGTGGAACAGCAAAAGCGCACTTCTGTCTCTCTGGCCTACACCAGACTATTTTCAACAGATATATTTGTGTCTGAAAAATCAGGGAGACACTATTATTATTTTTATACAGCAAAAAATGCCAAAAACAGGATAATAGAGATGTTTTACCGTGGAACATCAAAACCACAGTAATAATTTACTGGTATATACCAGGCTTTTTAAAATATATATATATTTGCGGCTGAACAGTGAGCGACACACTCAAACTGTTTTTTTTAGATACAAATGGCCCATAGAACTGCAAAACCACACTTCTATTTCTCTGGCCTACACCAGACTATTTTCAACAGATATATTTGTGTCTGAAAAATCAGAGGCACACTTTTTTTTTGGGGGGGGGGGGGGGGCACCAAAAGGTTAATAAGATGGGTATTTGTACATTGTGAAGGAGGAAAAAAAAAGAGGATTTAGATAAAAAAAAGGATTTTTCCTGGCCCCCGGTACCTGGAGCTAAGTCCAGCAATTTCAGCAACAGGAGCAGCACACAGGACTGTAATGCAGCATTTGCTGGTATAACCACTGCGTCTCCTATACAGCCTGCCTGCCTGATATACCTGGGATGGATATTAGTCCTGAGAAGGACTGTTTGTTTGATCTGGCAGCCTTAACAGACCCTACACTAACTATTTTGCAGGATATATCTCTCCCTAAATCAGCAGTGCTGTCCCTACATTGTCTGATCCGGAGCGACTGTGTCCAAGATGGCGGCGCCCGGTTTTAAATACTCGAGGTGACGCTGTGCGGCCAGCCAATCAATGTAATGCCCACAAACAACATGGCTGCGGCATTACAGTGACTGGCTGGCAATCCCTGCATGTTCATTGGCTCTGTAAAGAGCGCCAAACATGGAGGGCGGAGACCCGAGCTACCGCCCGAGTAACCCGGAAATGCTCGGTGCTCGCCGAACATCCCGAGTAGCGTGATGCTCGGGCGAGTACCGAGCAGTGTCGAGCATGTTCGCTCAACACTATTCAGGAATAGTTTATCTAAGATACTGGCAGTGCAATGAGTTTGCATGACACTATTTACTTTCACACTATGGTCTTCCATTCAGTTGCTCAGGGCATTGTTCAATTTCACACCTTCCTGGGCCACAGGTATTGTTCAATCTCACACCTTGCTCAGTCAATGTTTAAACTTTACACTAGTGTTGAGCCACCCCCGTAGTGTTCGGGTTCGGTTCGGTTCGTCGAACACCGGGATGTTCGAGGAACTGTTCGTCGAACTGTTCGTCGAACACCTTAGAACACCGTCGAACACCGTTAAAACCAATGGCAGGCAAACAAAAACACAGAGAAACACATAGAAAACACCTTCAAAGGTGTCCAAAAGCTGACAAACTGCTCAGAAGACGCTTTCTTTAAAAAAGCCGGCCGGCAATTCAGCAGCGGCATACACCGGTACCCGACAATTTAGACAAGAAGGAATAGAGCCTCACACATAGATTAGATAGATAGAAACATGTCAGTCACATATATATGAAGTACAGTGACAGTGTTGCTTACTGTACTTGTCATTTAGTGTAAAGGATTTATTAAAAAATATAATAGTGTTTTCATGCACTGTCTCTTTAAAAAAGCCGGCCGGCAATTCAGCATCTGTACCCGACAATTTATAACAGACAGAATAGAGCTTCACACATAGATTAGATAGATAGAAACATGTCAGTCACATATATATGAAGTACAGTGACAATGTTGCTTACTGTACTTGTCATTTAGTGTAAAGGATTTATTAAAAAAAATAATAGTGTTTTCATGCACCGTCTCTTTAAAAAAGCCGGCCGGCAATTCAGCATCTGTACCCGACAATTTATAACAGACAGAATAGAGCTTCACACATAGATTAGATAGATAGAAACATGTCAGTCACATATATATGAAGTACAGTGATAGTGTTGGTTACTGTACTTGTCATTTAGTATTAAAATAAAGGATTTATTATTAAAAAAAATTGGCGTGGGGTTCCCCTTAATTTTAGTCTCTAGCGGAGGTTAAGCAGACAGCTGGGGCAGATGTTTGAAGCCTGGGAAGGGGGTAATACCCACGGAGCTTCCCAGGCTACTAATATGAGCCCCCAGCTGAATACATAGCCTTTACTAGCTATTAAAATGGGGGACCCCCCCAAAAAAATGACGTGGGGTCCCCCCTAATTTAATAGCTAGCAAAGGCTTGTAAAGTGCTGCGGAATATGTTGGCGCTATAAAAATAAACTATTATTATTATTATTATTATTAAAGGCTAGGCAGACAGCTGGGGGCTGATATTAATAGCCCAGGAAGGGAGCCATGAATATTGGCCCCCTCCCAGGCTAGAAACACCAGCCGTCAGCCGCCCCAGAAATGGCGCATTCATAGGATGCGCCAATTCTGGCACTTAGCCTCGCTCTTCCACGCTGCCCTGTAGCGGTGGCAGGGGGTAATAGGGCTGGGGTTGATGTCAGCTTATAATGCCAGCTGACATCAAGCCCAGGTTAGTAATGGAGAGGCGTCTATAAGACACCCCCATTACTAACCCCATAGTCAAAGTTAAAAGAAAACACAAACACCCAGAATAAAGTCCTTTAATTGAAATAAAGACACAATCCTTTATTGTTCTAAATTAAACCATACTTACCGTCACGCCCATTCCAGCTGAAGCCAACGATCTCCTGCAATAAAAGAAAAATAATAAAGCAACATCATCCTTACCTTTCCATGGTTCCCACGACAGCTTCAGCTCTGCTACATCGAGATGACAGGCTGGACCGCAGCAGAACGCTGCCATCCAGCCTGTCATCCCGCAGACACTGAGAAGCGCAGGCATGCTTGCGCTCTGCAGTGTCTGGCTGTGACGGCATAAAGATGAGACGAGTTCATGTCCAATGAACTCGGCGCACCTCATGCACGTCACTGACAGCGTGGGAAAATTCTCACGCTGAAGCGCTGAGTGCAGGAGAATTCTCCCACGCTGTCAGTGACGTGCATAAGGTGAGCTCATGTCCAATGAACTCAGCTCACCTCCTGCACGTCACTGACAGCGTGGGAGAATTATCCTGCACTCAGCGCTTCAGCGTGAGAATTCTCCCACGCTGAAGCGCTGAGTGCAGGAGAATTTTCCCACGCTGTCAGTGACGTGCATAAGGTGAGCTCATGTCCAATGAACTCAGCTCACCTCCTGCACGTCACTGACAGCGTGGGAGAATTCTCCTGCACTCAGCGCTTCAGTGTGAGAATTCTCCCACGCTGAAGCGCTGAGTGCAGGAGAATTTTCCCACGCTGTCAGTGACGTGCATGAGGTGAGCCGAGTTCATTGGACATTAACTCGGCTCATCTGGATGCCCTCACAGAGAGACACTGTGGAGCGCAAGCAAGCCTGCGCTTCTCAGTGTCTGCGGGATGACAGGCTGGATGGCAGCGTTCTGCTGCGGTCCAGCCTGTCATCTCGATGTAGCAGAGCTGAAGCTGTCATGGGAGCCATGGAAAGGTAAGGATGATGTTGCTTTATTATTTTTCTTTTATTTCAGGAGATCGTTGGCTTCAGCTGGAATGGGCGTGACGGTAAGTATGGTTTAATTTAGAACAATAAAGAATTGTGTGTTTATTTCAATTAAAGGACTTTTTTCTGGGTGTTGTGTTTTTTTTAAATACTTTACTAGAAATTCATGGTGGTCATGTCTAATATTGGCGTGACCCCATGAATTTTGGGCTTAGGGCCAGCTGATAATGCCAAGCTGGCCCTAACCCCTTTATTACCCAGTGAGCCACCGCATCAGGGCCCTGGATGAGTTGGGTACAGCGCCAGAAGATGGCGCTTCTATGAACGCGCCATTTTCCGGGGCGGCTGCGGACTGCAATTTTCAGCGGGGGTGGCCTAGAAAGCTTGGGCCTCCCTGCGCTGCGGATTCCAGCCACCAGCTGCATAGTTGTACCTGGCTGGACACAAAAACAGGGCGAAGCCCCACGTCAATTTTCTTTAAATTATTTCATGAAATAATTAAGAAAAAAAGGGCTTCCCTATATTGATGTGTCCGGCCAGGTACAGATAGGCAGCTGGTGGTTGGGGGCAGCCCGTTCCTGCCTGCTGCACCTGACTGGACACAAATATAGTGCGAAGCCCCACGTCAATTTTTTTAAAATTATTTCATGAATTTCCTGAAATAATTAAAAAAAATTGAAGTGGGGCTTCGCACTATATTTGTGTCCAGCCAGGTACAGCAGGCAGGAACGGGCTGCCCCCAACCACCAGCTGACTATTTGTACCTGGCCGGACACAACAATATAGGGAAGGCCTTTTTTTCTTAATTATTTCATGAATTTCATGAAATAATTAAAAAAAAAATACGTGGGGCTTCACCCTATTTTTGTGTCCAGCCAGGTACAACTAGGCAGCTGGGGGCTGGAATCTGCAGCGCAGGGAGGCCCAAGCTTTCTGGGCCCCCCCCGCTGCAAATTGCAGTCCGCAGCCACCCCGGAAAATGGCGCGTTCATAGAAGCACCATCTTCTGGCGCTGTACCCAACTCATCCAGGGCCCTGGTGCGGTGGCTCACTGGGTAATAAAGGGGTTAGGGCCAGCTTGGTATTATCAGCTGGCCCCAAGCCCAAAATTCATGGGGTCACGCCAGTATTAGACATGACCACCATGAATTTCTAGTAAAGTATTTAAAAAAAAACACAACACCCAGAAAAAAGTCCTTTAATTGAAATAAACACACAATTCTTTATTGTTCTAAATTAAACTCTACTTACCATCACGCCCATTCCAGCTGAAGCCAACGATCTCCTGCAATAAAAGAAAAATAATAAACCAACCTCATCCTTACCTTTCCATGGTTCCCACGACAGCTTCAGCTCTGCTACATCGAGATGACAGGCTGGACCGCAGCAGAACGCTGCCATCCAGCCTGTCATGCCGCAGACACTGAGAAGAGCAGGCATGCTTGCGCTCCTCAGTGTCTCGCTGTGACGGCATCCAGATGAGCCGAGGTCATGTCCAATGAACTTGGCTCACCTCATGCACGTCACTGACAGCGTGGGAAAATTCTCACGCTGAAGTGCTGAGTGCAGGAGAATTCTCCCACGCTGTCAGTGACGTGCATGAGGTGAGCTCATGTCCAATGAACTCAGCTCACCTCATGCACCTCACTGACAGCGTGGGAAAATTCTCCTGCACTCAGCGCTTCAGCGTGAGAATTCTCCCACGCTGTAAGTGACGTGCATGAGGTGAGCCGAGTTCATTGGACATGACCTCGGCTCATCTTTATGCCGTCACAGAGAGACAATGTGGAGCGCAAGCAAGCCTGCTCTTCTCAGTGTCTGCGGGATGACAGGCTGGATGGCGGCGTTCTGCTGCGGTCCAGCCTGTCATCTCGATGTAGCAGAGCTGAAGCTGTCGTGGGAACCATGGAAAGGTAAGGATGAGGTTGCTTTATTATTTTATTTTTATTACAGGAGATCGTTGGCTTCAGCTGGAATGGGCGTGACGGTAAGTATGGTTTAATTTAGAACAATAAAGAATTGTGTCTTTATTTCAATTAAAGGACTTTATTCTGGGTGTTTGTGTTTTTTTTAACTTTGACTATGGGGTTAGTAATGGGGGTGTCTTATAGACGCCTCTCCATTACTAACCTGGGCTTGATGTCAGCTGGCATTATAAGCTGACATCAACCCCAGCCCTATTACCCCCTGCCACCGCACCAGGGCAGCGTGGAAGAGCGAGGCTAAGTGCCAGAATTGGCGCATCCTATGAATGCGCCATTTCTGGGGCGGCTGACGGCTGCTGTTTCTAGCCTGGGAGGGGGCCAATATTCATGGCTCCCTTCCTGGGCTATTAATATCAGCCCCCAGCTGTCTGCCTAGCCTTTGCTAGCTATTAAATTAGGGGGGACCCCACGTCATTTTTTTGGGGGGGTCCCCCATTTTAATAGCTAGTAAAGGCTATGTATTCAGCTGGGGGCTGATATTAGTAGCCTGGGAAGCTCCGTGGGTATTACCCCCTTCCCAGGCTTCAAACATTTGCTCCAGCTGTCTGCTTAATCTCCGCTAGAGCCTAAAATTAAGGGGAACCCCACGCCAATTTTTTAAATAATAAATCCTTTATTTTAATACTAAATGACAAGTACAGTAACCAACACTATCACTGTACTTCATATATATGTGACTGACATGTTTCTATCTATCTAATCTATGTGTGAAGCTCTATTCTGTCTGTTATAAATTGTCGGGTACAGATGCTGAATTGCCGGCCGGCTTTCTTAAAGAGACGGTGCATGAAAACACTATTATTTTTTTTAATAAATCCTTTACACTAAATGACAAGTACAGTAAGCAACACTGTCACTGTACTTCATATATATGTGACTGACATGTTTCTATCTATCTAATCTATGTGTGATTCTCTATTCCTTCTCTTCTAAATTGTCGGGTACCGCTGCTGAATTGCCGGCCGGCTTTTTTAAAGAGACGGTGCATGAAAACACTATTATTTTTTTTGATAAATCCTTTACGCTAAATGACAAGTACAGTAAGCAACACTGTCACTGTACTTCTTATATATGTGGCTGACATGTTTATATCTATCTAATCTATGTGTGAAACTCTATTCTTTCGGTTCTAAATTGTCGGGTACCGGTGGATGCCGCTGCTGAATTGCCGGCTTTTCGTGTTTCACTGTGAGCACAGTTCCCATCGATTTGGGCAATCACTGTAATGCCACAACCACCATGGCTGTGGCATTACAGTGAGAGGCAGACAATCCCTGCATGATTGGTGCTCTAAATAGCACCAGACATGCAGGACACGCTTTTGGTGCACGAACAGTTATCGAACATAACCTCGAACAGCCGAATTTTTTGCAAATCGTTCGGGTTCGTCGAACAACTCGAACACCGCCCAAAACAGCTCGAATTTGAGATTGGCGAACAGTTCTAGTCGAACACCGCTCATCTCTACTTTACACATCACTAGTTTAATTAAACTCTCCCAATACAAACTACTATCTCAGTGACCAAGACAAGATGGTAAAATCACAAAAATAAATGTTTCACATACTGTTGTACTTGCTTATTTTCACTAAAAATGCAGCAAAACATGATAGCTATGTTCACACTAGGCATTTTTTCAGTGCTTTTTCACTACCCACTACTTCCGATGGGTTAAAAACGCTGAAAGAAGTGACATGCTCTACTTTGCAAAAGAACATGCAAAGCACAAAATCCTGATAAAAAAAACAAGATATGTGCATCAGATTTCTGGAATCTCATAGACTTTACTGGTACTGTAAAACACAGCTATAAATTTGCATAAAAAAAAACGCTGAAAAAAAACAAGATGTGTGCACATAGCCTAAAGGCGGATGTAGCCTGCTAACATGGCATTCATTGATGGATGGATGGATGAAGGATTTACTGCATTGTCTAATGAAATTAGTAAATCAGTAGCGTCTGATGATGAGTGAGTAGCCATATGCTTATGTGAGACCATACCACATGTCATATGCTTAGATACACCTACTAAACAGGAAACATTTAACTCAAAATGGTCCAAAAGGTTCATTGGGCTGTGAAGTGACCATGATGATCTACGAAGGACTAGAACCACAGTGGTCAGAGATCAGTTAGTGGATAAAACACTCAATACTTAGATACAACAAGTCATCCAACAGTATCACATCTGAAGGGCTTAGATACTGTGCATCACCAGACAGTATCATACATGACAGACTTAGATACAGTGCCTTATCAGCCAGACGGTATCACATATGATAGTGTAAGATATTGAGGCTCAGCAAACAGTATCAGGTATGATAGTGTAAGATATTTTCACATATGATGGTCTAACATATTTTCTATTAGCCATTGGAGGTCCAGTACCTAGGGCGGTGGGTTGTCAATGACGGCTCACTAGCAGCCATTAGTGTACCTGGAATGAAGACTATAAGAGTCCTGGCTACCTTACATTATGCCACACCATGATATCTGGAGTAAGACCTCTCAAAGGCTGTCATTATGCAGAGCAAAACAGGATTGGAGGCTGGCATTAAAGGCCTATCCTCTTCAGCGATGAGTTTTGTCTTGAATGCAATAATAGCCAGAGATTGGTCTGGAGACCACATGGGCAATGCCAAGAGGCCTTCATGAGGGAACACCACACTGGTTGTGGAACCAGTAGTGTGGCCATTTGCCCAAAGTGTCCCAGGAGCTGTTATTCAACATGACAATAAAAAGTCCGCATATTGCTTATTTTACTGTGGGGCCTAAACATGCTGCCATGGCCTACACCGTCTCTGAACTTGTGCCCTATCCCCTATCCAGCAAATCTGGGACTGTCATTGGTCGGCAATTGCAAAGGGAGCTGCCAGCAGCAGATCTTGATGATTTTCCCAAGTGCATTCAGTGCATCAGAGCATTCCTCAGACAACCATTAATAACAAAGGTGTGTTAGTGCGTTTATTTTTGCATATAAGGGTTATACTCAAGACTGAATTGTGGCACCCCTGAGGGTTCGGTCACCACAGAGGTACTGCACCTCACCAACAGGTGTGGTATCTCCCTTTCTCTCAGGTAAGGAGGGAGTGCTGCACGGAACCCCAACACCTACATCCAACACTACACTGCTCCAGGCCAGCAGGATGGGCGAGACGCAATGTAGTTTTCTGCTGAGCCCTGACCCTGGCTGGGGTGGGGGGAACCCAAAGGTAGGGGGAACCAGTAGTGGGTGTGGGTGGAGGAAGTAGTTCATGGGAGCACTCATACAGTAGATATATAAAAAGGTAGACATCTTGACAGTAAAGGAGTTGGAGTAGGGACAGTTCAGAGGAACAGTCTGGGAGCAGAGTCTCTATAGGAGCTCTGCTCCACTACAAGGGCCTAGGACAGAGGCCCAGGAGGGGAGCAGGGAGTAGGCTCCGTTCTGTAGAGTGGATCCTAGGGGAGTACGGCGAGTGCGGGCGGCACCCCTACACCCCGAACCTGCCAAGTGTCAGGAAGATCTAGGCCGCAAGAAGGTGACCGGCCCCTGGCCCAGTCGTGCAGCTTCAGGCCTTGGCTGGAAAAACCGGAGGCTTCTGACTTCTATAGCCAGGAGCCAAACTCCCACTTAATCCAAGTAAGGTCGAGCAGGTCTGTGCAACTCTGACGGACAGGGGGGACCTCGCAGCACCCGAACGGGATTCACAGTGGGAGGCGCAGGGCAAGAGGGAGTAAGGACCCAGCGTGAAGTCGGTCTAGAGAGGTACATAAGAAGGTGGGGTTCCGCCAGGTACATCCGAACTGCCTGAGGAAGGACTGAACCCCTGCCCGGTGAACGCAGTGCGACGCGGGAGGCTTGCACCAGTACAGTGCACCTGTGGACTGTCTAAGAACTGTGATTAAATCTTGGATGACTGCAGTGAACTGCCTCCGCTCCTTTATTTCGCCGGTGCCATTTCCCTCCCTGCACTACAACGCCCAGCGCACCTCCATTTATTCTACACTGCCCTGAGGCCCGCTCCACCTGTGGGGAGCCATTCCATCACAATCTGCCCTACCATCTGCCTTAGAGGACTGCCCCGCAGCGGTGGCACGCCGTAGCCGCATTCCACAGGTGGCGTCACGAATAATTCCAAAAACCCCAAATAATAGAAGTTTCCCCATTTCACTGACCGCCCTGGGTCACGGACCGGGCCAGCCACCGTGATATCCCCGAGTAACCAGAGGCCCGGCTACCGAGTACCCCACGGCCCTGGGGGCGCGTCACAATAAATTAAGATGTTTTCAAGATTTTGTTTACATTTTGTTCACAATTTGCAGATCATTAACAAGACTATCATCATCCTGTGATTTCCATAATACTACGAGTTTTCTTTTTTGGTGATTCAGTTTCAATGTTGAGGAGTGAATGTTTATGTATATACATATAAATTATTTGTTATTTATATTTTTCTGGATACTAAGATTCTGGTTTCTGAAAGCTGCATCATATACATGGGGATATGAGCATACTAATATCTTCCTATTTATAGCACTATGAGATATAATGGTTAACCTAATATTCCTCTATAGTATACCAATGCATTCCTGCGGTGATGACGGTCTATCTGCCATGCACCGAGCATCTGCTGGGAGGATCAGGAAGGTTACGTTCTTAGACCATGACCCACAGACAGTCACCTCATCAACCGATGAAATAACAGAGCGGCTGCACGCTCTAATTGGCAAAAAACAGCTGCAAAAATTAGAGAACAAATAGCATTTTAAACAAAATAAAATAAATGTCTGATATTGCTTCGAGGAAGTACTAATTGGCAATACCTAGCTAATGCCAGCCAGTCACAGGAAGGAAACATTACGTTATTATTTTTAATAATGTTTACAAGTATATCCAGCCATATCCAACCAGTGAAAAATGTCAGCCTTGGGAAAAAGTGGCAGAACTACTTTTCAGTGGTGAAGCCGCTCATCTTCTCCCTGATAGCAATCATTAGTTTTATTTTTTAACCTACTGCTCAAATGAAGATGGATGAGCGGGATACTCTTAAACGCAAGCTGCTTATGTACAGAAAAATGGCTCTCCTGCCACAAAGGGGGATATTGCCGGATGAATTTCAGTTACTGGAAAGGAAAAAAATAAATATATAAAATACACAAAATATATATACAGTATTATATATATTACACACAAATGGTTAAGGCTGTTTTGACACTAGCATTATTGCCAGTCTATGACTGCTTTTGTTTTTCCTTCAAACATACAGAAACTTTTCTGGAAACTTGATTATAAGTCAATGGGGTCTGTCCACAATCGGGCACCGTTATGATGACTGATGACATGACTATAATGTAGCCACAGCCCAAATGACCTAAAACAAATTAAAACAGAAAAAAATATTTAGATATTTTTTTAATCTACTTTTTTGGCTCCTTCACATTTGCTCTGTGCAAAGAATATAAACGCATCACTCTGCATTACAAAATACGCAGCCTTCCATAAGTGCTTATGCTCTACCGTAAGGATGGCACAGGTTTGAAAGTTCACATTAAGGCCACGGCCCCACTATCAGTATTTGATCAGTATTTATTCTCAGGAGTGGGAGCCAAATCCAGGAGTGGGTGATAAATGCAGAATTGGTGACATGTTTCTATTCTACCTTTTCTCTGATTGTTTCTCACCTGGTTTTGGCTCCAACTGCTGAGAAAAAATACTGACCGAATACTGACCAAATACTGATAGTGGGGCCGTGGCCTAAGGGGGTGTTTTGTACACTTGTCATCATCCAGAATGCTTTGGGGTAAGATGTGCCTCTTAATGAATTTGAGACCCCTTTCAGCTGACAATGTGCCAGTGTCAGAAAATTACTCCAGTCGCGAACGGTAACACATTTTGTTATAATTTAGTTATAGTGAGTCTTTTTGGCCGCACTAGGCCACCACCCAATTTGCTAATCTCAATCAACTTTTCAAAAAGTTGGTGGAGCTGGCGTAAAAATTACAAGCGTCACAAAATCTCTGCATAACTTTGTATCACACAAAAATATGCTACTTTTAAACACCAGTTAATATGTATAAAACACTTAATGAATCGGCCCCACAGTTTCTATGTTTTTAGTGTTACGGAGCTTTGAACACTCTATGTGCCTCTGCACGGTACTGTATAATTTACATTTCCTGCTATGACATATACCAGTCATATAGTGGTGTATGCCTCCATATGAAATCATAGGCATGTGGACAGTATGCGCCCCCTCACATCTATGTACATATTATGGAATTATACAACTAAGATCTTATATGAATGCATTATAATGCAGAATTGTGTATGAGGCCTATTCATGTAGCACACAGGTTATATTATGTTTCTTTCAGGCTGTAACTTTTTGATCATATTTTGTTTTCAAGTGTTTACTTGGTGCTGCTGTTAATCTGCTGTGGGTATGCTTTGAGCAGAGTCTGTCTCCTTCCCCCTCTGGCAGCTGACAAATAAATATATTTCATTATTCTTCTGCAATAGGAATTCCTTCAGCTATATTTGGAGTGACTGAGAAATGTGTGACCACCAGCACTCAGCTCATTAAATGGACGTGACTGGGCATGTGTGACCACCAGCACTCAGCTCATTAGATGGATGTGAATAAGCATGTGTGACCACCAGCACTCGGCTCATTAGATGGATTATGATTGGGCATGTGTGTCCATCAGCCCTTGGCTCATTAGATGGATGTGATTGGGCATGTGTGACCACCAGCACTCAGCTCACTAGATGGATGTGATTGGGCATGTGTGTCCACCAGCACTCGGCTCATTAGATGGATGTGATTGGGCATGTGTGTCCACCAGCACTCGGCTCATTAGATGGACATGACAAGGCATGTGTGACCACCAGCACTCAGCTCATTAGATGGATGTGAATGAGCATGTGTGATCACCTGCACTCGGCTCATTAGAGGGATGTGACTGGGCATGTGTGATCACCAGTACTCGGCTCATTAGATGGATGTGACTGGGCATGTGTGATCACCTGCACTCGGCTCATTAGAGGGATGTGACTGGGCATGTGTGATCACCAGTACTCGGCTCATTAGATGGATGTGATTGGGCATGTGTGACCACCAGCACTCGGCTCATTAGATGGATGTGATTGGGCATGTGTGTCCACCAGCACTCAGCTCATTAGATGGATGTGACTGGGCATGTGTGATCACCAGTACTCGGCTCATTAGATGGATGTGATTGGGCATGTGTGTCCACCAGCACTCAGCTCATTAGATGCATGTGAATGAGCATGTGCTACCACCAGCACTCGGCTCATTAGATGGATGTGATTGGGCATGTGTGACCACCAGCACTCTGCTCATTAGATGGATGTGATTGGGCATGTGTGACCAGCAGCACTCAGCTCATTAGATGGATGTGATTGGGCATGTGTGTCCACCAGCACTCAGCTCATTAGATGGATGTGATTGGGCATGTGTGTCCACCAGCACTCGGCTCATTAGATGGATGTGATTGGGCATGTGTGTCCACCAGCCCTCGGCTCATTAGATGGATGTGAATGAGCATGTGTGACTGACGCGCCCCCTGGGCCGCGTGGGGAACCCGGAACCGGGCCCTTTTTGTGGACGCTAGGGGGTTGTAGTCACCGTGGCAGCGACCCGGTCCCGTGGCTCAGGGTGGTCAAACCAGTGGCAGTCTTTATAGGGTTTTTGTGGTTTAATGTCCGACTACGCCACCCGTGGATTGCGGTCAGTGTGAACCGCCGCTGCAAGGCAGACCGCTGGGGCTGATGGTGTATGCAGCTGAGGTCGTGTAACTCCCCACGGGAGGAGTGCAGCCCCAGTGCAGTGTAGTAGATGGTGGGGGTGATGGTGCGGGCGTCCCAGCACTAGTAGTGCTGTATGCGGTGAGAAAGCACATAGACAAGGTATTTCAGTTCAAGTTCTTTACTCACAGTTCTCATCCAGGTCACTTATGCGCAGGTAAGGACCGCCCGAGCCGTGCTGCATCCACCAGGCAGGGGGCTCGGTCAACCCCCAGGTAATTCCGGAGTGTGGCACAGGACTCCCTTCTATCCTTTCGTCAGCCGTGCCCCACCAGTGACACTACTTCTGTCCAGCTGCCTCGGGTCTTCTCTTGGGAGGCTGGGTGTCCACTTCCCTGACCCTATGTGGTGTGCCTTTCTAGTAGGTGTAGTGAGGGGTCGCACCAGTAAATGGTCACGACCGCCGGTCCTTGGCTGAGGATTAGTCGCCTCCACCAACTTGGGATCCGGCACCCTGTTCTGCCATCCCGTCACCCACAATCTCCTGGGTCCTTAGGGTTCCTTCTGCTTCCGTGTCTCTGGGCCTCTCTTGGTGTTCTGTTCCTTCTTACTTTCCTTTCTGTTCCTTTCTGTTTCCGTTCCTCTCCTCTGTCTCTGGCCTCCACTCCAGGTCTGCCTCGTGGAGCTGGGCCCAGACTGAGCCACAGCTCCCTGTCAGCCCTCTCTGGCTGAACTCCTTCTCTTCTCTGCACTCTCTGCACTCTCTGCCATGAACTAAGATGGTGCCCACCTTATATACCTCCCTCTCTGTGTATGAGCCCAGGTGACTTGCAACCAATGAGCTCCTATCTATGCCCAGAAACCGTCCCCTCCTGCAAATACATCACTGGGTTTTCCTCTCCCCTCCCCACTCCAGCCAGGGACATGTTCTGTCGTACCTGCATTACTGTACTAATGGGAGCACCGTTGAGCTGTCCCCCGGAAATGGGGTGTGTGTGATGCATGCAGCTAACTGAGTCCCGGTCCACACACCATCCTTACCCGGGAGTGGGATATCACACCTCTGGTTGAGGTGCAATACCTCTGTAGCGACCGAACCCTCGGGGCGCTACATGACCACCAGTACTCAGCTCATTAGATGGATGTGACTGGGCATGTGTGACCACCAGCACTCGGCTCATTTGATGGACATGACAAGGCATGTGTGACCACCAGCACTCAGCTCATTAGATGGATGTGATTGGGCATGTGTGTCCACCAGCACTCGGCTCATTAGATGGATGTGATTGGGCATGTGTGTCCACCAGCACTCGGCTCATTAGATGGATGTGATTGGGCATGTGTGACGACCAGCACTCAGCTCATTAGATGGATGTGATTGGGCATCTGTGACCACCAGCACTCGGCTCATTAGATGGATGTGATTGGGCATGTGTGACCACCAGTACTCAGCTCATTAGATGGATGTGACTGGGCATGTGTGACCACTAGCACTCGGCTCATTTGATGGACATGACAAGGCATGTGTGACCACCAGCACTCAGCTCATTAGATGGATGTGATTGGGCATGTGTGTCCACCAGCACTCGGCTCATTAGATGGATGTGACTGGGCATGTGTGACCACCAGCACTCTGCTCATTAGATGGATGCGACTGGGCATGTGTGTCCACCAGCACTCAGCTCATTAGATGGATGCGACTGGGCATGTGTGTCCACCAGCACTCAGCTCATTAGATGGATGTGATTGGGCATGTGTGTCCACCAGCACTCGGCTCATTAGATGGATGTGATTGGGCATGTGTGTCCACCAGCACTCGGCTAATTAGATGGATGTGATTGGGCATGTGTGACCACCAGCACTCGGCTCATTAGATGGATGTGATTGGGCATGTGTGTCCACCAGCACTCGGCTCATTAGATGGATGTGATTGGGCATGTGTGTCCACCAGCACTCGGCTCATTAGATGGATGTGATTGGGCATGTGTGTCCACCAGCAGTCGGCTCATTAGATGGATGTGACTGGGCATGTGTGTCCACCAGCACTCGGCTCATTAGATGGACATGACAAGGCATGTGTGTCCACCAGCACTCAGCTCATTAGATGGATGCGACTGGGCATGTGTGTCCACCAGCACTTGGCTCATTAGATGGATGTGACTGGGCATGTGTGTCCACCAGCACTCTGCTCATTAGATGGATGTGATTGGGCATGTGTGTCCACCAGCACTCGGCTCATTAGATGGACATGACAAGGCATGTGTGACCACCAGCACTCTGCTCATTAGATGGATGTGACTGAGCATGTGTGACCACCAGCACTCAGCTCATTAGATGGATGTGACTGAGCATGTGTGACCACCAGCACTCTGCTCATTAGATGGATGTGATTGGGCATGTGTATCCACCAGCACTCTGCTCATTAGATGGATGTGACTGGGCATGTGTGTCCACCAGCACTCTGCTCATTAGATGGATGTGATTGGGCATGTGTGTCCACCAGCACTCGGCTCATTAGATGGACATGACAAGGCATGTGTGACCACCAGCACTCTGCTCATTAGATGGAGGTCACTGAGCATGTGTGACCACCAGCACTCAGCTCATTAGATGGATGTGACTGAGCATGTGTGACCACCAGCACTCTGCTCATTAGATGGATATGATTGGGCATGTGTATCCACCAGCACTCTGCTCATTAGATGGATGTGACTGGGCATGTGTGTCCACCAGCACTCTGCTCATTAGATGGATGTGACTGAGCATGTGTGACCACCAGCACTCTGCTCATTAGATGGATGTGACTGAGCATGTGTGACCACCAGCACTCTGCTCATTAGATGGAGGTCACTGAGCATGTGTGACCACCAGCACTCAGCTCATTAGATGGATGTGACTGAGCATGTGTGACCACCAGTGCTCGGCTCATTAGGTGGACGTGCATATTGCTATGCACTAAACATCAGGTCACATCATACTAAGTGACAAAATCTCATAACTCTGGATTAGCATGTTACCACCAAACATCTTTTTTTTTATTTATACCATGAATTTGCTATAAGGTGTGTTACAACCCCTTTAGCAAGAGTTATTAATTTTTATTGTTTAAATATTAAATCTTGTAATTGCCTGTTATATCAACTTTTCACCACTTTTTTTTGCTGTTTTCAATCATTTCTACTTGCTCAATATTAAAATGCTTGCTAGAAGTTTCAGCCACAATACATTGTTATACATTTTTTTTCTAGGTACATTTTTTTATTTTCCCTTTTAATGTCTTTTGAAAAGTATTACCACTCCGACACCAATTAGCGTGATTTAATTTCAATAGGTACAGTCATTTTATTGTAACGTGTTGCAACTTTACCTTGCCTTTGTAAAATGAGAGGCCTCGTCCGCCTGCTGCAACACCCATCATCACACATCACAATGTTAGCCCTAATTACTGGCAATTATGTGAAAAAGGGATAAAATTGAGGCATCGTCACTTAATAAATATTATGTAAGTGAGCGATTCTTGCTAAAAATACACGTTTATTTTTCATCTCCTTCAATAACATTCAATAACAGAATGTACCTTGTGTGATGGACATCAATTACATTGTATATTATATGAGGGCAGCTAGAATTACAGCTCTGTATAAAATATGTGGGCAAATGAGGCCCAAGTCAGAGCAGTATTAAAGGGTCAATCGCCTCCAGCACTACACAATTTCCACTTCATCCTTCATATTCTAGTCCTCTGTGCAGTTTTACACAGGACAGTATGTAAACCTTCCACATTATCATGATCTACACATATCTTAACCCGAAAGACTACATTACAGGCAATGTATACTTTGGCAACCGTACATAAATACATGCATATATTTCTTCTATTGCTTCATTGTATCTCGAGGGGAAAAAAACACTGACTGAATGCGAGGTAGGATTATTAGTATATAAAATGTTATATACTCATTATATTTGCAGAAATTTTAATGAAAAAAGTGTGTTAGTCACTAGCAACGCTATGGGGGCAGTTTACAGAGTAGATAAGACATGACAGGATCTCTTTAATGTTCGACACTTGTAACAAGCTTACCAGCATGACTTGACATAGAGGATCTTGGCCAAATCAGTGTTTCTTCCAAAAGGAAAAAAACACCCATTTGTTGACTTCCTTGTCATTATAGAGCTGAGGTGAGAGGCCTCTGATGTACATTAGGACTCCTGGGGATAATGCTTCTCCTTGGGGAAACTACCAGTAAGACTAACTAAAATGTCTTGCAGGCTGATGCGGTCTACTAAGTGTTTTATCTTATCCCAGTGTTGCATTCACAGCCAAACTGCTCAATACTGCTGAATAGTGTTGAGCGAACACTAAAATTCTTAGGTGCTCGAAGCTCGGGCCCAGCTCACCGTGATACTCGGGTGCTCGACCCGAGCAACGAGCCCAATGTTAGTCTATGGGAGAACCGAGCATTTTTGCGGGGGCACCCCCGGCAGGCTGTAGAAAGCCTAAAAAGTGCCCAAAACGATAGTGACAGTGCTCAAATGACATGGGGACAGGATGGGGATTGCCCCAGGAAGCATTTCTGACCCCCAGGTCACTGCTGTCAACAACGTGGTCAGAGGTATTAAGCCACTTTTACGGGCTCATAATAAAACGTTCAAAACCGAAACTGAAACGGTTTTCCTGTGAAATATGTTAAGGAACTTCCTTTCCAGGGTAAAGACTTGTGTATAAGGTAAAATAAATAACCAAAAACAAAAATACTCCTCCACACCTTGGGCTATGTTCACAAGTAGCATTTTTTATGCGTTTTTGCACTTTTGTATTGCTTTCAACCGTGACAAATGCATTCACTGGGAAATGTCATTTTAACATTTTACAACCTTATCTGGCCATGTGCTGTGTGACACATGCATACAGTGCTGAAAAGACAGGGAACTGCATGGGGAAGACCCCTGGAAACATCTCTGACACCCAGGTCACTGCCTAAAAGTGTGCCCATCAGAAGTGATCCTTGCCGTATCAGAAGATGCAGACTTGCAACTATCCCCGTGCAAGTCCTTGTCCCAGGGCAGTGTTCAATTGTACCTCGCCCATTCCTTGCAATGCAAGCGCAAATATGCAGCCAATCACCCACCCACCCACAGGCTGCAATACTATACTGCTAGCTTGCACTTGAAATGGGGCCTTTTAGTTTGGAGGAGGCCGAAGCTGGCCACTACCTCATGGCTGCTTCGGCAACGAGGTCTCCATACTCAGTCCCCAGCCGCCAATATTTGTCCCGGGAACCTTCCCCACACTTTTCTTAGCCTGGCCTGCTTTAGGGCAGCATTGGACGAGCCCACCAGACAACAAGTCTCCTCCGGTGGGCCCTGGCTTCTCCATCAGGGGAGTTGAGAGTGCCAAGGTGAGGAGCATGATGATGATAATAGAAGTTAGCATCTGCTTTGTTTTCTTGGAATGCAAGCGTAAGTGTGCAGCCTGCCACCCACCCACCCCCAGGCTGCAATACCATACTGCTAGCTTGCTTGCACTTGAAATGAGGCCTTTTAGGCTTGTGGAGGCAGACGCCGGCCACCATGTCATGGCTGCGTCGGCGGCCAGGTATCCATACTCAGTCCCCAGCCGCCCGGCGGCCGGGTGTCCACACTCGGTCCCCAGCCGCCAGGGGGCAGCCGGGTGTCCATACTCGGTCCCCAGCAGCCCCTATTTGTCCCGGTGAGTCTTATACACAAGCGCGCATACCAAAACATTACCTGTGCCCTCCCCAGTGCATTTAGTGGGAAGGACAACCTATTCCGCTGTAGTGTGTGCACGCCAACAGCCTGTTCATGGCACATGCGAAGATGCCTCCCACCTTGCACCTGTCGCTGCAGACTTGCAGCTATCCCCGTGCAAGTCCTTGTCCCAGGGCAGTGTTCAATTGTACCTCCCCCATTCCTTGCAATGCAAGCGCAAGTATGCAGCCTGCCACCCACTCACCCCCAGGCTGCAATACCATACTAGAATCATAGAATCATAGAATCATAGAATGGTAGAGTTGGAAGGGACCTCCTGGGTCATCTGGTCCAACCCCCTGCTCAAAGCAGGATTCACTAGATCATCTCAGACAGATGTCTGTCCAGCCTCTGTTTGAAGACGTCCATTGAAGGGGAACTAACCACCTCTCGCGGCAGCCTGTTCCACTCATTAATCACCCTAACTGTCAAAAAGTTTTTTCTAATATCTAATCTGTGTCTCCTCCCATTTAGTTTCATCCCATTGCTTCTAGTCTTTCCTTGTGCAAATGAGAATAAAGATGATCCTTCTACAATGTGACAGCCCTTGACATATTTGTAGACAGCTATTAAGTCTCCTCTCAGTCTTCTTTTTTGCAAGCTAAACATTCCCAAATCCTGCAACCGTTCCTCATAGGACATGGTTTGCAGACCAGTCACCATTCTGGTCGCTCTTCTCTGAACTTGCACACATTATCCCCCAGACCAAGCATTCTCATTTTATAAACCAACCTTTTGTGTGGCACGGTATCAAACGCTTTGGAGAAGTCCAGGTCTACAACATCCACTGACTCTCCCCGGTCCAGCTGTGAGCTCACCTCCTCGTAGAAGGCCATCAGGAGCGATCCCTCATGAATCCATGTTGATATGGAGTTAGACAGTTATTATCATTAAGATATTCTACAATAGCATCTCTAAGAAATCCTTCAAACAATTTACCCACAACAGACGTTAAGCTGACTGCTCTATAGTTCCCAGGGTCACTTTTAGACCCCTTTTTGAATATTGGTACCACATTTGCTTGGCGCCAGTCTAGTGGGACAGTCCCTGTCCATAAAGAGTGCTTGAATATAACATACAGCGGTCTGTCTATTACATTACTTAATTCTTTTAGTACCCGGGGGTGTATGTCATCTGGGCCTGGTGACTTGTCTATTTTGATATTATTTAGGCGTTTCTGAACTTCCTCCTGGGTTAGGTGGGTGATATTTAGCGGAGGGTTTACTTTATCACTCTGCATTTCCTCCGATAAATTGTTTTCTTTTGTGAAAACAGTGGAGAAGAAGCTATTGAGTAGGTTTGCTTTACCCTCATCGCCCTCTAGGATTTTACCCAGGTTATTTTTCAATGGGCCAACGCCATCAGTTTTAATTCTTTTACTGTTTATATAGTTAAAGAACAGTTTGGGATTGGTTTTACTTTCCTTGGCAATTAGTCTCTCTGTCTCCTCTTTTGCTATTCTTATTTGTTTCTTACAGATTTTGTTTTTTTCCCTATAAGATATTAGCGCTTCCTCGCTGCCTTCTTGTTTAAGTTTACCGAAAGCCCTTTTTTTGCTTTTCATTGCCCTCTTGACGTCCTTATTTAGCCACATTGGCTTCCTCCTATTCCTCGCCCTTTTATTCCCATAAGGTATGGACCTTCTACAGTGACTATGTAGAACTGTTTTGAAAATGTCCCATTTTCTATCCGTGCTCCTATTACTGAAGATACTATCCCAGTCTATAAGGAGAAGGACATCTCTTAGCTGAAGTTCAGTGTTTTTGTGACTCCCTTGCTGGGCACCTACTGAAGCACATGTGGAATTGTATAATGTTGGGGTCACTATTTCCCAGGTGCCCCCCGACCTGCACCTCAGTTATTCTGTCTGGCCTGTTAGTTAATATTAAGTCTAAAAGGGCCGTCCCTCTAGTTGGTTCCTGCACAAGTTGTGACAAATAATTGTCTTTGATAATTGACAGAAACCTGTTTCCTTTCTGAGATCTACAGCTTTCGGTTTCCCAGTCTATATCGGGGTAGTTGAAGTCCCCCATAATAAGCACCTCATTATTTTTTGCTACTTCGTCTATTTTTCTCATTAATAGACTTTCCGTGGCTTCTGCTATATTTGGTGGTTTATAACAGACTCCTATGATAATTTTATTATTGTTTTTTGCCCCATGTATCTCCACCCATAAGGACTCGACCTCCTCATTTCCCTCCCATACATCCTCCCGTATTGTAGGCTTTAGACACGTCTTTACATATAGACAGACTCCACCCCCTTTCCGACTTCTTCGATCCCTTCTAAACAGACTGTAACCCTGTAAGTTAACTGCCCAGTCATAGCTTGCATCTAACCATGTCTCGGTTATTCCCACTATGTCATAGTTACCTGTAGATATTTCTGCTTCCAGTTCATCCATCTTGTTTGTCAGGCTGCTTGCTTGCACTTGAAATTGGGCCTTTTAGGCATGTGGAGGCGGAATCTGGCCACCACGTCATGACTGCGTCGGCGGCCTGGTATCCATACTCAGTCCCCAGCCGCCTGATGGCCGGGTGTCCACGCTTGGTCCCCAGCCGCCAGGGTGCGGCCAGGTGTCTATACTCGGTCCCCAGCCGCCCCGCGGCCTGGTGCCCACACATGGTCCCCAGCCGCCTGGGGGCGGCCGGGTGTCCATAAACGGTCCCCAGCCGCCTGGGGGCGGCCGGGTGTCCATAAACGGTCCCCAGCCGCCCCTATTTGTCCCGGTGCACCTTATACACAAGCGTGCATACCAAAACATTACCTGTGCCCTCCCCAGTGCATTTAGTGGGAAGGACAGCCTAACCACAAACACGTGGACAAGTGAATGTGGCCAGGGATGGTCCATCTCACTGACGCCTTCACACTGGGTTAATATTGTGGAAGTCGTGACACAGTTGGACACTGGGATGCAACACGTCCTCCAGACATAGAGGATTGCGGGTCCTGGGTCAATCAGGCTTCAACACAAAGTTCAGAAGGTAGACAGCAACAGTGGTCAGCCTCCTACACAACGAGTAAATTATTCATCATCATGAGGCCATCCATCTCCTTAGCTTTCTGTTCCTTGGAATGCAAGCGCATGTATGTAGTAGCGGCTAGGCCTGAGGTGGTCAGCGTTTTGGCGCATATCCTACCTCCTCCGAGGATTGCTGGATGTTTTCCTGCTACTATCCCAGTTCTATGACTCCCGTTAAAACAAAGCTTCAGGTGATAAATGATGGATGAGGTGGTGGCAAAGGAGAAAGAGCAGGAGGAACAGGGACCATTCACATCAATATCAGGCCAGTCAACCACACATGTCTTTTAGGATATGTTTCTGTACCAAAAGGAGCGGTTCGGCTACACAGTTAAAGGGCATACAGTGAGTGCAATGCCTACCAAAAATTTCGAGGCACTCCAATGCCCCTTGGAAGTGACATGGAGGTCAGAGGGCCTTAACTAAACCGTTTTTTCCATTTATAGCAGCTGGGTCTCCGGTACACTGTTGGCCTAAGCAGTGAATGGAAGGCTTTCCAAAAATTATGAGGAACTGCAATGCCCCTTGAAACAGACGTGGATTACAGCGTACTAAAAACCTTCTACCCATTATTGGGGAGTGGGTCTCCCTTAGTGTTCGCCTATGCATTGAAAAGTAAAAGATGACTAAAATTAGGAGGAAATGCAATGCCCGTTGGAAGAGTCGTGGAGGTCCCAGTGGAATAAAAAGACAATATCAATGCCCCTTGGAAGAGTGGTGGAGGTTACAGTGGAATAAAAAGACAATATCAATGCCCCTTGTAAGAGTGGTGGAGGTCCCAGTGGAATAAAAAGACAATATCAATAACCCTTGGAAGAGACGTGGAGGTCACAGTAGCTTAACAAGACGATTTTAATGCCCCTTGGAAGAGACATGGAGTTCAGAGTGGTTAACAAGACGGTTTTAATGCCCCTTGGAAGAGACGTGGAGGTCACAGTAGCTTAACAAGACGATTTTAATGCCCCTTCCAAGAGCCATGCAGTACAGCATATAAAAAACATTATTCCCATTATTGGGGAGGGGGATTCCCATTATTGGGGAGTGGGTCTCCCATAGTCTTTGCCTATGCCTTCCAAGCAAAAGCTGCTAAAAATTAGGACGGAGGAACTTGCAATGCCCCTTACAAGAGCCATGCAGTACAGCATATTAAAAACATTATTCCCATTATTGGGGAGTGGGTCTCCCATAGTCTTTGCCTATGCCTTCCAAGCAAAAGCTGCCAAAAATTAGGATGGAGGAACTTGCAATGCCCCTTACAAGAGCCATGCAGTACAGCATATTAAAAACATTATTCCCATTATTGGGGAGTGGGTCTCCCATAGTCTTTGCCTATGCCTTCCAAGCAAAAGCTGCCAAAAATTAGGACGGAGGAACTTGCAATGCCCCTTACAAGAGCCATGCAGTACAGCATATTAAAAACATTATTCCCATTATTGGGGAGTGGGTCTCCCATAGTCTTTGCCTATGCCTTCCAAGCAAAAGCTGCCAAAAATTAGGACGGAGGAACTTGCAATGCTGGCAACACGGACCACGGTCACCCTGGTGGTATAGTGGTGGTGGAGGCTGAGGATAAGGAGAAGAGCAAAAAATAGCCGAAATGAGGAAGCGTATACCCATGTGTGGGTGTGAAGCGGTGCATGGGAATACACCTCCCGAAATAACACAGTGGATTTGACTTTGTTACTCTGCTGTCATTTGGTGGTGATGAGAAGTCTGGCCCAATCCAGCCCTTGTTCATTTTGATAAGGGTCAGCTTGTCAGCATTGTCAGTTGACAGGCGAGTGCGCTTATCAGTTATAATTCCCCCAGCGGTACTAAAAACACGCTCCGATAACACGCTAGCGAAAGGGCAGGCAAGGACCTCCAAGGTGTACAGAGCGATTTCATTCCAAGTGTCCGGCTTGGATACCCAATAATTAAAAGGCACAGAGGAATCACGGAGGACGCTGGTACGGTCGGCAAGGTACTCCCTCACCATCTTTTGAAACTTTCCACTCCTTGTGAGAGTACCCCACGACTCAGGACCTGTAAGCTGGGCGGGTCTCAGAAAGCTGTCCCAGAACGTTGACAGTGTTCCCCTGCCTCTGCTGGATTGGAGTTGCGTCTCTCTCGCCTGTACACCTTGGTTGGGCAACGAACTGTGACCTCTGCCGCTAGCATGTTCAGATGGGAATTTTTTTAACAGTTCTGCAGCAAGGGCCTTCTGGTACTGCCCCATTTTTGTAGACCTCTCCACCTCAGGAATAAGAGAGTGAAAGTTCTCCTTGTAGCGGGGGTCTAAAAGTGTCACCAACCAGTAATGACTGTCACCCAACATTTTGACAACGCGAGGGTCACGGTTAAGGCAGCGTAACATAGTCAGCCATGCGTGCCAGACTGGCAACGGGCAAGACTTCCATGTCCTCACCAAGATGATGACTGACCATGCTCTCCTCCTCCTCCCCCCTGTCCTCAGGCCACCCACGCTGAACCGACAGTATGACAGTTGTACAGGTACTACCGTCTACAGCGCATGATACCAGATCCTGTTCTTCCTCCTCCTCCTCCTCTCCTTCATTGTCCCCCAATGCACGTTGGGATGAGATGAGGCTGGGCTGTGTGTAATCGCCCGCTACGGCTTCTTGATCCATCTCATCATACTCTGGCTGCAATGCCTCCTCTTTAATTCTCTGCAGAGAGCATTGCAAAAGACAGACAAGTGGGATGCTGACGCTAATGATGGCGTCATCGCCACTCACCATCTTGGTGGACTCCTCAAAGTTTGTCAGGAGAGTACATATGTCAGACATCCAGGTCCACTCCTGAGGTCTTATGTGTGGAGTCTGACCTGAATATCGACGGCCTTGTTGCAGGTGGTACTCCACAACTGCTCTCTTCTGCTCACAAATCCTTTGCAACATGTGGAGGGTAGAGTTCCAACGTGTGGGGACATCACACACCAGTCGGTGTGCCGGAAGCTGCAAACGCTGCTACAACACAGCAAGGGCGGCGGAAGCTGTAGCCGACTTCCGAAAATGAGCTGACAGGTCGCCGTTTGCTTTGACGAGCAGATCTGGCAACTTGGGGTACGATTTAAGAAACCGCTGAACCACGAGGTTAAGCACATGAGCCAGGCATGGTACGTGTGTGATCTCGCCTCGCCTCAGAGCCGCCACCAGGTTACGGCCATTGTCACACACGACCATGCCTGGATGTAGGTTCAGCGGTCTCAGCCACAGATCTGCCTGCTCTTTCACAGCTGTCCGCAACTCACAAGCAGTGTGAGGTTTATCACCTAAGCTTATGAGTTTCAGCACAGCCTGTTGCTGCTTGGCTGAGGCAGTACTGCAGTGCTTCCAGCTTGTAACTGATGTGGTGATATCTGAGATGGAGGCTGAACATGAGGAGGAGGATGATGATGCGCAGGAGCTGTACACTGTGGGGACAACTCTGACTGACATAGGGTCCACAATCCTCAGTGTGGGGAGGATGTGTCCCGTCCCAAGGTCCGACTGGGTCCTAACTTCCACTATGTTTACTCAGTGTGCCGTCAGAGAGATGTACCGTCCCTGGCCACAAGCACTTGTCCACGTGTCCAATGTCAGGTGGACTCTCCCAGTAGCTGCGTTGTTGAGGGCACGGCAGATGTTTTGGGACACGTGCTTGTGTAGTGCGGGGATGGCACACTGGGCAAAATAGTGTCGGCTGGGTACCGAGTACCGAGGGGCGGCCACTGCCATAAGGTTGAGGAAAGATTCCGTCTCCACCAGCCTAAAAGGCAGCATTTCCAACGCAAGCAGTCGTGAAATGTGTGAATTTAGGACTGTGGCCTGTGGGGTGTTGTCTGCAAATTTGTGCTTTCGTTCAAAGGTCTGGGATATGGACAATTGAACGCTGCGGTGGGACATGGACGTGGACATTGATGCTGTTTCTTGAGAAACTGCCATAACAAGTGAAGACTGAGAGGAGGGGGCATCTTTGCATGCAGTATGGACAGGGGATTGCCTTGCACGCACAACAGGGGGTTCTCTTACACGCACAACAGCGGAAGAAGCAGTGGTGACACCCGCTGACACTGGTCGTGGACCCTGGGGTTCTCCCCACAAAGTGGGATGCTTTGCTGACATGTGCCTGATCATGCTGGTGGTGGTCAGGCTGGTAGTTTTGTCACCCCTGCTGATGCTGGCCTGGCAGGTGGTACAAATAGCCTTTTTGGGGTTATCAGCAGACTCTTTAAAAAAATTCCAGACTCTGGAAGACCTACCGGTTGTACTGGCAACGTCCCTCGTGTTGGTGTTACGGGCAACGGTTGCCCGCCTTCTGTCTGCGGCCCCAACACTGCTTCTTCCTGCCTGTTGGGGTACTCTGCCTCCCTCCCCCTGTGTGCTGCTGGCCTCGCTCTGCGTGTCCTTCTGCCACGTTGGGTCAGTTACTAGATCATCCACCACCTCCTCCTCTTCCACTTCCGCACCACGGTCCTCCTCCTCACTTTGTGGCAATTGTGTCTCGTCATCATCCACCTCTTAAGACAAATTGCCAGCGTCGCCTTCCTGTGGTCGTATCCTATTTGGCCTATTTGGCCATCGCTACATGGGATCTCCTCTTCCACCACTTCAAGCGGAGCAGGCGAGGGGCCCAAATATGGAAATGGACCAGTGAACAGCTCTTCAGAGTGTCCAACTGTGGGATCAGTTGCTGTCTGACGACACTCGGCATGGTGGGAGGAAGGAGTATCAGGGTGAGGAGGAGTATGAGGTCGAGACTCACGGCTACTAAGACTTGACTGTGTGGAAGACAGACCGGAGGTGGTGGTGCCCAGGTGACTGGAAGTATTATCTGCTATCCAATTAATAACCTGTTCACACTGATCAGTTCGCAATAGTGGTGTTGTTGTGTGCTTCCATAGTAATTCGGTCAAGAACTGGAAGCGAGAAGATGTGGCTGTTAGTTGTGGCACATTTTCACCTTGGCCACGGCCCCGTCCTCTGTACACACCATCACCAGAGCGTCCAGTTCCATGTCCCTTGCCACGCGCCTTGCCCATTGTAAATGAAGTAAAATAGCTTACACTTGCACTATCAATGGCAAAAGGGTAATAAAAAGGAGATTTTAACCGTGGAACAGGAAAACCACAGTTTTATTTCTCTGGCCTACACCAGAATCTTTTAAACAGATATATTTGTTTCTGAACAGTCAGCGAGACACTCAAACTGTTTTTTTTTATGGAAAAAAGGCAAAAAAGTGGATAATACAGAGATTTGAACCGTGGAACTGCAAAACCACAGTTCTAGTTATCTGGCCGAAACCTGATATATTTGTGTCTGAACACTCACAGACACACTCAATTTTTTTTTTTGGGGGGGGGAAATACCAAAAGGTTAATAAGTCGGGTACTTGTACAGTCTGACTGAGGGGGGGGGGGGAGAGGATTTAGATGAAAAAAAAGGATTTTTCCTTGCCCCTGAGACCTGGGGCTAAGTCTAGCAATTTGAGCAGCAGCAGCACACAGGACTGTAATGCAGTGTTTGTTGGTATAAACACTGCGTCTCCTATACAGCCTGCCTGCCTGCCTGATATCTGGGATAGATATTAGTCCTCAGAAGGACTGTTTGCTTGATTTGGCTGCCTTTAGAGACCCTACACTACCTATTTCGCAGTATAAATCTCTCCCTAGCTCAGCAGCACTCTCCCTACACTTTCTGATCCGGAGCGACTGTGTCCAAGATGGCGGCGCCCGGTTTTAAATACTCGAGGTGACGCTGTGCGGCCAGCCAATCACTGTAATGCCCACAACCAACATGACTGCGGCATTACAGTGACTGGCTGGCAATCCCTGCATGTTCATTGGCTCTGTAAAGAGCGCCAAACATGCAGGGCGGAGACCCGAGTAACCTGGAAATGCTCGGTGCTCGCCGAACATCCCGAGTAGTGAGATGCTCGGGCGAGTAACGAGCAGTGTCGAGCATGCTCGCTCAACAGTACTGCTGAATAATGTCCTCCACGCTGCTGCATTTGAATAACTTTTTAGGTTGTCACAAAGCTGTATTCACTGCCACACTGCTCAGTACTGCTACATAATGTCCTTCATGCTGCTTCTGAACATATGCTACAAAAAGGAAGGAGAGCAGGAATTCTTCATGTCTGTGTGTGCTGTATATGGGAGACATAATATCAGATACTCTACACCCATTAGCTTAGGGAAGAACTGTTCAAACATGAAGGTCACATAATGGCCAGAAAGAATGTTATTCCTCAAGTACACACAACAGCTTACTCTCTACGACAGGTACACTTTAATGTACACATGGGTCTTCACATCTGCAGACAACATGTTTATAAATGGCAAATATTACTAGTGTTGAGCCACCCCCGTAGTGTTCGAGTTCGGTTCGGTTCGTCGAACACCCGTGTGTTCGCCGAACTGTTCGTCGAACTGTTCGTCGAACACCTTCGAACACCGTTAAAACCAATGGCAGGCAAACAAAAACACATAGAAACACATAGAAAACACCTTCAAAGGTGTCCAAAAGCTGACAAACTGCTCAGAAGACACAACTAACACATGGAAAAGTGACAAGTACATATAGTCATGCGAAAAGAAAAGAGGTGGAGGAGTAAAAGGAGGGGGAGACACAGATATAGGCATGTCATGCCCTTCTAAAATCCAAAAAGTGAGAAGCCGACACGTTCAGTCCGCTCCTGCCCGTGCCACCTCCGTGTCGCCGGGTTTGTGCCAGAGCCGCGGTGAACCCTGACGGCCAGCCCCCCTCTCCCAATACTGGTGCCTGTCCGCTGGTGGGTCGAGCGAGCCCCCCTGTGGTGGAGGCAGCTCTAAGCTTTTTAATTTAAATTGTCTCTCTAATTTGAATAAATACACTTTAAATCCATTTACAAGGATCTATTGGAGGGCAAGTCTCATGCCAGCAGCCGCGTAATTCCAGCTCCAGTAGCGTCCACTAAAGCTGCTGCAGTTAAAAAGCTTTTATAAGGATCGAGCTCGGCTGTCCACCGCAAGGCATCCTACTGCCAGTCCCAGCCCCTATGCCTTGGGGTGCCTCCTGATGCTCTTCACTGAGTATCCCGTGGTCCCGAAGCATTTCCTTTGAAAAAATGAAGTGTCCAAACTACAGGTGGTGTAGCTTGCTTAACAGCCGGGATAATCCGCTGACTAGCAGACCCTGCTACTAGGCACAAAGTATTTCCTGGGCTAGATGCAGTTAAAAATTTGTAATTAGATACTCTCGTTGGATGCTGAGAAAGCATTCCATAGAGTCTCCTGGCACGCCATATATGATTCTCTTAAAAAGCTTGGGGTAGGGGTCTAGGGGGCCCTTTTATAGCCAAAATCACGGCCCTGTATCGCAATACGTCACCTAGGCTGAAGATAAATGTAACTGTAGCACCCTGAAGGCTCGGTTGCTACAGAGGTATTGCACCTCACCCAGAGGTGTGATATCTCACTCTCAGGTAAGGATGTAGTGTGGATCAGGACCCGACACCTGCATGCATTACACCACATTGCCGTGGGGCAGGGCGACCAATATGCCCCAGAGATGGGCACGACAGTCCCTGTCCCTGGCTGGAGTGGGGGGAGGGAACACTGAGGAAGGGGAACCCTGTAGTGCAGGAGCAGGGAGGAAGCAGTTCCTGGGTGCATTGAGAAGGGAGTATAAAAGGTGGGCACCATCTTAGTTCAGTGCAGAGAAGTCTGAGCAGAAGTGACAGGGAGCAGGGGCTCTGCATGAGCTCTGCTCCGGAGGCGGGCCTAGTAACAGAGGCCCAGGCCTGGAAGAGGGAGAAGGAAGGAAGAGGAGCGGGGAAGGCTCCAGGAACGAGGAACGAAGGGATCTCAGGGGTGCGGACGGGCGAGTCGCCACCGCACGCCCGAATCCACCTGCGTGGAGGGGTCAGGCCAAAGGGGGAGACCGGTCCCCGAAACTAGTGGAGGCAGGAAACGACCCTCAGCTAGAAACAGGAGGCTGTGACATTTTATGTGGCGCAGCCCCTCGCTACACCCGCTAGGAAGGCACCACATAGGGTCAGGGAAACTGGCGCCAAGTTTACCAAGAGGAGGCCCGAGGCAGCCAGACAGAAGGGTTGGTAAGAAAGGCCAGACAAAGGACACACAAAGGGGGTCCTGTGAAGCACTCCAAAGTTATCTGGGAGTTGTCTGAGCCCCTCACCTGGTGAGCACAGTACGACGTGGGCAGCCGTTACCTGCAGACATGGTCTGGATAATAAGAACTGTGAGTAAAGGCCCTGAACTGCATCACTGACTCCGTGTCATTACTGCTGCTGCCCTGCACCATCACCCCCATCCTCCGCATACACTGCCCTGAGGCTATACTCCTCCCGTGGGGAGTTATGCTACGCTCTGCTGCACCCACAACACCAGCCTCAGCGGTCTGCCCTGGAGCGGCGGTTCACTCTGACCACAATCCATGGGTGGCGTAGTCGGACATTTAAACATCAAAACCACATAAATAGTTCCGCCACTGGTTTGACCGCCCTGAGCCACGGAACCGGGTTGCCGCCACGGAGACTACAACCACCAGCATCCACCAAAAAGGGTCCGGCTCCGGGTGTCCCAAGGCCCAGGGGGCGCGTCAGAACATTTTCATCACCTTTCACAATCACCAATGGGACAAGGCAGGGATGTTCTCTGTCCCCTCTCTTATACATCCTAGTGACGGAGCACCTGCTCTCATCAATTCGCCATAACCCCAATATTAGGTGGATTGAGGTGGGAGGCACCGAGTACAAGTGCTCTCTATTTGCTGATGATGTCCTAGTATATATCACTCAATCACATATATCCATCCATGCTGTTATGGCTGAAATAGATCACTTTGTTACATGGTCAAATTTTAAAATCAATGCAGCGAAGTCTGAGGCCCTCGATGTCTCCCTCCCCAAATCCATATAGGATTCCATCCAGTCCAACTTTCCCTTTGCCTGGCCCTCACAGGGTATCAAATACTTAGGAATTCCTATTCATAGAGACCTCTCCCATCTATGTTATCTTAATTTTGGGCCCTTTATTGAACAACTCCATACAGACCACGGTTGGCAAGTTAGAACTGTAAGATTCACTACGTGAACCACTGGTGTTTTGTGGAAAAGCACATGTAAGATTCTGCAACAGTCTCTGCTGATACTCCTGCATGCGTGCATCCCTTTCTATGGCAGGAATAATTTCTGCAAATTTACTTTTGTACCGGGGATCTAACAGTGTGGCAACCCAGTAGTCAGGATTATTTCTAATTCTCACAATTCGAGGGTCATGTTGCAGGTAGTGCAGCAAGAAGGCACTCATGTGTGTTGCGCATCCAGGAGCACCAAGTCCCTGTTGTGTTGGTGGCGAGGTAACAATCATGCTTCCTTCCTCTGTCCTCTCCCCCCAACCTCGCACAACAGAAATGTGATCAAGGTCTCCCTCATCTGATGAGTCTTCCATCAGTTCGTCCTCCACTTCTTCCTGGGCTCCTGCACCTTCCTCACTAGTTTGGCTGCTACCATGCGCCCTGGTAAAACCATCTCCCCCACCCTCACATGCCTGCCGCCTTGGTGCTGCCGACCGTCTGGACCTTGCAGATGTTAGCCCTTCCGCATACAACTCCTCCTCCTCTACTTCCTCCACCTCCTCTTGTGCCACCACCTGACTCCGAATTCTGTTTAACATGTGCTCCAGCATGTAAATCACCGGAATAGTCATGCTGATAATGGCATCGTCAGCACTAAACATCTTCGTCGCCATTTCAAAACTGTGCAGAAGGGTGCATAGGTCCCTGATCTGAGACCACTCCTCCAGCGTGATTTGCCCCACCTCTGGATCTCGTTGGCCCAGGCTATACGTCAGAACGTATTGCACCAGGGCTTGTCGGTGCTGCCACAGTCGCTGCAACATGTGCAGAGTTGAATTCCACCGGGTAGGCACATCGCATTTTAGCCGGTGAAGTGGCAGGCCCAACGACTTCTGTAGAGATGTAAGTCGCTGAGCTGCGGGATGCGAATGGCGAAAGTGAGCACACAGCGACTGTGCCCTCTGCAGAAGGCCATCTAGTCTGGGATAGTGGGCTAAAAATTGCTGGACAACCAGGTTCAACACGTGAGCCATACAAGGCACGTGTGTGACATTGCCCCGGCGAAGGGCCGCACCCAGGTTTGCAGCATTGTCGCACACGGCCTTCCCTGGTTTCAGGTCCAGTGGAGACAACCATTCATGAAATTGGTTCTCCAGAGCTGACCACAACTCCTCAGCTGTGTGACTCACATTTCCCAGACATTTCAATGTAAAAACCGCCTGATGACGTTGAGCCCTACTGCCAGCATAGTAAGGAGGTGTGCAGGATCCCTTCTGCGCAGTTAGAAGGCTTGTGGCATGACCAGACAGGCTTTGGGTGCAGGTGGAAAACCGAGAGGAGGTTGAGGAGGCAGAAGCAGTGGAGGAACTTTGACATAAAGAGGATTGACGCACAACTCGTGGGGATGGCAAGACTTGGACAGCAGCCCCTTGTCCTGCTGTCACCATAGTTACCCAGTGCCCAGTCAGCGACATGTAACGCCCCTGTCCATGCCTACTCGTCCAAGTGTCTGTGGTGAAATGCACCCTGTCACACACAGAGTTTCTCAAAGAAGCGGTGATGTTGTGTGCGACATGCTGGTGGAGCGCAGGCACACCTTTCTTTGAGAAGTAGTGCCGACTGGGCATCTGGTACTGGGGCACTGCGACGGACATAAGGTCTCGAAAATCCTCTGTGTCCACCAGGCGGAAAGGCAGCATTTCTGTAGCCAAGAACTTGCAGATGGTGAAATTCAACCTCTTAGCTTTCTCATGGCTAGGAGGAAATGGTCTTTTACTTGTCCACATCTGAGGGACCGAGGGCTGGCTATTGTGCTTAGACGGGGTTGATAAGGGTGTCCCCGGCAAACTGCCGGTCTGTGAGGAAGATGCAGGCGGACATGTTAGGTTGCCTTGATCCAAAGGTGGTGCTATCGATGTCGGACAGCGCTCAACACCAGCTGGTGTTACCACCTCCAAAGAAAATTATGACCTGCCAATCACGCTGGCTGTTGCGGGTAAAGAGGTGGCAGGTCTGCGCCCCAAAACAGGTGTGACTGCTGTCCCCCCAGTCACAGAGGATGAAGAGGCCGCGGATGCACAAGATATGGCAGACGGTGGTTGGCCCGGCCGGCTAGGCCGCATTGTAGCACACTGAGCTTCCCACTGCAACTTATGCTTCATGTCCATGTGCCGGTTCATGCATGAAGTACTCAAACTATGTATTTTTTGGCCTCTAATTAGCTTTTGCTGACAAATGTTACAGATAACACGAGTTGGGTCATCTTTATCGATCTGAAAAAATGCCCAGGCTATGCAAGGCTTAGCACCCATGCGACCTGAAGAGCCACCACGACTTGTGGTGAGAGGCAGAGTTGTGTTTGAGGATGCAGTTGTTGACGTGCTTCCAGTACTACGTCTCTGTCCAGGAAGGCGCAACCTGACCTCGTCATCACTAGCATCTTCCTCCACCTCCTCTGCTGACCTCATCTCTTGGCTGACTGTGGGTTGACAGTAAGTGGGATCTCCAACCTCATCATCATCACCCTGTGCGTTATCACACCCGTCATCCTCAGAGCCAACCTGTTCCTGCCCTGACAAAAAACTAAAGTTGTCGCTCCAATCAGGTATTTGAGTCTCATCATCGTCTTCCTCATTGTCTCCACCAACAGGAGTTACAGTTTGGGAACGAGGGTCTACATTATGGTCAGAACCTTCTGCGTCTGGTCCTGGATCCGACTCATAAAGATTCTGGGCATCAGTGCAGATCATTTCCTCGTCTGGATTCACAGAAGCGCTGGAGTCGACATCTGATTCCCAGGCTATAGTATGAGTAAACAGCTCTGCAGACTCAACCATCTGTTCTAACTCATACTCAGACGGGCAGCTGGAGATTTGGGAGCTGTGAGGAAGCAAGTGCGATTGGGGTGACACCTTTGAGGACTGGAGTATTTGTGATGTTGAAGTTGATGTGGAGGAGAGCCCACTTAAAGGAGCACTTGATATCCGTTGAAGCACCTGCTGTTTTTGTGCCTCATCTGGAATTTGTAGCGATTGGCGTGGCCGTAAGAAAGGGATCTTATCACATTGTCCGCTAAAAGAAGTAGACATTTTAGTTTGGCTGGAAGATGGTCTTTCTTCTGCAGATGTTACTGTTGCTTTAACACCTACCCCACGGACACAACCTTTTTTCCCCTTCCCAACACGCTTATTCCCCTTTCCACCAGCAGCAGGCCTTTTTCCACTCATTTTGGTGGTTAACTAATTAACAACTCTGGAGTTGTTTGCACAAAAAAACAATGGATGGGAACCGAGCAGAGCTGAGTGGCCAAACTGTGGTATTAGGCCAAAACTATTGGCTGGGTTAGATGCAGAAAAAAATTATATTCAATTTGCAACCTGATGGAGGTCAGTATAGATGGACTAATAGAGAAAGTCCCACACACTGCTAGAAGGCCAAATATTTTTTCAGAGCTAGATGCAGATAAAAATTATTTTTAATTTGCAACCTGATGGAGGTCAGTATAGATGGACTAATAGAGAAAGTCCCACACACTGCTAGAAGGCCAAATATTTTTTCAGAGCTAGATGCAGATAAAAATTATTTTTAATTTGCAACCTGATGGAGGTCAGTATAGATGGACTAATAGAGAAAGTCCCACACACTGCTAGAAGGCCAAATATTTTTTCAGAGGTAGATGCAGAAAAAAATATATTCAGTTTGCAACCTGATGGAGGTCTGTATAGATGGATTAATAGAACAAGTCCCACACACAGCTAGAAGCCCAATATTTTTTCAGAGGTAGATGCAGAAAAAAATATATTCAGTTTGCAACCTGATGGAGGTCAGTATAGATGGACTAATACAACAAGTCCCACACACAGCTAGAAGCCCAATATTTTTTCAGAGGTAGATGCAGAAAAAAATATATTCAGTTTGCAACCTGATGGAGGTCTGTATAGATGGATTAATAGAACAAGTCCCACACACAGCTAGAAGCCCAATATTTTTTCAGAGGTAGATGCAGAAAAAAATATATTCAGTTTGCAACCTGATGGAGGTCAGTATAGATGGACTAATACAACAAGTCCCACACACAGCTAGAAGCCCAATATTTTTTCAGAGGTAGATGCAGAATAAAATATATTCAGTTTGCAACCTGATGGAGGTCTGTATAGATGGATTAATAGAACAAGTCCCACACACAGCTAGAAGCCCAATATTTTTTCAGAGGTAGATGCAGAAAAAAATATATTCAGTTTGCAACCTGATGGAGGTCAGTATAGATGGACTAATAGAATGATGCTATGCCCAAAAGATTTTACTTCACTAGGTGCAGTAAAAAAATTGGTATTCTATACACAGGTGGTATATCTTGCAACACAGATAGGCTACTCCACTGACTAACACACTCTGCAATAGGCCAAAAAGGATTAGCTTTGCTAGATTCAGCCAAATGCTGTGAAAAAAACTTGCACAGCACTGGCACAGACCTGCCTGGCAAAAACTGATAGGAACTGATGTAACCTAGTCCTGAAAAGGTCTCCAATTACAATTAGTCTTTACTCCCACAATCTATCTATTTAAGAGCACAGACCTGCCTTATAAAAGTCGTAGGAAATGCTGTAACCTAGTCCTTAAAAGGACTGCAATCACAACTATTCCCTACTCCCAAGCTATCTGTAGATTTGTGCGAAAATTGGCTTGAAATTAACAAGGTATAGCGCACACAGCAACAGCGGTGCCGTCTAACACGCAGCTGCAGCAGTGAGAAAATGGTGGCGACGGGGAAAATGGCTGGGTCTTATAGGGCAAGGACATGTGACATACACTGCCAATGACACATGCCCTTGCTTGTGTGAAAAAAAGCACTTCGCTCCGTGTGTGCGCTGCTGATAGGCTGACAGATTGCACCTCCCCACTGCAAATGCGGGAAAGAGAAAAAAAAATGGAGATCTTCATTGTTCCTGCAGAGATCCATCCCCTGCCCCTCCCCCCACCCCGCTGTACACTCAAACTGCGTATTAACATTAATTTTCATCATTACTGAGAAAAAATCCAATTATGATTTTGGTGCACGAACAGTTATCGAACATAACCTCGAACAGCCGAATTTTTCTCAAATTGTTCGTGTTCGCCGAACGGCTCGAACACCGCCCAAAACAGCTCGAATTTGAGATTGGCGAACAGTTCGAGTAGAACAACGCTCATCTCTAAATATTACTACTGACTTCAGGTATAGGAAGGGTTAATATCCAATTATAATGGATTCACGTGAATGAATCCATGTAAAATTCAGAACATTTGCAGCCATTTCAAATCTTTCCCACCTTTCTTTTCTTTAAGACATTAGTGAGAGTTTGCTTTCTTTTGTTCCCTGCTGATATGGACAAAGTCGAGCAGACATCCATCTGAGCGTACCTGCTGAGCAAATCGCATTAGGCCTCTGTCATTCTTAATGAGTTAAACAAATTATCTTGCGCCGGCTAATCTACGGTTAGATAGTAACCGGACACCCTGGAAAAATGAGACTGCCCGATCATGATACTTTTTCTTCAAGATAGTACATATATTATAAAAAAAATGTTCAAATGAATGAAAAGGAAATCATAGCAACCAAAGCACACAGTGCTCCTATTGATCCTTACATAGGAAAAATTCTTCTAAGACGTCGTTACCTTCTTGAGGTCACCATACACATTACATTAAAGTTGGCTGAACCCACTCATATCGACAGGTTTGAACAGTTTGTCTATGGGGGCATTTTTTGAACGGCCGATTCTTCATGAAAAGATAAGAAATTAACTAATCTTGGGACTTTTGTCAACCTAATAGACAGCAGGAGCAGGCCTCATACCATCATCCTAAGGCTTTGATACTCTGCAGGGAGATGTCTAGGCTATGTGGCCAAGCAGTTGTTGTGATGCGGGTTATACCCTTTTGAGAGTTTTACAAGCATGTTAAAATAATGTTTTGAATTATCATCATGAGAAATTGGAATTGCTACCAAAATTTGTGGAAGGGTAAAGGTGAACACACATGTAGGTGGCTCCTAGAATATTTGCAATTCTTAAATCAAATCTAATTGTTAGTGTATTTGGCTCTTCTTTTTTAATTTTTGCCATCATGGCAATGCCATACTGTATGTGAAAATGGTGATCTTACTAGTGTTATACAGGTTGTTGGGTCAGTTGATAAACACAGTCTGGCATAAATCGATGGTTTAAGGTCGAATTGCATATTAGACAAAGTAAGTGAAACCTGCTAATTTTTGGTAGAACCCGCCAACCACCTAATGGTATTGAGGGTCCCCCAATTCTTGGCACGGGTTGGGGTACAAAATGGATGCGCATATTGGATTTCAACATGCTCAATCCTATATTTTCAAGAAGGAGAGGTCTGGCAGGATAATTTACTGATCGTTGGGGACCCAGCTAATGGAGCCCATAGCAATCCAGGTAACAGAGCTCTGCAGAGCCACATCTTGATAGAGTGGAGGTCTGGCATGTTTGGCTTCCAGTTTATTCATGGTGTTTGGAACTGCCGGAAAAAGCCAAGTATTGCACTCTGCTCTCTCTCCCTGTCCTATAGACATTGAATGGAGCTTAGGAGCACATTCTCGACCTCTGGTCCAATCTGATGGAGTTCTGCAGATAACTTGATAACGTTTTTAAAGCTTGCCATAGCCCTTCAGGTTTATTTGGCAAATTATACCAATTTGAAAGGTTGAACTGGATGGAGCCAAGGTTGGACTGGATGGAGCCAAGGTTGAACTGGATGGAGCCAAGGTTGATCTGGATGGAGCCAAGGTTGAACTGGATGGAGCCAAGGTTGAACTGGATGGAGCCAAGGTTGAACTGGATGGACCCAAGGTTGAACTCGATGGAGCCAAGGTTGAACTGGATGGAGCCAAGGTTGAACTGGATGGAGCCAAGGTTGAACTGGATGGACCCAAGGTTGAACTGGATGGAGCCAAGGTTGAACTGGATGGAGCCAAGGTTGAACTGGATGGACCCAAGGTTGAACTGGATGGACCCAAGGTTGAACTTGATGGACCTAGGTCTTTTTTCAACTACCCATGTAACTATGAGTCGGTTCTAGTTTAAAATCTACAGGCAACCAGAAAATGCCCAATTGTCTATCCTCATCCTACATTTCCTCTGGTGATAAGCAGCTCCCATGCCCTTGCAATGTGCATGTCAGTGGAGGAATTGTGCACAATGACTATCTTATATCTATGGCTAGTCTTTTACTCCAGCTATCAGCCCCAGAAGCTTTGCCTAATCTCTTGCAAGAAATTAAGCATCTCATAGTAGACTGATATGTTCTAGTCCCAGTAAGCATAGAGGACACATTACCACTAACGTACTGTTATCTTAACATGTAAAAAGCACAACCTTTATGACAGAACTTCCTGTCATTTTGTGATCCCTGAGCCTCGTCAGTTGATCCTTACTGCAAACGACAGCGACTCAAGGGCTGAAGTGTCGTCTCTCCATCTAAATTCATCTCGTTACAGTCACATGGCTTTAATTCCACAGACTTCTGAGAAATTCAGATTTTTCTTACAAATTGAGCAACGCATTTCACAGCCGACCCTGGTGGCTGCTTGCCGGACGCTCTTCCCAGAATGCAGCTGTGTAAGATCACACCAGCATTAATTGTCATGTACTTACTGAAATAAAAACAAGAGGTTAGAGACATATTGAGCCGGCTGACACACACTATTACAAATTGCTTCCATACAGATCAATAGTTATGTTTTCAGATAATGCTATTTTACCTGTGCTCAATGGTTGGCACAAAGGTGTCACGCATTGGCCGATGAGATTAATGAATGCTCAGGTTCCTCCTACCTGGAGGGATCTGTCAAAATATTTTGTTTCCATTTAAAGAAAAATGTATGGTGCATTTCTTACTGTCCTCTGCAAAGCACAAGGAAAGGTCATATGGAGGCTGCAGGTTCATGGTGTGGTCCTCTGACCTTATCAGCATCCTCCATGTTTCTATATGACGGTTATTTATTAAAGCTGCGTGGGTCATTTTTCCCAATTGTTGTGTTGTAAGTGACAATAGAAAAGCTATGATAGAAAAAAAACAATGCATTTTACGAAGGTGATACTTATAGCTGGATGTATGATGCATGTATTGTCATTCTCTGGTTGGTATTTTCCATAGTAATGAAAGGGATTTATGTAACGTAACATACAAGGGCCTGCTACTACAGTAGTAATAATGTTACCTCCGTCTTGGCGTAAACTGTAATATTTTAGCAGCATTGAAATGACAACTTTGCTCCTTGAAAAAAAAGAATTCTCCCATAGAAAATAAACTTAAATGCAAAAAATCAGGTCAAAATGCAATTGTCCATGCAACCAAATTCTGTAAAATAGACACACTCAAGCAATAAAAGTGGAAAAAAGAAAGTATAAAAGATAAAAGGGGGAGTCTGACAAAATTTAGGCAGTAGTGCAAAAAAGGTTTGGGTGGGATATATCAAACCTAGCCAAAGGAAAAGTTTTTTTTTTTTGCACTGCTTAAATTTTCCAAAATAGAATTCAGTTTTCAAGTGCACTAGTTTTTACGCTTACCCCTCATAACTAGCACTAGTAGCGCATTGCATACATTGCTTTGAGCAAATAGATTTTATTTGGGAAAACGGGGGCATAAACAATTGCGGTCAAGAAATATAATCAAGACTGGGCCAAGAGAGGAAATGGACCTTTCGGTGGACAGCGCTATTTTGTAATTGGATATGCACTCCTTGTATGCACATCCATTTAATATGTATTGCACAGCAGGGAGCCATTAACTCCATGCTGCACACTAGGTGTACAAGCTATGGACGTTGGAGCAAATGGCATCACTGCATTGTGCTACCTGCAACTCATAAAGAAGAAAACAGAAAATGAATGACTTCAGTTGGAGACATCTCCATTGAGTCACTGAGGGCGGTTGTTTTGGGGGTGAGGGGCTGCTGCATTTCCACACCCTGCACCCTACAAGTAGAAAATGTCCCATCTCCCTGGAGGTGTGTGTGTACGTGATAACACTCACGGTTTGGCTGGTAGCCTTCGCTGACTTTTCCACTCGAGTTCCAGGATTGGCCACACATTGCACAGGACATGCTCGTTTCTTTTCCAACAAATGAACTTTACCTAACGGTCCAAACTCCTTCTTATTCCCAGCACAGTACGATGCTACTGTCATTTCCATTTCAGCCTGAACTATCCCTTGACTTAATGGCATCCCTGGCCTCTGGGGCGCTCTATCCGGCTCCGCAGCTCTCATGAGTTCCAACCCACTTTTCTGACACTATTTCCCGTCTGGCTTCTCCTTCTGTAAGGTGAATAAGGTACTCACTTCTGTACCTAATTTGGGCTGTAGGCCCCGGACGTCTCAGGAAGGACTGCAGAAGTTAGTGGTGGCCGTCCGCATGCTGCTGCCAAAAGTTTCGTACTTTTCCGTGTTTCTCAACCCACTGGCCTAATCTTCCTTTCCAATGGTTTCCAACCCACTTTTCTGACACTGTTTCCCTTCTGGCTTCCCCTTCTGTAAGGTGAATAAGGTACTCACTTCTGTACCTAATTTGGGCTGTAGGCCCCGGACGTCTCTGGAAGGACCGCTGAAGTTAGTGGTGGCCGTCCGCATGCTGCTGCCAAAAGTTTCGTACTTTTCCGTGTTTCTTAACCCACTGGCCTAATCTTCCTTTCCCATGGTTTCCCTCCCACTTTTATGACACTATTTCCCTTCTGGCTTCCCCTTCTGTAAGGTGAATAAGGTACTCACTTCTGTACCTAATTTGGGCTGTAGGCCCCGGACGTCTCTGGAAGGACCGCTGAAGTTAGTGGTGGCCGTCCGCATGCTGCTGCCAAAAGTTTCGTACTTTTCCGTGTTTCTTAACCCACTGGCCTAATCTTCCTTTCCCATGGTTTCCATCCCACTTTTATGACACTGTTTCCCTTCTGGCTTCCCCTTCTGTAAGGTGAATAAGGTACTCACTTCTGTATCTAATTTGGGCTGTAGGCCCCGGACGTCTCAGGAAGGACCGCTGAAGTTAGTGGTGGCCGTCCGCATGCTGCTGCCAAAAGTTTCGTACTTTTCCGTGTTTCTTAACCCACTGGCCTAATCTTCCTTTCCCATGGTTTCCCTCCCACTTTTATGACACTATTTCCCTTCTGGCTTCCCCTTCTGTAAGGTGAATAAGGTACTCACTTCTGTACCTAATTTGGGCTGTAGGCCCCGGACGTCTCTGGAAGGACCGCTGAAGTTAGTGGTGGCCGTCCGCATGCTGCTGCCAAAAGTTTCGTACTTTTCCGTGTTTCTTAACCCACTGGCCTAATCTTCCTTTCCCATGGTTTCCATCCCACTTTTATGACACTGTTTCCCTTCTGGCTTCCCCTTCTGTAAGGTGAATCAGGTACTCACTTCTGTATCTAATTTGGGCTGTAGGCCCCGGACGTCTCAGGAAGGACCGCTGAAGTTAGTGGTGGCCGTCCGCATGCTGCTGCCAAAAGTTTCGTACTTTTCTGTGTTTCTCAACCCACTGGCCTAATCTTCCTTTCCATTTAAACTCTCACTCTTTCTCTATCTGATCTCAAACAGAAAGTCTTTACTCTTTTAACTACACGTGCCCCTCCCATACTTGGGCTGTTCCTGAGTACAGTAACTGTTCCTATGCTAACTTATCTCTTTCCTAGTTCTAGTGTGCCCTCCACTGCACTTCCACATTCCTATTTATATCTATAACTGTATCCTATTCCTTATATTGTCCCTATGCTCAATACAATAACACATTACATCATTATCAAAATACATTTGAGTAATTCACGTATTATATACCTATAAAATTGTACATACTATGTTGTTCACAATATTACGCATAAACCGTTCAGATTAGTGCTCGTAATATTCTATGCACTCAACATACATTAAAAGAGCACCCATTTTAGTAGTGAGGAAAGAAGAGCATGTTTGTCCCTGACACACTCTTACACTGTGGATCACCAAAAACCTATTAATGTCATAATAATGAGTCCACAGCATCACACATGGATACCGCGACCCATAAGGAAATACCACTCCAAAAAATCTTGACGAAAAAAGAAGCAACAGACGTATATGGTATGAAAGATCAGAGAATAATTTTATTGAATACAAACACTAGAATAACAATTGATAAAAACAATTAAGAACAGGAAAGGTAGAAAGAGTTGCGGGCCATGGGGAGGTTGCACGTTCCACAAATACTAGACAGCAATACTTTATAAGGTGCAACAAAATGTAAAGTGCCAAAAACCAGCCTAGTGACAAATCCATTCAAAGTGTGTGCAATGGGAAATAAGCAAGCAAACAATCCACAGGAAAGTTAGTGCCTTTACATCATAATAGGAGTTACTATCGTGTAATATGCCTAGTGGCAATCCAAGGGAGTATAGCCATTTGTACCCAAGTGGAAACTGAAGTCCAGGCAGGCAAAGAAAACCGGGTGGAGAAGAACCCCCACTAGTCTCCGATGCGCTTTTAGGGTGGATGTGTGATTGCTTTCTCTAGGGGAGGTTTTTTTATACTATGTAGACTTTTATGGTCTATAGAGTTCCAGTGTGTAACTAGTATCTACCACTATATGGTAACTAGGGTTAATACTGGTCTTGATACAGTGTTTTTCATTGATGGTCAGTATGGTCGTGTTACAGCACCCACTGTATCTGCTGATAATGTGTTCATGGTGTGACAACATTTGTGATGTTTGGTGTTATTTATATATATTGGTCATGGTATTGCAGGTTTTGTTCAGTAACATGATGGTGGTACTAACATCAATTTTTTCTATTACAGGGGACAAACATATATCTTTCTAGATACTAGCAATGCCACAATGTTCCATGCATCTGAGCGATATACTGGTGGTGTGGGAGTTTTGGGGCCACAGGACTCAAGTTATTCCACTTAGGGCAGTATATTTTTTGGGAATCGGTTCCTTCATTTTCTAAAATGACTACTCAGAGAAGAGTCTTGTAGAAGTTGTGTTTTAATCACGGAATAAGGTCACCCAATAGACATAACTTTGAACGTATGGACAAGTCTTGTGGAAAACAGCAACAGGAAGAGACGTGATTAGGAAAAGTCTCTATGATCAAATACCCTCTCCAATATAGTTCGCAGACCCCTCTTCTTTGTAGTTCACATACAGACTTACACCATCTTGATTTTATTTGTGAAAAATTGGTTGTATAGTATCAGTGTAGGTGGGTCATAACTTATTTGTGGCTAATGGACATATGAAATGACTCCAGCGTGGCAAAGTAGACCTCAAATAGGTTTACTCTAAGTGATGTAGTGAAGTATAAAGTTATAATCACTCACATGATGGTTACACTTCAGTTCTAAGCTTCGACGGTTGCACACAGCTTGGCAGTTACATTACTTTACAGTGGCACTGAGCTTGAGGGTTACAACATTACCTGGCACAGTCACTTTAATGAAAACATCAGATGTTATCTGCCAGCAATAAATGCAGCCCACAGCTTTGGTCCAAAGCGATTATTGCAGCACAGCTTGCATGATGTCCCCCAATACATTTTTGAGTTATTTTCCCACAAGAACAGACTGTGGTGGCTACTTATGGCTGCAGGGCACAATAGAAAACATGGAGGTGCACGCTCTTACAGCAGGTCTCACAGTCAATGCGCAGTGTCCTTCACTGTCTCAGGCCACTTAAAAAGGGTTGTCCACCTTTACAATCATTTTTTTTACTTCATTACATGTATTTGGGGATAAAATAATAATTTGGTTTCATTAAAAATTTGGAACCTTTAATTATAATGTGGTCTGTTGTCATAAACCAGCTGAAAGGAGCTAGAAAAAAAGACAGATACAAATCTCCCATGAAAGCAACCTAACTGAAGGATTCTCAGTTAACTCAATCTGCAGCCAGCAATAGAGAATTCAACACAGAGGCTATAGACTTTGCCTTATTCTTCAAGCAGAAGACTGACACCATCAGACAAAGCTTTTGCCTAAAGTCCCCCCTCCCCCTCCCCACACCTACTCAACCCTCCTCCTCCAAAACCACCTTCTCCACCATTACGGAAGATCCAACTTTCCTCTTTACTCTCCAAATCACACCTCACCACCTGTGAACTTGACCCAATCCCGTCCAACCTCATCCCAAACCTTGGCGTCTTCCCCTCATGCTTCAAACATGCCTCGATCACATCCATCCTCAAAAAGCCCTCCCTTGACCCATCCTCTCTGCCTAGCTATTGCCCCACATCACTTCTCCCCTATGCCTCAAAACTACTGGAGCAAGACGTTCATTCTGAACTGTCCTCCCACCTCTCCTCCTGCTCCCTTTTTGACCGCCTACAATCTGGTTTCCGACCGCACCATTCTACTGAAACTGCACTGACTAAAGTCACCAACGACCTACTAACCGCCAAATCCAAGCGACACTACTCTGTCCTCCTCCTCCTGGACCTGTCATCTGCCTTCGACACAGTGGACCATTCCCTCTTACTACAAACTCTCTCATCTCTCGGCAACACAGACTTGGCCCTATCCTGTATCTCCTCATACCTAACAGACCGGACATTCAGTGTCTCCCACTCTCACACCACCTCCTCATCTCCCCCCCTATCTGTTGGTGTCCCCCAACGTTCAGTTCTAGGAACCCTATTCTTCTCCTTCTACACCCTAGGCCTGGGACAGCTCATAGTCTCATGGCTTTCAGTATCACCTCTATGCTGATGACACACAGATCTACCTCTCTGGACCTGATATCTCCTCCCTACTAACCAGAATCCCACAATATCTGTCCGCTATTTCATCCTTCTTCTCTGCTAGATTTCTAAAACTTAATATGGACAAAACAGAATTCAACATCTTTCCGTCATCTCATTCAACCTCCCCAACTGACCTATCTATCAACATCAATGGCTGTCCACTCTCCCCAGTCCCTCAATAACCCTGGACTCTGAACTCTCCTTCAAACCTCATATCCAAGCCCTCTCCACTTCCTGCCGACTCCAACTTAAAAATATCTCCCGGATCTGCACATTCCTCAACCATGAATCTGCAAAAACACTAGTGCATGCCCTCATCATCTCCCGCCTTGACTACTGCAACCTCCTGCTCTGTGGCCTCCCTTCTAACACTCTCGCACCACTCCAATCCATCCTAAACTCTGCTGCCTGACTAATCCGCTTATCCCCACGCTATTCCCCGGCCTCTCCTCTCTCTCAATCTCTTCACTGGCTCCCCATTGCTCAGAGATTCCAGTTCAAAACCCTAACCATGGCATACAAAGCCATTCACATCCTGTCTCCTCCATATATCTCTGACCTAGTCTCCCGGTACATACCCACACGCAACCTCCGATCCTCACAAGATCTCCTTCTCTACTCCCCTCTTATCCCCTTCTCCCACAATCACATACAAGATTTCTCCCGTGCTTCCCCCCTACTCTGGAACTCTCTGCCCCAACATATCAGACTCTCGTCTACTGTGGAAAACTTCAAAAGGAACCTGAAGGCCCACCACTTCCAACAAGCCTACAACCTGCAGTAACCATTGCTTCACCATACCGCTCCACGACCAGCCCTACCCTCACCTACTGTATTCTCACCCATCCCTTGTAGATTTTGAGCCCTCGCGGGCAGGGTCCTCGCTCCACCTGTACCAGTCGCCGTCACTTTTGTTCAAGATTATTGTAATTGTTTTTGCTATGTATACCCCTTTTCACATGTAAAGCGCCATGGAATAAATGGCGTTATAATAATAATAATATAGACGGCGAACAGCAAAATCCATTTTTAGACCTAAATACATGTATGTAAGTAAAGAGCACGCAAGCTGTGATCATTCACTACTGGTAATTTTAGAGGTTAACTCACTCTCTATTTTGATAGAGGTCAATCATTTAGGTCAGGCTGTTCCTCCACCACTGAAACCTCCTCACAGGTAGACGTCAGATGTCGGGAAGCCCGGTGCAACCACAGGGGTTAAGCAACTCGAACGTAAAAGGTGACATAGTGGTGTAGACAGTAGGACCACACAACTCCAGTACAGGGTCCTTTTCTGTGCTGCTCTTTGGCCAGTTGGACTTTTGAGAAAAGAACTCCTACAGAAGTTTTTCAGTTAAAGGGTACAACTGTACTTATTTAGTGGGTCTGTCCTACAAATATAATTACTATAATTTTTCATTATTTTGATGTTATTAAAGACCGCAGCCAGTTAATATTATGTTCAGCTGTTGTAAGAAGCCACTAGTGGACTAACTAATCCAGCATTCACTGTGACACCTGCAGCTGTTTGACTCAGCTCCATTAATTAGCTACTTATCAGCCTCTCACCCCCTTGTGCCAACCCTGAACTTTTCCCCTTCTCCTTCTTTCCCTTGTATCTTGCTATTGACATTCCAGCTCTTGATACAAGGTCTTCGCTCCTTCTTCATCATGTTTGGTATTACAGTAACACCTGTCCAGCGATCGCTGCCAGTCAGCATCTGGGCCCGGCAGACAACACTGTCTGCTCAGACTAATGATTTGATTGATGGACAAAATAAGAACGAACACACACAAAAAAACCCTTCTTTCTGTCTGGACTGGTGTGTCAGCGCGCCTTCATCAAGTGGCCACTGAAGGTATATTTTCCTGCATGCCTCATTACACTGTAATGCCATTCTCAGACTAAACTGATCCTTGTCATGACAGCAAGCCGCTCTGTGGTCTGCAGACTCTGTCCGGCCTACACCACTGATCTGCAGCCATTTTCAAATTTGCCTTAAATAAATGAATCATAAATTTAATAAGAGGTTACATGTGAGGAGTTATCTATAATGTCTAAAAAGCTATAACGTAAGCAAAAGTCATCTGTTAGCTATAGAAGAGAGACATGGGGTCAATGATACAGGTAATACAGCAGCCCAATGTCAAGATATATGCAAACATTGAATATATGAATTCTAAATTGAATTAATGATAAATAGACTATAGTAAAATTGAGGTACTTGGTGCACAAATTGGCTAATTCGAGCCATGGGAGGGTACCTTAAAGAAGTTGTCCACTACTTTTATATTGATGACCCATCCTAAGGATAGGTGTAACGGACTGGGTGGGGGAACCACTGTACCGTGATCTGAGGAGAGCCTGGAGGGGCGTGACTAGGTGTCTCACAAGTCCAACCTCGGATGAACTGTGGCTGAAAAAAACGCAATCCGAGGAGAGACTAGGGAGGCGGGACCAGGTGCTACACCAGGACTGACCTTGGGTAGATGGCAGCTGACCCCTAAGGGACAGGAGGCAGGGACGGCCAGGAATGGTAGACTTGGCAAGCACTGGCTGGCACGACTGGTAGACAGGCAGGTAGGTGGGCACGGCAGATAGACAGGCAGGCAGATGTACTGGAATATGAGCACTGGGACCTGAGAATTCACAAGCGTGTTAGAAACAGACTTACAACGTTGCACAGGCACCTCCCATCAGGTGGAGGTGCCTTAAATAATAAGTGTCTCCCATCCATTGGCTGGGGACACTTTAGGACTGGCGTGAGCTGTCCCATTAAGAGGACGGGACCGCACGTGCACAGTGCCCGGGGATCTGCACGCCGTGTGCCAAAAGCCTACAAAATGTAAAGGGCAGGTGGGATGTTTCTTTGTAGCATACATTTGGAGTTGGTGATGCTTCCATAACTGGCTGAGCGCTCTTCCCAGTAGTTGAAGGCTATTTTTACCTGCCATCTTGGCACACAATGTGCCGCTATACTTTTTGATACTAACATAGCTATAGATGCTGCAGAGGAAGCAATCACAAATACCAAGATCCATACTTAGTGGTCAAAAAGTGAACTCAGGTACACATTAATAGTGGGTTAGCTGTGATCGTTAAGGCTTCCTGTGGCATGTGGTCCCTTTGGCAGAAGATCCATTAAATCCTGTAAGATGCTCATTTCGGCTACCATGGATTAGACTTGTTTTTCAGCACATCCAATAGATAAACAATACAATAGGTAAGTAAAAAAATGATTTGTTGATAAGTCATCACCTTAAACACTTGTCATACTCCTCAAACCAATTTTGGATATTGCTGTCTGGCAGAGGCACTGTTAAGCTGAAAAAGTTCACTGCCATTAGGTTATACAGTGCCATAATGGTGGGTATTTGGTCTGTACAATGTTTAGGTAGATGGTACGTGTTACATGCACATGATGACCGAACACAAGGTTTCAAAGGAGAAAATTTGCAAGGACGACATTTTGCCTTCGCTTGTCTTTTTCCCATAGTGTATCCATCTTGGCGCCATCTCTTCTCAGATAGGAGTCACATAAGCAAAGCAGTTCATTTAATGGAAAATGCAGTCTGGGGCACTGAAAACCCCACTACAATATGTATGTGGGGTGCCGAGTGGGTTCACCATGGCAGCCTGTGGCCAGCCGAAGGTTGGTGCTCCTGTGAAGCCCAACCTTAGGCTCTGTTTCATGGGAGACCATATTTTTATCTGTATACTGCAATACAGGTTCAAGTCCCCTAAGAGAGCTAATACAAAAATGTGATGAAAGCCGGCCGGTGGGTGCAGCTCTCTGGCGCCCCCTTACCTCTCAGGTCAGTCAAGGTACTGCACCTAGAGAAAGTAGTGCCAGGTAGCTGCAACCAGCGCAGGGAACACGGTAGTGTGTTATCCCTTCAACGTCACTACACAGCACAACTCGCTAGCGCCCTCTTAGCCTCAGGTCAGTCAAGGAACTGCACCTAGGATAAGCGGTCGCCAGGGAGACTGTCCTGTAACCTACTGGGTATCGGGGCCCTCTGTAGTGAGGGCGGTATATATATCTTCCTTGGCCGCGCCAGGAATATATATATCTGAACCTCCGACCGTCACTACCAGCCTTCCCCAATCCCCAGTTGGTATGCTGCCACCAGTCCCTATTTTAGATATACGCCCAGTCCGTGAATGGGCCTATATCGGGTCAGGAACCAACCCTGGGTAGCGTTTTTGGCTTGAGCCGAGCTCACACGGACGTGCGTTCGTTATGCAGAATAAAAGGCAGGCCCACAATTACTTGAGGTAATTGATTATAATAATACACTAGATACACGATATACAACTAAATATACACAGGTATAAGGTCAGGCTAAACTATACAACAATGGAATACAACACACAGAATCACCACAGCATATCAGTTACCGGTTTCTTGATTTTCTTGTGACGCAGGGAGAGGATTCTGCGGTCGCAGGCACGGTTCTTTGTTACAGGCTGAGGCCTACCACCGCATGGTCAAACTTCTCCTCCCCTTGGTGGCCTCAGCTGGTGCTCAGATGTTCAGCACACCACTCTTGGGTCAAGAACTGGCTTGTCTCTTGTCTGTCCTGCTATCTTACCTGCCCCGTCCCGCCCACTGCTGGTGAGGTCAGCTGGCTCAGTCTCCACCCTCAGGTCTAACTTCGATCAGAAGCCCAAATTCTATGGAACCCAATAACTTCTTCTGGGATGGTCTCAGGATACCCACAGGGGTTCCCACGGATTCGGGCCGCCGTAACCGACCTTTTGATATCAATTATGATACCATACGGTCCTCAGGAATGGCTCAGCGCTATATCTTGGCTTCCAGAGCACGTACAAACGTCTACCGCGGAGGCTTGTGTGCGCAATGGCTCCGGGACACCGTGATATTTTTTTATTGGCCCATCCCACGCAACATGCGTGTACTTTTCATGTTTCTATATCTTATGCCTCCATGCTTGTGACAGACAAAGAAACTAGTCCTATGGGACAAATGGTCAGTTACAGATGGACGAAGCACCCCCCCCCTGCTGGCTGTGTTTCCTCTCGAAGTCTTTGAAGCTCCTAGCATTCAAGTGTTAAGTAGGCTTCTTATCTTACAGGAGCCTGGATGGGGGGAAACTATCTAGTTGACGTTTTAACAGAAGGTCCCAAGGGTGGGGGCTGCTGAAGTGTGGCCATCCCTGGATATGATTTATCATTACCAAGATGGCGGCTACAGGTTCATCACACCTCCCCCTATACGAGGGCGCGAGGGGGTAGCACATTCCTGTGTTCCCCCGTGCGTCCTTCTGCACCCTCCCCTTGCCGGGATAACCCGTCAGCGTTACCGTGGTCACGGCCTCTTCTGTGGCGAATGGAGAAGTGGTACTGCTGGAGAGCGAGGCTCCAGCGTAGCAACCTGCCATTCGACCCAGAGACCGTGTGTAACCAGCTGAGGGGGTTGTGGTCCGTCTCCACGGTGAAATGGCTCCCGTACAAGTAGGGCTGCAGACGCTGCAGGGCCCATACAATTGCCAGGCATTCTTTTTCCACCGTGGAGTAAGCCACCTCCCGGGGCAGTAGCTTCCTGCTCAGGTACAAGACAGGATGTTCCTGGCCTGTCGTGTTGACCTGACTTAGCACAGCACCGAGGCCAAAGTCACTGGCGTCGGTCTGTACCACAAACGGCCGGTCGAAGTCGGCAGCTTGCAGTACAGGGGAGCTACTTAGGGCGGCTTTGAGTGCCCCGAAAGCTGTCTCGCAGGCGACTGTCCAGTCGACTGCGACGGGCAGCTTCTTCTTGGTGAGGTCCGTCAGGGGCTTGGCCAGGGTGCTATAGTGTGGGACGAACCTCCTATAGTACCCGGCGGTCCCCAAGAAGGACATCACCTGCTTTTTGGTCCTAGGAGTGGGCCAGGATGCGATGGCATCCACTTTCCCAGGTTCTGGCTTCAGAACCCCCCCCGCCTACCCGGTGACCCAGGTAGAGGACCTCACTCATGCCCAGCTGGCACTTTTCCGGCTTGATGGTCAAGCCTGCCCGGTGGATCCGACCGAGCACCTGCCGCAGGTGCTCTAGGTGATCCTCCCAAGTGGGACTGAAGACTGCAATATCGTCCAAGTACGCAGCCGCGTACCCTTCAAGTCCCTCAAGCAGCGTATTGACCATCCGCTGAAAAGTGGCAGGGGCATTCTTCATGCCGAATGGCATCACTGTGGACTCGTACAGTCCAAAAGGGGTGATAAAGGCAGAGCGTTCCCTTGCCGCGGGGGTCAGAGGAATCTGCCAGTACCCCCGGCTCAGATCCATGATGGTCAGGTACTTAGCCCCGGCCATCCGATCGAGCAGGTCATCGATGCGTGGTATGGGGAACGCATCGGTGGCCGTTACAGCGTTGAGCCCCCGGTAGTCCACGCAGAACCGTGTAGTTCGGTCCTTCTTTGGTACGAGGACTACAGGCGAGGCCCACGCGCTGCTGGATGCCTGGATCACCCCCAGCTTCAGCATCTCGTCTATCTCTTGGCGCATGTTTCCCTGCACCTCGAAAGAGACCCGATATGCTGAACGCCGGATCGGCGGGTGATCGCCAGTGTCCACGTCGTGGACAGCCATCTCAGTCCTTCCGGGCAGGCTGCTGAACAGCCCCCGGAAGGGGTGCAGGGTGGTCCCCAGCTGGGACCGTTGGTCCTCCGTGAGCTGGTGGCCAACCCCCACATCCTCGATGGACCCACCCGCCTTGGCTTGGGTGAGCAGATCCAGGAGGGTTTCTACCTCTCCTTCCTCGGGAAGGTTGCACACTGGGTGGGCAGTCGCTTCCCGCTCATGATGAGCCTTCATCATGTTCACGTGGAAGGCCTTCCTCCTTCCACGGGCGTGATCCAGGGTGACCAGATAGGTGACGGCATTGAGTTTCTGGTGCACGAAGTAGGGACCTTCCCAGGCTGCCTGAAGCTTGTTCTGTGGTACGGGGACCAGTACCCACACCTTTTGACCCACCTGGTAGGTCCTCTCACAAGCATTCTGGTCGTACCACCGCTTCTGGTCGGCCTGGGCCTGGGCCATATTGTCCTGCACCAGCTTTGCCAAGGCCATCATCCTGTCCCGGTGGCGCACGACATACTCGATGACCGACACCTCGGGGGTGGCCAAATCCCCTTCCCATGCTTCCTTCACCAGAGCCAGGGGGCCCCGTACCCGTCGCCCGTACAGGAGCTCAAAGGGGGAGAACCCCGTTGAGGCCTGCGGAACCTCCCGGTAAGCAAATAGGAGGTGTGGGAGGTAACGCTCCCAGTCTCTCCCGTGGGAGTCGACCAACATCTTAAGCATCTGCTTTAAGGTGCCATTGAACCGCTCACACAGGCCATTAGTCTGTGGGTGATACGGGCTGGCCACCAGATGTTGCACCTGCATTTGCTTACAGAGGGACTCCATCAGCCGCGACATGAACTGGGTCCCTCGGTCGGTGAGCATTTCTTGGGGGAAACCCACTCTGGAGAAGATCTCCAGTAAGGCGGTAGCCACCTTGTCGGCCCGAATGGACGACAAAGCTACCGCTTCCGGGTACCGGGTGGCATAGTCCACTACCGTGAGTATGAAGCATTTCCCGGAGTGGCTGGGAGTGGACAGAGGTCCAATAAGATCCACAGCGACCCTCGAGAAAGGCTCTTCGATGATTGGCAGAGTTACCAGTGGGGCTTTGGGGCGCGGCCCCGCCTTCCCCACCCTCTGACAGGTATCACACGAACGGCAGTAGGCACCCACCGCGGCTCCCATCCCAGGCCAGTAGAAATGCTGAGCTATCCTGGCCTTGGTTTTAGCGATCCCTAGGTGTCCGGCCATCGGAATCTCGTGTGCGATCCGCAACAATTCCGCCCTGAACGGATAGGGTACCACTAACTGTCGGTCCCTGGGCCACGCCTCCGGTGAACCCTGCTGGACCGTTACCCGGTACAGCCGTCCCTGGTCCCAGACCACACGCTCGCAGTCTGACTCCATGGGAGGCTGTGCCGCCTGTCCCTTGAGAGCTTTCAGGCTGTCGTCTGCTTCCAACGCAGCCTGAAATTCCTGACTTGATGTGGCCAGAATCGACGAAACTGCCACATCCTCCGTCAGCCCCTCCGGGCATGTCACCTGGCCGCTGTCTGACCCGGCAGACACTTGGTCAGAAGTGGGGAAGCCGTCGGACCTCTGCAAGGCTCCTTGGGCTCCGGCGCTCCCACTCCTGGTGACAGCGGCTATGACCGCTGTGACCGTGGGTAGTGCCTGCTTCCCCTCTGTTTCTGACCAAGCCGCCCGATCAGGCAGGCTTCCTAGGCCTTTGGACATCTCGGATGTGGGGAACTCCTGCCCTGGGGTCTTACCTGGCGGCTCCTCTCTTGGGACACCCCCACCTCCCATGGCCTGTTCCTCCCCCTGCAGTGGGCCTATACTCAGCAGCCTGGATACCCCTGGGAGCCCTACACTGCCGGTAGCTGCCCCCCTCTCCATCCCTGAGCTTCCCTCTACAGAATCCTGCCCGTCCCCTCCCTCACCGGAGGACAAGAGGTCACGGCACGCCGGCTGAGCACCTCTGCGGGCATCCCCACACTCCCCACCTGCTTTCACTAACCCTGTTTGTGTTGTGTCTGTGCAGGTGTTACCCTCAGGTTTCACTCCCTCCTCCTCAGCAGGACACACACTACATACAACATGGTTGGCATTAGCAGCAGACAAATCAATACACTCTTGGGGGGCCGAACTTGGGGGTTCAGAGGGTACATACTGCGATACTAGACGCCCCAAGTCGGTCCCTAATAAAACATTTGCGGGAATATTTGGCGTTACTCCCACCTCCCGCATCCCCCTTCCGGCACCCCAGTCCAAATACACCATGGCAACGGGAAGTGCCGGCTCCACGCCTCCAACCCCGGAGACGGAAAGAGTCTTTCCTGGTACCAAGTCCTGGGGGGACACCACCTCAGGCCGTACCAGTGTTCGTTCAGCGCCCGTGTCCCGCAGTCCCATGACCGCAGAACGGCCTATGGTGACGGGTTGGATGTTGTCCAGGGACCTACCACCACCCCCTCCCACACACAAAACATTGGGCGCTCTCTGGGACTGGGATGGGGTCTTTTGGCGCTGGGGACACTCAGCCCTAAAGTGTCCTGGTTTGTTGCATAGATGACAACGTCTTACGTCTGGTCCTTGCCTGGAGAGGGCAACAGGGGGATACACCCCTTGTGTTCTAGGGGCCGGGGAAACAGGGGCATGACTGGGCTTACCCCCTCTCCAGGTGCTGCTGGCAGACTTCTTCAGCTCAGGCGCCCTGTTATTGGCATACTCGTCTGCCAGGGCGGCTGTAGCAGAAGCCCCTGTTGGTTTTCGGTCACGGAGGAACTGTCGGAGGTCCTCTGGGCAGTTCCACAAGAACTGCTCCGTGACGAACAGTTCCTGGACCTCCTGGCGGGTAGTAAGCGCTAGACCCGAGGTCCAGTGCTCTGCGGCTCTCAACAGCGCCCGCATATGATCGGTCCAGGTGTCCTTGGGGCCACGCAGCAGGCTCCGGAACTTCTGGCGGTACGACTCGGGAGTGAGGTTGTACTGCCGGATCAGGGCCCGCTTGATGCAGTCGTAGTTCTGTACCTCCCCGGCAGGTAAGTCCCCCAAGGCATCCAGGGACTTACCCCTCAAACGGGGGGTCAGGTATCTGGCCCACTGATCCCGGGCCAGATGGTGCTGAAGACAGGTCCGTTCAAATGCCACCAGAAAGGAGTCCAGGTCCCCATCCTTCTCCAGTAGAGGGAAGTCCTCAGCTCGGACTTTGGACGACTTGGTCTCCTGATGGGTTGGTTGCTCTAGCGGAAGCCCCCGCTGGGCCAGGTCCAGTTGGTGCTGGCGCTCCGCAGCTCGCTCTGCACGCTCCGCAGCCTCCCGGCGCTCTGCAGCTTCACGCTCCGCAGCCTCCCGGCGCTCTGCAGCTTCACGCTCCGCAGCCCGCTCCGCAGCCCGCTCCGCAGCCCGCTCTGCACGCTCCTCCTCCGCTGCCTTCTCTGATGCTGCCAGGAGGGTTTTGTAGACGGCATCGCCATGAGACTGGAGACTTGCCATAGCCGCTTGTAAAAGGGCTTGTGATCTGGACAGGCTGGGCTGGGTAGGTGGTGGGCAGCCCACTGCGGGACCGTATACTGGGGACTGGCTCCCTGAGGTGCCCGGGCTGGACTCCTCCTCGCCATGAGTAACAATGTCCTCCCCTCCTGCCACACGGACCGTAGCATTAGCCTCCTGCAGGGTCTTGCTCCTGGTGCCGTCTGCCATCTTGGTAACCGACACCGCTGCAACCCTGAGTTTGCACACACCTTGTTATACTTTTAGCCTGACCGTCTAACGTTGGGCTGACCTTAAGACTCCAGCAGTGGAAGTTACCACTGGCAGTCTTTAGTGCCTGGGAGTAGGGGTCCCACAACACTATTATTCTGCAATCCCACCGCTCTGCCACCAATGTGATGAAAGCCGGCCGGTGGGTGCAGCTCTCTGGCGCCCCCTTACCTCTCAGGTCAGTCAAGGTACTGCACCTAGAGAAAGTAGTGCCAGGTAGCTGCAACCCGCGCAGGGAACACGGTAGTGTGTTATCCCTTCAACGTCACTACACAGCACAACTCGCTAGCGCCCTCTTAGCCTCAGGTCAGTCAAGGAACTGCACCTAGGATAAGCGGTCGCCAGGGAGACTGTCCTGTAACCTACTGGGTATCGGGGCCCTCTGTAGTGAGGGCGGTATATATATCTTCCTTGGCCGCGCCAGGAATATATATATCTGAACCTCCGACCGTCACTACCAGCCTTCCCCAATCCCCAGTTGGTATGCTGCCACCAGTCCCTATTTTAGATATACGCCCAGTCCGTGAATGGGCCTATATCGGGTCAGGAACCAACCCTGGGTAGCGTTTTTGGCTTGAGCCGAGCTCACACGGACGTGCGTTCGTTATGCAGAATAAAAGGCAGGCCCACAATTACTTGAGGTAATTGATTATAATAATACACTAGATACACGATATACAACTAAATATACACAGGTATAAGGTCAGGCTAAACTATACAACAATGGAATACAACACACAGAATCACCACAGCATATCAGTTACCGGTTTCTTGATTTTCTTGTGACGCAGGGAGAGGATTCTGCGGTCGCAGGCACGGTTCTTTGTTACAGGCTGAGGCCTACCACCGCATGGTCAAACTTCTCCTCCCCTTGGTGGCCTCAGCTGGTGCTCAGATGTTCAGCACACCACTCTTGGGTCAAGAACTGGCTTGTCTCTTGTCTGTCCTGCTATCTTACCTGCCCCGTCCCGCCCACTGCTGGTGAGGTCAGCTGGCTCAGTCTCCACCCTCAGGTCTAACTTCGATCAGAAGCCCAAATTCTATGGAACCCAATAACTTCTTCTGGGATGGTCTCAGGATACCCACAGGGGTTCCCACGGATTCGGGCCGCCGTAACCGACCTTTTGATATCAATTATGATACCATACGGTCCTCAGGAATGGCTCAGCGCTATATCTTGGCTTCCAGAGCACGTACAAACGTCTACCGCGGAGGCTTGTGTGCGCAATGGCTCCGGGACACCGTGATATTTTTTTATTGGCCCATCCCACGCAACATGCGTGTACTTTTCATGTTTCTATATCTTATGCCTCCATGCTTGTGACAGACAAAGAAACTAGTCCTATGGGACAAATGGTCAGTTACAGATGGACGAAGCACCCCCCCCCTGCTGGCTGTGTTTCCTCTCGAAGTCTTTGAAGCTCCTAGCATTCAAGTGTTAAGTAGGCTTCTTATCTTACAGGAGCCTGGATGGGGGGAAACTATCTAGTTGACGTTTTAACAGAAGGTCCCAAGGGTGGGGGCTGCTGAAGTGTGGCCATCCCTGGATATGATTTATCATTACCAAGATGGCGGCTACAGGTTCATCACAAAAAATATCTCTATATATAATCAAATTAAAAACATGAGTCACCCTCCTTTTTCCCCTCATTAAAAATACACATTAAAAAAATAAAAGAAGTGAAATCTATTAAAAAATAAAATTATTAAACAGTAAACACTATAAAGCATAAAATAAATCAAAATACCAGAATTGTCATTTTTTTTTGTTTGCTGCCCCCACCCCTTAAAAAAAATGGAATAAAAAGTAAACCAACATCATATGAACCCCCATAACAATATACATAAAAATATCAGTTCGCCATGCAATAAAAAAAAGCCCTCACATAGTTCCATTGATGGAAAAATAAAAAGTTACGAGTGTCAAAATATGGTGACACAATCACATTTTTTTTTTAAATTTTACACATTTCTGAATTTTTTTTCAACACTAAAATAAAAAAAGGAAACTACTTAGTTTGGTATCCCCATACCCATACTGACTCGGAGATTCATTTTGTTTCCTGAATTTTGCTGCCCAAAGAATATGTTTAAAACCCAGGAAACATGGGTCCTCATGTGGCTATGATGCTTGGAAGAAAGGGAAAAAAAAAAAAATTAAAAAATTAAAATTGGCCGTAGAGGGAAGTAGTAAAAAAATCCCGTCATTTGCTGCACATTTATTGCAAAGGAGGGGATCTGGAAAATTCTTAAACGTATTAGTCAGTCTGTGGATTTGTAAAATAAATCTGCAGCAGAAAAATATGTAACATGTGACTGGTGCTATTGCTTGAAGTACCTTTTCTTTCTTGCTTACTTGGAAGGGGCATTGGCCACTTGGTGGCGCCGTTTTGTCTATTTTTATGACATTTCACTTTAAGTAGCACTTACTAAACATGACAGCTTTCACTAAGAAAGTACTAAAAAAAAAGAGGCATGCATTTGCCAAAAGTATCTATTTTAATTCATACCTTCAATTTCTATGTTTTGTTTTTAAGGACCTGACTCCAATGCTGATTGACACCGACCCAACTTTGTAAGCAAATTTATGTGCACTCAATACCTTTATAATCTTAGGATTTTAGACCATTTCCTTCAGATCTGGCAACAAAATAACTTTCTTGATCGAAGGATTTTTTTTTTTCTTGTGCACAAGTGTCAAGTATTAATACATAAGAAGTATTCATGGCACATACTACATAATGGATACCACCTCATGAGTTACAAAAATTATTTCATTTTTTTTCACCCGCCACTTAACCGAACAAGACATCAATATAAATTCTTGCTATGACAAATGTAAGAGATAATCATTTAAATTGCATTTAATTTACAGTAAAGTAATCGCAAGAACCACTTTTGTGGTTCCTAAGAGTACAAAGTAATGAATACAAGATAATTTAAAGTAGGGAAGGAGTTAGATTGAAATTACACTGGCTCTTTCAGAAGCACACTCCAGGTTTTTATCAAGTAAGTAAGAAGAAAAAGACTGAAAAGAAGGATAGAAATACAATTTAGGATGTTTTTGGAAGGAAATGACTCAAGGCTGAATAAAGGATAAGCGGAAGAATTTGGAAAGTTTTAAAGGAAAATTCTACCCTGAAAATTGAAATTAGTTTTTCAAAGCAACTGTTATCTGATAACATTTTGCTGTAAGAGTGTTGAAACTTTCTTGAACTCATTTAAAAGTTTTATATTTTCTTGTAACTCCTTTTCTTTTGATGGATGGGGCATGACAGGTTCCAGGTTTATGTGGATACTTTATGTACCTTTTAATCTAATACCTTAATTTCAGTAATCTAATACCTTCATTTCTGGAAAGTGTGATTACTATTAGTGATGAGCGAACGTGCTCACCACTGCTCGGTACTTGCCCAAGCATCACTGTGCTCAACGAGCTTGGCGCTTGGCAAGTATTTCCGAGTTGCTCGGGCGGGAACTCTGGTCCCCTCCCTGCATGTTTGGCGCTCTTTAGAGAGCCAATGAACATGCAGGAATTTCCTGCCATGCACTGTAATGCCGTAGCCATGTTGGCTGGCCGCACAGCATCATCAGGTCTATATAAGACCAGGCGCCGCCTTGCTCGTCACAGTGTACCGCGGAATCGGGCAGAGTAGGGAAAGGTGCTGCTGCGTCATGGAAAGATTTGCTTCTTCATAATTAGTATAGGTATTCCACAACATATATATATATATATCCAACTGAACTAACAGTCCTTCTGAGGACTAATCCAGCTACATATATTCAGTGGTGATAGCAGGAGTTAGGCAGGCAGGCAGTGTATGTGGCAGACTGCAGTGCATATAGTGCAAGAGGGTCCATTGAACATTCCTGCTGCTGCTGTTCTTACAGATATTTGTTGACATAGCCCCAGATATCAGGGGCCAGGGAATTTTTTTTTTATCTTAATCCTGATTATTTGCTTAAAAAGCAATCCAGAGTACACCATTTTCTGCTCCATTTGCTTGTTCTCACTGCACAATAAAGCCAGATCTGTTCCATATTTTAGCGATAAAAATCCACAAATTTAAACTGAACGTGGAAAATATTGGCCTTCTTTTCCATTCTGTTACAGTGTGTCGGTCAAGCTATTCACAGTAGGTGTCTGTGAAGAATAGTATTAGTAAATTACAGGCCTGCTATTTAAAACCGTGTTTCTCTGTCAGACATATCACCTATAAGACTGTTCCAAAATCAGCCATTTCTTCCATTTTCATGTCGTTGCAGTGTGTCGGTCAAGCTATTCACACTAGGTGTCTGTGAAGAATAGTATTAGTAAATTACAGGCCTGCTATTTAAAACTGTGGTTCGCTGTCAGACTTATCACATATAACTGCAGTTCAAATGCAGCCATTTGTAGTGAACGTGGAAAACACTGTCCTCCATTTATAGATTGTAGCAGTGTGTCAGTGTACACCATTTTACAGCTTCATTTGCTTGTTTGCAGAATACAGCCAGATTTTTTTAGTTTTATTCGTATTACTGTATTGTGGAAGCAGAGGAACTTTTTTCAATGATCAGACGCACATGATCCATATGACTGCCATAATAATGCATAGATTTTGTGGAGCATGCCAAATATTCCTCTCATTTTAAAATCAGCCACCTGTGTTTTGTTTAACCAATTGACACCTGGTCGCTGACAAATACCATACTGCAACTGCCTGAAACCATGGCCATCAGACGTTATCCCATATGACTGCCCTAATAATCCAGCAATTATTGTGAGAGTGTCAAATATTACACTCCATTTAAAGTATTGCAGTTGAGGGTTCAAACCTATTCTCAGTTGGCCACTGACAAATAGCATATCTGTGAACAATGTTGTCAGAGTATTACGCCACTGACAAAAAAAAACATACAGAAGACAAGCTAAAATGGAAAAAATGTTAAGAAATATTCTTTCCAGGGTAATGGCTTGTATATAAGACCAAAGAAATAAAAATAATAAAGTTATGGACTGTGGAAGACATTTATGCGACCAGAATGAACACTCATGTGTAGATGGTGATGATGCCACCTAGCAGCAGCACCTGTTCCTATTGTAAATTCATCTGACAGCGTTATCGATAGGGAATAGAATAGATTTTAAATTTTTTTGAGCAACATGCAGTATAAGGCAATAATACATAGCTGGATAGGTGTAATACTCTATCCATACTGCGATACCTCACCCGTAAAAGAATTTCAGATAAGACAGTTAATATTCTAGAATATAGAATCTATTTGAATTGTCCTTTCCATTATTAAGGAGTGTGTCTCCTATACTGTTATTGCATATGCAACAATTTCAAGGGCTGACAAAAATTAGGGCGCACTCCAATACACATTTGAAGAGACGTAAAAAAAAAATAAAAACACAGTAGGATCTTTCTTTAGTATAAAAACCAGACTCGGCAATGTAACCTCAATGTAATCACATTGTTCAGCTTCTGCACCTCCTCCTCCGGTTCGGCCTTCATCTCCAAAATGACCACATCAGTCACAAGCTGACAGCACTGCAGCACTGCCTTGGCCAAGCGGCAACAGACTGTGCTGAAGATAATATGCTTAATGCTTAGGTGACAAACCGCCCACCTCTGCAGAGTTGTTGAAAGCTGTAACACAGCAGCCTGTTCTGTGGCTCTCAACGCTGAACATACAGCCAGGCATGGTCGTGTGTGACAATGGGTGGAACCTGGTGGCGGAGAAATGACAGCCGGAGTAGATACAGTTTCCCTCTATGACAGTCCTTTCACTGAGCTAAAGAATATGGCTGTGGTGAAATACAACTCTCACCGAGAAGCAGTGTCAGTGAAAAACATTGGGCCCACCAGAGGATTTGATTTTGAGGGCCCACCCTTCTCCCCCCGCTCAAGAGCCCCATAGCAGCTGCAAAGTTTGCGCTATCATGAACTCTCCTGATGGAGAAGCCAGGGCCCACCCGAGGATTCTCTGGTGGGCCTGTAAAACCCTGCCGAGAAGCCTCCCTGGCTAACAAAAGTGTGTGGGAAGGTTCCTGAACCCTTTATGGCTGCTTTTTTTTACTGTGGACTGGCTCCACCAATCCATAAGATTGCAATCTTTGATCCCTTCACTGGCTCCCCATTGGCCAGAGACTTCAGTTCAAAACCTTAACCATGACATGCAAAGCCATCCACAACCTGTCTCCTCCATATATCTGTGACCTAGTCTCCCGGTACATACCAGCACGCAACCTCCGATCCTCACAAGATCTCCTTCTCTACTCCCATCTTCTCTCCTCTTGCCACAATCGCATACAAGATTTCTCTCGTGCATCCTTTCAACTCTTGAACTGTGTACCCTAGCATATCAGACTCGCCTACTGTTGAAACCTTTAAAAGGAAGCTGAAGATCCACCTCTTCTGACAAGCCTACAACCTGCAGTAACCCTCGCTCCACCATACCACTGCACGACCAGCTGTACCCTCACCTACTGTATCCTCACCCATCCCTTATAAACTGTTTGTGTGCCCTCACGGGCAGGGTCCTCTCTGCTCTTGTATCAGTCAGTGACTTCTTTTCACATGTAAAGCACAATGGAATAAATGGTGCTATAATAATGAATAATAATAGTTATACTTGTAACACCCCTTTAGGGCTACCACGGTACACTGGGTGTTATGGGGGGTCTCACCTCTCTAGGGCGCAGTGCCTCCACCCGAATCTTGATTGGAGCTCTCTCTCTGGGACTGCAGAAGGACTGTGATCTTCTGCCAGGGGCTGATTTGGGAAGCCCCTGCCACAGCTCAGTACACACTTACAGGGAACAGGAGTAAAACCGTTTAACAGGTTTATTGCTAATCAGCAGAATTGAGGTGGGTTTAAAGGAATAACATACAATACAAGTAACAGTGCTTTATAAAAGTCATATACACATCACAATCTACTTCTACTCCGAACCTGCAAATATAACGTAGCAGGTTTTCCCTTTTTGTATTAACTCAGTCCAAACGTTGGGGCCCAGTTGCCGCGGATGTTGGCGCGCAATTGAGAACCGTTGGTGCACTTAGATGAATATTAATGTCAATAGTCTGGGTTGTAGTGTACTCACTGGAAATAGCGCTGGTAGAACCACAAGTCTCAGAAGGGCACTCACTGTGTGTCTCAAATGGTCGGATGGTTCTCTGGACACCAGCTGGGGGTGGCAGGATTCAGGCCTTTATACGGTGGGAGTGCCGGTAGAACTCTCCAAGTCCTTGATGTAACTTGTTTCAGAGGGTGACAAGGCCGCGCTCTCTCCAGCAGCGCGGGTATCTCAGAGGGGGTCGCCACACTCGGCAGCGTAGAGAAATGCAGATCCTCCCCACTCCGTCCCTCACAGCAAGCTGCCATGCTCTTTTTTCTCTGAACTTTCACTTCCTGCCCAGCTCCCTCCCCCAAGTCCCTCCTCATCCAATCCACTCTCTCTCCTTCTATCCTTCCAGGCTGTGTCATCTGACTGAAACAAGGGTCCCTGGGAATTGTAGTCCACTGCAGCTCAGGGGAAAAACGGTTAATGTCTGTAGGTCCCTGATTAAGAGCAGCAGCAAAGCTCTTCTTAGTGTCTGTAAGTTCCAGTATACCAGTAGCTGCCCTGACAATTCCCTGTGCAGGTCTTACATACTACTTGTACTCTGGGTCAATTGATGGCACTTTCCTGGTGACTGACCCTAAATTGATGTGTTTTGGCAGCATTTGGTCCCGTTTGAAGGTGTTGTGTATACGTTTGGTTTAGGCACCAATTGAATCCAATGGCGTTTGGCAATGTTCGGTGAATATTCGACAAATACATTGGCGAATATTGCAAAAACGGCGATTGTAATCCCAAACTAATATTGAAATATTTGCTCGTCTCTAATCAGAAACACCCTTAAAAAAATTATGTGGGTGTTGCATCACGGTCCCCCTGGTGATATCACGGTCCCCCTGACAGGCAGAGATGCCGTCCCACTTACCGTCGCGCTCCCTGCCCGGCGTCCTCCGGCGCTCCTGCCTCTGTTGCTGCTGGTGCGCGCAGCTTCCCGGGCACTGTGCTTAGGGCGCGCTCCCTCCCTCTTAAAGGGGCTGCGAGCGCCATCCTAAGGAGTCTCCGGCCAATGGCCGGAGGACCTCTCATATAAAAGGCACCTCCTCCAAAATGGAGGTGCCCGTGCAAGGTTGTAGCTTTGTGTGTAACTCTGCTTCAGCCCTCAGGTCCAGTCCGCTCACCTGGCTACCAGTCCTGACCGCCAGCCTGACTACCAGTCCAGCCTGACTACTAGTCCAGTCTGCCAGCCTGACTACCAGTCCAGTCCGCCAGCCTGACTACCAGTCCCATCCGCCAGCCTGACTACCAGTCCTGTCCATCAGCTTCTCTGCTCTCCAGCCCGCCAGTCTGTCTACAGTCCACTCCGCCAGTCTGTCTAGGGGCCCTACCCGCCTGCTTACCTGGAAGCACCTGCCTGTTACCTGCGCTGGCTACCAGCCAGCCTACCTGGAGGCTCCTGCTTGTTACCTGCCGTGCCGACCTGTCAGCCTACCTGGAGGCGCCTGCTTGTTACCTGCCGTGTCGACCTGTCAGCCTACCTGGAGGCTCCTGCTTGTTACCTGCCATGTCTGCCAGTCCGTCTACCCGGATCACCCGTCTGCCTGCCTGCCGTGCTCATCTGCTGTACCGGTCAGTCCCTGCCTTCTGACACGTGGGAGTCACCTGCTCTCATACAAGATCGGTTCCCAGAGTAGCACATGGTCCCTCTGCTTGGTCCTTCCCTGGTCACTGAGTCGATTGAGCCACCGTACGACCTTGGTCGGTCCGAGTTGATATCTAGTTACGACCCTCTGGTCCCTCCTTGCACCGCAGCACAGAGGTTCCACCACCCGGATCCGTAACAAGGGGTGCATGGAAATAGACCCCCAAAAAATAACCACTGGATTTGAGATTATGTTTGATGCTATCATCTGGTGGTGTTGAGAAGTCTGACCCAATTCAGCCCTTGTGCATTTTTCGGCCACACTCGGGGCCCTCACTACAGCAGAAGACGTGCTGCGTCTTCACTGCTCTCAGTGGCAGCACACTCTCTGAACTGCTAACTGACTGCACAGTGAACTGAGGTCTAAGATGGTAGACATGCAAGAAATAGGAGCATGTTCACACTAGCAAAAAGAAGCAAAACCTACAAAAGACAAAAATATATCTCATACCCTACCATCATTATATATAAATGTAAAGCAAAGTTGCATAATAAATATAGGGTACTTAGTGAACTATTTTTGATCAAAAAAAGTATACAAGCCGTCCCACCAGCGGCAAGGTGACCCTAAATTGGGACGGTACCTATACTGTCTATATTAAAAACCTTACTGTATATCAAAGTTGAAATAATGCATATAAAAGGGTAGACAAATAGGACCGGGTCCCAACTCCAGACCACCTAGGCCCGTGGTAAGCTACATATATACTAATCAGCTCAACAAAGGGGATGCCATACCCTTAAATTGCACAGAATGCAAACAAGACAAAAAAACCAAGCAATGTGAACTGAGGTCTAAGATGGTAGACATGCAAGAAATAGGAGCATGTTCACACTAGCAAAAAGAAGCAAAACCTACAAAAGACAAAAATATATCTCATACCCTACCATCATTATATATAAATGTAAAGCAAAGTTGCATAATAAATATAGAGTACTTAGTGAACTATTTTTGATCAAAAAAAGTATACAAGCCGTCCCACCAGCGGCAAGGTGACCCTAAATTGGGACGGTACCTATACTGTCTATATTAAAAACCTTACTGTATATCAAAGTTGAAATAATGCATATAAAAGGGTAGACAAATAGGACCGGGTCCCAACTCCAGACCACCTAGGCCCGTGGTAAGCTACATATATACTAATCAGCTCAACAAAGGGGATGCCACACCCTTAAATTGCACAGAATGCAAACAAGACAAAAAACCAAGCAATGTGAACTGAGGTCTAAGATGGTAGACATGCAAGAAATAGGAGCATGTTCACACTAGCAAAAAGAAGCAAAACCTACAAAAGACAAAAATATATCTCATACCCTACCATCATTATATATAAATGTAAAGCAAAGTTGCATAATAAATATAGGGTACTTAGTGAACTATTTTTGATCAAAAAAAGTATACAAGCCGTCCCACCAGCGGCAAGGTGACCCTAAATTGGGACGGTACCTATACTGTCTATATTAAAAACCTTACTGTATATCAAAGTTGAAATAATGCATATAAAAGGGTAGACAAATAGGACCGGGTCCCAACTCCAGATCACCTAGGCCCGTGGTAAGCTACATATATACTAATCAGCTCAACAAAGGGGATGCCACACCCTTAAATTGCACAGAATGCAAACAAGACAAAAAAACAAGCAATGTGAACTGAGGTCTAAGATGGTAGACATGCAAGAAATAGGAGCATGCTCACACTAGCAAAAAGAAGCAAAACCTACAAAAGACAAAAATATATCTCATACCCTACCATCATTATATATAAATGTAAAGCAAAGTTGCATAATAAATATAGGGTACTTAGTGAACTATTTTTGATCAAAAAAAGTATACAAGCCGTCCCACCAGCGGCAAGGTGACCCTAAATTGGGACGGTACCTATACCCGGTCCTATTTGTCTACCCTTTTATATGCATTATTTCAACTTTGATATACCGTAAGGTTTTTAATATAGACAGTATAGGTACCGTCCCAATTTAGGGTCACCTTGCCGCTGGTGGGACGGCTTGTATACTTTTTTTGATCAAAAATAGTTCACTAAGTACCCTATATTTATTATGCAACTTTGCTTTACATTTATATATAATGATGGTAGGGTATGAGATATATTTTTGTCTTTTGTAGGTTTTGCTTCTTTTTGCTAGTGTGAACATGCTCCTATTTCTTGCATGTCTACCATCTTAGACCTCAGTTCACATTGCTTGGTTTTTTGTCTTGTTTGCATTCTGTGCAATTTAAGGGTGTGGCATCCCCTTTGTTGAGCTGATTAGTATATATGTAGCTTACCACGGGCCTAGGTGGTCTGGAGTTGGGACCCGGTCCTATTTGTCTACCCTTTTATATGCATTATTTCAACTTTGATATACAGTAAGGTTTTTAATATAGACAGTATAGGTACCGTCCCAATTTAGGGTCACCTTGCCGCTGGTGGGACGGCTTGTATACTTTTTTTGATCAAAAATAGTTCACTAAGTACCCTATATTTATTATGCAACTTTGCTTTACATTTATATATAATGATGGTAGGGTATGAGATATATTTTTGTCTTTTGTAGGTTTAACTGACTGCACTGCCTGGCTCCACCCTCCATATTATATATACCTAACAGGGCTCCCTCTGGTGGTCTGAGGTGGAAGGGTGGAGGTGTCTGTATGAAGTGAGGGCCTCTTGTGGAGAAGTCCGTCCATGCACCCTTTTGGGTTCTGTGGTACCTGTGCACAGCAGGGTGCCACACAAAAGTATGTTAAGTAGTGATGGGCGAGCACTAAAATGCTTGGGTGCTCGATGCTTGGGTCGAGCAAATTGGAATACTCGGGTGCTCGACTCGAGCAACGAGCCCAATGTAAGTTTATGGGAAACTCGAGCATTTTTCAGGCAGCTCCCCCCGGCGGTCTGCAGAGGGCCTAAAAATTGACCAAATCAATGGGAACGGTGCTCAAATGACATGGGAACAGCATGGAGAAGATCACTGGAAGCATTTCTGACTACCAGGTCACTGCTGTCAACAAGAGATGTAGAGGTCGGAGAGACTCATAAAAATAATGTTCCCATTATTAGGAAGTGGATCTCCCATAGTATTTGCCTATGCAGTGAATGAAAAAGCTGCCAAAAATTTGAAGGCACTCCAATGCCCCTTGGAAGAGACGTAGAGGTCGGAGAGCCTCCTAAAAACAATGTTCCCATTATTAGGAAGTGGGTCTCCTATAGTGTTTGCCTGTGCAGTGAATGCAAAAGCTGCCAAAAATTTGGAGGAACTCAAATACCCCTTGCAAGATACGTAGAGGAGGTGATATGGAAGATATGGTGGTGAATAATATGGTGATGGAGGATGAGGAGAAGGAGGAGGACAATAGCAAATAGACAAAATCAGGAAGCATGTACCCATGTGTAGGTGTGAAGAGGTGCATGGGAATAGACCTCCCAAAAAAAGACACTGGATTTGAGTTTGTTATGCTGCTATCATTCGGTGGTGTCGAGAAGTCTGGCTCAATTCAGCCCTTGTTCATTTTTATAAGAATCAGCCTGTCAGCATTTTCAGTTGACAGGCGGATGCACTTATTAATTATAATTCCACCGGTGGCACTAAAAACCCGCTCTGATAAAACACTAACGGCAGGGCAGGCCAGGACCTCCAAGGCAAAGAAAGCCAGTTCATTCCACGTGTCCAGCTTGGATACCCAGTAATTATAAGGCACAGAGGATGTTGGTACGGTCTGCAAGGTACTCCCTCAGCATCTTCCCAAACTTTGCACTCCTTGTGAGATTACCCCGCGCCTCAGGGCCTGTAAGATGGAAGGGTATGAGAACACTGTCCCAGAACATTTACAGTGTTCCCCTGCCTCTGCTGGATTGGAGTTGTCTCTCTCGCCTGTACTCCTTGGTTGTCCAACGAACTGTTACCTCTGCCACCATTGTTTTCAGATGGGAATTTTTTTAATAATTCTGCAACAAGGGTCTTCTGGTACTGCCTCATTTTAGTACACCTGTCCGCCTCGGGAATAAGAGATAGAAAATTCTCCTTGTAGCATGGGTTTAGATGTGTCAACAACCAGTAATGACTGTCACCCAAAATTTGAAGAACACGAAGGTCACCTGTAAGGCAGCATAACATAAACTTAGCCATGCATGCCAGACTGCTAACAGGCAAGACTTCTGTGTCATCACCAAGAGGACGACTGACCATGCTCTCCTCCTCCTCCTCCCTGTCCTCAGGCCATCCATGCTGAACAGATGGTATAACAGTTGTACAGGTAGTACCGTCTATAGCGCATGAAACTAGCTCTTCCTCCTCCTCTTCCTCATTGTCACCCAATCCACTTTGGGATGAGATGAGGCTGGGCTGCGTGTAATCACCCTGTATGGTTGCTTGCTCCATTTCATCGTGCTCTGCCTGTAATGTATCCTCTTTGATTGTGAACAGAGATCGTTTCAGAAGACAGAGAAGCTGGATGACGCTTATTATGGCATCATTGCCGCTCACCATCTTGGTGGAGTCTTCAAAGTTTTGGAGGATAGTGCTTATGTCTGACATCCATGTCCATGCCTGAGGTCTTATGTGTGGAGTCTGAACTGAATACCGTCGGCCTTGTTGATGCTGGTAGTCAACAACTGCCCTCTTCTGCTCACAAATCCTTCCCAACATCTGCAATGTAGAGTTCCAATGCGTGGGAACATCACACACCAGTCGGTGAGCCGGAAGCTGCAAACGCTGCTGAAACACTGCAAGGGCGGCGGAAGCTGTAGGTGACTTTCTAAAATGGGCACACAGGCGGTGTACTTTGACAAGCATATCCAGCAGCTCCGGGTAGGTTTTGAGAAATTGCGGAACCACGAGGTTAAGCACATGGGCCAGGCATAGTACGTGTGTGAGCTCGCCTCTCCTCGGAGCCACCACCAGGTTCCGGCCATTGTCACACACGACCATGCCTGGCTGTAGGTTCAGCAGTGTCAACCACAGATCTGCCTGCTCTTTCAGAGCTGTCCACAACTCTTCAGCATTGTGTGGTTTGTCACCTAAGCATATTAGCTTCAGCACAGCCTGTTGCCGCTTGGCCGAGGCAGTGCTGCAGTGCTTCCAGCTTGTGACTGATGTGGTCATTTCGGAGATGGAGGCTGAAGAGGAGGAGAAGGTGCAGGAGCTGTAGAATGTGGGGGCAATCCTGATTGACCCGGGGCCCGCAATCCTCGGCTTTGGGAGGACGTGTTCCGTCCCAAGGTCCGACTGGGTCCCGGCTTCCACTATGCTAACCTAGTATGCCATCAGCGAGATGTACCGTCCCTGCCCACAAGCACTTGTCCACGTGTCCGTGGTTAGGTGGACTTTCCCAATAACTGTATTGTTGAGGGCACGGCTAATATTGTGGGACACCTGCTCGTGTAATGCGAGGACAGCACACCAGGAGAAATAGTGGCAGCAGGGGACTGAGCACCGAGGGACGGCCGTCGCCATCAGGTTGCGGAAAGCTTCCGTCTCCACGAGCCTAAAAGGCAACATTTTGAGCACAAGCATTCACAAAATATGAGAATTTAGTAGGGAGTCCTGTGTGGTGTTCTTTCTACGTATTTGCGCTTGCATTCCAAGAGCTGGGGTAGGGACAACTGAATGCCGTGCTGAGACGTGGACGTGCTTGCTGATGGTGCTAGTTGAGAGTCTGCAACAACAGGTGCAGGGCAGGAGGCATTTTCGCATGCGCCATGGACAGAGGATTGGCTTGCAAGCACAAAAGCAGAAGAAGCAGTGGTGCCATCAGCAGATACTGTTCCTGGACCCTGGGGTTCTGCCCACTTAGTCGGGTGCTTTGCTGCCATGTGCCTGATCATGCTCGTGGTGGTCAGGTTGGTAGTTTTGCTATCCCTGCTGATGCTGGCCTTGTGGTGCAAATGGCCTTTTTGGGGTCATCGGCAGAGTCTTTAAAAAACAGCCAGACTCGGGAAGACCTAACAGTTGTACTGGCAACTTCTGTCTTATTGGTGTTACGGGGAACGGTTGCCTGCCTTCTGTCTGCAGCCACCACACTGCTTCTTCCTGCCTGTTGTGGTGCTACGCCTCCCTCCCCATGTGTGCTGCTGTCCTCGCTCTGTATGTCCCCCTGCCAGGTTGGGTCAGTTACTATATCATCCATCACCTCGTCATCCACTTCCGCACCCTTGTCCTCCTCCTGACTTTGTGGCAATTGTGTCTCATCATCGTCCACCTCTTGTGCCAGTTTCCCACCGTCGCCTTCGTGTGACTGTGGCTGCTCAAATATTTGGGCATCGCTACATGCGATCTCCTCTTGCCCCGCTTCAAGTGGACCAGGCGAGAGGTCCGAATCTATAAATGGAAAAGTGAACAGCTCTTCGGGGTGTCCAAGTGTGGGATCAGTTGTCTTCGGGCACTCAGCATGGTGGGAGGAAGAAGGATCTGGGTAAGGAATATGCGGTCCAGACTCACAGCTACTGAGACTTGACCATGTGGAAGACAGGGTGGTGGTGGTGGTGGCTAAGTGACTGGAAGCTTTATCTGCTATCCAACCAATAACATTTTCACATTGCTCTGTGTTCAATAGTGGTGTTCTGCGGTCCCCTGTTAATTGGGACAGGAAGGTCGAGCGTGAAGATGTGGGTGTTTGTTGTGGCACAATTTCAGCTAGCCCACGGCCTTGGCCTCATCCTCTGCATGCGCCATCATCACCATCACGTCCACTTCCCCGTCCTTTGCCACACGCCTTGCCCATTTTAAACGGAGGACAATATTTTCCACATTCATTACAAATGGCTGGATTTGAACAGGAGTGATCTGTGATATATGTGACTGAAAACCATAGTTTTAAATAGCTGGTCTGTAGGTAACTACTTTTAACAGCGACCTCGTGTCAATAACTTTGCTGACACACTGCAAAAAAATTTCAATGGAGGCCAGAAATGGCAGAATTTTCAGCGCAATTATATGTGATCCGTGTGACGGACAAACCACAGTTTTAAATAGATGGATTTTTAGCACTGTAATATGGAAACAATCTGGCTGTATTCTGCAGTGCCAACAAGCAAATGGAGCAGAAAAACTGTGTTCTCTGGATTGCTTTTTAAGCAAATAATCAGGATTAAGATCCAAAAATAAATTATTCCTGGCCCCTGATACCTGGGGCTATTTCTAGAAATATCTGTAAAAGCACCAGCAGACAGAACTGGAATGAAGCTGACTCACCCCCTGGGCCGTGGGGCACTCGGATCCGGGCAGTAGGGGAACGATGGGAGGAGTAGTGGCAACCCGGTTCCGTGGCTCAGGGTGGTCAGGCCAGTGGTAGTCTGCTACGTACTGATGATTATGTCCGACTACGCCACCCGTGGATTTGCGGTCATTAGGAACCGCCGCTGAAAGGCAGACCGCTGGGGCTGATGATGTATGCAGCTGGGATGGTGTGACTCCCCACGGGAAGAGTGCGGCCCCAGGGCAGTGTAGTGGATGGTGGGAGTGATGGTAGTGAGAGTCCCAATGCTGATAGTGCTGGAGGAGCAAGGAGCACACAGACAACAGGTTGCAGTCCAGGGTCTTTACTAGAACAGACCCACAAACAGTCCTGGCTAGGAGGGGACCTGGATGTCTGAGAGCAACGGGGAAATTGGCCCTGGTCAGGGTGAGGGTGTAGGCCTACCGTGCTTTCTGCGCTCCTTCTGGCTATCTCCTCCTGATAGGGTAACAGCCCACGTTTCCGAGCTTTCCGTGTACTCTCGCCTGTATGGCCTGCGACGTGGGTTCCTTTCTGCTCCCGGCCTGGTACGGCTTTACTGGTCCCTTCTGTTGTGGCAGAGCCTCCAGGCTTCTTAGGCCAAGGAATATACAGTCCCCTGCGGACTGGTTATCTGCTGTAGGATGTGGAATCCTCCCAGCCTCAGACACCAAAGTCTGGTAAATTAAGTCCTTTATCTGCCAAGACAGGCTCACTTCGCCTTTTGTCTCCGGCTTGTGGCTCTCCTTCTGCCACACTTCCTCTTAGGTGCAATACAACTTTCTGCCCCTGCTCTGCTCCGGGACACGTCTCAGTACTGAGACAGGTCATCCAGTTCTCACTAACCCTGCCCCCAGTTCCAGCTTTTATAGGGGCAGCCTGCTCCCCCTACTGGCCTGAGACAGGAGGTACTGCATGCTAATGTTCCCCTGACTAGAGAACCTCCCCCTTGCTCTCAGACACAGCTTTATTACATTTTGTGGCATCCAGGCCAGGGTGACACATTCTCCCCTAGTAAAATGTAGTACTCCGGGACTAAACAATAAACAAAGACAATATACATGACTATAAAACATTATCAGGAAAGTGACGCACAGATTGAGTTCTTAAGGTCACAGTGTGGTCTGTGACCGGGTGTCCATATCACCAATACAACGGGGAGCCTTAACCAGGTGGGGGTCTGTCCTACTCCAAGTCCTTTACAGTCTTAGTTCATTCCTTGGTCAGGCTCCGAACGCAGTCCATACAAGGTCCCGGTTATAAAAAAGTCCATAACCTTTGAGTCCTTACGGTAGCTGCAAGAAACTGAAACACAGAATTACCAAACATGCATGTAACTTGGCAAACATTTCAACACTTGGCAACAGGGTTATTTACAATCTTAGTGCACCCTATATTCTCCAGCGAGCGGGTATCTGCCCCTTTGTGCTCCTGGTTGACCTCCTTAACCCACTGTCTGGTGGTGGATTGACTCGGCTTTCCCCACTAGCGTTAGGGGTACAGCTACCAGCTGGGTGTACAGGTAGGGCAGGCAGCTGTCTGCGGGTCCTTTGGCTTACCGCAGGCATGGCAGGCTCACTGTCAGCAGAGGGTTGACTCTCCTGGGCTGCTGGTACAGGCTCTTCTGCCTCTGGAACTGCTTGCTCCTCTTCACCTTCCGGCTCTGGTGTTGGTTGTTGCTGTGCCGGTTGCAGGAAATGCAGGACGGGTACCACTATGGCATCGTTTATCTGAGTCCAGGACTGAGGGAACTCTCCGAGAACGGTGCTGATCATTTGTTCCTTGTCTTCCTCGGGTTCAAGGTCACTTTGATCCTCTTCTGCACTACGGAGTTGCTCGGGGCACCTTTTTAGGTGGTCTCTGGAGACGGTACTAGTGGTTTCTCCTCCGTCCTTGGTGATCACGCACACCTTCGGGTTGTCATGATCAGACTGCAGTACGGTGTAGGGTTCCCTTTCCCACTAGTCGTCCAACTTGTGAAGCCTTCTCTTTCGCTTCAGGACCTGCTCACCAGGTTCTAGGGGACCAGCAGGGGCGTGTTGGTTGAAGAGCTTTTCTTGCCTCTCTCTAACCTGGGCCAGGCTCTTCTCCACACTCTCCTGTACCTTCTTGTACTGCAGTTGCCTTTCTTTATCCCAGTCCGCATCCGGGTAGGTGTCCTCAGGCGTTAGGACTCCCATCTCCAGGTCTATGGGCAGCTTACCTGGTCTGGCTCGCATCAGGTAAGCCGGGGTGCAGTTGGTAGCATTCACCGGGATACGATTGTATAAGTCTATCAGATCCGGCAGTTTTTCTGGCCACAGGCTGCGTTCCTCCAGGGGCAACGTCTTCAGGAGGTCAATGACTATATTGTTCATTTTCTCACACATCCCGTTGGTTTGTGGGTGGTAAGGCGTTGTCCGAATCTTCTTACAGCCATAGAGGTTGCAGAACTCTTGGAAGATTTCCGCCTCGAACGCTGGACCCTGGTCCGTCAGGACCTGTTCCGGATACCCGTGTGGACGGCAGAAGTATTGCTGGAAGGCTCTGGCCGCCGTTTGGGCTGTCAAATCTTTCACCGGGACCACCACTAGAAAACAGGAATAGTGGTCCACGATTGTCAGGGCGTAGATGTATCCTGACCGGCTTGGAGCCAATTTGACGTGGTCCAGAGCTACCAGCTCGAGAGGCTGTGTGGTGACGATGGGCCTCAAGGGTGTCTTCTGGCTGGCACGGTCCTTCCTCCTTAGGTGACAAGGGCCGCAGTCTCTGCACCACTTCTCTACAGCCCCTCTCAAGCCGACCCAAAAGAACCGTCCTCTTAGCAGGAACTCCAGTTTCTTCCAACCGAAGTGCCCCGCTCTGTCATGGTAAGCCCCCAGGACCATAGCTGCATCCCGCCTTGGAACCACGACTTGCCAGGTCAGCTCGTGCGTCCGGTGGTTGACAATCCTTCTGCACAGCTTGCCTTCGTAGAGGAACAGCTTGCTCTTCTCTTTCCATAGCTGCTTGGCTTCCTCTGGAGCATCCGGATCTATGCGGGCATCTTCCTGGGTCAGCAGATCTTTCACTAGGTGGATGGCAGGGTCACTATCTTGGGTCTCGGCCCAGCTGTGGTGAGGTAGGGGATTGATCATCACGGTTGTTAGATCCTCCTCCTTCACGCGGTGGGAGTATTGAGCGGCTCCATACCGGTGAAATGCGGGGAGTTCTACCTCCTCCAGCTCTTCTGGGTCTTCGTCACCTTCAAGTAAGTGAGGCATTCTCGATGGGGCGTCAGCGTTGGCATTGGTTTTGCCTGCCCGGTACTTGATCACGAAGTCATAGTTGGAGAGACGGGCCATCCACCGCTGTTCCAGGGCACCCAGTCTCGCATTGTCCAGATGTGTCAACGGGTTGTTGTCCGTGTACACTGTGAACTTTGCGGAGGCCAGGTAATGCTTAAAGCGTTCTGTTACGGCCCACACTACCGCCAAGAATTCTAGCTTGAAGGAGCTGTAATTCTCCGGGTTCCTCTCGGTGGGCCTCAGCTTCCGGCTGGCGTACGCAATCACCCTTTCTCTGCCCTGTTGGTTTTGTGACAGTACGGCTCCCAGTCCCACATTACTGGCATCTGTGTGGAGAATAAAAGGCTGGCCATAATCAGGGTAGGCCAGGATCTCATCCCCTGTGAGGGCCATCTTCAACTGGCGGAAGGACTCCTCTTCCGGTTTATCCCACTTGAAGGGTGGCTTTTGGCTTCTGGACTTAGACTGTCCTATCAGGAGGTCCTGCATAGGAGCTGCCATCTTAGTGAACCCGGGGATGAACCTTCGGTAGTAGCCTACCAACCCGAGAAACTGCCTCACTTCTCTGATGTTCGAGGGGCTTGGCCAGCTCTTGATTGCCGTGACCTTGTCAGGGTCGGGGGCTACTCCTTCCGCACTTACCACGTGCCCTAGGTACTGGACCTTTGGTTTCAGCAGGTGACACTTTGATGGTTTCACCTTCAGGCCGTAGCCTGCCAGGGCTTCGAACACCTCGGCCAGGTGCTTTAGATGGTCCTCGTAGGTCTTCGAATAGACGATCACGTCGTCCAGGTAAAGGAGGACCGTCTCGAAGTTTCGGTGCCCTAGACAGCATTCCATCAGCCTCTGGAAGGTCCCTGGTGCGTTGCAGAGCCCGAAGGGCATACAGTTGAACTCACTCAGTCCCATCGGGGTGGTGAAGGCGGTCTTCTCCTTGTCAGCCTCTGCCACAGGAACCTGCCAGTACCCACTAGTAAGGTCCAAAGTAGAGAAGAAATTAGCTGATTTTAGTGCGGCTAAAGACTCCTCTATTCTGGGCAGCGGATATGCGTCTTTGTGGGTGATACGGTTGATTTGTCTATAGTCCACGCACATTCTCATGGTGCCGTCTTTCTTTTTCACCAGAACCAAGGGGGCTGCCCAGGGGCTACAGCTATCTCTAATGACCCCAGCTTCTTTCATTTCCCGCAGCATACCCTTGGCGTTCTGATAATGTGCAGGGGGTACAGGCCTGTGTCTCTCTTTTATTGGTGGGTGGCTCCCTGTGGGGATGTGGTGTTCTATCCCCTTTACTCTGCCGAAGTCTAGCGGGTGCTTACTAAAGACTCTCTCGTACTCCTGTACCACCCGGTAGACTCCTTGTTTTTGGTGCAGGGGAGTGGAGTCAGCACCCACATGGAGTTTCTGGCACCAGTCCTCCTTTTGTTTCTGGGAGCCATTACCCTCCGCCTGTGGAGATGGAGGCAAGGGTTCCACGGCCCTGATAGCTTTGTGTTCGACAACAGTTTGGCGAGTGTAGCGTACCTGGGTAAGTGTACTTCCCTCTCCCCAATGTTGAGGATGCGGACGGGCACCCTCCCATGACGGACATCAACCACCCCCCGGGCTGTCAAAATGGTGGGCCTGCTGTCTGAGTACACGGGTTCTACCATGGCTTGGTAGTCTCTACCTCTCAACCCGATTGCAGTCCGACACCAGATCATCATTTCACTTTTGGGAGGCATGGAAATGGGGAATGGGTCACTCAGTCTTACGCTACCGATCTCACCACCAGACAGTTCTACCTGCTGCCGTCTCATCAGGGCTTTTATCTCCTTGTTGAGGACTCTCTGTTGGCTGGAACTAGCATTCACCGCCACCTGTTGTAGAATTACAATTACCTCTGAAAGACAATTTTCAATCACGTTAGTACCCACAGTTATTTTAGGGTGACTTTCACGACGGTCAATGTCCACAATAATTACTCCCTATGCCGGCAGTTCAACTTTACCAATTTTAATGGTCATCTCCTTGAACCCCATCTGCGGCACGGGCAAGCCATTACTGGCGATGATGCTCAAGTTACTGTCTGGATACCGTGTGATATCAGCATCAGTCCAATACTGCTTAAAAAGTACATAAGGGATAGTGGTTACTTGCGACCCAGTATCCAGCAAAGCGCTCATGGGGATACCGTCCAGCACCACTGGTAAAACCGGGCGCCCCCCAACGTACTTATCACGCCAATTATAAGGGCCTGGTGATCTTATGCCTGGGGGTTGGCCCTCTGCCCCAGGTTGGACCCGTTTAAATTACAGTACCTGGAAATGTGTCCGGGCTGGTTGCATCGACGGCAAATGGGCTGTCCATCCTCTGCGTAGCAGTCTGTGGACCTCCCTCGGAACGACGGGATCCTCCTCTGTCGACGCCACGGGACATCCTTCGGACTTGAAGCCAACTCGATGGGTCTTGACGGGTCCACTTGCAACGCCTGGACGGTCCTGGTCAACGCCGCGACGCTCCTGGTCAGCTCCTGGACTTGGTGGTGCAGATCTTTTGACGGGGCTTGGTTCAGGGCCTGTGCATCAGCCCCCACGGAGTCCATAGAGGAGGGCGCCGCCTCCTGGTGGTAGGTGAGAGCAGGGCACCGGGGGTTTATAGCGCCACTTGTTGCGAATTCACGGAGCACCCTTATAGCCCTGTCCTTAAATTGGGCAAAGGTCAGATCAGGGTTCTGAAAGAACATGAGGCGCAGCTGGGTCCTGTGGGCGCTAGACAGCAGACCTTCTATGAACTGTTCTGTTATGAGCTTATCCGTATCCTGCACGCTGCCTGGGTCAGCTTGTTGGATGGCCCTCAGGGCTTCCTGCAAATTTAGGGCATAGTCTCTGATGCTGTCCTGTGCCCGCTGCTTACATCCATAGAACCTCATTTTAATTTCAACAGAGGTACGTGTGTCAAAGGTACCCCGCAGCCGGGCCAGAATACCCTTCACGGTCCTTTTCTCCTCAGTGGGCCATGATTTTACCTCCCTTTGGGCTGCGCCAGTTAACTGCCCTGTTAATATGCTGACCTTCTGTTCCTCTGTCAGGGGGTAGACTTGGAACAAACTGTACAGCCTTTCCTTAAAGTCAGTTAGGGCATGGGGCTCCCCTGAATACTTAGGCAGCCAGGCCGCTCCAGGGATGTAAGGCAGGGAAAATGGCATCACCGCTGCTGCAGCTGCGTTGGTGGTAGTGGGCGCCTCTGTGTCCGACATCTTCCTCCCCCCTAGTTAAGCGTGGCCTACCTTCCGACGATCCTCTTCTGTAGGCCGCGGCTCCGCTGGTGCTGCTCTGGACGAGGACCTTGCGTCGCGTCCTGGTGACGTCAGCGTCGCTCTCTCTCCCTTCCAGGACCTTGCGCAGCGTCGGTGCATGGGGCGGAGCTTCAGGTCTCGCGCGCTTTCGGCGTCCACGCCCCTCTTCTTCCCGCGCGGCGTCCTGAAGATGGCGTCCGATGGCGGGAAGCAGCTGCGGATGGCGGGAAGACGGCAGAAGACGGCGGGAAACGGTCCAAGATGGCGTCCGACGGCGGGAAAATGACTTCGGATGGCGGGAAAACAGCTGAAGATGGCGGGAACCGACTGAAGATGGCGGGAAACGGCTCCGGATGGCGGGAACCTTCACCACGGCAGGTATGACAGTCTTTTGAAGGCATGCAGTACCCGGGGGTTGCGGGCACGAAATCCTGCTGACTACGCCAAAGCTGACTCGCCCCCTGGGCCGTGGGGCACTCGGATCCAGGCAGTAGGGGAACGATGGGAGTAGTAGTGGCAACCCGGTTCTGTGGCTCAGGGGGGTCAGGCCAGTGGTAGTCTGCTACGTACTGATGATTATGTCCGACTACGCCACCCGTGGATTTGCGGTCATTAGGAACCGCCGCTGCAAGGCAGACCGCTGGGGCTGATGATGTATGCAGCTGGGATGGTGTAACTCCCCACAGGAAGAGTGCGGCCCCAGGGCAGTGTAGTGGATGGTGGGAGTGATGGTAGTGAGAGTCCCAATGCTGATAGTGCTGGAGGAGCAAGGAGCACACAGACAACAGGTTGCAGTCCAGGGTCTTTACTAGAACAGGTAAACTGACCCACAAACAGTCCTGGCTAGGAGGGGACCTGGATGTCTGAGAGCAATGGGGAAATTGGCCCTGGTCAGGGTGAGGGTGTAGGCCTACCGTGCTTTCTGCGCTCCTTCTGGCTATCTCCTCCTGATAGGGTAAAAGCCCACGTTTCCGAGCTTTCCGTGTACTCTCGCCTGTATGGCCTGCGACGTGGGTTCCTTTCTGCTCCCGGCCTGGTACGGCTTTACTGGTCCCTTCTGTTGTGGCAGAGCCTCCAGGCTTCTTAGGCCAAGGAATATACAGTCCCCTGTGGACTGGTTATCTGCTGTAGGATGTGGAATCCTCCCAGCCTCAGACATCAAAGTCTGGTAAATTAAGTCCTTTATCTGCCAAGACAGGCTCACTTCGCCTCTTGTCTCTGGCTTGTGGCTCTCCTTCTGCCACACTTCCTCTTAGGTGCAATACAACTTTCTGTCCCTGCTCTGCTCCGGGATACGTCTCAATACTGAGACAGGTCATCCAGTTCTCACTAACCCTGCCCCCAGCACCAGCTTTTATAGGGGCAGCCTGCTCCCCCTACTGGCCTGAGACAGAAGGTACTGCATGCTAATGTTCCCCTGACTAGAGAACCTCCCCCTTGCTCTCAGACACAGCTTTATTACATTTTGTGGCATCCAGGCCAGGGTGACACAGACCCCCTTGCTATGTGCACTGCAGTCTGCCACATACACTGCCTGCCTGCCTAGCACTGATATCTATGCAGCTGGATTAGTCCTCAGAAGGACTGTTAGTTGATATGGATAGGTGTAGAATATGTTGTGGTATACCTACACTAACTAAGAAACAAGTGAATCTCTGCCTAGCTCAGCAGCACCTCTCCCTACACTGTCTGATTCCGGAGTGACTGTGATGAGCATGGCGGCGCCAGGTCTGATATACACCTGATGACGGTGTGCGGCCAGCCAATCACTGTAATACCACAACCAACATGGCTGCGGCATTACAGTGTGTGGCAGACAATCTCTGCATGTTCATTGGTGCTCTAAAGAGCGCCAAACATGCAGGGAGGAGACCCGAGCTCCCGCCAAGCAACCCCGGAAATACTCTACGAGAGCCGAGCATCTCGAGCAGTGAGATGCTTGGGCGAGCACCGAGCAGTAGCGAGCATGCTCGCTCATCACTAATGTTAAGCATTGCAACTGTTTCCCTGTCCCTGCCTCCAGTTCCTCTCCCTCCTTTGTGATGACTATACTGCAGAGACATTACTGCTATGCCATATATTGGAATAAGCAGCGATGTTATTGTTGAGTCTAGCATTGTCATTGTGTATCAACTGAGCATACACTAAACATGGATACTAATTGCTAAAATTGTTGCTTTTTCTAAAAAAAAAAAAAAAGAGTACATGAAAACTCGTATTTCAGTCCCCACCATATCGAGCAACTTTATGTATAGAACCGTCCACATAATACAACTCAAACATAAAAGAATTGCCAGATTTTAAAAGCTGGTAACAAACATAAAATACGAGCCATCCTTGGCATATGTTTAACAGTTCCTGAATTTAAGAAAGCAAAATATCATTCCAGCTTGGAGAGTATAATACTTTTCAGGAATAAATCACAATAGTATTTTCATGGCAGACGTATAATTTTATGATTTTTATGACGATCATGGAGAACCCTCTCATGTTTTATAGGTTCACTTACTTTTATAGGATTTTATAGAATCATTTGCCTGAAAAAAAAAAAAAAGACCGTGGAACATTACAATCATTGTAGGCTCGCTAAAACTGAAATCAGGCTCCATATATAGCGGGATGGCATCAAAGTGCCTGCTTTAAATTTTATTTAAAAAAATATTAACGTAAGAGAAAGGTTTGTGATCGCTGTTGTTAAATCTCTCTCTATTCAATTAATTGTTTCTTGGTTTTGGCAGAGGATGTTTTACTTTGATGCAGAGGAGACGGAGGCGAACCATAATAAGAGGAACGCTTGCTGTACCGTTCTGTCATCTTGTCAGCGTATTACGAGGCACTGCATCATAAATGGTGTAGCATGCCGTCTTGTGCCATGCTCTGGGCCTCATTTACTATTGCAGAAAAAAGTGAATCCATCGCTGTTCAAAGGATTGCCTTTGATTTCGGGAAAGTTTCAAGTAATGGTATTTAAAAACACAAACCGATCACTGACATATTAAATCCTCTGCTGCTCCATTGCCACCACCAGTCTTGTAGTGATGATGCCTTATGTGTCATTCATATGACCACTGCAGCCTATCACTGGCCTCATTGATCAGTTGCCATAAATGCAAGCTAAGGCCTGTGATTTGCTGCAGCGTTTGCGTGAATATTTTCCATGACGATTTTGCTGCATGACCATCAGGAACCACTAGAGCAATGGGGGAAGTTAAGTAGTGAGTACATTTATCTTATCTTCTTTATTTTTTACCATTTTCTGCTTGATTAATTCCCTTCTAAGACCATCACAATCACTGTGTGGTCGATGTAGAACTTAAGAGTCATGACACTTGTGGAAGCTCAGTCCTTTACTATAGAGCCATAAATGGCAATGTCTATAAGACTATTGCTCTGCCTGGTATTGCAATTCACCCCAATTGTATTAAATGCTACCAATCTTGTACTATCTATAGTTACCTTTTTGTACATAGGGGCAGTATTATATATTCATCTACAGTGCATTGCGAAAGTATTTGGCCCCCTTGAACTTTTCTACCTTTTGCCACATTTCTGGCTTCAAACATAAAGATATAAAATTCTAATTTTTGGGGGAAGAATCAACAACAAGTGGGACACAATCATGAAGTGGAACAAAATTTATTGGATCTTTTAAACTTTTTTAACAAATTAAAAACTGAAAAGTGGGGCATGCAATATTAATACTTTATAGCGCCAGCTTTTGCTGCGATTACAGCTGCAAGTCGCTTGGGGTATGTCTCTATCAGTTTTGCACATCGAGAGGCTGAAATTCTTGCCCATTCTTCCTTGCAAAACAGCTCGAGCTCAGTGAGGTTGGATGGAGTGTTATGATCTGCTACAGGGACTAAGGAAAGACAGGAGAACTGTCCCTACAATAGAACTAAACTAGATCCCTACGATGTAACGGGGAACCTGATCCTGCGATCAGACCCGCTAAAGTCCTCGGCTAGTCTGAACAAAGACCTATAGATGTAAGGGAGGGATCCCTACAAGAACTAGGGACTGGGATAAGTTGGACACCTCCTAGCAGAAATAGTA